>NW_027181694.1:3165500-3801500 GCF_028537555.1 Battus philenor | reverse complement strand
TGAGCTGCCACTGTTTAATAGACTTGTAGACTTTGTTAATTTGTACAGAACCCTCTTAGTTTTGAGCTGGTATACTTGAACAATTGTTTACACTGTTAAAACTAGTTGGCGTGCCCGATGTACGAACCGGCACAAGGTCCGAATTTAAAAAAAATATTTTATCATTCATTTCGAGCGGTCATTGTTGGCTGATGTAAAGCTCCCGTGGCTTGCATGACTGTGGCATTCACCAAGGTTTTTTTCTAGATAGTTCTATCTTCTATCCGTAATAATTCGACATTATTTTCTTAACGCTAATACATTTAGAATAAATATATTGGTTTTCAATTGCCTCTTCACTCCACTTCTTGGCACTTGTGACATTTCACAACATGGTCTCTGGTCATTCACTACGGACCACATTGATTAACTCACAGTTGCTCGAATATGGAGGAAGCTTTGCTCGAGATTTTTTAACGAGGTCGAAACAGATATGAAGAGATCCGTAGACAAATTGAAGTAAAGCCTTACAGATTGGTACGTTGAAATGGCAGTATGCGGGCTAAGTGGCAGTATGAAGTGGAGTATCACCCACGAAGTGGACAGGTTACCTTTATGTCGTAGACGGCTGGATACATGACGCATATCGTATAATCCAAAATGATTAAAATATTAATAAATGAATATATCTAAATCCACCATTCGAGACGGGAATTATGTCTTATTGTCGAAAAGCACACTCGCGTCACAATGAAAATATTAACATTTAGTATCGAAGGAGACAAGAAATTGTGAAAACGAATGAAAATCGAATGAAATCGAATCGAATCGAATCGAATGAAAAACGAAATGAAATTGAATACTCCATGACATGCAGAAAGAGAGTGAGCAAGATAGAAGAGCTATCATATAAGAATGAAATTGTTCCTTTGAAGTTCATCATCAACGCGTCAGTTGAAAACGACATTGCAAGGCATAGGTCTATCCCAAAGATCGCTGATACGCTGCCCGCATCTAGTGACTTCTCACCCTAACCCTCGTACAGCGAGTGCATCTCGCTACTCCCACCGTACCTCAGCAAAAGCCAAAAGATGTCCCAAAGACGTACTCCTCAAGCCCATCACAGGGTTCCCACAGAAAACGCACACACTCATACACACAGCACTGCAGCCACTGCACTTGCGACACTTCGCACAGGACATTGCGTAATTTACAATAGATCAAAACACTACTCAACACGACACAACACTATTCTTGGAGGGTGGCCACCCGCTAACCGCGAATAGCGAGGGCGAACTGAGGTTGGATCTGGATCCCTCCGTGCCTCGTGTTGTGTTGCCTGTGGTTCACGCTGCCGTCCCAAGCCTACTCGGATAGAGCGGTTTACTACGTGCGAACGTCATTGTATAACAGGAATGCACTTTCCAGGTTCTGTTTTATTTTTAAGTTCACGGTTAACTCAGTTCCGATGAAGCTGTAAAAGTCCCAGGAATAACAGCATCAACTTCAACCGAAACCAATCATCCAGCGACTTGCGGCCTTACCTCGCCAGTGCACATACTGGGGAGCTTACCCACGTCGCGTCTACGTCGAGGACCTTCAGCCCAAACGCTCTTCGTTTACATGAGCGATATGCCACGCCCACTGCCATTTCTGATGAGCAATTCTTCGAGCTACGTCGGTGACATTTGTTCTTCTAGGTGTCTTATCTCATAAAAAAGTAATGCGTAAGCATAATCGTGTTTACAGTGTTTGCGTGACATTAACAAATAAAATTACCAGGTTAATTACAGAAATACTGAATCGATCTTCCAGCGAAGCTCGGTCTCTGAGGTCACTTTGAGCTTTCTTATCAGGCCAATCGTAAACGATCATCTTAGAAATTGTTACGTTCATTTCCTCGCACTTAAACATCACACGAACCGTCTTTACGGCGTAGTAAAAAACGGTGAGGTCATTCGCTTAAAGTGCTGTCATTAACTATATTTGTTTTTATTACTTACTCACATGCAACCGGCAGTTGCTACCACTAAAGGGAATACGTAGAGAAATAGACGGCTTCTGTTTGCCTTCGCATGTGCTTGATATAGGTGTACATGTAAGTTTCCTTTAAATCAACAACAAGTTAATATTGAGTAACGGTAGAAGAACTGATACTAGAGAATTAAATTAAAAAAAATATCGCACATGACCGTGGTTTCTCACTTCGAACTTCGTTGACAAGTTCGCAGTCGTCCAATGAGAGAGAACATTCGTAGCCTAGTGGATTGGTTAGTGGCAAACCGCTGCCACTAACCATAGTGGCAGCGGTTTGCAGTGAGTTGGCAGTGGCAGCGTCGATGTCTATGGTTCTGGAGTGAGAGCCTCGCATCAGCAAGTACAGCGTACGACGACCACTCATAAGGTAGATGAACGACCATTTTGAGACACTAGATGCTAGCTATCGGGTCCACGGTAATTTTATTAAAATTGAGATGACGATAGATGGCGTTGTGAATAAAAGTCTCACGGCGTGATCACTCTTATACAGTACCATTGCTATCCAGACAATATGTATCGGTTAGTTATAAATAAAACTGGAATAATGTTGGCCCGTATCCAGGATTAACGGAAAAACGGCTGGAGATTTGTTGTGTGCCGCCATTTTGTTTTCAAAACCAGTTCCACGTAATCGAAAACGTTCAGTCACTGATTAATTATATTTTCTTTTAATTACATATTGTAATTATTAACTAGTAGTTTTGAATAAGATAAATAACATATTCCTACTCAATCTTTTTACGCTGTCTTTCATGTCAGCTGATGGACGTCCACTGCAAGGCCTCCTCGGAAGGTCACCACCATGCAGATTCCGTTGGATGAATGTGCCATAATTGTCACGCTTGGCAGAGGCGGTTTGGCAATCGCAGTAGGATGTCATGGTACCCAGAGCACCTTGCCTTTTATAGTCCTGTCCTCTAAGGTCGCCACCATGGAGATTACGTTTTGATGATATGCCATAATTGTCACGCTTGGCAGGCGGTTTGGCAATCGCAGTATGATGTCATGGTACCCAGAGCACCTTGCCTTCTATAGTCCTGTCCTCAAAGGTCGCCACCGTGGAGATTCCGTTTGGGAGATATGCCATAATTGTCACGCTTGGCAGGCGGTTTGGCAATCGCAGTATGATGTCATGGTACCCAGAGCACCTTGCCTTCTATAGTCCTATCCTCTAAGGTCGCCACGATGGAGATTCCGTTTGGGTGATATGCCATAATTGTCACGCTTGGCAGGCGGTTTGGCAATCGCAGTATGATGTCATGGTACCCAGAGCACCTTGCCTTCTATAGTCCTATCCTCTAAGGTCGCCACGATGGAGATTCCGTTTGGGTGATATGCCATAATTGTCACGCTTGGCAGGCGGTTTGGCAATCGCAGTATGATGTCATGGTACCCAGAGCACCTTGCCTTCTATAGTCCTATCCTCTAAGGTCGCCACGATGGAGATTCCGTTTGGGTGATATGCCATAATTGTCACGCTTGGCAGGCGGTTTGGCAATCGCAGTATGATGTCATGGTACCCAGAGCACCTTGCTACTCATCTTCTGGAAACTGATTCATCTGTCGCCTTATACGACACTCATGGGAGGAAGTAGACTAGGCTTATTATATAGTACCGTACGGCCTTTTATTGCTGTATGAATAAATTATGTATATTTATTATAACAATGTACTTACGTATTAAATAAACAGGCGTATCAGAATTTTTAATTGTTGTAACACTTAATTGAACCATTTAAATGCATCTATATCTGTCTGCTGTTTTTTTTAATATTTTGATTATGGTTGCTAACGTCAAGTTGAACGTCTTACTTTTCAAATCAGCAGGTATTTTGAACTGTAAGTGAATTGCAATAAAGACTACTATGAAGAAGTATAAGTGACCAATTTGAACAATCAACATATTGTTGTTAATTTGATAAATAATAGACGGTTCGGTAATGGATATGCACATAATTATGTTTGAATAAGACGTTAGAACAGAAAATGTGAGAAACATTTGTTATTTTTGAGACGCAAGGTTACTGTTTTTCGATTAATGTTTACAGTTTAAGCTGAATTGAAGGAGTAAATCTTAAAAGGTGTTTAGACTAAACCTTGTTTTTAATTAGACTAACTTGAAGGCTCTCGTGGATTCATTATTCACTTAGCAGCGCTTTCCTCCATGGTACAGCGGTTCCGGTAGCTTTATAGTACTACCACCACTATAATACGCATACTGCAGTCACTGTGGTATGTAAGAGACGAGGAGGAGAAAGTGCGATTGTCAAAACTCACACGAGATTTTGAGAATAGACAGCCTTACGTTTGCCTACTACCCCGTTCTTACGCTGAGCTTTACTTCTAGAGGTGAGATTAGCACTCCTGCGCACACTGTAGTTACTACCTGAGGTATGTGTGCAGTGATACGTGGTATGAAGGCTTCCCAATCCGATGAAATAGTTACTGACCCGTTAAAATTAAGGTAATGGTTGTTCCTCACCAGTAAAATGTTTTCCATTACGTAAACTGAAGAAAAAATAAACACTATGACCTATATATTATATAATACGGAAGTCAATTCTAACTAATAAAGGGACTTCCTCTATTCGCGCGTGTGAGTGAATCACTTCTGAGGATGCTCCGTGTAGGGGTGAAACACGTGTAGAGTAGATTAACTGTGGTAGTTGTATTTCGCATTGTTTGCCGCAAGCGCATTTATCAGCGGGCTGGCAGACGGTGCACTTCATTGCATGACTACTGCTGCATAGCGGAAGTAGCTATATATTAGTCCCTTTATTAACTATGAACTATATACAATTTTCTTCTTTACAACCGATAAATGCTCACTTCAAGGCATAAGCCTCTAATGATTGCGAAGGTGGCAGGTCTTGCTCTGTGCGCAACCAGCGACCTCACGCGACCTTAAAAATGTAGTTGTTCCACCTTGTGGAGAGTCAACCTTCGCCGTGTCTACCTCGTCTGGATCTTGGTCGTTATTACCTTTCGGCTTTTAGTTGTGTCCCGCCTACTACCACTCCAGACGACAGAGGTTCTTATGCCAATCACATAATTTTTAATTCGATCTCGCATCGAAGCTCCGAGCATAGCTCTTTCCATTGAGTGGCTTTGGGTGCCCTTGACCTTATGAGGCCTATTGTAAGCGAGCACTTCCCGGATTCGAATATATCACTGGCAACACAAATTTGTCAATGACTGTTCTCTTCAGTTATTTGTATCTTGGACGAGATGGTTTAGAAATTCACTAGGATTTCTAAACCATCTCGTCCAGACAGAGAATGTGTAAAATTTCGATCTCACCGTGCTACATTTAAATAATTATAAATAGAAGAATGTTGACTAACTTTAGTTTGATAAAATGACATTTAAAAACATTGTCTTTTCTCCACCCGATTCCCGGGAGGAAGAAACTCTTTTCCAACTATCGCGAGTAGAATTCAGGGGAATCCACTAGATCGTTAACATTTTTGTAAAAAAATATTATATCCCACGCCTTCGCCGCAAATGTAAAGATTTCATTTTGTAAAATGTTAGTCTATGACCATAATTAGGTTGTGTTTCAAACCTGTTGCTGTGTTAAAACGTGTATAATAAATTAATAAAACATGTAAAAAACACTTAACATTGTTTCATCTTGTCCACAGTTAAGCTGCCAGAGGATGAGAGCCCAGCGGTGGGAGCTGGTCGGTTCACGATCGGGCCGGCGCCGGAGAGGGACTGGGAAATGGTTCCGCCGGACGGAAAGTGGGGCTGGTTCGTTCTCGTAGGTAAAATTCGCCATTTTTAAATTGTCTTACCAAATTTTTTTTTATTTGCATCATTTGTGTCGTTTCATTTGATGTTCAATCGTGTATTGAATCTATGTGTATTTGGACAATTTTATATTCCATTAACATATGTGTTGTCGGACCAAATGCCTTTTTGGTATTTCACCCTATCAAAAGCGATACAGAGATAAACAGTAGGTACCTTAATCTATCTTGATATTTACTTGGATAAAAATCTCACTGAAATAGGAGGATATAATATGATATACATAAAATACTCATACAGCTATGTAAGAGCTTTAATGGAAGAATCTATATTTGCTGTTTTAATGTACGGTACACTTTATCCAAAAATAGTTTCAGAAATATTAAATAACGTAATGATAATATATTGAGAAAAATCGTTATCAAAATACGGAGTACTTAAAATTAATTATTATTTAATATCTGTACCTACAGACGCTATACTGCCGGAGGCATAGATGTATATATAAATATATATAGATACATACCACTCGCGTTCGCATATGGTCAGAAGTTTATCTTGTTTGAATTGTCGGATCTCCTAGTTTCTCATTCGATCTTGCAGGTAAGCTCCTACCATAGCCTCATCATTGTCTCTCTCCACCCCTTAAAAATTTTTACACCACAAATCATTTTGTATATAGTATATAATATGCTGGTACTTTTGGAAAACTATGAAGGAGGCAATAGAAGGCGTCCTTCGGCTGAAAGGATGATGAACATGTAATATATTAATGAAGTGATGATAATTACTTGATGATAATTACTATGCAGACACGTCTCGAATCTTCTTGAATGTGTTACGATTTGCAGACTCTATTTTCGACGGGGAACTTTTCTTATATAAGAAAAAGACCAATATTTAGCCACTTCCGCACATGCAGTGGTAGTCGTGCAACAAAGTGCACCGCCCGCCAGTCCGCTGATAAATGCGCATGCGGCAAACAACGGGAATCACACAACCGCCACCGTAAAATTACTCAACACGTGTTTCACCCCTCCACGGGGCATCTTCAGGAGTTATGTTACACCGATTAGTGCCAAACACAGAGTCTGTGTGTGTGCATGTCCGGAAGTGGCTAAATATTGGTCCTTTCCTTACTTAGGATGACTTCCGCAAGGTAACCTGATTCTATTAACCCTTTATAAGGCAGAAGGATTCAGAGTAATAAAATAATCTGCGCTTATATATTTGGCATGTTTTTATTGATATAACAAAAATAAACTTAAAAGAAAAACACTTATTATTTCGGAAGTTTTGGAAAAATAGGTGGTAAAAATATTCCCACTGCCCGTCAACAGAGCCACATGCAAGCGGAGTTTGAGACATTATTTTCTATGAAATTGTGCAAAACAAGGCGTGATGCAAAGAGGGACATTACACTTGCTGCATTTTATTTTGCTACGCTTATCTTTGACCTTTGTGCTACACAATTTACAGCGTCGGTAAGTCTCCAACTCTGCTGGCATATGGTCACCTACGTTTACAAACCGCAGTTCTTCAAGTACAGCATTTACAGTTTTTTGATATACCTCTGGGCATGCTATGCGTGATTTCATGCAGATATATGTAGGCAAGCTTGATCTTCTTTTTCTGCTGCTATAACCACCAATCAACCCTCTGGGAACAGCCACCCGAAATTCTAAGTTGGTAAGCTTTTCTACTCTCGACGTTAGGGAATATAAAATGAAAGAGTTTGTCAAACTTGCGTCCACCAAGAAGTAGAATATCCGCAACCACCAACGTTTACTTCTCCTTCCGACAGCATACGTCCCCTTCACTTGGTCAAAACGGTCGACACCGCCCATTCTTTTGATGTATTCTTTCACAACCATAGGACAACTTACAGCTTCCCCGGTGCCATTTTTTTGCGTTCTTTGTACAGTTGTTACTTCCACTTTAGGATGAAATGCAGTTGTCAACAATAAAACCTCTTTAGTATCTTGCCACACAGCAAATGCTACATTTTGTTTAGTTCTCCACTTGAATTCACCTATTTTCAAGTTTAGGCTTTTGTTTCTGCCGTTTCTTTTTGTGTTATTTTTTATTATGTTAGGTAAAATTGCTCTATTTCTTCTTACTGTTCCAGTGGCATAAATATTTTTTTCATACAAGTACTGCATGAGAGAAAAATCGCAAAAAAAGTTATCGAATGTAACATGAGACTTGAAATCTACTTGTGCTAATTTACTTGACAATTTCTTTACGACATTAGCCCCTAGCCAACATTTGCTCAATATCATTTTTATTCAAATAGCGCGGCATTTTTAATGAAAATCTGAGAAAAGAAGGAACTAGTTCAACAAATGTACATAACACGCCACGGGCAGCGGGAATATTTTTCCCACCGAGTAAAAAATCTTCTCACATCTAAATACGATAGTAACTTGTAAGGTATAGCAAACAACTTGTAGAATAAATATAAATACATAATAAAAAAAAAGTTTCTTACCTCTTTCCAAATAAAAAATATGAAGATTCACGGAGTAACAAATTTTCTTTCAAAATTACCGCAATTTTTGACAGCTAGTGGCGCCAAGAAAAAATATGTCACACAAACGTAATTTTTTTTTTTTATAATAATAAACCAGACATCCATAGTTGCCAGTACAACAAATTAGGGCTCATTTGATAACTTACATAAAAAGATAAACAAAGTTTTTGTTGGTGGTAAATATATCGCCTCTGCCTTAAAAAGGGTTAAATACTTTTCTTATCGTTCACAGGCAAGGGTTTTTCCTCTGTCTCGCCTGATGGTAAGCGATGACAAGGTCTATTATAGTTAACTGGAGTCAATGAGATCGTTTGGTTGTTCCACTCCTAGGTTGTTCGCTCGATGAAAGTAATAGCGAAACACTTAGTGCGGATGGATGGGATTTCAACCGTGTAAGGATGTAGTGAATGTGTGCGTTGTTGTCCGATGGGAGAAAGGACTTACACAAATAGAACGCAAATATTCTAACTGGTTTTATTTGAAGTGAGTTTGCACCATATATATATATATATATATATATATATATATATATATATATATATATATATATATATATATATATATATATATATATATAGGTGCAAACTTAGACTTCTTTATAGAACCAATGGTAGCATATATATACATATATATGCTACCATTGGTTCCATAAAGAGACGTATAGGCCGACATTCGATATTTATCAATGTTAAGGATTTTGAGGTGATAATACTGCAGGTGATTTAATTACGCTAACTACAGTAGGGATATTTGTGGGTGATCACAAACGTCCTATGGTGTTTAGTTGAAAATAACGTGAATTAATTAGTCAATTACATGTTGTAAGACAACTTTTTTATGCTCATTCTGTATTTCTTTTGTATCCCTGTGACAAACATATAATCGCCGCCGTTCGATCTATTAAAGTTTCTTTCCAGTGGTCCACATAGCGGTGTAGGAGAAAGTAAAAGTTCGTCAAACGTATAAGAAACACTGTATTTAATATTGACAGTCGATTTGGTTCTTGATTCTCTTTCGGCTCGTTGTTACGCTTCTTTGTCCTTTACTTCTCTTGTATTCATTCTTACATCGATTGGTGATTGACGCTGTTAGCCTTTAAGGCTCTTACATCTTCATCGGACTGCTTGCATTCATTCAGTTTCTTTATTTTGCCGCTATATCTACATCTTGCGTAGTACAACTCGTGGGTGAGTGAACCCGCACAGGTCTCCGTGTGGTAGGTACTGTGCGAGCGAGACAGAACTAGGGATTAATGTTTGATGTACTATAGGTTTATGGGGCGATCCTCATATCCTTCCTCCCTAAAGCTAGTGGAAAGATGACGTCATAGGGAAGGATGCGAGAAGCCGCTGAATGCAAGCAGCGTAAGATCAGTCATCGTTGCAATCTTTGGGCTAGGCTTACACAGTTTTTTTTTGGCCCCTGCTATTCGAGGCCTCTCGTACCCCTAATTTGTTGGGATCAGGGTCATTGTCTACAAATAAGTTTTACAAATTTTTATCTTTATTATTCACTCACTTTCATTCTTCTCAATTTCTTTTGTTCTTACCTTTTTTCCTTCACAATATCTTTCATTTTGTTCGTTCATTCCTTTTTGCTTTCATCGCCTTCCTTCCATTATCTTATTACTCTTAGGTGTCTAGGTACATTTCTTTTATTCTTTATTTTATTACTTATCCTATTTTTTTTTATATCACAGATTCTTATTTTTGGGTTTGACTTTTTTAATACAATACTACTTTGTTCTTATTCTATTTTTAGTTTATTTTTCCTATTATTAATTGACTAGTTATTTGTGCAGTTACATAGATAGTTGAAATATAGTGAAAAAAGTGTTGACTCTATAGGATAGTATAAAATTAATCTACCTGCAAGTTACATTGTGATTAGTAAATAAATTCGCGTGATGGTTGTAATAGGCGGGTACCGTTATCAGGATAGCGTTAGGGTTGAACGACCGTTGCTAGGTCGCAGTGACGTCACACCTACAACCTACCTATTTTAAATTCTAACGGCTGTTTTTTGAATACGAGATTTGTTTTGTCATATTACATAAGAGTAGCATAACATTATGCAACATAACATACTTCTACGTTCATTGTGTACTTATTTATCTTTAAGTGATGTATTCAAACGTCATATACTCTTTGTTATTCTAATAAGATACAAAACATTCAATATCTCGTCTATATATAAAAATGAATGTTTGTCTGTATGTCGCTTATAGAATCCTAAACTATGCGTTTGATCATGATGATCTTTAGCAAAGTTGCTGTGCGTGAGCCTACAAAGGTTTCTAAGTCGGTATGTCAAATTTTCAACAGATGGCGCCACTTTCGTTCAAATGAATTTCATACATAACCGTGACAGTTCATACTGATTTATGGGTGATAATAATTTACATAAATTGTGAAATTCGTGTCCGGTTTAAATAATTAAAATAAAACCCAAAAAAAACTAAACCAAAATTTTTTTGGTTAAATTCTACGCGAATCAAAATTGTTTGAGTTAGGAAGTGTTTAGAAAAATGAAATTTCTGATATCGCTTATGCATGGCCCCTATGTAGAACAGCAGCGATATATTTTTATATCGATGTATATACTCTAGATCTGTACTTATAAATTAATAAACACCATTCTCACGTCTCTGACGTATATTCGCAACAATGAATGTATTATGTAAATCCGATGAACCTAACAGGACTCTATTGTCTTTGCATTAATAGCGATATTCGCGTCGACATCGACCTCTGCTAGGGTACATTAACATTAATAATGCCCTCTGGTATTTTCTTCGTAATGACGTCACGTGTTATGTGACATATAGTGCGTATTAAAGTATTTTGAATCATAATATATACAGGTTAGGATCGAAATTCAATTCTCATGATGTGTAATGCAAGTGAGAAAGTAGATTTTTTTTAAATATTAATAAAGGACAATGTGGATTTAATGCCGGGAATATTTTACTATCAGCGAAATGAAATTATGCACCGAAAACAAATTGTTTTTTTTTTATTTCATAATTCTTTCTGAAAAGGAAAGAGGTATTTAATCTTCTCATTCAAAGTCATTTCTTTTCAGGTGCGACTGTTGTCAATATACTGATCCCGGGAACGATCAAGTCCTTTGGAGTGCTTCTCGTGGAGTTCAACGATGTCTTCCAGACCAGCGCCTCTGCAACATCAGGGATAGTGGCTCTCTGTTACTTCCTTTACAGTAGTTTAGGTGAGCATACGTATCTTATAATCAAATTACAATCCTGATCACTACAATAGAATTTGATCGGTGGTCTCCAGTTTGAATTACCAGGAAGCTGCACACAGTGTGAATTGCGTTGGTGAAACAGAAAAAAAAAGTTTATAACCACCTACTAAATAGTTTCTGTTTTCACGTGTAGTATGAATCGAATTGAAAATATTTGACAAGATCCTTTAAGAGTTACACTGTATTTGATTTTGTCACAATTTGAACACATCAAATCATGCAGAACAGATGGTCGCAGGGGCTTTACAAAGGATTGGAGACCATGAACCGGGCATCGCAGCGAAGATCGTTATAGTTGTCCAAAAACCAGCATGCAGGCCGCTTTCTACCGTTCATATTGAAAATCCATGGGGGAGGCCTAAATCCTGAAGTGGAAGTCCTGCGGCTGAAATGATGAAGATGAACGAAATTTTGCTTTATTGTTATGATCTTGGAACATATAGTGAAATCTCACAGTGGGTATTTCCTTCAGAAGAATTGCCCTAAAAACTAAGAGGAAAGATCGTAAGCAAAAATATGTTCGCCTCGTTCTTTGGTTGGTCGCCTGATCATATCGTGCAATAATCGATGCATTGAATCTTGGTACACATTTCGGTGCCTCAAATTTTCATTGGTCACAAACGTTAGTCGTAGACCTTCGATTTTAACCGAAGTGAGATATTGGCTGAGTTGTTTCGTAATTTCCCGAACGCTACTCAGCCGAGATGGATTCGACGATTGACCTCTTTCCTAAAGTTGGACATCCTAGTTTCATCAAGGACCGAGAATTGGAATATTAGGTCACGGGTTTGATTCTCGAGGTACAATGCGTTATTTACGATTGCCACTGCTAACAAACAAGTTTCTAGATCATGGGATGGATCTAGCGTCCTCTGCGTATTATTATACGACACTGCAATCGCCAACTCGCCTGCCAAGCGTGGCGATTATGGTATATCCTCCATAGATATCTTTTATGGAAGGCCTATGACATGAAGTGGGCGTATATGTTCTAAAACAACGACAGGATATACTGTAAGGATTTGGAAGTTTGAGGATTTGAAGGATTAAGCAAGAAAAGGACCAATATTTAGCCACTTCCGCACATGCAAAGAGATGCCAAACACAGAGACACTAATCGGTGTAACATAACTCCTGAAGATGCCCCGTGGAGCGGTGAAACACGTGTCGAGTGATTTGGCGGTGGCGGTTGTGTGATTCGAATTGTTTGCCGCACGCACATTTATCAGCGGGTTGTGCACTTTATTGCATGACTACCACTGCATGTGCGGAAGTGGCTAAATATTGGTCCTTTTTTTGCTTAGGATGGACTTCCGCGAGGTAACGCCTGATTCTATTAAAGATTTGAAGGCTTGTTTAAGAAGCCTGGATAGACAGTCTCCAAACATCGTGAAAAGCTCAAAGCTCACTTCATCTATTCCACTGACACAAAGGATATAAAGGACAGCTAGATCTATCTTAACTCTTCATATTTAGATATCAGTGATTTGTTTTGGGAGCTAGTCAAAACGAAAATGAATTCTGTGAAAATCTACCACTTTTACCGCAAATTTGTATTGCAGAGACGATCTTTTGATGGTGAAGGTGATATGATGGTTCAAACTATTATCAGATACCGCGTTAAAGATTTAAATAATGTTATTTTTCAATGACATAAAGCTTTCTTATGAACTTCTTTGAAGAATCCGTTATAATTCATTAAACCTATTTATTTAAATTTTTAAAAACTTTTTTATACCGGTTTAAATTCGTTTTGTTAAAATTACGAAATGAATCTCTCCTTTTTTTCATTTACTGCTTTAAGTAAATTGAATCTCTCATTTTTTCCAAGATAAGTAGTTTTGTTAATGGCTATTTTTATGTATGTTTTTCTTTAAAACTTATCCACCGCATAAATCGAGTACTACCGCACACAGTTGTTACAGTATCTGGAATCAATTCTGAACATAGTCAACTTTTACTTGGTATATTTCTTTTTATTTTCATCACGTGTAATTATTAACAATTTATAATAATAATTCCAGGGCCTCTGTCATCGATTTTGTCTGTTAAATGGTCATATCGGACGGTCACTCTGATAGGTGGCTCTTTCGCGGCCTTCGGCATGATCTTCAGCAGTTGGGCCTTCTCCATCAGCTACCTGTACTTTAGGTAAGGTGCTAGTATAATTTACATAGGCTATGCTATCTCAGCGTTGTTTGGCTTCAAACCCTGGTGAAGCTATAAATGCCAATGAACTAAAGCCATTGATCCACGACCAAAAAAAAAAGTAATGAATGTATTTTTTTATATACACTTATCCCCCGATTTACACGGTAGACACGTTCCTGAGAGAAACGTGTAAATCGAAAATTAAAAATTTTCAAGTCAAAACCGTGTAAATCGAAAAACTCCTAGAAAATGCATGATTTAACAGTTGTGACTTTTTTTTCAATAATTTAAGGTGTACACAGAAATAAAAATAAAATGCATTGACAAGTTAAAACATTTAATATATTACGGAAAAGCTGTTTTTTTATATTTAATTACAATATACATTAAACAGAAGAACAAAAAAGAAATTACTCTCATTCTTTTTTTCGCAATCGAAGATTCGAATTCACTTTCATCATTCGAAGTTATTTGTGCCGATTCGATGTTTGAAGCAGAATTATATACATTATGAGAGATGGTAATAAAATCGGTTATTAAAATAAAAAAAACTTTTTTGGAAAACCGTGTAAAAGCGAAAACGTGTAAAACGAGTACCGTGTAAATCGGGGGATAGGTGTATTAGGATAACGATTAGATATTTTCTTAAGTTAAATTCACACGAGTACATTATTATGTTTTATTATTCCAACACCTCAGTTTCGGGGCACTGGTGGGCGCAGGAGCTGGCCTGGCCTTCCCGCCGACGGTGTACATAGTGACGTCATACTTCGTCCGACTGCGGGGCCTGGCGAACGGAATCTGTATGTCGGGATCGGCCTTCGGTAGCATCATACTGCCTCCGGTCCTGCGCTATCTTCTTGAAACATACGGATACAAGTGAGTCGCGTTTATATAAGTATGGTAATAGTAGCCTGAACCGATCATGTGTCATGACATTTCTAGCCGAGGCCTTATGCGCCTGGTTCTGGAGGAGTCTTATACTTACACTAGCTGATCCCGCAAACGTTGTTTTGCAAAAAAAATATTTTTAATTTTCAATTTATAAATAAGGGTTGATCGTAGAGGGGTGAAAATTTAGGGTTGTATGTATTTTTGTATGTTGTATCATAAAAAAATAAAAACAAAAAATTTCGTCAAAAAAATAAAAAATAAAATTTTAAGGGTGAACAACCCTTATCACTTAGGGGTATGAAAAATAGATAGTAGCCGATTCTCAGACTTACTGAATACGCATATAAAATTTGGTAAAAATCGGTCAAGCCGTTTCAGGGGAGTTCAAGTTCAAACACCGTGACACAAGAATTTTATATATTAGATTGTTCATACATTGTATAAACATCTTTGGCCTTAGAGGCAAGTTCAAATTTGCCTAACGAGCCACGGAAAGGGCGGAATATGCCTGAGATTTCTCTACGATATCGAACCTTGCGTGGTATTTTTCAGAGGCGCGGTGTTAATATTGGGCGGTATCATGCTTAATGTATGGGCGGCCGCGTTACTGTTCCAGCCGGTTGAGGAGCACATGGTCAGAAAGTACAAAGAGCCGGAGGAGGATGAGGAGGTTCCGCAGGTTGGTACTGCTTCACCGCGGGTTGTACGATTATATGCTAAGATTGTACGACTTTACATTAGATTGTACGACTTTACATTAGACTGTACGACTTTACATTAGATTGTACGACTTTACATCATATTGTCCGACTTTGACATTGTTTTTTCGGGGTTTATATGAGGCTGTACGACTTTACATTAGATTGTACTTCTTTGTACATTGTACGATTTTGTATAAAGTTTTACGACTTTACATTGAGTTATAAGAATTTAGGTTGAGTTATATGATTATATATTGGGTTATTGCTTTACTTGTTTCGGGTACTTGTGACTTTACCACGGTTTTGAAACTGGTTTTTTTTTGTGCGAAACGTTTGCGGGGAAAAGTTTATTATAATCGTTTTATTTATGCTTGTTTATATTATTTCTGTAACATGTTTATGTTGTTTTATGCTTTTAACGTATGTTTTATGGAAAGGAAGAATCTAAAGTTTTAAACAATAATATTTTTAAATTAATAAGTTTTGGGGATTGTAATACACGATCTAAATCTGAAATAAGACCTCACAGTGGTAATTAATGTCTGGCATGTATAAATAAACAATGCTCTTGAAAAATTGACGTATTTAGTTAAACAAAGGACGTCATTTATTCTTTTTTTTAAACGGTGTTATTTAGTTCGACCCGTACGGAATTTATTTGTTTATTTATACAAAATTAGAAATTGAAATTAAAGCACCTTCCCGTTGTCAGATTGATCTAAAATTTGGTACACACATTTAATTTAGATGACAATACAATATAATAAAATCAATAACATTATAAATCTAAGATGGCCGCCGATACAAAATGGCGGATTACATATTTTTCCTTAACCCCCTCAATAGGGGTATCAAATGAAAGGGCTGCACTAGTAAAACACGATGATTATGTCAAAATTTAAAATTCAAGATGGACGCCGTTCCAATATGGCAGAATAGGTACATATTTTTCCACAACCACCACAATATGGGTATCAAATAAAACCGTTTAACTTAAAAGTTTTTTTACCGTTTTTATTTTAAATACCTTCACGCCAAGATCGACAAAATTGGTGTAAATATACGCTTTTCTAATGTTTGGAATTTTCATGTTAAGAGGGTATGTCTATTGTGTCCATAAAAGTTTGGAAGGACCGCGAAGCCTGTGTCTATTGGCCAACAGTATTGCGTTAATAATAGAAGTAGAAAAAAAATCTAGTTTTCGTCATTAAAAAAATGCTATTTGTCGCTTAGCATTTATAGTCATCGTATTTGAGATTGCAAAGCGTTGGAGGCGGTTAGTGAATAGGCAGGGGTATCACAAGGAACTTAGTTCGGCCTGCTATACTACATATTATACACCGGATAGCTTAGAAAGCTTTAAGCCGAATGGATCGGCACTGTTTGTTTGTTGTTAAACATAGAGCCTTTATCGCTATGTGAGCTGGATTTCAATAAAGCTAATTTCAAACAAGTTGTAGATATATAATGTTTATATTTCAATAAGTAAAAATTAGCTGCCGTTCCGAATATGATGTTTTCTGGTCAGTTGTTTGATAACAATAGAAAATCTTGTTTGGAAATATCACATGGCAGATATAGCTTAGTTAACAATAAATTATGTGAAGAAAAAATGTTAAAATATTTTTTTATGTTTCGGACGTTTCAAATATAACTTTAACGAATGGAAATGCATCTGAAACCAAGCAAAACATGGTAATAGTTCATGATACATTCACTTAGATCAAACCGAAAATAATTATGGGAATATATCGGAATAAGTGACATAGGTACTTCCAATACCTCAATTCAGTCATACTCGTGATCGGGTGCGTGGAAAAATACTAGAAACATCGCGAAAATAAAATCAAAAATTAACCGAAAAAAGTCATGTTTAATGAGAATAATCGCCTAATTTTAAAAAGTAATTAACTTAATGTATATTAAGAATATTTGTGTTTTTTAACTGCGGGTCAATTTTAACCCCATCGCGTAATTAAAAGTGATTTTTTTTTTGAAAATGAAACCTGCTACACTGGGCGCATTTCGGTGACGCCTCACACAAAGTAAGCTACTCATTTTATCTGTAACCTTTTGTATGTTGTCTGTTGTTTTATTCGTTATCTGTGCAGTTCACTACTCGCTTTCTATTTGCCACATGATGATGGGTGACACTGTTTAAATAGCTTACATGTTATTTAGCATGCGATATAACTTTATAACACTATTATTTTAACACATTGAGAATATAAGGAATGGTTTATTGAATTTTTAGCTTCCAAAATATGTATATGTTTTCCTCTTTCAAAATTTTGCATGAACTATATAAATTTAGCTTGTTTACATTTTGTGCATGTTTGTAACATTCTAAACAACAAATAGCTCTTTAGCACGTACTGTTATTTTTAACGCACGCTTTCCATAAAGTAATCACTTTCCTTAAAACACACACCAAGACAGTTTCATTTTCAAAAAAAAAAACTATTTCGTGATAACGGTTTTTTAGCATAAATAGCGTTTATAACGAAAGTGATTATATTGGGGTCGTGCTATTGCACAGCGGTGTTTAATTTGTTTTTAATGCGATTTCTAAATAAAATATAACTAAAGCTTTGATATAATATGTAATTAATTAATATTACCATTACTCGCGTAATATAAGTCTAGTGGGAACGAACTGCTATATAATATTTGGATTTTAATTGTGAATGTCGCCATTTTTAGTCTAAAACATGTTTGCATAGACTTATTAAGACTAGAGGCCACTCGGGCAAATCATGAACTGATGGCGGGCCGGCCGCCAGAAGTATAGGTAATTAATTTTTTTTGGTTTTATTCTGGAATAGAATTCTATATTTTTCGAATGTACGAGAGTATTATTTTTGCTGTCGGCGGGCCACCAGTATTCGACCGGCGGGCCGCGGTCTGTGCATCCATAGTCTAAAAACTCGAAAGGTCCATGCGATGGATGACCAAACAATGGAAATATAAAGCTTGAGATCATGTTGGTAAACTTCTACAGGAATTGCAGTAAATGCACCAGGCAACAGTAAGAATTAGGCTCGTTGTACACACACGGTTTTTTACTGTGAAATTTGACGGTTAATTAGCCGTATGTAGGCAAGGTTTTCAATGTTGTATCACTATGGTAGGTTATTGATACAACAGGCGATGAAACTTCACCCTACATACGTCGTTCCTTCTCCTGGGCTAGCCCTTGTTTGTCTCTTTTTTTGGAGTTTTCTATATACATAGTATGCAGGGATAATTGAAGGAAATTTCTTGTGGTATACACTTCTATAGCTTTGCGAATAAAATTCCAACTGTGCGGTCTCACTCGGTACATTTATCGAGTCGTGTACAAGCTTGTAACTATACATGGTATATTTTAAGCATTATATTTAGAAAAATAGTTCGACAGTATACCCCGACAGAGAGAGAGAGAGATAACTTGATAACTTAGTTAACTTTAAAACTTGATATCATTGAAAGAGTAATTCGACACATCCCTTTACTGTACAGTATGCCGTATTATTAAGAAGTGTTACAATATCTTAAATTAGTATCATATATAGTTTCTCTCTGATATGGATCTACTCTTACCTTATTGATAAACGGGGTGAGAAATTCTCCAACAAGTCTGTGGAGAATTTCTATTATTATCCGCTGATAAATGCGTATGCGGCAAACAATAAGACAACTATACGAGTAGTAAGAAATAGTTTGACTCTGTGTTTGGCACTAATCGGTGTAACATAACTCCTGTAGATGCCCCGTGCCCCTCCACAAGAACTGAAACAGGTGTTTAGTGATTTGACGGTAGCAGTTTTGTAATTCGCAGTTTGCCGCATACGCATTTATCAGTGGGCTGGCGGGCGGTGCTCTTTGATGCACGACTACCACTGCATGTGCGGAAGTGGCTAAATATTGGTCTTTTTCTTACTTAGTGTCTTTTTTTTCAGTGCTACTGAACATTCGAAATGTAAAGGCAAAAATGTACACTGTAATTGAAACTAACTTTCAGTATGGGCTTCTAAATTCTTTAACATAAATGGCGAATGATATTTGAACCAATTGAAATGTGTTTTTAGGAGGTTACCAAAAAAATTTGAATTTTTTATCCATGTCCAAGGTAATTGTCGGAATTATTACCCACTAAAAGGGGGCTTCAAAAACACTTGTATAGTAAAAGTTGAAGCCTCAATCATTTTTTTCTAATTGGACAATTTAGATTATTATTGGAAAAAATGTCTTTTACCGACAAGGCGCATTTCATCATTATGATTAGAGAGGTTATGTATCTTGTATGTCTGTATATAAACTTGTGCGATACGCATAGCTTCTGCACGGTTGATGGTGTTAGTCTTATTTGAACATATAAATATTATTTATTTTTAAAATGTAAATGTTTGCTTCCTTAACCTATTTATATACATATTCATATGGATGCTAGTATATAAACGTTACAAGGGGTAGTTATATTAAAAGTATCATAGCATGTGTATAATATGTAACATCTAACAAATTGTCAAACGAATTTAGTTCTTAATTGTCACATAGAGTGTAGAATTTGAATACCAATTTCCTTTGCAGGATGACATACTGTTCGAGGAGGAGGAACCGAATGAAGTGTACAAACCGACCAACGGTATACCCGATGAGAGAATGGCCAAGGAAATCTCTGAGCGAGATCTATCGCACGCCCATATACATAACAGTCAAAATTGCATGAACTCCACCCAGAACTTAAGGCATAATCTATCGAAACGCAAGCTGTCTTACACGAGGCCAATTACTAAAGCGAATTACAGCTCAGCTTCGATAGCTTTGGAGGGGGTGGAAAAACGACTAGGATCCCAGGAGGGCTTCGGAAGACGGCTTAGCACGGTTGGACCAAAGAGGAACATGTCCACCTCCAGCTTTGCCTACGTGTCCACTCCGTTCCACGGATCTACGCTCTCAGCGTTCGAGCAACCCAACGAATTTGCCTCGCAATTCTCTTTAAAGTCCATAAGCGAGAGCGTCGCCGATGTAGCATACTATTGCTTCTGTTGCAAGAGAAAAACCAAAAGCGAACCGAACAAATTCTTCGATGTAACTCTTCTCACGGATCCCACTTACTTAGTGATATTAATATCCAGCAGTACCGTCGCGATATCGTGCACCAACTTCATTATCCTACTACCCTCGTACGCGCAGAACATTGGTTTCGATAAATCTAAAGGAGCGTTGCTACTCAGTACAGTATCTGCTCTCGATCTGGTCGGACGTATCGGCGGTTCTGCATTGTGTGACCTGAACTTCATGCCTAAGACCTTCTTTTTCGTCGGAGGGCTGTTCTTTTCCGGTGTGACTTTAGCTACGATACCATTTCTTCAGACTTACGCGAGCATTAGCGTTTTCTGCGCCCTGTTCGGATTGTCTTCGGGGATAAACAACAGTGTTACCACACTTGTGATGGCGGAGATTTTGGGCGTAGATAGACTTATGTCCACCTATGGGATAAGTCTCTTTGTCAACGGTATTTTACAGCTTATTGGTCCACCGATATGTGGGCTATGGTTTGAATACGACAAGAACTTTGTCAATATGTTTGTAACATTCGGGTTTATTTTCATAGCTGGGTCTTCATTGTGGCTGTTCATGCCTCTGATAAATCGTCACAAGAAGAAGAAAGCTCAGCAAGCTCTAGAAAAGATTCAGGGCAGTAGAGTATAGCATTTATAACTTTAATTATACTGCCTCTATAAGGCTATTGACTGTTATACCTATTTGTAAATTAACCGTTCATTCCAAAATAAGTACTATAGGTCCGTCTTAAATTTCGTCGCTTAATTCGAATTTTTTAGTCGTTTTAGTAATTTCTTTTTCGGTTTCTGAAGTATCAGTCGAAATACAAGAATCGAACGTAAGATGCCTTGAAATAATTCGTAATTAAAAATCGAGTTCATATTTTAAATTGTGTAGGTAGGGAGAAAATTTTAAAACAACCGTCTTGGAATTTTTTTTATTATTGAAAACTTAAAAAAATTGTTCATATTGCTGCCCGGGAGGTTTAGTAAAATAACAGATTAAGCTTGTTATTTGTAAAAATAATCAATAAATAAACGTATACAAACTTAATGAGTAATTTTCCGTTAACCGGGCGCAAATATTTTTTAACAAACTTAAATTTTTATCTGACTTCTAGCTAAAATCTTCTGTATGTTCAACACCCTCCTCTCAGGTGATTATGTGGAGTGCCTATTCACTAAAACCACCTCTGTGGTCATTTTTTGCGCTGATGAAACCATGGTTCCCATTGGGTACCCTGGGTTGAACCTCGCAGGGTATGCATTGTTTACTTTACTCGTGAATCCCTTGTATTATATTTCTGGTACGATACCACGTGAATTCACCATACGCTCCAATTCGCTAAAGCCAGTGGTAGTTAAAAGTTCCCACAACTCCAACCTAACCTTTTATTTGTTTTTGAGGGGGGAGGGGGGGGTAATATTCTGGATATCCCTGCCTGCCCAAATGCCCCAAAAGTTCCATAATATTACATTTTCGTCTACGCATATTGTGAACCATTTTTAACTAGCGCCCAGCTAACGGAAAAGGACTCATTAATATGTATGTAACTAAAAAACTTTTAGATACTCCGACTAGGAAAGTAATTTTGAACCAATTTACCATAAGAGGCTTTTTGTCAATGTTTAAATATTTTCCTAGAAAAACTTTATCAACCGCCCGTAAATTCGATTCTATATTTGAAAGTTATATAGTTTTTGAATTGAATAGTGTATGTTTAAATATTTACGTAGATTTTGATTATTTTCTACCAAAATTCTTGCCGAAATTTTAATGTTTATTTTTTAATTCTTTCGAATCGACCTTCGAATGTAATATAAAAATCTTTGGTTTAATATTGGAATTCAATGCACGTCGCGGTTATTTAGACTCTAATTACAAAAGTATAAGGTCGAATATGCAATGTAGGTTGTACGTGCCAAGTTTTTAGGATATAATTATGAGGTTATTGAACTTGCCTTACTTATTTAAGTACCGTTACTGTAGTAAAAGCCTTCACTTCACCGTCTACCCATACAAGTGCTTACCTATAAGAACTTAGAGTTTGCGTTTGACGCTGCAGTCCTTTCTTATTAGAAAGACGCGTTCACAGTGGCCGACTAATAGTAATGGAACACTACCTTACACTATTACCGATTATACAACGGTAATAGTGTCTCCGATGGTAGACATTATTTAATTTTAGTGCTAGGCACGAGATGTACTCCAGAGAGTTTAGGTGGGGCCTCCACAATCCGGTGAGGATTGGGAGGTTGCTTAGACAGATGCCGTTTTAGTTCTGAGCGCCTCCAATGGTCTCATATATATTGTTATTTTAGTTTTTTTTGTTTAATTTTTTTTATATTTTTATACCATTTTGTTTATATACCTTTTAAAAGGTTACAGAATCAAGCATGTGAAAGGAATTTAAAAGAGAGAAATAGGGGACATTTTTATTATTAATTATGGTTAAAATTTATTTTGTTTTATTTTAAAGTATTTAAAATAATGTTTTGAATATTTATCCGTTTTTAATTTTGCATACATATAAAGATATGTTCGTCCTAAAGATATATACTAGACTCCTAATAGAATTCATATAACGCTCTTTCAGCAGCAATTTTATTAAGTGAAAGAGATAGATGATTGACTATCACGGTAAGTGGGCGTGAACAATTCGTAAATATTTAAAGATGTGTTTACATGCAGATTTTTTTAAACGGCGTGTAAATAATTAACATTTATTTTACTTTCTTTTATTATCTTATTGACAAAAAAAATCCTTTCCCGATCTCTTTTTGACTGGGTTAAATGCACTTGCTATTGTTATCATATTAGATAAAAGATTAAAATCCATTCATAGTTGGAATACGCCAAATCACGAGTTGAATAGAAATCAGCCCAAAATCACACCAAGTGATGAGGGTAATCTAATAATTTATGTAAGAATAAGACGCATCCTGTCAAATAATATGACGTATACATAAATGTGGACACACCCTTACCTCGCTTGGTATTAATTCCATCCGGTGAATACAGTATAGACAAATATTAATATTTCTTATGGTGTTTTTTTAAATTAGCATATCTGCATTCAAAGAAATATTCTTAGTTTAGAAATATTTAATATGTAATATTAAGAACACCAATTATATGTTATAAAATTCAATTATTAACGTAATTTTGCCTTTAAGAGACTGACGGTGTGTTATGATATTGGCATTCGCACAAAAGTTTTTATTACTAAAGTTTATAACTAGCTTTAATTCGTTTATATTAGTTTTATTATGTATATTGCTACCGAAACCGCTGTACCGTGCCTTAGTAAAGTGGTGTGGTTGACGCCGGGGAGTGAAGAGCGTGTCACCACGAGCGATGGTGACTGTCGAGTTGGAGCAGCCGATTGCCCTCGTCTCACCGCGCGCAAGGAACGGTACAGCGCTTTCGGTAGCACTAAAGTTTTATTATATTGTGGATTTCTTATTAAAACTCAGATATTAGGAATATACTTCATTTTGAGGAAACACAATCTATCATAAAACATAAATTAGTATTGACAAGTAAAACGAACTGACTTAACAAAAACCATGTCTAAAACGAAAGAAGCCAGGCGCACATAGTATAATTAAAACATGCGTATATGATTTCTTTAATTTATAAATGGAAATTTATATACATTGTTCTCGATGCTAGTGTTAAATGACCATTATATTATATAATAATTCGCTCCTATGTTTAGTCTTTCATTCTTATATATTCATTTTAATGGTATGATTAACGTAATTTCAGTGTATAAGGCGTCCAAAGTTGGACAGAGACCTCTTCCATAGATTTCCAATAGGATCAATGTGCGGCCGAAATCTAACGTATATCCATCTTGTGGGTGATCATTTAGATTTATGGTCATTTGTTCTGCGCGCTATGTGTGGTTCTGGGCTATATCGGTTGCCTTCGAAAATCTCTTCAATCCAGCTTCGATCTCGTTATAAATCCCGTGTATAGCTGTTTCTATAGCTCTTTGATCAGTATGTTACAATGCAGTAAACCGCCGTTATTGTCACACGCCACTTTGGTCACATTGCTGATGCAATTTCTGTATTCGTAATTCGTATTGAAGACAATTAACACGTTGAACGCCAGACTAAAAACCATGTTTAGTTCAGTGGGCCGCGACGGACACCATGTGACTGCCATCATGTTGGGTCCAAGAGGTCGCGTCGGACACCATGTGTCCGCATGCCCTCGATCACTTCAGAAGCCTCTAGGGAGCCAACGGATAGTGTTTCGACTGTTTTTACCAAGGCATGTGACCCGCGTGGCCCCGCAGAAAAATAATGGGTAAATCGCTGTTTCCGTAAGTCGACAATTATTTTTAAGGGTTTTACTGACAATATTTGCAAAAAAACACCTTGGCGATTTTTTGACGATTTTCGATTTAATGGTGTGGCCCCAGTGGACAATATGCTGTCGGAAACATGGTGTCCGCCATGGCGTTCAACGTGTTAATTAATGTTGTATCCAACTGTTAAACTATTCCTAGTGATCGTCATAGGTGAAGCTGTTTATAGAGAAATGTTTTTGCTCTGGATATAGCTTAGTCCAATGTGATCTAGGGGGACCTCTAGGGGTCGATAAAAGACTCGACGGGAGTCTACAGAAATTTATCGAGCTACTTTCACGTTTTGCCCGCTAAAGCGTTTCAAATCGTTACAAAAAAAGACATGCATGAGGCAAGTACAAGATCGCTTCACCTATACCGATTAAAATCGATAGCACTCAGCTGTAAATAATAAAACACCCGCTCAAATATATGACTATATAATTGAAATGTTAATTTCGAATGTGAAACTTGCACAATAGTTTTAAAATAAATAATAAAAAGTGTATTAATGTTGTACGAAAGTTAATTTTATTAATATATAATAAAAATGTATTTTTACCTGTAGATGTTTAATTTTTTAAACTACACCTACCCCCAAAGCTGCTCCTCAATACATATTTAATAACATAATGTTAAATGTCACAAATTTTGAATACTTGTGTAAAATAAAAGTAGTGCTATGAAATATATAACACTATTTTTATTTTATAAGTGTAGTAAATATAAAAATCGTTTAGTTTAGTCTGAAAAATGGTAACAAACCTTTATGAGTTGGTATGTAAGCATATATTATAAAGTTCCACTATATATCTTAGACTTAATGTTCATAGTTTTAAAATTAAAAGTACATTATTAAATGAAATTTATTATATCATTCAAGAGTTTGTAGGTAATTGAAACGTGTTAAACTCAGTTTGTTGATTTATTTAGATCAGAGTTCCCCAAACTTTTTTGTGTCGTAGACCCCTTGCCATGTTTTTTCGTGTTGGTTAGACCCCCCTACTTACCTGATATTGATTTCCTGTAAATTTATAACTGCAGTGAAGTTTAGTGTTAAAAACTTAAAGTAAAAACAAATGTTTATTTATACATTTATTAATTGAATTTAAATTAAAACTACTCAAAATAAAATTTTGTATCTGTTACGTAAAATATACGTAACATTAAATAAACAAATTTTTTACTTCATAGGTACTTTTAAAAATAATGTAAATTTTTTGATATTATAAGATAGTATGATGTAAGTAAATAGGTGCTATCAGTGTATGTGTTGACATCCACTGTCGTGGATCCACATTTTCAGTTCATGGACCCCCAAATTTTTTTTCGCTGACGTAGACCCCTTGCAGGTTGTCATAGACACCTAGGGGTCGATATAGACCACTTTGGGAATCACTGATTTAGATAATCGACATCTTAATGCATCCAACATTAAGTATTATTTAAAAAAAAAAAGCAGCTGTGGAATTCCTCACCGGTTCCTCTTAGCAATCCGAGCCGATGGTTTATATGCTTAATGCTTTTAATGTTAAAGTAATCGACAATTTCAATGCGCATGAAAACAGTACTGAATAAAGATATTTAGAATACATTGTGATGCCAACGAAAGTATATTTATTTTATTAAATGTCCCTTGAGAATGTAAAATGAAAGTTCGAGAGAACAGGGCGAAGATGGCGCATAGTCTAAACCACTTTTATAGATAGCAAAGATTAAAATCTTCCAATAGAATCTCGGCTCAGATAACAACATTCTACTGGTACAGTATCTAGTCGCATTCCATATAAATGTAGTTGACGGAAAGTCGATTGGTACGACTCCACCCACCCGAAGGAAAGGTATTTTTTGGCAGCGCTAACATTATTAAAGATATATTATTATAAAAATATTTATGTAAATGTTGCGATTAAATAATATATTATTAATAATATATCTTTATACTATTCAATACATTAAAGTATGCGATCGTCTTGTGATATAAAAAAGTACCAATACTTTCGTAATTATTACCAGTACTACCTAATTAATTATGAAGCTACATACAATCCTACAATATTTAACCCAAGAGCCCGGAAAACACACGATTTGACCAAAGAGAAGGAAACCGTCGTATTAGTCAAGGCGATAGTGCTTATTGCGCGCAAAGTGACAGTCATTATTCGAGGGTGTTAAAATAGCCATGTAATTATGTCAATACACTGTCTCACCGCTAAACTGCGTGCTGCCTCTGACTATGACAAAGTTCCTGGCAATAGTGGAACATATAGCGCTTCTAGCTCCCCACAGGCGGCATTCCGTAACGTGCCCCTTGGCGAATAAGATGCACTTATACATTCATCACACACCCACACAAGATACCAGCGGCCAGATCTGCTACAGCTCATGTACGGCGAAGACGTTAAGAGGAGAGGCCCGTACCCTCTGACCGCTAAATAGACCTCGCCACCGCTGTGGTAAGATCAAAGTTCTTCAGTCACCGATGGACAATCTGAACAAGTCTGCAGTAACAATGCATAAATATCTACTGTTACATCTTTTAATACAAGGATTCCGTATGAAACAGCCTTGCGGATTACTTCTTGTATGAAGTAATCTGCAAGTTCTTCATTTTAATTAAAATAATAAACCCTCTTTACTCCAAAAATTAATAAATATCATTTTTATTCACAGCTCGAGCCGTTCGCTGAAGAAGACCCCAATGACCTAGAGGCAAGTCATCCGAGGTTAGTGCTGACGTCAGAAGACAACACACCCACAGATCGATACTCCAACGGGTCTCCCCCGATTTTCAAGCACAAATCCAACCTTGCACTGGAGGAGCGGTCGCCGAGTAAGCTGGACTTCGCACGCTCCGCCAGTGCCGCCCAAGTGCGCCTCTCCGACGAGAGTAGAACTAGAAAGATATCAGCATCCTCCAAACACACGCTACCGCATATCTCAAGTAAAATCTCCAATCATCTGCCCAGCAATCCATCGCTGCTAGAATCCGTGCCAGAAGGGAAGTCTAGTCGTGTGAACTCCCAGGAAACCTTCGGTAGAAAACTAGCCGTGCCTAAAACACCCAAACGCAGCCCGTCTACGTCCAGTTTCCAGTACATGTCCACGCCTTTTCACGGGTCCACTCTCTCTGCGTTTGAGAAACCAAGCGAATTCGCCTCGCAATTCAGCCTGAAATCTGTAACAGACAGCCTGGCGCCCATCACTTACTGTTGCGGCTGCAAGAAGAAGCCAAAGGACGACGACGCTAAGAAAGAGCCCAGCAAGTACTTCGACGTGCAGCTGCTCAAAGACCCGATCTACCTCGTGATTCTCATATCTAATTGCACATGTGCGATATCATACACTAATTTCATCATCTTAGTGCCGTCGTATGCCCTCGAGTGCGGCTTCGACAAATCTCTCGGCGCGTACTTGCTGTCCATCATATCTGCTCTGGACTTGGTCGGGCGGATTGGCGGCTCGGCCATATCTGACGTGGTATCCACGCCTAAACGCTACTTCTTTATAACAGGGCTGCTAATTTCTGGTATAAGTCTAGCAATGATACCGTTGATGACGAGTTACGCTTCTATTAGCGTATTCTGCTCAATATTCGGGATCGCGTCAGGTATAAACGTTGGCGTGACGGCGCTGGTGATGACGGAGATGTTAGGAACTGAGAGACTCATGTCTTCATACGGGATCAGTCTATTCGTGAACGGTATACTGCAGCTGATCGGGCCTCCTGTGTGCGGCTTCTGGTTCGAGTACACCCGATCCTATAAGTCGCTGTTCGTAACGCTTGGGTTGATACTGTGTAGCGGTGCAGCGCTGTGGAGCTTCGTACCGTTCATCCACAGCAGGAGGAAAAAGGCGGAGAAAATGAAGAGAAGTTTAGAGGAGAAAGCTTAATCCGTATAATCTGGGTCAGTGTTTCCTTACCTCCAAACTATAACCTCAACAATAGCTTTCATTTATGAGTATCCTTTTGATAACTCCATACCTACTCCTATATTTTGTTTCTCATAAGGTCAATTTTTACTTAAAAACATTTATCTATAGGGAATTACTGCAGACATCCCTTTGTGTACATTCATTTTTGTCTATATAGGCGTCTTACAACTTAGAGCTACAAGGGGTCTAAATTCACCTTAGAGATAATTTAACTTATTTAATAATTTTACTAATTTTACACTTAATACAGTAGAGCAGTATTATGACTTAAAAATCATACTATAACGGGTTTGTTTTACAAGTTTTTGTTTAGCGAACTTTTTAAATCTATTACGTGATAATTTATAAATATTTCACAGGAGTGTGGTGTAAAATCGTATATAGCTGCCTAACACCTTGGTATGGAGAAAAAAAATAGCAATATATATTTCACATACTCTTTAAAAGTGTTTCACCAAGAGTACTGTCGTTCGGAGATCACTGACCCGCGTAAAATATTCGTCAATTTCAGCCAAACAAATATCTTTCAATTCGAGTCAGACAATAGAAATTTTGTCCACAGACAATAAAATACACAATAGCAATATGATATCAAAGTCGATTCTCTCGAAGAAATAATAGGGTCCATTCAATATATAAGATTAAAACTTAACCATTAATACATATATAGCTTTATTGTATATATTCCTAACTAAAAAACCCTACATCACAATGCTTAAATGATTTTTAAATGAATTTATATTGTGCACTGCCTTGTCTTAATGTACAATATATACTTAATAACACCAGTTTTAGTAATAGTGTTAAAAAGCTATATGCTATATGCTATATTTTATAACGGAACTAAATACGCGTACATTACAATAATATAACACTGTTTAATAAAATATTCGGCTAATTGTTGAATTGTCCATGGTGATATAATTTTCGCTGTCAAACTTATATGTGCTATATGCAACAATTATAACTATGATATGATGATTAAATAAGTTCTCCCATAAATAACTTAACAGTATTTAAACAACACACAGCAGTTTTTGAACAAACATTTTACTTCTCATAATGGGGTCAATGTAGCGCTGTTTCAACAGCACTATTGTGAGTGAAAGAGAGAGTTGATTTGAAAATTTGTAAAGAAATTTAAATAAGTGTGTGGATGTCATGGAAAGAATACTACAAGAGCCGAATTTTATAGCAAATGAAAACAAAACGAGCTCCCTTATTATGGTTATTATTAAATTGTTTTTTCGTTTTTACAACATATAATACTGAAGTAAAGTGATTCATTCGCAATCTTTTCTACCACTAAAAATCATTCGAATTTCAACATATTTTTTAAAAGATTTTTTTAACGAATTTTACAAATTTATAATATAGAACCATTATATGGAAATATATTATATAGGTTACTAATTTCATGAAGACTAGAGAACCGTAATAACAAGCTTATTATATTTCTAGTGCAAACCCTATGTACATTTGTGTTTTTTAATTCATTACTATTCTCACTCACAAACATGCAGCTAGATTTTTTAAAGATGTGTTGAGATTCATGTTGAGTGAGAGTTATGTGTAATCATGGGTTTATATATATTTCATCAACTGTCTCCCCTTTTTAAATCGAATCAATGTGATTACAGTGTTAAGCTGTACTAACACGTGAGAAATAGAATACGTCCGCTTTGTAAAAACACATGTAGACACATGCTTACCTTACGAAATAAATTGTACGTTTTCCGGTATTAAATAAATCTCTATAGAAGCAAATAGCACGCACATATTGGTTTGACAACGATTACAAAATGCATTTCGAATACGAGATAGGCATACGCCTTCGTATATACAAACATATCTAGTTACCATTATTATTTATAATTCTCCCAGTGAAATAGATTAAGTTTATTAATCAGGGCCGGATACATATGAGAAGATAACCATAGCAATATAACTAAAGAGATGGCTTCGATGCAATCTTTCAATGTATGAATAATTTCCCCTGTATATTTACTCATCACGATATCCCTGAAACCATACGGCACAGAGACTTAAAACTTAGTAAGAAGTTTCTTTTCGATAATTATAGTTCAGCTAAGGTCGGATTTTACAAAATTCGACCCACAAAGAGTCACAGGAGGCTTTCATTCAGTTCCGTAAATATTTGGGCAATTTGTACCTAGGAAAATCCGGCCCTGCTATTAACACTTGTTTTAGTATCGAATTCTGTAATCTCTATAGCTTATAATTTAGCACAATTATTTATTAGACTAAATAACGTTATTTTTAACAATTAAAAATAATTTCTTTTGTTGATTATAACTGGACAAATGTACTATTAAGAATTTGTAATGCATATTCAAATATTTATTGTTTTTTACGCTTTTACTGTATTCAAATAATGTAAAACTTTCATTTCGTTTTCTAAAGATAAATATGTCGACCATTTTGTTTTCCTACGTGGTAGTATCAAAGATACTAATCGAATGCATGATGATTATTATCACCATTATCATGTCAGTTGTGGGATGTCCACTTTTGGACATAGGTCTCCTCGAAAAATAACTATTTGCGTCGTCTTTGACCGACCTTATAAAATCGTTCGTTCACCTCGTGGCTGCCGCAAAGTACATACATTGTGGAGCATAGTATGTACTTTCCTGCGCTTGCTGTTTCGTGGTTTTTATTCCAGAACCTCAAGACCTGGCATGCGCTCTATGTAATCTGCCTGCTGCCAATTCGGCTTCCCAATCCGCTGGATTATGCCGGTGGTATCCTTCGTCTACGAATCTCAATTCTGATTCAATCTCATAATCAAAACCTCGAATACAGACTTCTCCGTGGCTCGTTGTTGGACTGACCTTGTCAGTAGTACTAAAAGTGAGAGACCACGTTTCAACGCTCCAAGCTAACAATGGTAATTAATATTGGACTTTTATCTGGCACTGAGGGTAGGACGAGAAAACATTTCACTCGAGCAGGCTACATTAACTTTAGATATATGCATCCGAAGGTCATGTCCATGATTGTATAACGTTTATAATATTAACAGATATAGGGTGTTCAGAAGCTTATAAAGTCTAAGGAGACAGAGACTACAGACTTATGTAGTCATCCCACACGCCCAAGCAGGTATGTTTGTCCATTCTATCGCGTCCATCGGCGCAAAGAAATGCGTGCAATTCTATCATATACACCAATATCTCGCTTTGCGTCGTTTTATTTTTGCGTTTTTTCGAAATTGCTTCTCTGTTTAGTTAGGACTAATAAACTAATAAAGGTTGCATTGTTTCGGGTTCGTGTCTTTAATTTTATTTAAATTTTAAAAAGGTGGCAACACTTTTCTTACTGCGCCATGCCATCAAAACTCGGGGATTCCCTTTCTAACTAAAAATTAACGAAATTTTAGTGTTAATTTATTTTCATCTTGTTTTACTAATTTTAGATTTCAGTTTTAATTCCGTAGTGGCTTGTAATGTAGTGTTGTGCTTTTTTTTAAAAGAGAACAACAAAATTATGTCAATTTTTACGTGCTGTTTATGGTTACAAAGAAAGTAAATATTTTTCCTTTTTATTTATTGGCAGAGTTGTATTATTTTTGTTTTTTAAATGTTTACTTTGTTCAATTTCTTTTTAAATGTATTTTCGTTACCCTGGATCTATTTCCGATCTTTACATGGTTTGCTATAGAAAATTTTTATTCACTTTGCGTCGTTTTTTTTTTTGGAACGTAACCTCGTCGCAAAGTGAGATATTGGTGTATATTTGCTACAAAATGCTATCTCCACATTGCATAGTTAATAGACTATCTTTAATAACTAAATTTTGTAATAGTTATACAATATAAATAACACTGTCAATGTAGCGAAAAGTGAATAAGGCCTTAATAATATTAGGATATCTCTTCGAATTATATTCAACGATTATTTTATGAATGTATGTTAGTGTTTTAAAATCACGTTTATTATATTTTGCAAAGCAGAATTACCTCAGAGTTATAAGGCGTGTTTTAAATGAACGGATTAGATGTAATTTAAATTGTTGACGGCACAGATGTATTTGCTTGAGTTTTACTAACAGTAATCTTTTAAAAAATATATATATAAAAATCACAGTCCGTCAGTCTGGGAATAAAAAAATGATTTTCAGTTGTATACTCAAGTTTTGTGCCAAGAATAAAATTAATGATCTGATTATTTGACTTACTCTTTATACTGAGAGCGGTCAAGTCTTTATGTTCAATTATTATTACTAACTGATTCATGATAGTGCTATAATATGCATATTTGAAACGCATACAACTTACAATTTTTTATATCCCATTGGCAACTATGTTGAGACGCCATATTTTTTTTCGCGAAAATTGTGAAAGCCTATACTGTAAACTAATTTAATTATATACTTTTTATATTTCTTGACATCTCGAATTATAAGCCTAAAGATTTTACATTGTTCAACATTGAATCCCTGTGGGTTTATTAAACCTTGTAATATATATACGAATGTATCTATGTGTAATATAAAATATTTTTAAATGTATATGGTTTTATTTACATCTTCTTGGGGTCATAATTTGAAATTCTTCTTTCTAAATTCTCCCTTCTACCTCGTTTTCTTACCACGTTATACTTTCTCCATCCCCTCTCCCTCATCAAAATATCACATCATCAAAACCTATACACGAAAATGATATCTCTCATTTGCTTCTTTTAGAGCGAAAGCATTTTATTAACCAAGCTAAGTCAGCGACCGTCTTAAATTCTATAAAGGTCTACCGTGGATCACAGTAACGTAGTGACCTATATTATGTATATATATATAAATCTGAGAAATGAAAACAATATAATAAAGAAGAAAATACAATATGTGCTTTCTCACAAACGGGTTGTGTTAATGTCATTTCGGAAACTCGATTGTTCTACTTTTAAAAGTGAGATAGTGGTAACTGAGTTAAACAAAAACGAAAGTATTCTATTAACGGCCCCTGTACTGTATAGCCTACCAGTTGACGGCCCACTAAGTCAGCGACCACCTTAGTTTCTTTAACGGTAACCTAGCACCTGTATGTATTTATATATATATATATATATATATATATATATATATATATATATATATATATATATATGAATCTCCCAGCCATGAAAAGGCGAAAACCAATTCGCGGAGAAATGTAATATACAATACGTGTCTTCTCACGAACGAGTTGTATTAATGCCATTTCGGAAACTTGATTGTTCCACTTTTAAAAGTGGGGTAGTGGTAACTTTGTGTTAAACAAAGTTTGTGGACATATTTAAACGTATTTACTAATAAATACATTTAAAAAACTTTTAAGGTAAACCGTTTTTTGATACCCATATTGTGGTGGTTGTGGAATGGAATGTACCTAGTCCGCCATATTGGAACGGCGTCCATCTTGAATTTTAAATTTTGACATAATCATCGTGTTTTACTAATGTAGCCCTTTCATTTGATACCCATATTGAGGAGGTTAAGGAAAAATATGTAATACGCCATTTTGTATCGACGGCCATCTTAGATTTATAATGTTATTGATTTTATTATATTGTATTGTCATCTAAATTAAATGTATGTACCAAATTTCAGATCAACCTGACAGCGGGAAATTTCAATTTCTAATTTTGACCCAAATAAACAAATTCCGTACGGGTCGAACTAAATAAAACCCTTAAAAAAGGTAAAACCGCAGCTTTCCAATATTAACGTTAAACAGGTGATTACAACTAGCGTTATTTGATGATGCCTTTTGGAGTAACAGCGTTCGACTTTTACAGTTTGATCTGTTTTAGTGCAAAAGCTTTAAAAAGTTAATATATAGGTAATTTGGTGTCATTGAATATATGATACGCTCGAAAAAAGTATTTTGGTCCAGAAATAATGAAAAATGTTATGGTAATATAGTTAAAAACTGATAAACACTCCAACGTCGAAGTATGTTCTAAGAGCTTCAAAACATCTCTTCCAAAATAACATAATACCTGATGACAAAGGTTTTTAACTAACTCGTGTTACCGGTGATGATCTACGGATCAGAGAAGTGGTCTCTAATGATGAACCTTGTAAAAAGGCTCAAGTTTGCATAGGGGGTGATAAAAAAGATATGTTTGAAATGATATGATGTACAGAAGAACCACGGTTACAAACGTAGATACGTAATTGCATTAGGCGGAGCACGTCGCTCTTGCAACCAAAAGCCGTTGGGCCCGAAAATTTCTCACATAGTGACCACGTGTTGGTAGACGAGACGTTGGTAAGCTACTAGTGAGATTGACGACATAGTAAAAGTCGCGGGAATACGCTTAACGCAGACAACGCTAGACTGGTGACAATAGCGTTGTGGCGTGCATATCGCGCGCCACTCGCTAACCGCTCCGCCTTTGGACCGCGCCTCGAAAAACGCGTTGCCTAGCAACGAGCTCTTACCCACGTGCCCGCGCAGTCAATCGCATCGCGGCAGCGTCGGTAATGAAACGGATAGATGATAGATGGCGCCACAGTAGACGCAACAAAAGTTTGCATCGCGCTGTTGAGAGTCTCCACGCTCATTTTAACTGCGAGCGGAGGTGTGGTCAACATTAACAAGAAGCTACACTACTACGACCACTCCCACAGCGTTCATAGGTAGAGACCTATTCCTTGCAGTAGGCGTCCATCAGCTGATATGAAGATGATGAATAAAGTAAGAAAAAGCGTTTTCAAAATTAAGATTACATTTTGCATTGTTAAAATTATTTTTCATTATTTCACTGGGCAGACTATCAGCTTTCTGATTGTGGTCGATGCTTAACTATGACAGCTTATTCCGTCACAGAGCTCGCTAATGACTGCAAACGGTACTGCTACAAATTATTGACATGTCGCATTCCAATAGAAAAAAAATCATAATGATCACTTTATGCAACGTGTTTGGAAATAAGTGTGAAAACTTTAAAGCTTTTACTAATCACACTATAAAGTGTTTTTGCAAATAGTATGTTGCAAAAAGATTTTTTTCCGATCTAATATATATTAAAGTCTAATAATGTCAAGATGGCAGATAGAAAGGCCTTGGATTAAAGGTAGCGTATAACAAACTACGAACAGACAGACAGACTACTTCAGACCTCCGGCCAAGGGTTGCTCGAGAGCTGGATATCGCAAAGGGTGGAAGGCTTTGGGCAAAGTTTGTCCAAAGTGGATAAATTTTGATTAATGAAACTATGACATACATAAACATATATTTGGTTTTAGTGTTTTCATGTAAAACACGCGTCACCTGCTGTTGTTTTCTTCAATGCCCTATCAAATTATCAATAGGGTCCACTGGAAGAAAAAAAGTACATTAAATCTCTATCAACGGTTTTTTTCTGGCCTAAAATATCGCCATCAACACTATTGATAGAAATCGCCATACAACCATCATTTCTTCAACGTTCGTCATTAATATTAATAATATTACTTTCATCATTAATTAAGTTCTGGTAAAACTGATTTTCGTCATTAATATTACTTTCTATTGTTATTTTTTTAATTAAAAATCGTTTCTATTCTTTTCCTTTCATCATTAATATTGTTCCGGTAAAACCGATCTTCCTCATTAATATTACTTTCTATTGTTTTTTTTTTAATTAAAAATGCTTTCTATTGTTGTCCTTTCATCATTAATATTGTTCTGGTAAAACTGATCTTCCTCATTAATATTACTTTCTATTGTTTTTTTTTTTTAATTAAAAATACTTTCTATCTTTGCCCTTTCATCATTAATATTGTTCTGGTAAAACTGATCTTCGTCATTAATATTACTTTCTATTGTTTTTTTTAATTAAAATTACTTTCTATTGTTGTCCTTTCTTCATTAATATTGTTCTGATAAAACTGTTCTACCTCATTAATATTACTTTCTATTGTTTTTTTTATTTATTTAAAAATACTTTCTATTGTTGTCCTTTCATCATTAATATTATTCCGGTAAAACTGATCTTCCTCATTAATATTACTTTCTATTGTTTTTTTTAATTAAAAATGCTTTCTATTGTTGTCCTTTCATCATTAATATTGTTCTGGTAAAACTGATCTTCCTCATTAATATTACTTTCTATTGTTTTTTTTAATTAAAAATACTTTCTATCTTTGTCCTTTCATCATTAATATTGTTCTGGTAAAACTGATCTTCGTCATTAATATTACTTTCTATTGTTTTTTTTAATTAAAATTACTTTCTATTGTTATCCTTTCATCATTAATATTGTTCTGGTAAAACTGATCTTCGTCATTGATATGGCTTTCTATAGTTGTCCTTTCATCATTAGTATTGTTCCGGTAAAACTGATCTTCGTCATTAATATTACTTTGAACTACTGTACTTTCTTCATTAATATTATTCTGGACAAACTGATCTGGGTCATTAATATTACTTTCAATTGTTTTACTTTCATCATTAGTATTTTTTTGGTCAAACTGATCTGTGACATTAATATTACTTTCAACTGTTGTACTTTCATAATTAATATTATTCTGATCAAACTGATCTGTGACATTAATATATTTTTCAACTGTTGTACTTTCATTATTAATATTATTCTGGTCAAACTGAATTTTGTCAAAAATATTGTTTTCAGCTGGTTTACTTCCATAATTAATAATGTTTTTGTAATTAAACATATTATTGAAAAACTGAAATAGGTCATTATCATCTTTGGATACGTTGTTAATTTTGTCATGTTCTGTGTCGTTATTTTCAGTATTGACTTTTTCCTTATGTCTGCATTCATCGCTAATCTTCTCTTGCTCCAATGCAACTTGTATTAAACTTGCATCTGATGCCTCTTTTATATTCAAGTTTATAACAGTATTCAGATTTACATGGTGTTTTAAATTTAACTTCAATACAGTTCTCGAAATAACTAAAGAGACGCCGAAAATTAAAAATAATATTATTTTCATTTCGTATGACCAATCACTTTTAATATAACGCTGAATATATTCCTTGATGACCCTTATACGCACTTGACCTTTATCACAATGAAACATGTTTCAAATGGGGTTCCCGTATTTATTTACGTAATTAAGGAAAATGTTATTAATTGCGTAGTTAATTATTTGCAACAGGAAACCGCATGTAAACATCTGTATGTGGCAAAATAACAATACGATAACATTAAAACACGGAAAGTTCATTTTTTATTATTAATAATAAATCCTTTATTTGTTTGTTGAAATACAGATATATACAAGTCTAAATAGTAAATTATATTAAAGAACGCTCTGTTTTTCTTCGTTACTTTTTATTTTATTCAATCTCGTAGAAAAACCCCCATCCACGTTTCTATGGTTCGTGGTGTCGCGAAATACGCGATTTTTAGGACGGGTGGTTAGTGCAATTAAATGTATTAAACCTCTTTTGTCACCCTGACAATGTGTTGTTGCTATTTTTTTTTTTACTTTTTTACGACAGATTATGTAAAGATGGAAAAGAGAAGGAAGACCGAATTTTATTCGGGAAGACGAAGCGAGTATTTCCAGGAAAAGAGGAGATGCGTTGGAGAGGCATGTGTTGCTGCACGGAGTTCGCGTGTGAGAAGTGCATAGGTGGAGTCGTGTTGTGCTGTGACTAATTGATAAAACAGTCACAGGACTCACTTGATAAGATTCCTGTACGATGACGGTTGGTTAGTACTTACCCTTCGCCCGGGTAAGTTGCACAAACCATTGGCAGATTGATTTGTATTATGAGATTATGTATATCAAGAGATAGATTAAAGACCGTGTTGAGATGATGGTGGTTGTGGCGGGTCTGTAGGGGCGAGTGTGGAGGACCCTTCCGCATCTGTGATCCGGCCGTGTTTGGTGATAGCCTAGGACGACGGGCCTACCTGATTTAAACGGGAGCCGTGCCCGGGTTATTTCTTGACATCTCGAATTATAAGCCTAAAGATTTTACATTGATCAACATTGAATCCCTGTGGGTTTATTAAACCGTGTAATATATATGCGAATGTATCTATGTGTAATATAAAATATTTTTAAATGTATATGGTTTTATTTACATTACCTTAGGGTCATAACTTGAAATTTCTTTTTCTAATCTCTCCCTTCTACCTCGCTTTCAAACCACGTTATACTTTCTTCCCCATCCCTCATCAAAATATCACATCATGAAAACCTATACATAAAAATGATATTTCTCATTTGCCTCTTTTAGAGCGAAAGTATTTTATTAACCAAGCTAAGCCAGCGACCGCCTTAGTTTCTATAAAGGTCTACCGTGGATCACTGTAACATAGTGACCTATATTATGTATATATACAGTGGCGTACCTAGAACTTTTGCCGCCCGGGGCGATCTCCAGTTTGCCGCCCTTTCTATTATATGTCAATCAAATAGTGGTTTTTGATTTAAAAAAATATTGATATATCACTTCAAAGTAATCATATAAGCTTTTCAAAAGAAATGACATTTATAAACTGACATCAAAAAATTTTAGTTAGGAAAAATTGCCGAACAAAGTCGTAAAGATCCTTTTACAAATTCAACGAATTTTAATGAATACAATAAAATAAAATTATTATCTTGTTCTTGAATTAGAATCCAAAATTTACACTAAAATGCATTTATATACACCGAGGAATAATATTCGAATTCATAAAGTTAATCATAATTTATATAAATCAAATATTAAACTTATAATAATTATTTATTATTCAAGAAAGAAAATAAATTTGAAATGAAAAAGTTGCTTTTTACAACTATAAGTAAATATAAAAATGCCGCCCCAAGGTAAGTGCCGCCCGGTGCGGACCGCACCCACCGCCCCCCCCCTAGGTACGCCACTGTATATATATGAATCTCTGGGCCAGGAAAAGCCGAAAACCAGTTCGCGGAGAAATGAAAGCAATATAATAAAGAAGAAAACACAATACGCGCCTTCTCACGAACGGATTGTGTTAATGCCATTTCGGAAACTCGATTGTTCCACTTTTAAAAGTGAGATAGTGGTAACTGAGTTAAACAAAAACGGAAGTATTCTATTAACGGCCCCTGTACTGTATAGCCTACCAGTTGACGTTCAAGACGCCCCACTAAGTCAGCGACCACCTTAGTTTCTTCGAAGGTAACCTAGGCACCTGTATGTATTTATATATATATATATATATATATATATATATATATATATATATATATATATATATATATATATATATATATATATATATATATATATATATATATATATATATATATATATATATATATATATATATATATATATATATATATATATATATATATATATATATATATATATATATATATATATATATATATGAATCTCCCAGCCATGAAAAGGCGAAAACCAATTCGCGGAGAAATGTAATATACAATACGTGTCTTCTCACGAACGAGTTGGGTTAATGCCATTTCGGAAATTCGATTGTTCCACTTTTAAAAGTGGGGCAGTGGTAATTTTGTGTTAAACAAAGTTTGTGGACATATTTAAACGTATTTACTAATAAATACATTAAAAAAAAAACTTTTAAGTTAAACGGTTTTTTGATACCCATATTGTGGTGGTTGTGGAAAAATATGTACCTAGTCCGCCATTTTGGAATGGCATCCATCTTGAATTTTAAATTTTGACAACGTGTTTTACTAGTGTAGCCCTTTCATTTGATACCCATATTGAGGGGGTTAAGGAAAAATAAGTAATCCGCCATTTTGTATCGGCGGCCATCTTAGATTTATAATGTTATTGATTTTATTATATTGTATTGTCATCTAAATTAAATGTGTGTTCCAAATTTCAGATCAATCTGACAGCGGGAAGGTGCTTAAATTTCAATTTCTAATTATGACCCAAATATACAAATGCCGTACGGATCGAACTAAATAAAACCGTTTAAAAAGGTACAACCGCAGCATTCCAATATTAAAGCTAAACAGGTGATTACCACTAGCGTTATTTGATGACGCCTTTTGGTGTAACAGCGTTCGACTTTTACATTTTAATCTGTTTTAGTGCAAAAGCTTTAAAAAGTGAATATATAGCTAATTTGGTGTCATTGAATATATGGCACACACTAGAAAAATATTTAGGTTCAGAAATAATGAAAAATGTAATGGTAATATAGTTAAAAACTGCTAAACACTCCAATGTCGAAGTATGTTCTAAGAGCTTCAAAACAACTCGTCCAAAATAACGTAATTCCTGATGACAAAGGTTTTTAACTAACTTGTGTTACCGGTGATGATTTACGGATCCGAGAAGTGGTCACTAACGGTGGACCTTGTAAAAAGGCTCAAGTTTACCTAGAGGATGATAAAAAAGCTATGTTTGAAATGATATGATCTACAGAAGAACCACGGTAACAAACGTAGATCGTACGTAGTTGCATTAGGTGGGGCGCGTCGCTCGTGCAACCGAAAGCCGTTGGGCCCGAAAATTTCTCACTTGGTGACCTCGTGCTGGTAGACGCGGCGTTGGTAAGCTACTAGTGAGATTGACGACATAGTAAAAGTCGCGGGAAATCGCTGAACGCAGACAACGCAAGACTGGTGACAATAGCGTTGTGGCGTGCATATCGCGCGCCACTCGCTAACCGCTCCGCCTTTGGACCGCGCCTCGAAAAACGCGTTGCCTAGCAACGAGCTCTTACCCACGTGCCCGCGCAGTCGATCGCATCGCGGCAGCGTCGGTGATGAAACGGATAGATGACAGATGGCGCCACAGTAGACGCAACAAAAGTTCGCGCTGTTGAGAGTCTCCACGCTCATTATAACTGCGAGCGGAGGTGTGGTCAACATTAACAAGAAGCTACACTACTACGACCACTCCTACAGCGTTCATAGGTAGAGACCTATTCCTTGCAGTAGGCGTCCATCAGCTGATATGAAGATGATGAATAAAGTAAGAAAAAGCGTTTTCAAAATTAAGATTACATATTGCATTGTTAAAATTCTTTTTCATTATTTCACTGGGTAGACTATCAGGTTTCTGATTGTGGTCGATGCTTAACTATGACAGCTTACGTCACAGAGCTCGCTAATAACAGCAAACGGTACTGCTACAAATTATTGACATGTCGCATTCCAATAGAAAAAAATCATAATGATCGCTTTATGCAGCGTGTTTGGAATAAGTGTGAAAACTTTAAAGCTTTCACTAATCACACTATAAAGTGTTTTTGCAAATAGTATGTTGCAAAAAGATTTCTTTCCGATCTAATATATATTAAAGTCTAATAATGTCTAAAGATGGCAGATAGAAAGGCCTTGGATTAAAGGTAGCGTATAACCAACTACGATCAGACAGACAGACTACTTCAGAACTCCGGCCAAGGCTATCCAAGGATATCCATGTCTTGAGCAACAAGACATGGATATCGCAAAGGGTGGAAGGCTTTGGGCAAAGTTTGTCCAAAGTAGATAAATTTTGATTAATGAAACTATGACATACATAAACATATATTTGGTTTTAGTGTTTTCATGTAAAACACGCGCAACCTGCTGTTGTTTTCTTCAATTCCCTATCAAATTATCAAATGGGTCCACTGGAAGAAAAAAAGTACATTAAATCTCGATCAATGGTTTTTTTCTGGCCTAAAATATCGCCATTAACACTATAGATAGAAATCGCCACACAACCATCCTCTCTTCAACGATGAATAATCTTCGTCATTAATATTAATAGTATTACTTTCATCAGTAATTAAGTTCTGGTAAAACTGATCTTCCTCATTAATATTACTTTCTATTGTTGTCCTTTCATCATTAATATTATTCTGGTAAAACTGATCTTCGTCATTAATATTACTATCTATTGTTTTTTTTAATTAAAAATACTTTGTATTGTTGTCCTTTCATCATTAATATTGTTCTGGTAAAACTGATCTTCGTCATTAATTTTACTTTCTATTGTTTTTTTTTTAATTAAAAATACTTTCTATTGTTGTCCTTTCATCATTAATATTGTTCTGGTAAAACTGATCTTCCTCATTAATATTACTTTCTATTGTTTTTTTTTAATTAAAAATGCTTTCTATTGTTGTCCTCTCATCATTAATATTGTTCTGGTAAAACTGATCTTCCTCATTTATATTACTTTCTATTGTTTTTTTTTTAATTAAAAATACTTTCTGTCTTTGTCCTTTCATCATTAATATTGTTCTGGTAAAATTGATCTTCGACATTAATATTACTTTCTATTGTTTTTTTTAATTAAAATTACTTTCTATTGTTGTCCTTTCTTCATTAATATTGTTCTGATAAAACTGATCTTCCTCATTAATATTACTTTCTATTGTTTTTTTTTTAATTAAAAATGCTTTCTATTGTTGTCCTCTCATCATTAATTTTGTTCTGGTAAAACTGATCTTCCTCATTTATATTACTTTCTATTGTTTTTTTTTTAATTAAAAATACTTTCTGTCTTTGTCCTTTCATCATTAATATTGTTCTGGTAAAATTGATCTTCGACATTAATATTACTTTCTATTGTTTTTTTTAATTAAAATTACTTTCTATTGTTGTCCTTTCTTCATTAATATTGTTCTGATAAAACTGATCTTCCTCATTAATATTACTTTCTATTGATTTTTTTTATTTATTTAAAAATACTTTCTATTGTTGTCCTTTCATCATTAACATTGTTCTGTTAAAACTGATCTTCCTCATTAATATTACTTTCTAATGTTTTTTTAATTAAAACTACTTTCTATTGTTGTCTTTTCATCATTAATATTGTTCTGGTAAAACTGATCTTCGTCATTGATATTACTTTCTATTGTTGTCCTTTCATCATTAATATTGTTCCGGTAAAACTGATCTTCGTCATTAATATTACTTTGAACTACTGTACTTTCTTCATTAATATTATTCTGGACAAACTGATCTGGGTCATTAATATTGCTTTCAATTGTTTTACTTTCATCATTAGTATTGTTTTGGTTAAACTGATCTATGACATCAATATTACTTTTAACTGTTGTACTTTCAATATTAATATTATTCTGGTCAAACTGATTTTTGTCAAAAATATTGTTTTCAGCTGGTTTACTTCCATAATTAATAATGTTTTTGTAATTAAACATATTATTGAAAAACTGTAATAGGCCATTATCATCTTTGGATAAGTTGTTAATTTTGTCATTTTCTAACTGTTCTCTGTCGTTATTTTCAGTATTGTTTTTTTCCTTATGTCTGCATTCGTCGCTAATCTTCTCTTGCTCCAATGCAACTTGTATTAAACTTGCATCTGGTGCCTCTTTTATATTCAAGTTTATAACAGTATTCAGATTTACATGGTGTTTTAAATTTAACTTCAATACAGTTCTCGAAATAACTAAAGAGACGCCGAAAGTTAAAAATAATATTACTTTCATTTCGTATGACCAATCACTTTTAATATAACGCTGAATATATTCCTTGATGACCCTTATACGCACTTGACCTTTATCACAATGAAAATATCAAATGGGGTTTCCGTATTTATTTACGTAATTAAGGAAAATGTTATTAATTGCGTAGTTAATTATTTGCAACAGGAAACCGCATGTAAACATCTGTATATGGCAAAATAACAATACGATAACAATAAAACACGGAAATTTCATTTTTTATTATCAATAATAAATCCTTTATTTGTTTATTAAAATACAGATATATACAAGTCTAAATAATAAATTATATTGAAAAACGCTCTGTTTTACAACTAGGATGATCTAATACAATAGTTAATTTTTAATATTAACTAATTTTACTAACACTGCAATATCAAAAAATTTATTACATGTTTGAAAGAGAGAAAAAAATAACGATGGGCCATTTCAACTTGATAATCCGCTTGGCTACTTTCTTTTGTCTTCGTTACTTTTTATTTTATTCAATCTCGTAAAAAAACCCCCATCCACGTTTCTATGGTTCTTGTGTCGCGAAATACGCGATTTTTAGGACGCGTGGTTAGTGCAATTAAATGTATTAAACCTCTTTTGTCACGCTGGTAATGTATTGTCGCTATTTTTTTTACTACAGATTATGTAAAGATGAAAAAGAGGAGGAAGACCGAATTTTATTCGGGAAGACGAAGCGAGTATTTCCAGGAAAAGAGGAGATGCGTTTTTGAGGCATGTGTTGCTGCACGGAGTGCGCACGTGCGAAGGAGAATACGACACGTGTTGGTGAGGCATGTGTTGGTGCACGGAGTGTGCGTGTGAGAAGTGCATAGGTGGAGTCGTGTTGTGCTGTGACCGATTGATAAAACGGTCACAGGTCTCACTTGATAAGATTCTTGCACGATGACGGTTGGTTAGTACTTACCCTTCGCCCGGGTAAGTTGCACAAACCATTGGCAGATTGATTTGTATTATGAGATGATGTATATCAAGAGATAGATTAAAGACCGTGTTGAGATGACGGTGATTGTGGCGGGTCTGCAGGGGCAAGTGTGGAGGACCCTTCCGGATCAGTGATCCGGCCGTGTTTGATGATAGCCTAGGATGACGGGCCTACCTGATTTACACGGGAGCCGTGCCCGGGTTTCTGGGACTCGTGGGTAGGACTGGGTGTCCTAGGTAAAAGCCGATGTGCTTGAGACAGTGGGTCCACCTGATTTACATGGGAGCCGTGCCCGGTTTTCTAGGACTCCTAGGAGGATCTGGGTGTTTCGCTATCGCTGTTACTCTGTGGTGATGAGAATTGGTAGACATCATTGGCTGAAGGGCATTTGGCAGCGGGCGTGCCCGTCCTGTGGGGCCGTGCACCGTTTGGTGACTCCCAGGTACGTCCGTGTGTCGGTGCGGGTTCGGCTTCATATGTAAGGTCCAACACATGTAAGGTATCGATTTCTCGGTATACATCAACGTGCCTTTGTCGCAAAATTGATTGTCTTTTTTAACCTAAAGTTGAAATGCGAAGCAGATTGTAGATTACACTATTTATGACGGTAGGGTCATAGTGTAGTGTTCCTATGCGGTATAATACGTGAGGCGGCGATATTAATTGCCTAGTTCAGTGATTCTCAACCACTGCGCCGCGGCACTTGTGTGCTAAATTTCAAAAGTGTGCCGCCAAATTTTGCAAGTATATGATAATGTTAATATTATTAAATTATATCATTTAAAAAAAATATAATAACATGAACATATATTTAAATCCACAAAAAATAAATTATTTAATTATTTGCTTTGCAACGCGTTGTTTCTTAGTGCCGAATTATGATGAAGCGGCGTGCATAGCAATAGGAATATGTCTCAAATCGCACACTTTCCACTTATGCGTACAAAACGTGTTGTTTTAGTGAAAATTGGGATTGACAAGGTGTTGCATAGTAGTTACTGCACCTTTTCTTTTGTTAAAATTGACAAATGTATATGATTCGCTTTAATATTAATTTATTTGCATGTAGTGTCAATTTATAAATTTGTAAACTTATTAACTTTGCAGTACACCTATCCCCCGATTTACACGGTACTTGTTTTACACGTTTTCGCTTTTACACGGTTTTCCAAAAAAGTTATTTTTTTGTTTTTATCGCATTCTATTATATGTTACTAATGCCATAAATGAAATTATCAAAAAACATCAAGCTCATATTTCGCAATAAAAATATTTTTATTATTAGCTTGTAATTAATCCCTTAATAAACGTTTAGTTGTTATTGTAGTATATATTATATATATATATATAGCTAATTTGGTATCATTAAATATATTGCGCACACCTGAAAAATATTTAGGTTCAGAAATAATGAAAATGTAATGGTAATATAATTAAAAATTGCTAAACACTCCAATGTCGAAGTATGTTCTAAAAGCTTCAAAACATCTCGTCCAAAATAACGTAATACCTGATAACAAAGGTTTTTAACTAACTCGTGTTACTGGTGATGATCTACGGATCCGAGAAGTGGTCTCTAACGATGGACCTTGTAAAAAGACTCTAGTACACCTAGAGGGTGATAAAAAAGGTATGTTTGAAATGTTATGATCTACAGAAAAAGGTTACAAACGTAGATCGTACGTAGTTGCATTAGGTGGGGCGCGTCGCTCGTGCAACCGAAAGCCGTTGGGCCCGAAAATTTCTCACATGGTGACCACGTGCTGGTAGAAGCGGCGTTGGTAAGCTACTAGTGAGACTGACGACATAGTAAAAGTCGCGGGAAATCGCTGAACGCAGACAACGCAAGACTGGTGACAATAGCGTTGTGGCGTGCATATCGCGCGCCACTCGCTAACCGCTCCGCCTTTGGACCGCGCCTCGAAAAACGCGTTGCCTAGCAACGAGCTCTTACCCACGTGCCCGCGCAGTCGATCGCATCGCGGCAGCGTCGGTAATGACACGGATAAATGATAGATGGCGCCACAGTAGACGCAACAAAAGTTTGCATCGCGCTGTTGAGAGTCTCCACGCTCATTATAACTGCGACCGGAGGTGTGGTCAACATTAACAAGAAGCTACATTACTACGACCACTCCCACAGCGTTCATAGGTAGAGACCTATCCCTTGCAGTAGGCGTCCATCGGCTGATATGATAATGGTGAATACAGTACTATAAAGCGTCTTCAAAATTAAGATTACATTTTGCATTGTTAAAATTATTTTTCATTATTTCACTGGGCAGACTATCAGCTTTCTGATTGTGGTCGATGCTTATCTATGACAGCTTATTCCGTCACAGAGCTCGCTAATGACTGCAAACGGTACTGTTACAAATTATTGACATGTCGCATTCCAATAGAAAAAAAATCATAATGATCGCTTTATGCAGCATGTTTGGAAATAAGTGGGAAAACTTTAAAGCTTTCACTAATCACACTATAAAGTGTTTTTGCAAATAGTATGTTGCAAAAAGATTTCTTTCCGATCTAATATATATTAAAGTCTAATAATGTCTATAGATATTAAAGATGGTAGATAGAAAGGCCTTGGATTAAAGGTAGCGTATAACCAACTACGAACAGACAGACAGACTACTTCAGACCTCCGGCCAGGGGTTGCTCGAGAGCTGGATATCGCAAAGGGTGGAAGGCTTTGGGCAAAGTTTGTCCAAAGTGGATAAATTTTGATTAATGAAACTATGACATACTAATAACATATATTTGGTTTTGGTGTTTTCATGTAAAACACGCGCAACCTGTTGTTGTTTTCTTCAATTCCCTATCAAATGGGTCCACTGGAAGAAAAAAAGTACATTAAATCTCTATCAATGGTTTTTTTCGGGCCTAAAATATCGCCATTAACACTATTGATAGAAATCGCCATACAACCATCCTCTCTTCAACGATGAATAATCTTCGTCATTAAGATTAATAATATTACTTTCATCATTAATTAAGTTCTGGTAAAACTGATCTTCGTCATAAATATTACTTTCTATTGTTTTTTTTTTAAATTAAAATGCTTTCTGTTGTTTTCCTTTCATAATTAATATTGTTCTGGTAAAACTGATCTTCCTCATTAATATTACTTTCTATTGTTTTTTTTATTTATTTAAAAATACTTTCTATTGTTGTCCTTTCATCATTAATATTGTTCTGGTAAAACTGATCTTCCTCATTAATATTACTTTCTATTGTTTTTTTTTTTTTAATTAAAAATACTTTCTATTGTTGTCCTTTCATCATTAATATTGTTCTGGAAAAACTGATCTTCGTCATTAAATATACTCTCTATTGTTTTTTTTTTAATTAAAAATACTTTCTATTGTTGTCCTTTCATCATTAATATTGTTCTGGTAAAACTGATCTTCGTCATTAATATTACTTTCTATTGTTGTCCTTTCATCATTAATATTGTTCCGGTAAAACTGATCTTCGTCATTAATATTACTTTGAACTACTGTACTTTCTTCATTAATATTTTTCTGGACAAACTGATCTGGGTCATTAATATTGCTTTCAATTGTTTTACTTTCATCATTAGTATTGTTTTGGTTAAACTGATCTATGACATTATTATTACTTTCAACTGTTGTACTTTCATTATTAATATTATTCTGATCAAACTGATCTGTGACATTAATATATCTTTCAACTGTTGTACTTTCATTATTAATATTATTCTGGGCAAACTGAATTTTGTCAAAAATATTGTTTTCAGCTGGTTTACTTCCATAATTAATAATGTTTTTGTAATTAAACATATTATTGAAAAACTGAAATAGGTCATTATCATCTTTGGATACGTTGTTAATTTTGTCATGTTCTGTGTCGTTATTTTCAGTACTGACTTTTTCCTTATGTCTGCATTCGTCGCTAATCTTCTCTTGCTCCAATGCAACTTGTATTAAACTTGCATCTGATGCCTCTTTTATATTCAAGTTTATAACAGTATTCAGATTTACATAGTGTTTTAAATTTAACTTCAATACAGTTCTCGAAATAACTAAAGAAACGCCGAAAGTTAAAAATAATATTATTTTCATTTCGTATGACCAATCACTTTTAATATAACGCTGAATATATTCCTTGATGACCCTTATACGCACTTGACCTTTATCACAATGAAACATGTTTCAAAAGGGATTTCCGTATTTATTTACGTAATTAAGGAAAATGTTATTAATTGCGTAGTTAATTATTTGCAACAGGAAACCGCATGTAGACATCTGTATGTGGCAAAATAACAATACGATAACATTAAAACACGGAAATTTCATTTTTTATTATCAATAATAAATCCTTTATTTGTTTATTAAAATACAGATATATACAAGTCTAAATAAAAAATAATATTAAAGAACGCTCTGTTTTTCTTCGTTACTTTTTACTTTATTCAATCTCATAGAAAATCCCCTACCGACGTTTCTATGGTTCCTTGTGTCGCGAAATACGCGATTTTTAGGACGCGTGGTTAGTGCAATTAAATGTATTAAACCTCTTTTGTCACCCTGACAATGTGTTGTTGCTATTTTTTTTTTACTTTTTTACGACAGATTATGTAAAGATGGAAAAGAGAAGGAAGACCGAATTTTATTCGGGAAGACGAAGCGAGTATTTCCAGGAAAAGAGGAGATGCGTTGGAGAGGCATGTGTTACTGCACGGAGTGCGCACGTGCGAAGGAGAATACGACACGTGTTGGTGCACGGAGTGCGCGTGTGAGAAGTGCATAGGTGGAGTCGTGTTGTGCTGTGACCAATTGATAAAACGGTCACAGGTCTCCCTTGATAAGATTCTTGCACGATGACGGTTAGTACTTACCCTTCACCCGGGTAAGTTGCACAAACCATTGGCAGATTGATTTGTATTATGAGATGATGTATATCAAGAGATAGATTAAAGACCGTGTTGAGATGATGGTGGTTGTAGCGGGTCTGCAGGGGCAAGTGTGGAGGACCCTTCCAGATCAGTGATCCGGCCGTGTTTGATGATAGCCTAGGACGACGGGCCTACCTGATTTACACGGGAGCCGTTTCTGGGACTCCTGGGTAGGACCAGGTGTGCTAGGTAGAAGCCGATGTGCTTGAGACAGTGGGTGCACCTGATTTAAACGGGAGCCGTGCCCGGTTTTCTGGGATTCCTAGGTGGATCTGGGTGTTTCGATACCGGTGTTACTCTGTGGTGATGAGAATTGGTAGACATCATTGGCTGAAGCGCAGTTGGCAGCGGGCGTGACCGTCCTGTGGGGGCAGTGCACCGTTTGGTGACTCCCGGAGCGTCCGTGTGTCGGTGCGGGTTCGGCTACATGTGTAAGGTCCAACACATGTAAGGATTTCTCTCTCGATTTCTCGGTATACATCAACGTGCCTTTGTCGAAAAATTGATTTTCTTTTTGAACCTAAAGTTGATATACGAAGCAGATTGATTGTAGATTACACTATTTATGACGGTAGAGTCATAGTGTAGCGTTCCTATGAGGTATAATACGTGAGGCGGCGAGATTAATTGCCTAGTTCAGTGATTCTCAACCACTATGCCGCGGCACTTTTGTGTGCCGCCAAATTTCAAAAGTGTGCCGTCAAATTTTGCTTTTTCAATTATATCATTAAAAAAGAAAAATATTTTTAACATGGACATATATTTAAATCGACAAAAAATAAATTATTTTATTATTTGCTTTGCAACGCGTTTTTTCTTAGTGCCAAATTATGATGATGCGGCGTGCATAGCAATAGGAATATGTCTCAAGTCGCACACTTGCCACTTTGCGTACAAAACGTTTTGTTTTAGTGATAGTTGGGATTCACAAGGTGTTTCACAGTAGTTACTGCACCTTTTCTTTCGTTAAAATTGGCAAATTTATGTGATTCGGTTTAATATTAATTTATTTGCATGTAGTGTGAATTTATAAATTTGTAAACTTACTAACTTTGCAGTACACCTATCCCCCGATTTACACGGTACTTGTTTTACACGTTTTCGCTTTTACACGGTTTTCCAAAAAAGTTTTTTTTTTGTTTTTATCGCATTCTACTATATGCTACAAATGCCATAAATGAAATTATCAAAAAACATCAAGCTTAATTTTCGTATTAAGAATCTTTTTATTATTAGCTTGTAATTAATCCCTTAATAAACGTTTAGTTATTATTGTAGTATATATTAGTATATTTCGTATATTTAAAATTTTTGTCATAAACTATTTATGCAGTGTGTTGTAGTAAGTAAATAATTTTTACCTTTTTCTTTGTGTGCCGCCAAAATTTTAAATCGTTAAATATGTGCCGCAACAAAAAAAAGGTTGAGAATCACTGGCCTAGTTTATTATTTGCAGTAGGAAACCGCATGTAGGCATATGTGGCAAAATAACAATACGATAACATTAAAACACGGAAAGTTCGTTTTTTAATTATTAATAATAAATCCTTTGTTTGTTGAAATACAGATATATACAAATCTAAATAATAAATTATAATAGGTTGTCAAATATCTCCCTTCCGCTTTATTGCTCTTTATTCAATGCTTTATAAAAAGTGTTACAGTGATCGGATTTAGTTCAAATATGCGCCGTTTTGTTCGATAATCTGTTTCCATCTAGACGGCAACTTCATAATACCTCCCTCGTAGAAGCCCCCCTCCTTATTTGCGAAGAACTCGGACAGCCACTTTTCACAAACCTCTTTTGAGTTCAACTTTACACCACCAAGGGCGTTCGCCATGGACAGGAACAGGTGGTAATCACTTGGCGCTATGTCCGGGCTATATGGTGGATGTGATAAAACCTCCCATCCGAGCTCCCGTAGCTTCTGACGAGTCATCAACGAAGTGTGTGGTCTGGCGTTGTCCTGGTGGAACACTGCACCCTTCCTGTTGGCCAATTCTGGACGCTTCTGGTCGATCGCCTGCTTCAAGCGGTCCACTTGTTCGCAGTAGATGGTAGAATTAAGCGTCTGGCCATATGGGAGCAGCTCATAGTGGATGATTCCCTTCCAATCCCACCAAACACACAGCAAAACCTTCCTGGCCGTCAATCCCGGCTTGGCCACTGTTTGGGACGATTCACCGGCCTTCGACCACGACCGTTTTTGCTTGATATTGTCGTATGTGATCCATTCTTCGTCGCCAGTCACCATCCGCTTCAAGAATGGGTCGAGTTCGTTCCGTTTCAGCAGCATATCGCAGGCATTGATTCGGTCCAGAAGGTTTTTTTGCGTCAAATCATGCGGCACCCAAACATCAAGCTTTTTTTTGTATCCAGCCTTCTGCAGATGGTTTAAAATGGTTTGGTGACTAACTCCCATCTCCTGGGCGATGTCATGAGATGCAACATGCCGGTCTAACTCGATGTAGTCCATGATTTGATCGGTATTTGTCGTCACAGGTCTTCCGCCGGCTGGCTTATCCATGGTGTCGTTTTCGCCGGCTCTGAATCGTCGAAACCATTCCTCCGCGGTTCGAAGTGATAGAGTACCATCCCCCAAAACACCATTAATCTCACGGAACGTTTCTCTAGCGGAATTGCCTTTAACGAAGGAAAACTTCAAAATAGCGCGAATTTCAAAAGACAAAAAGGCGGAAGGGAGATATTTGACAACCTTTTATTAAAGAACGCTCTGTTTTACCACTAGGGCGATCTAATACAATAGTTAATTTTTAATATTAACCAATTTGACATTCAATGCAATGTCAAAAAATTATTACATGTTTGAAAGAGAAAAAAAAAACGATATCAATGGGCCATTTCAACTTGCCAATTCGCTAGGCTAATTTCTTTTGTCTACGTATCTTTTTATTTGATTCGATCTCGTAGAAAAATCCCACCCAGTGTGAGTGGGATTTTTCCATGGTTTTTCTATGGTTCCTTGATGTATTTGTTCCTCGATATTCCTATATGCATGCCAATAAGTCTAGAAGGGTGAATTGTTTTAGAATCGAAAGTCATAAATGGTAAAATACATTTGTCGATCACGTAAGTTATATAAAATATCCACATACAGGGTGATATGTGTGGTTACATAATAGATGTAAAACCTTTAATGGAGTGAATGTATAGCATATTCATCAGGAAAAAGCTTCAACACTTTTAGACTTATTTTCTGTCACCATGTATAAAGTGCAATGATTAATTTATTTACATAGTAATTTTAATAACCCTTTTTTTCATACTATATTATTATTACGTTATGTTATTATTTCTTAAACCATTGGTTATTGGATATGGTTTACTAAAAATTAGCAATATGATATACATTCAGCTTTTACACCTAAAACCAATCATCCTGTATAAGTGAAAGGGTTAATAAGACAAATATTTTTTAAAAGTTATATTTAGAGTAAATTGATCACAAAGTCACTTAAAATACGTTTATACAAAATGTATATACATACAATTCATTATTATGTCAGTTTATTCTACAACAGAAATGTTTAACGTTCGATAAACAAGATTTCAAAACGAACGCATGCACAGAATTAAAATTATTTATCTATGGTTCGCATGTCACAATTATCTATGGTATGGTATTTATACACTGTGTAAAAAAACAATAGAGCACCAAAGGCAGAAAACTTGTGGTTACATAACACATTGGTATAAATAATAATGCATTATCATCATGTAAGCCGAATAACGCACTGCAAGGCCTCTCCCTCAAGGATCCTTATCATGATGTCGATCCGCCTGATCCAGGGCGTATATATATATATATATATATATATATATATACACTTGAATTTAAAACAAATTTACCAAGTCCCGATGTGTCTAAACCATGGATGCACAGACCACGGCCAGCCGGTCGAATACTGGTGGCCCGCCGACAGCAAAAATAATACTCTCGTACATTCGAAAAATATTAAATTCTATTCCAGAATAAAACCAAAAAAATTTAATTACCTATACTTCTGGCGGCCGGCCCGCCATCAGTTCATGATTTTCCCGAGTGGCCCCTAGTCTTAATAAGTCTGTGCAACCACGATCTAAACCAATGAAAAATAGTTGAAGTTATATTTGATATCATAAGAGCTCCACCATGTTTTCATCAAAATTCGCTGCCAGAATAACTTAGCAATAAATATCACCGAATATAAAACTTTATATACCTAACTTAACCCATTTAGTACCAATTGTTGCCATTTCGGACTACCCACTTTTTATTAATTAATACATTAAATTCCAATTATAAAATACAAGAAAATTATTTGCAATTACATATATTTTTAATCTATTTTTCTAGTGTTTCTTAGTGGGCGTAGAATGATAGATAATAAGTGTACACTTTAAGGGCAACAATATGAACAAAAATTTTAAATGTGGGTAGCAGCACAAAATAAAGATCAATATTATACCTAGGGTCATCACCATACAGTACCCGGCGATAAATATTAGCGTTATCTCTGTCCCACACTATGTGACGTTTTGACAGTCGTGCGACAGAGATAAAGCTCTACGAAGCCGAAATTAGCCGATTGTCTCTTTCCAAAGGTCGATGTGCAATATTTATCGCCGGGTATTGTATATCCGTTGACATATACAAATGCTATTAATTATGTATAGCTCATTTAAAACTTTTAACATCAATTTCTAATCGTCGCGGTATAAAATTAACACTCTGAAATATGTTACATTAATTTATTTTTTTCTATTGGAATGCGACAAGCCAATTACTCTGGCAGTACAAAATCTACAAGGACAGATAGTGGACAATCATTTATTTTAACATACAGATATATAAATTTTGAAAACACCTTTTATTACTATGTTATCATTAATGAGTCATACATTACCAATTTAGTCTTTACACCCTTAACCGATCAGGCTGTATAACAGCTGGTACGTAACGAGTTGAAGATATTGATCAATAACTTCATAATCAACTCACAAAACAATACATCTCCGTAATTGTATATAAAACTAAACATATATAACTATATGTACAGAGATATGTCATTCGAGTTTCATATATCACAAATAAATTGCTTAACGTTTTCACCATGATAAATGTAATATATATCAGTTCAAACTTTAAGTATATTACCCGGCATTTGATTTGGCACTTATATAAATACATACTGTGTGTAAATATATGATATTACCACCTATATATTGGCTTCACATGATATCTCTGGAACCACAAGTCTTATGGAAATTAGGAAACCAGAATATTTGTTTTGCAAATTACAAAGTACTAATTTCATGAACTTGCATCCAAAAAAATAGGCAATAGAGACCCACCCACATAAAGCAGGCAATAACCAGCTAATATGTTATAAATGTATATAAGAATTATATTTAAACACTAGTGCCTAAATGCCAGTTAATATACTATGTTTGTTCTATACCAGGGGTCGCCAACCCTGACACTGTCCATAGCTTAATTAACTACTTATTTACGACTCCTTCTCTCTCTCTCTCAAAACGTGTAGATCATTCCAGAAAATTGACAAACTTTAATTGAAAGTATAAAGTTTTTTAACTACCCTCACTTTACAAGATGTAAGGGCGTGTTCACACCAGAGAATTTAAATGAAATTCACCGTTATATCTTGTTTATATTATGTAAATCGGGAAATTCTTTTCTAAATATTAAATTTATGTTAGTGATCATTTGCGAACGTCAATGGAGTTCTCTTATAATGAGATCTTAAATATAATTTATCTAAATATAAATTTTGTAAAAATAACTGATAAATTATTCACACTCCTGCCACATGAAAAAATTTGCCTAAAATTTCAGTCTAAAATTATATATCGATCACAATCTTTGTTTACTTATAAATTCATTACCAATACGAAGTTACAAATTGTTAAGAAGTGTTTACACTTACATCGAAAGCTACCAAAATGTGCGTTTCTTTTTTGGATTGGTGAGAGGTACGAATCCGCATCCCTTGGTCCTCATGAGAATAGAATGAAAATTTTAATTATTGTATATATTTATAAATGGAATTTCCAATAACTATATTACAAAAATGCAGGCACGCGAATATTATCAGTCTATAATTGACAGCTGGCAAATTGACACTTTACCGCGCTTTTCTCATACTAAAAATATAACACATATTTTCTTTTACGTTTAATTTACTAGTTTTATTGCATAATGTTTTAAATTCCTTTGCCAAACTACTGCGTAGATAAGAGCGTTTAGTACTTGCCAACACACATTGTAGTACATCGACACGCTGTAACACCGCAGGGGCGTTCCCGCCATCGCAGCGCTTAGAGTACATCCACGTCGACATAGTCAGCCCGCTACGACGACGAATGACTATCGATACTGCGTCAACATTATCGACCGATGCATAAAGTGGACCAAAGCGATCCCACTACAGAGATAACAGAAGAGATCGTCGCTAAAGGACTGCATAGCGCTTTTCGGCTATCCACTACGCATCTATAGAGTCGACAGTTTTAGTCTGCACTTTTCAACGCATGAAAAAGTTCGGCATCAGAAGAGTGCGCACCACGGCATTCCATCCGCTGTCCATCGGGCATATAGAGACATGGCACCACAGTCAAGTGGTCTGACGAACTACCTACCGTACTACTTGGAACCGCAATACCGGACGAAGATAACTTCAGCTAAGCATTGATGACCTGCAGAGCTACACTGCGCATACCATCTGATTTCTTCGTATCTACACACTCGAAAATTGAAAATGCAGACTACGTGTGAGCTCATAGAAACAATGGCATCACTAGCGCCAACGGCACGATCCCGTACTAACCGACAACTTACGTTCATCTGTTAAGAGTTGGCAATGTGCACGCACCGTGCGCTACTAATCCACTAACTCCACTGTACGATAGGCCCTACGAAGTATTGCAGCGCTGCGACAAATATTTCAAAGATGCCACTTCGAACTAGTCGTGTCACTGGACAGACTCAAGCCCGCTTACGTCTGTAACCAGGCTAGAAGTGAAGCTGATTCAACTGCTGCAACACCTGCGAGCACCAGTCACGCCGATGCAGCTACCACAAGCAACAGCTATGTGACTAGAAGTGAAAGAGCAGTCAAAAAAACTGTACGCTTTGCTTAGGGTGGATTGATGTGACAACTACTGAGGACCGACTTTTCGCGAACGCGCGCTTTACACGACACTCCCTTCTTATAGCATGCGAGAGGAACGTGCGAAAGGGACGCCAGATGGAGCGCCCTCATTGCATATATAAATAGGTATCATTTTTCGAAATAAAATCACTCTCCACAAAATGGTCTTTCTTTAAACACGCAACACTAAATTGGTGACCAAAACCAGCTGCCAAAGCTAAAACTGAGACACACTGCCAGGCGTTTACAGATCATACAGCGTACCTCACAAGACAAAGGTGATGGTGCTAACCCCTAAACTGAAGCATGGCAACCCATTGCTGAGTGTGGAAGATGAGGCACTTGGCCAAACTAGGTAGATCCGGAGGCTAGGCTGTTGAAGTATAAAGAACGCGAGCAGGAAGACCCTGAGTCTCTATCATCAGCTGTGCCGGACCACGAAAATATCTTGAGGTCTGAACCAGGAGATCAGGACGATGTATCTGGCGGTGCTGGAGCTGACAATATTATATGCTGCGAGTACATGGGCGCTGGAAAAGAAAAAGCTGCTGGTACGCAGGCAGTAAGAAATTGCACTAAAAATTTGCGAGGACCCACAGGAAAACAAAAATAAAAGAAAATGTAAATATAGGATCCCGCAGAGAAGACGAAAGTGAAACGATGTACGAAAGGAAAAGTAAGAAGGAATGCAAGAAGGATGGAAGAGTAGAATGACATTAATTGTATAAACAGTATCTGCTTTACCCTAGTAGGGGGAACCAGAGGTCCCCAAATACAGTATCAATTCGTATCTAATGGATTCAAGCGTTATTTTGCGGAACTCCAACCTAAGTAAGAAAAGGACCAATATATAGCTACTTCCGCCAATGCAGTAGTAGTCGTGCAAGAAAGTGCACCGGCCGCCAGCCCGCTGATAAATGCGCATGCGGCAAACAATGCGAATTACACCACTACCACCGTTAAATCACTCTCGAGCTATATATTGGTCCTTTTCTTACTTAGTATCAATTCGGTCAAATGGATCTTGCTTAAGGTCAACTAATCGAAACCTGATTTCTAAGGAAATAAGGAGTAAATAAATCCTTATTTTGCAACAACCTTTTATCACCGTTTAACATTAAGTTATTATTGAACCTTATGCGTTAGACTTAAGGTCGTATTTGATGTTTTCAGCATCACTAAAAGTTCATAGTTTAATATGTACTTAAACTCATTGCTCTGTGCACTGTATTTTAAGCCTTATCTAATTGCCAATATGGATTTGTTCGATTTGACAGCTGCGCGCAGTTTCTTCACCAGAGCTGCCGGCTGGATGAGCACCGAGACTTCAGTGCCGTGCATGCTGAGACGGTTCATCTCTTCTTCGCCACCCTGGGGAAACCAAGTTGATATCTGAGAATTAATTCATTTATTTACATCCACATATGATATATGTCAAGTTTCAAGTATCAAACATCATTTACAGCGACCTATGTGGATGTCAAGAGACGAAATACTTTTGATATTAGTTTTAAAAATATTAAAAGGAAGATATGGATATAGAACCTTATTTTACATACTCGGACCCATATAAGATTTGTAAACTAACATTTGGTAATGTGGCTCAGGTATAGTGTCTTCGTCCCTCCAGGTGGTATCTCCTGGTTTGAAAGCTTTCTTCTTTCTGACGGCCCTCTTGAATGGGTCTAGTCCGTATGGTGGCTCTTGTTGGCGGCCTCCCCGCTCCTAGGAGCCATTTGATCCCCTTCGAGATCAGTGCGTCTGATGGTGTTACAACTCCTTCGTTGACACCTCTCCCAAAAACTCCCATATGGATATTGTTATTCTTCTGATATGGCTTCGCAACGGTGGCCATTCCAACAATGGTTAGTTGAACACATTGTTTTTCATACCTGGTGGTACTGGATATATGACTACCTAAGGCAGTAACACCTACCTTCAATAAGTCAATAGGCCGATTGTTGACTTCGGTGACTGCCCACCGTCCCTGCGGTGGGATGCCGGCACGTGCCGCGCTGCTGCCACCAGCGACTGATGTCACCACGCACTCACTGTCTAACTTTATACCTGAAATAATAACTTTTTGTTTAATTATTGGGCAAATATTTCTTTTACTACTTTATCAAATATTCATTTATTTATTTATCAGATTATTTATAATACGTAAACAAGGACCAATATTTAGCCACTTCCGCACATGCAGTGGTAGTCATGCAATAAAATGCACCGCCCGCTACTGCGGCAAACAATGCGAATCACACAGCCGCCACCGCCAAATTACTCAACACGTGTTTCACCCCTCCACGGAGCATCTTCAGGAGTTATGTTACACCGATTAGTGACTCTGTGTTTGGCACTAATCGGTGTAACATAACTCCGCATTGTTTGCCGAATACGCATTTATCAGCGAGCTGGCGGGCTGTGCATTTTATTGCACGACTACCACTGCATGTGCGGAAGTGGTTAAATATTGGTCCTTTTCTTACTTAAATAGTTATTATATTACGCTGTTAGTCGAATATAAGAAGATACTTAGGTGTAGATTTAATTATTATGACTTATAGTGTCTTTCAATACAAATTAAATTAGATCTTAATTAAAAAAAAAGCAATCACTAACCTAAACTCTCTCTGTCTCGCTTCATTATCACGTAGATCTTACCGAGCGGGACCCGATGGAATAATATATCCACCTGAAACAATAAATAATATATTCATATAATAAGAAAATATTTTAATATGTCTAAAACCAATAATACTAATACTAAAATTCACATTTTTTATTATTTGTTTATAAGCATTCTCGCGCCATTCGTTCAGCAAGCCATACAGGGTACTTTTCGAGATTTCCAGATTCTTTAGTCCAGGTACTTGGCAAGTGGCAATGAGCAGCAGGCCATAGCGCGAAGAACAGACGGCTCCAGGGGCTTTAAGGTGCTGAAGTGGAGGCAACAGACCTACAAGCGACTTACAAGCGGCGTATGCGCAGAAGCGCTGCGTATTACGTTCAACCACGTAGTGGAGAAATGACATGAACTCATCGGAAGACATTGGATGCCACCAGTTTCCAGTTGGTCTTATTGAAAGTCTATATGGGAGGCTATGTCTAAAAAAGTGTAAAATAAATTAAAAAACAAAAATCAATAATGTTTTAAGGGGACCGGAAAGTAATATCGTTTCTGTCAACATATTTTACAAAATAAATACTTTTAAGTTAAACAGTTTTATTTGATACCCAAATTTTGGTGGTTGTTCAAAAATAAGTACCTAGTCTGCCATAGTGGAACGGCGTCCATCTCGAATTTTAAATTTTGACATAATCATCGTGTTTTACTAGTGTAGCCCTTTCATTTGATACCCACATTGAGGGGGTTAAGAAAAAATATGTAATCCGCCATTTTGTATCGGCGGCCATCTTAGATTTATAATGTTATTGATTTTATTATATTGTATTGTCATCTAAATTAAATGTGTGTACCAAATTTCGGATCAATCTGACAACGGGAAGGTGCTTAAATTTCAATTTCTAATCTTGACCCAAACAACTAAATTCCGTATGAGTCGAACTAAAAAAAAAACTGTTTAAAAACTGATTGATTTTTACGGCTTTAGCATTGAAAATTTTTATATTCTACGTGGCAAAAGTTTGCTGAATAACAAAGGTGAATATATTGTTGATTAGAAATAAAAATTTGTTAAAAATGCAGCCGTGTGAATTTAATAAAGCGACATTACATTCTGGTCCCTCTAATGAGGATGACCGGACCAGAATGTAAATGTAATAAAGTATTGACTTTATAGACTAAACTGCCAAAAGAATAAAAAAATATATCCGTCTCTCTTTGACATACATTTGTCGTACGTCGGTAAATATATGACGAAACTTCTAGAAATTTCCGATGGTAATTAATATTTAAGACGATCCGGATTGCAAGTAGAACGTTGCGGGTTCGTATGCAGATACAAAAATTCATTAACCCTCAAACGCTTACACGCGTCATCACTTCTTCTTTATCTTCATTTTTAATGATAATTTTTTTCAATATCTTATTTTTATTTAGAATATCTGTTTGTTTGCTTCTTACAAAATAAGAAAGAGAAGGTGGTGGTTCAGGAAATGTTGGGTGCCTATGACTATATATATACTATATTTATAGTTCGACTTACAAGCGGCGTATGCGCAGACTTTAGTAGCAATCGTGCATGGGAGGCGCTGGTGGGCTGAGCACCCGCTAGCGCCGCTACACGGTCACCTGCGCGACCGCCACATCGACTTCCGTTAACCCCCCACCTTGCTATCCTGAAATCGATATAAATTTATATATATGTATATTTATACCTGTATATATTTGTTACACATATATATATATATATATATATATATACACACACACACACACACACACATATATATATATATATATAAATATATATATATATATATATATATATATATATACATATATATATATTGCGTAAAGTTGCTCTTCTGAGAGCGGCAGCAGCATTATGTGCTTTGGAGAACTTCGCAAAGTTAATATTTAAAATAAAATCTAGAATAATAATTAAAATTAATAGTTATGGTAATCTAATTCGATACATAATGTAGAGAAGATTAGTAAAATATGATTTTTACAAAATATTAATAAGTGTAGTATATATATAGATTGAGTTCCCTTATAAAGAAATACTACAAGTTAAGGCTATATGACATTATGACATTAGGAACCGCTAAGTTTGTATGGGTTCATAGAAAAGTAAAAGGTGAAGTTTGTATGGGTACATAGAAGTATGAATGGTTAGGTTTGTATGGTAATGTGGGTAAAAATAACCAAGAATAAATTATATACAATTACATCTACAAAAGTGGGTGCGTGCCACACAAAGCGGACAGAGTTGAACTTGTAAATAAATAATCAAAAAAATTATGATTAAGTGTTCCCTAATTATTGATAAAACACAATTGTACGAGGTGTGGATCTTTGCGTTCGTTTTTTATGGTCAGCAAAACCAGATGTTATCTACGAAGTGTATACATTACATATATGCAAACAATAATTTAAGAACAATTTAACATTATAAACTATTGTGCCCATACTGTATCACAAATACTTGTGGTTTTATTCATAATTTTAAAATTTATCATTTGTAAAATCTTTGACCCCTGAAAAGCAAAAAAAGGTGCAAAGAAATTAGGTACTCACGCACCAGACCTGTCCTTCGTAGTCGGCGAAGACCGGGGGGTCTCGGATGGACAGCGCAGTCGCAGTAGCGGAGCCCCGGCGCTGCTCTGCGCGGAGTGCCGCCGCCTGTCGGGCACGCAGCGGCGCTAAGTGAGCTACGCCCCCAGGCACGCCTCCTGCCATAACCCCTGCCACGCCTCCTTGTCGCGGGGGCGACTGACCTATAACCACAACGTCGTTCATTTAATATATGTAGTAATTGGAAATAGGCAGTAAATGCCTTAATGTTAAATTTCTTGCTCAATTGCTGATAAATGAGCTATCTTCCCAGTCAGTATACAATGTACTTGCCCTTTCATAATTTACTTTCATAATATCAATTGAACTTCCTCTAACAAAACTGTTTCAAGGTTAACCTCGCTAAAGTAATTGGTTCCATACCATTACTGAGTGAATTACTTCTTCTCCTACTGCTGTCCACTCTCCCCTGCGGCCTTGATCTGTGCACAACCTTTACCGGTGACGTCACGCTTCTAGAAAATACAAATCAATATATAATGACATGAACATGTATGGGCAACATTATGTCATTGAATGATGACAAATTATATTTGCATCTAATATTTAATATAATATTTGAAATACATATGTTAAATATCATTGAAAGTGGACAATAATCTAGATCAGTGATTCCCAAAGTGGAATCGACCCCCAGGGGTCTATGACAACATGCAAGGGATCTATGTCAGCGAAAAAAAAATTTGGGGGTCCATGAAATGAAAATGGGGGATTGGATCTCAACACATACACTGATAGTACCTATTTACTTACATCATATTATCTTATAATATCAAAACATTTACATTATTTATAAAAGTACCTATAAAGTAAAAAAATGATTATATATGTTTATAAATTGTGTAAGTAGTAGGATGTTGGTATTCGCTTTGTGGTCGCAATACATTTCGACCATACACTAAACCTCACAACAGTTAGAAATTTACAGGAAATCAATATCAGGTAAGTAGGGGTAGACCCCCTATCACGTAAAAACATGGCAAGGGGTCTACGACACAAAAAAGTTTGGGGAACTCTTATCTAGAAAAGTAATAAATAAACAACTGGTTAAATTTCTAACACTTTCGAATAAGAAGCCAGAAAAACAATTAACGGTAGTAAACCAGCCAACAAGTTTTTTCGGAATTTAATATAGAATTATTTTTTCAAAGTACCAAATTACTATGACTCAGCTTTTTTAACTTAAACATTTTTTTTAAATTACTACCAAATAATTTAATAAATTTATAGATACAGAGTGATTGTAAGTGTTAAGCTTCAAAGGAATAAATATATTTGCATTTGTTATCAATTAGTTTATGCCACATCATATCCAAAAAAAAATAAGTTTCTGAAATAATAGATAACGTAATGATGATATAGAAAGAAAAACCGTGCTCTCAAAGAGGTCAATATCACTAAATAAGTATATTATATAATCAATGTTTGTTATGTACAGTTGTAATTTTTCAAAATAATTAAATACGTAATTATAAACATAATGTGAACATTTTTTTTTGTTCTATTTTATCCCAACCTAAAGCCACCACTCATAGAAAAATAGGCGTATTTTAAACAAAGAATAAAAATAATTATCAAAAGTAGCAAATTATACTTGTTTTAACAGCTCTTAATAGATACCGGACTGTTTGTATTTTGTGCGACAGAGATAATGCTCTACGAAGTCGAAATTAGCCGATTGTCTCTTTCCAAAGATCGATGTACAATATTCATCGCCGGGTACTGTATTTCTTTAGCTGTGTCAAAGTCAGCTCAGAACTATTATAACGAAAATTCCACCAGTTAGGAAGTGGAAGGGGCGAATAATTAGACAGCCAGACAATATTAAATTCTTCTCTTTATACTTTACGTGAAGGGTAATTAGTATTATATATATATATATATATAAATACTTTAATTCAAGTTACCTTTCTCCATTATCAGTTTCATGTCGTGTAGGGCTGTCTTGACGTTTCCCTTGTCCAAAACCACGCAATCGACTCAAAAGAGAGAGTTCCGTTAGTCCCCGCTTCCATATTGGCTTCGCTGCTTCATTTTTTTCTGGATAATGTTAAAAATTATTAACCTATATGTATTATTTTACTTCCAGTTCTGAACATAAACCTCCCCCATAGATCACTAATATCCGGTACATGATCATCACTCCAAAACCTTAAGGCCACGGCAGACATCTGTTCTGAGCGCTGTATGTCCATCCCACTTCAACATGCATCCACTGGGCTTATTTATATGTATATAAATATGTAATATATTATACACCTATCCCCCGATTTACACGGTACTTGTTTTACACGTTTTCGCTTTTACACGGTTTTTCGAATAAGTTTTTTTTTGTTTTAATAACCGATTTTATTACCATCTCTCGTAATGTAAATATTTCTGCTTCAAACATCTAATCGGCACAAATAACTTCGAGTGATGACAGTGAATTTGAACCTTCGATTCCGAAAGAAAGATTGAGAATAACTTCTCTTTTGTTCTTCTGTTTAATGTATATTGTAATTAAATATAAAAAAAAAAAACAGTTTTTCCGTAATATACTAAATATTTTTACTTGTCAATGCATTTTATTTTTATTTCTGTGTACACCTAAAATTATTGAAAAAAATCCGCAACAGAGTTTTTCGAGAACAAAAGAGTTTTTCGATTTACACCGTTTTGACTTGAAAATTTTTAATTTTCGATTTACACGTTTTCCTCAGGAACGCATCTACCGTGTAAATCGGGGATAGGTGTGTAAATAAGCAGAAAAATCTGTCAAAAAATTAACTTCAGTACAAATGCTATTGTATGAAGGACAGGTTCCAATAAAACCGCTTTTAGTGCGATAACTAAAAATTTCACTCAAATTGAAACAATTGAGTAGACTGTCGGCATAATCAAAATCGCTGAAGTCACTGGATGCCGGCAGTACTAGACTGAGCTAGCAGTGGGATCTCGACGTATGAGCCGATGCTGACATGATTTAGTGTTTCTCACCTACTTTAGCTTCTCTCTTCGGACTGTTGTTTTGTATTCTTCTAATAAAATTCTCCCGTATCCTCGGCGCTCCGTCGTACGCGTTTTGACTGTGCGACCGTTCAACATTAGTCCTTAACGACCTCGTATTAGAGCTGAGATTCGTACTAATAGGCGGAATAGGTGTATTAGTTACGTTAATAATATTCGACCTTGTTTCGTTCACGTTAGAGTTTATTTCGGATCGACCGTTCGGCGCTGTTACATATGTCTCTGACGGAACATCGTTTAAAGTGACATTCGTTGTAGTCCTAACGTTATTATTTTGACTAGAATTCGGATATAAATATTCGTATGTTGATTCCGATGCCAATTCCAAGTTGGGCAGAGATGATTTACGCAACTTATCCATGCTTTTAATTTTCTTCACTGGTAATGGTGACGCTGTTTTGTCTGTAGACGTCGACGCCATGCAGAGCCGCTCGTATATGTCATCAGTTACTTTGACAGCTTCTCCCGTCAAACTGACAGTGGTTGTCAAACTTAAGTGGCCATAGTCGGAGTGGCTTTTTGAGAACACAGTGCCGTAATCGCTGTCATTTGAGTTCTGTACGTTTATTTCCGTGTTGACAATGTTAACGAAGCTTTGAGGGTCATTTTGACCAGTGTCGGGAGATATGGTGACGTTCTGTTGGAAGTTGAAGTCGAACACATCAGTGTCTGGTCCCAGGACTGGAATCGCTGTATGTGGTGGACCCTTGTTCGATACTTGAATCACAGTTATATTTGTTCTTTGTGGTAGACTGAAATTATAAAGAAAGAAACAAACAATTAGAACTCCATCACAGCTTAAAAGACGTTTTGTCATAAGCTACCTGCCTACCATTAATCTACTACTAGATTAATCTACACTACATAAGTCTACCATTAATATTTTCTTTTTATTATCACATCATCAAATTTTTAAGACTTGATAGGATATCACCTGTTTCTATCATTTAATATTAATGTGGTCAGTATTCCCATATGAAGCTTCAATGTTGTCTGCTATTGAAAATATTGAGCTGATGAAATCTATCATCCACATTCTAAACCATGTGAACACATCACACTGTAATGGCTTAGTACATGTAGCACTCAGAATCAAGTGAATGCTGGTTGTCAAAGTTATAAATAATAGATAAAAAATTCAAATACTATTTAATCGGAGTTGATTATTTAAGCAAGTCTTAAAATATTTTAATAGAGTAAGTTGTATACCACTGTTTCATTATTTACACACTTGACCTATAAGCACCGGATTATAATTTGCGAGGAAATACTAGTCACTTCATGAGGTGATGTGCCTGGTTTACTACATAATGAAAAACAAATATCCACCATAGTATCTTTAGGGACATCTCACACTGCAATGTCTTCAACAAAAAACCTGATGAAATATTATGCATAGGAACGAGTTTCAAAAACCTATTGTTATGGCATCTACAGCTGTATAACTGGAAATGGTAGTTGCCAGATAAACAAATTCCATTGTAGATACATACATCTGCAATCAACGATTTTTGTAACCTCAAAAATTATTAATATCAATTAGAAGTTTACAAATTATATGCCTATCCCACAAAAATAAATTTAAAAAATAACGCAATTTAAGAAATCAGTTACATTGACCTATACATACCTGTGCGAATTCTCGACTATGTTACTGGAAGTACCCTCACCATCGTTACTGACCACAAATCTCTGAGTAAACCCATTTTCACTCACACACAAATTCTCAACCGACTCATGTATACGATCAATCTCGTGGAAGAATTCTTCATCACTATCTGTTATCTCTGTGTTCCGTTTCAATATAGAATCATCTAGACAAATGTTCTGTCCACAGATTTTAGCAACACTCTTCTTTGGTTCCGCTTGACTTGTGCTGGGCACTGATGTAACAACGTCATCCCAGTTTGATATATCCACAGGTTCCGAAGAAGACGGTTCTGGGTTTTGTGTTGGATTTTCGATTGGTTGTGAAGTTGTGGGTTCACTGGTGGTTTCGGGTGTTTGACGAGCTATCGGCGTTGTCAATTCAATGCCTGGGACTCTGGAAATAGAATAATATTTTTTGTTAATGAATATTAGTTATATATACTTCTGAAATACGAAGATCCGTAGAGGAACCAAAGTCACCGACGTAACCCAAAAAATGCTTGTCTAAAGTAGCAATAGGCGAAGCACACAGCTAAGAGAAAGAGAAGAGAAAGCCTATGTCTTATAGAGGCCAACTGTCAACTGACATGATGACTTCAATGTGAATTTTTACTAATATTGTACTCTAAATTGTCTCTCGAACTAGATTCCTTTGCCTCCCCCCTTTTATGATCCACTTTTAAACTTGTATCATTTGTTACCTTACAATTTATTACGCAATTTGTTCTAAATTATTGCGTATGCTTAATAATGTAGTAAATAATAATAGCTGTGAGCATGAAGAAGACATGTTTCAGAAATCCACATCTATTTTTCAATGTTTTACAACAATATACATGTCTTCCATTGTTAAGTCAATTTGGAGACTCCGGGACTTTGCGCTAGTGCACTGGTGAGCAGCGATAGGAGTTGGTGCTCTGGTTAGCAGGCCTTGAAGCCTCACCCAGAACTGACACTAAAACTATCCTATGTTCCTCACGTACTTTAGTTGAGTTTCTTAGAAGGGATGTCGGATGTTTACATTGTTTAGCAGACAGCTTATTTCGCAGAATCTAGTAAATAGAGATAACTTCTTCTCTAGTTTGCACATAATTTTGTAATGTATATAAATAACTGTCACCCGATTTTATAACTAGGTTCTTATTCGATTAAATAAGCAAAGTTATACTTGTATACAAACATACAATATATACATATAATTACGTATGAAAATGAACGTCAATCTGAAATTGGATGATAGAAAAGGTAGTGTCTAACCTACTAAGGATATCATTAAAGTGACCAGTAAATCTCCCATCTTAGTTTGTGGTGGGCTCTTTTCAAATCAGTGCATGTTTCGAACCCTTGTAGCTTTGTTGAAAGAAAGCCATTACAGTTTAATCTGATTTTACTTTCTATCAAATGAATGTAAATTAATGATCCTTTGTATTTGATTATAAAAATTCAAAATTAATTTAAAAAAAAACTCTCATATCAATAATATATGGCGATCGCCAAATCAACCAATAGTACTTCAAACCTTAATCCCTAGTGCTGTCTCGCTCGCACAGTGCTTACCACACGCAGACCTATGTGGGTTCACTCACCAACGAGTTGTACTACGCAAAATGTATAGATATATAGGACCAAGAAGCGTAGCAACAAGCCGAAAGAGAATCAAGAACCAAATCGATTAGCAACAATCGACTGGCGATATTGAATAGTGTTTCTTATACATTCAACGAACTTTTACTCAATGACAATCTCTTACAAATATATTCACTACCCCAATTTCCACAAAAATCTTACCTGTCAGGAGGAATTGGCGGTGTGGGTGGTAGTGGAGAAGTTGGGTCCCTTGCAGCTGCACGAGGAACTGGAGGTACTGGTGCAGCACAGTAAACATTCTCACCCTTGGTGAGAATCTTCAGCTCATGCAACTTATTTCTGAGTGTAGTCACCCAATCCTGCATTGAATCCCTGGAATTAGCAAAATTTAACAAATTTATTTATCTTGTCATAATATCACTGATAATAGAGGATATATCTGAATTTTATCTAAATTCCACACATACTCATATGTGCAATTTTTCATCAAAATATGTGTTACATATTCATGAACTGTTTGACTGAATCTGAATTTTTGCTCATTATATACTTGAAATGACCTTTGAATTGACCTTTGATGCCCTTAACACCAGTTCATTTTAGTTCTGTTATTCATATACTAGTGCCTACTCTTGTGTACATCATAGGAAGAATGCCAGAAGATGAGCATTTTTCCAAGCCACATTCATTAACTAGTTCTTCAGTGGATCTTCTCATTTTATACCCCATCCATTGCACTCTGGGTGACCTCCAATTGTTTTTTAAAGCCCACCATAAGTGACACCACCTTTGATTACACATATTGGTCAAAGACCTTGGTCTTCAGACATTGCAGTATTTTGAAAGAGATATAAGGCATATATTGATGAATAATTTTACCAATCAGGTGCCAGCATCCGAACAGGCCCTTGCTCTGTGTCAATGAGGAAATCATACTCATCACCCATATGGGGCTTAACACTTGCTGTGACATGTCTCGCTGTCTTCAGACATACTCTCCAAGCAGGACGGTGAGTAAGAGTTGCTGGAGAATCAGGTTCAGGATACTGCTCCAAGAAAGGTGTGCGTCCATTATGAACACAAAATAATGTCCACATAGCTTTCAGGGTCGGTTTCTGTAATGGTTACATGTTAAACTTAGTTACAGTTTTAATAATAAGAAAAACATCTTCAATCCAACTGAAAGATATCAACATTGGCTATATGACTGACCATAAACCTAATAATACTAGCTCAATGTGGGTTTGTGAAACACTAAATTATCTTTGAACAAAAAGCAAATACGAAATAGACCTTAAACCCATCTGGTTGTAATGTTATCCAGAGACAATAAAACAAAATTATCTGTGCCATAACAAGTATAACCTGGTAAGTGATGAATGATGAAATACACATCCATTTTATCATTCCACTAATCAAAAGATCAGCCACTCAACATATCCACTTATAATCCTGGGACTAAACACAGATTTAAATAAAAAAAAAATATAAGTAATCAACAGAGATTAAATAATTAGTTGCATACTGTTCTGAAGTAACTTTCTTGGTCTAAACCATGTTAATGGGTTACTATAATAATAAATTCAATAAACAAACTGTATTCTAACACACACACCCATATACTTTCCAGCATTTATGATCCAAAGTGCCTTATATATTATGTCATACACTTTCTCTTTCTTCTTCTTTTACTACAATAGGTGCTCACGGCATGGGCCTTCCTTTAATCGACCTTGCGCGGCCCGCATTCAACGACTTCCCGACTTCCTTAACACCATGTAGTCGGCCTAGAGGGGACATATCCATGCCCCATATATTGGCTTGTGGTTGCCACTCAAGAATTTTTTGGCCTCAATGACCATCAGTTGCATGAAAGATGTTCCTGGCTCACAACCTCTTTAAACAAGCACTTCTTAGACTTATGTCATTAGCCTTGGTTCTTCTGTGAAGCACTTCATTTTTGATTCAATCTTGTAATGAATCTCTGAGCATGGCTCTCTTTGTTGCTCTGTGAGTGACTGAGCATTCTTATAAGGCCCACCGTAACAAGCTTTAAATTAAGATAAATTTAGACCTGAATATCATTTCTATAGCAACTAAAAAAAATACTGGTTTACCAATTTTTTTTACCATAGGTGTATAATTTGGTAGTGTAGAAATTGGTTACACCAACTAAACAATCAAGTAAATCAATTACTAATTAAGTGGATGTAATATCTGGTATAATTATAAAGTTTCATAATCCCATGTTACATATTGGAAGTTGCACTGCTTTAATATGGATGGGGTAAATCACTTTTTGCCAATTGAATGTCCTACATGTCTTTTAGCTGAGGTATTAACAAAATACACATGTTCATATTAAAACATTTTCCTAATTAAATATTAGGGGAGACCAGAAAGTAATGTTGCTTTCTTAAGTTAAATTGACATAACTACATTTTTAACAGGGTTTTTATTTCTAATCAACAATATAATCACCTTCATAGTAAACAACTTTTTGCCATCTAGTATACAAATTTCCAATGCCGAAGTGGTGAAAATCATTCGTTTTTTTTTTTGGAAAATATGTCAAAAGAAACATTACTTGCCAACCCCTCTTATAAATAATACAAAAACAAAAAAAAATATAAAAGTAGGACAGGATGCACCGTCATCATTTCAGCTGTAAGCAAATGGGAAATACACCTAACCCATTGATTTTTATTAAAACTGGTTGGAAACTATCTGCATCCAGTGTCTTTTAACAACCTGAACAAAGTTGTCAGTCCAATCTGTAGGCGGATGTTCTATGTTGCGCTTGCAAGTATGTGATCTTCCAGAATCTTAAGACCCCAATGGCCACAAGGTCTACCCGGTACGTAGCCTGCCTGCCACTTTAACTTAAAAATCCATTGGAGGAGGGCTATTTAAGTCACTTTCATTCATTTGTGGTTCTCATTTCTGATTTGATCTTGTGGAGAAATCACAAGCATAGCTCACTCCATTGCCCCTTGACTGACTATAAGCTTAGAAGTGACTTGAATGGCTGAACAACTTTGAGCTAGGATTATACAATTATACAAATTTTATGAACTTTTATGTACTCTAAATTACTAAACAAACTAGAAAAAAAAAATTAATTTATCTGACATTAAGTTGGCAAAATCTCTCTTACTGCTGCTTTGTATTGGGTAGAAGCTTCATACCTTATGTCCCAGAGGTCTAAGCTTGCCAGTGTTGACATCATTTGGTATTCTTTTGAGGAATGCATTCTTCTGAATCTCTCTGTAATATACTGGTCCTTCATCACGATTTGATGTCATATTATTGAAATTTTTACCTCCCGTAGTTCTGAAAACAAAACATCTATTTTTTAGTTATTCTGCAACTCATATTAACTATACTTTATGTACCACATAGAATAAATTAAAAACTTTTTTAATAGCAGTTTATAAATTTAAAAAAAAATAAGTTGCATTTATATAGGCAATTTTGTTGTCTTAATAACTTTTTGCAGTACAGTCTACAATGACAAATAGTTAACCATAATTGATTTTTAAATGTAGTAATCTGAATGAAGAAAATGCTTTTTTAATATATTACAATTGATGTTTATTATTTATGGAAACATTGATTTTTGTACTGGATTTACCTTATATTAAATGTCAGTAAATGACCTACACAGGTCTCTTTAAAGCTTTTACACCTGTAACCAATCATTCAGTATGTAAAAAATATATTTATATTTGTAACAAATATACAGTCAGATACCCTTCTACAAGACATTGCCTGTCTCATAGATTGAATTGCATACATCCTTAGGGCTAAATTTTAGTATTATTGTATTTCAAAATCCAATTCATTCAAACTTTTCTATTTACAAAGATAGTACATTAATATAATAATAAGTATCCTATGTCAAATATTATCAATACTTATATAAAAGGCTTTGGACATCAAAAGAGCTTGTTTACACATTTGCCTATTTAACTAGCGGTATCTTGTACAAACGTTACCCATATTTAATTGGATGCGAAAATAGGCTCGCAAAACAAAACCAATTGTCGAGGACAATATTAGACCACGAAGTGACTCAAGCGAAAAATATGCCGTTCCTTTCACGGAATAACGTCTTCTTAAGGAATTCGGAGAAAGTATCCTTAGTTTTCCCTTTCGTCTCTTTTTTACATTTTTAATTAATCAAATGTCTTAGCTATATTATTTGTGCGCGTAAATTAAACTCAGATATATACTTTTTTGAATTACCTGAGAGATAGTATCAGCGAAACGCTTTCAATTGTCGACCTTCATGACTATTGTGCGTACGTAGTTGCTAATGATATGTATCCTTATTACGAAGTGGCAATAGTGGCCTTTTATAAATCACAGAGCTGAGTTTGTACACGCACAACGCACACAATGCAACTGTACAGACGCCATTCTCAATGACATTTAATTCTGTTTATTGCCGTATTAAAAAATGAGTACACATTTTTCCTTAAATAAAATTTTCCCAGGGACTAGATCTCTTTGTTAGAACGATACAGTTTCAATTATTATTTATTTTGTAGAATTTCCACGTTATAGAAGATTCTAATTGCATCGTGTAACATTCTAAAGTAAATAGATGTGCTCACGCATGCTAAATTCAAACTATAGTAGTGACTTTACTTTTTTACTTAATATTTAATCATATTTTATATAAAAAAATAAGATAATTTAAACTGTAACAATAGAAATTAATAAAGATAAATGTTTACTATCTACCATACGTTCCATCAAAACACTTGTCTATTCCTTAATCTGTGATTTATGGTCATTCTTTGACGTTTTGTTTGTGATAAGCAGCAGCCTAAAAAGTGATAAAACTTCTGAAAACGTAAGTTTATATTTATTTATTTCTATTCACAAACAATGTTCGTTACCTTGTTTTGTTTGTACGTAAAATTTTAAAGTTTTATGTTAAGAAATAGCTAGTTATCGGTTCTCGGCTCAGGTGATTCTGTCAAATTTTTTACTTTTTCATTGTAGTTCACTGTTTTTCCGCATCGTGCGCTGTCGTCGCAAGTTATTTTGGTCACGTGACCATTTGAACCGCCAAAATATTTGTCACTTTTTGCCGGATCTCCAATCCCTATTTAACAAAAACCGTTTTAACCGTGCTTAAAGTAATAAAAGTAACATTTTTGGCAACTAGAACTAAACATAAACGTTACTTGTATAATTTAAGAACAGTAAAATCGTAATTAAAGCTATCATATCAAGATGGCAAAAGTGCACATAACCAATGTCGTCGTACTGGACAACCCGAGTCCGTTTCTCAATCCATTCCAATTTGAATTGACCTTCGAATGCATCGAGGAACTGAAAGAGGACCTTGAATGGAAGATGATCTACGTCGGATCAGCCGAAACCGAGGAACATGACCAGGTTCTGGACACGATATACGTCGGCCCAATACCCGAAGGTAGACACATGTTCGTCTTTCAAGCCCCACCGCCGGACGTCACTCGTATACCAGAAAACGACGCGCTTGGCGTAACAGTGGTGTTATTAACGTGTTCGTACAGAGGACAAGAGTTCGTAAGAGTTGGTTATTTTATAAACAACGAGTATAGTGAGACTGAACCGGAATTGCGCGAGAATCCGCCTGCGAAGCCCCAATTTGATAAGGTCGTAAGAAATATACTAGCTTCAGAGCCGCGTGTGACGCGGTTCAAGATAAATTGGGCAGAGCCCGAGGCGGCAATCGCGGCAGATTCCGGTGACGCTAACCTAGAGGCGTCTCACGCACCCAGTAATGACTCGTATGGCGCTTCCTTTAACGCTGACAGCCAAATCAGCGGCATGGAATTCCAAGGTAGTCTAAGTGGATATGGAGATAATTCAAACTCAATAGCTCCTATGGAATGCTGAGGTAGGTGCAACTCATCATTGTTCATTTGTTATTAAACAGCAATTTAAATTCTTGTTTTAACTGTTCTATATACTTACAAAGCTATACTAAACTAAGACAAAATTTACAAAACTTGATCCAATATATTTATGTCAAAAGCCTTACTCTTTTGCTGGATATGGTAAGTTAAACCATTATCTTCAGCAATAGGACTTGTACTCCTGCCTCCAGGGATTTCCAATAGGACTTATTTATAGTGCCCTGTGTCACGCATCTTCTAATGAGCTTAACTAGGTCATCTGTCCAGCTTCTTTGTGGATTCTATGCTTGGAAGTCTCAATCTACTTAGCAGAACTGCAGCGGCTGCCTGTTGTATGCTATGTGATTGACTGCATAGTTGTAAATTTTTGGCCTGTGTTAGTTATTTGCATTTGTGTTTTGATATTTTCATTCCTGTTTTAATTTTTGGAGACTTCCTCAATCTTGCTCTCTTCATGGCTCTTTAAGAGCTGTAAGTTTCATAATGAGGCCTAAAGTAAAAGAGCATGTTACACTGCCATATTTTTTTCATTCACTGTAAATCACTTTAACTGGTAACCATTGCTTGTAGACCTTCATCTTAGGGTACTATGAAAGTGGTTTTTATAGAAAAATGCATATTTAATTATCATTTTGTTCAATTTTTTTTTTTTTTTGGTTATTGTGTTCACTTAAGGAGGTCCTTTTAGCCTCGAGTTAAAATGTTACATTATTTATTAATGTGGATGTGGGTGATTGATAAGGTTTCAAGTAACATAGAGAGATGCTCTATAGAGTATCTGGACTCACTCTCTGGAGTCACTCAATATGCATTAAATATTCCTGTTTGAGAGTGCACAAGAGGACAATAGCGGCAGATGAGATTATTTGCATTGTTACCTGTATTTGAAGTAGTTTGCTCAGGCCTTTAGGTTCAGGTAGACATAGTCGGCTAATAAGAAACCACCCTAAACATGGACTTATGACCTCATTAAGATTATTGGAAAATGGTGAAGACCACTTTCAACCGGTCTTATTGGAAATGAACATTGTAGCTGTATGTCCAGCAGTATATGTCCTGTTTCTGAAAAGATGGTGACAACTGTTTCAAAGTATATTTAGCTTGACTTATTTTAACTTCGAAACCTTAGCTTGTTTATATTTTAATTATGAAAGTTTCAATGTTTTTCAGAGTACCAAAGTATATATGCATAAGAGAAGACGAATCTGCAATATGCTGATGATTTTGTGAGAGTAAAGGTCTGAGATCTACACAATTGGAATTCACAGTCTCTCAATGAAGAACTGAATGGTGATTTAGCTGTTGATAACATTTTATATTAGAGTGTTTATGTAACAAAGTAGAAATAGGTGTGATCACATCTATCTTACTCCTCAAACTTTCAACTTTTGCCAGTCTTTAAAATGCCAATGAGTTTGTAACTAAAATATCCTTTAAATGTATTAGAGAGACCTAAAAGTAATGTTGTTTCTGTCAACATAATTTACATAAAAACTGATTAATTTTTGATCGGGCATTGAAAATCTGTATACCAGTAGCAAAAGGTTTTTGATAAAGCAGATGAAAATAATGATTAAAAATAAAAACTTGTTCAAAACGTAGTTGTATGAATTTAACATACGAAACAATGTTACTTTCCAGTCCCCCTTATAGTCTGATCGGGAGCAGAGCTGATTAAATACCAAAAAATAAGTGAGTGAAAGTGTTCACAACCTAATTACGAAATATCCATTTAATCTTTTTGCAAACTGCAAAAATGCAATTATTAAAACTTTATTATTATTTTACAAACTATAATTTTTATATAAATATTGAGATATGAAATGGATACATTACAACATTCTGTTGAACTCCTGAAACTTTTATGTTAATATCAACTGACTTTAGAGTGACTCGGCATTCAGTGGATTCACTGTAAGGATGATGGGTCCATAATTTAGGGAGAAGGCAGTACAATGTGCTCAGGGCTAACAACTCACATAGCAAGATTAAGGAGCCGTTCTTACAATGCTTTGGCATTCAGCTTCACCAATGAAACTCCTCTCCTTATCCAACCAGCTTTGAGGTCTTGCCAATGTTTCAGAGGTAAATTCCAGAAATGAACTCATATTCCTTCTTGGCAGACCTAATCCTTTATTGGGCTATAGAGATTTCACTGTTGTACCACTCTTTGTATTCATTTTTCTATTTTGTTACATAAACACCTTTACTTAGGATAGCTTTATTAAAATTTATGTATAGCATTATGATGTTGCTAGTAAGGTTATGTAAATATTATAATTGAGTGATGAAAAATATACAGTAATGCTACATAACGGGGATTACCCTGAAAGTTTCAATGATTGTAAATTCATGTTATATTTTGTTGTTAATATATCACAGGCATATTTCAGTTTTATTGTATACACTTATATTGTGGTCCAAGTGGCATTTACAGATGGTTTGGGGGGAGGGGCAGAATTCGGAGGCTGTTTAGTCTAAACCACTTGGCACAGGCAGCTAAATACCACTGTTTTTTTTATTAATGATTCTTTCATATAAACAAATTATTTCCTTTCAAATTACCAGCCTATTGCAAAAAATATTTTTTGTCATTTTAAATCATCATTATTAGTTATAACATAGGGAATGATCCATTTTTAATCGACTTTTGGAATGAGAACACAGGTGTTTATCTTTGTAAATATTTGTTGTGTTACTTGCAAATTTTGATGCTTGAATTTTAAATAATACAGCTTAGTAGCTGAAGAGTTTCACAAAACATGGGTATTTAAAATTTTTATGTTTAGCATATTGGAGAATTTTACATTTTATGAACATATTTGGTTTCAACTACTCTACATGTATATTGTGTTTATAACAGATTAATATTTCTGCAGACAGATATTACTTGCATGTCAAATTTAATGTTAGGTACTAAAGTAGTTTAATTTTACATCAAACATTTCGCTACAAGTAAACTCTAGTCTACAAAAATAAATTGTGTTCTTTATTAATCATTATTATGTAAATTATTTTAATGTATATGAAGTAATTTTTTAAATACTTTGCTAATTATTAACTTTCAAACTTTAAAAACAGGTTTGGCCATGTTACAATTTATGGTTTAGATTAATCATGTGGCCAAAGAATAAAAAACCTCTATGAAATTGATTAGGAAGTTAAAACCTTGTTTCATGTGATTTAAATTGTGATATATTACCAGCAATTTATAAAAGTGTACACATTTGCAGTTTGTTAGTTTTTGTACATTTATAACTAACACATGTGATGTAGAAGCAACTTTTTTGTGTTTCATGTATATATGTTGCATATTTAAGCTATGATAGTATTACAATATAATATGCATCTCATGTATATCTGTCAACAGCAAGATAATTCAAAAAAGGATTTTTAATTATAAATTTCGAACACAAATTGCCAAATACATGTGAATAAATAAATCATGATTATTTCCTATATCTCACTATATTTTGAATATAATGAGGTCTGGCCTATCCTTGTCCCTAGTCCATTCGCTTTAAGAATGCAGTGTATCTTTGTCCACACATCCTTCAAGAGTCTTGTAGTGTTTGAACTGGCTTGTTTTCTGCAAAATCCGAACAAACCCTTGATGTTACCAGAGATCTCAGAAAGGTACCCTGGTGAACTGTGGTAAGGATGGCCCTGGAGGTTACCCTCGTACACTGGAGAAGTACTCAAACAGCGGCCTTCTCTTTCAGGCATACCCTGGACAGGGAGCTGTCTTTAACACTTACAGTATAAAGATGTTTATTATGAAGACCATGAGCAATTTAGATCCCTGTCACCAGTCTTAGCAGTTGTTGGATATTAGAGAACCAGCAGGTTAAGATAGGCATTGCCTATGTCAATGGCTTATTTATTGTTGTTTGTCTATTTTTCAATGTGTTGACTTGGAGTGGGCTCAGATATAAGAGATCTGGCTTTAGCAATTGATAGTGGGATGATGGACTCCAACCTTCGAGGATATGCCTTTGATTAGTCCCCGAGGACTTAACTCTCTTAAAAGAAATGATTTGATTGGGTACATCTTGGCTAGGCCGGTGGACAATAATTCAGAACATTCTCGATGCGAAGCAATAAAATTATTTTTTACATTTAATGAAATCTCCTTAGAGTTGATTTTCTTTTTGAGCTAAATATTTCATATATGCGCTAAAATATAATTGTGCTTTGGAGAACAGTGGTGATCCAAGTGTCATTTGTATCTATGACATATTTTTTTATAATAATGTATAATGCGTTGATAACAGATTGAGATCCTAGGGAATAGGCTTTTATTTATTCTCTAGGATCAGTAATTTGAGAAAATAAAATAATAAAAACAATATCGTGAATGAAGAAAATACGTTAATTGTTACTTACACACCTTTTAAAAAAATTAACTATATAAACGCATCCTTACATTTTTTGATATTTCATGCCTACTATAATCTCAGTTTCCTTTCTTTTGGAAAATGCAAAAAAAATAGCACCATGTTGAATGTTCGACGAATAACATTGAGTTCCCTTATCAAAATGTAAATCAATACATCGAGCCAATGAGTTAACAATTTATTCTAATATTGGTTTACAGGCATCAGTAAACATTGCAAGTATAGATTAAAATAAAATAATTATTATTTTATTTGTCTATAACTTGTTATATATACTAGGTGCTGTGTAGTTTTAAATGAGAATAGATAAAAATATTAATTGAAAAAGTTATGACGTTGTAGTATTGAAACAAGCATTTTTTATTTTATCTGCTATCCTGTTAAGTGTTGCCAATAATAAAAATATATTAAATCTCTTCAATTCGATTCAGGCAGGAATAATGTAGTGTTACCTTAACGTGTCTTATTATTGTTGAAATTGTTAGGTCTAATTTAATTGATTTGTGATTATGATTAAGCGCCATTGAATGTAAACAGATTAAAAATATTTATGCAGTGATGTTGTTTTTCTTATGCTTGGACTACAGCTGTTGGTACGTTGACATTTTCTGCTTCCATGAGTTTGAAAGGGCACCGACTTGAACCGTTGGAAACAAAATAAAACTCACGTCCCCATCAGCACACTTCCAAAAAGCTACAGCATGTTATATATATATATATATATATATATATATATATATATATATAATATGTTTGTTTTAAACCAATATTTAAATTATAATTGGGAATACTCAGGCATGTCATTTTCATGTCGATATTAATAAAGACAAATATTGTTATTAATAAGACCACTTATAAATAATAATAGGGGCCGCTGGGACTTTAAGATTCTGGAGTGGCTGGGTAAGATGCGGGTTTGACTTCCTGGATACAATCTTATATTTATAAAATTATGCGTAAAGTGTAAATTACCATACTTTGTGCAATAATTATGTGGGATTGCCACTGCTCACAAAAAAGTTTCCAGAGAATGGGCAGCAGCGTCTTCTGAGTATCATAATACCACACTGCTATCTCCAACCTAGCTGACAACCGTTACGATTATGGGATATCCCCCACAGATATATTTGTGAGAGGGACTTGTTTTGCAGAACCCGCAACCTACGATCGCAAATCTCTGTCTTTATCGCTGGACTATCACAGACAATTATTTCCAAAATACGTATGAAATATGAGAGATTTTACAAGTCGCTATGCTTCTCAACAAAATTATCTGCCTACATCGATAGGTTCTCCACTATCTAAAGCAGATAAATTTTCGCGGGCCCCGGTTTCGAATTGGAAACCCCATTTTTTTGTCACGCCAACGTCTAGTCTCCCGTAAGAACCCTGAAGATTCACGCCTGTTGCTTTGGATTGCACAAATTGTGCATACCAAATGATACATACTTATGACAACTAATTGTCTTATATAATTATTTATAAACACATTCTAAAATTTATGTATATAATTTTAATATTTATGTATTTTTATCTATAATTTATGTATATAACATAAATTATAAATACATTTATGCATATACTATGTAATTCTCAAGTTCAAAGAATCAGCGATTATTCCGCCAAAAGATCTCGAAACTTCTTTTTAAACATGTACCCGCTTGTTGACTACTTCCTAAGGGAATATTCCAAAGCAGAACGAACAAACAGAAGTCATCTTCTATTTATTTAGAATATTAATCAAGTCAGAAATATATATTCTGCAATATCTACGCCTTTCACGGTCCAATCGTATTTATGTTGACCTTTCACTTGATATTTACCTAATAATAGAATGACATTTTCCATTTTACATAATTATATTTTATGCAGACTGCAAAGTCGAGTTATCTTACCAATATTTTGTTACGGTTTTATACACATAGAGCTTCTATAATGCTTTTGAGAATAAGCCTGACTAATACTACACACTAAAACAATTCAGCGCTTACCTATAAGTATCTACCAAATGCATCGACCACATAATAAACATACTCGTAGTTCATTTGTTAAAGACGCAGAAAGGATTAACTTGTTTAAAAGTAAAGGATTTCCGTATCGTTATGTTTTTATTCATTTGATAATTTCTTAATCATAATGAAAGTAAAGTTGTAATGGACATAATATTATTAATGTAATGTAAGGTTAGTAAAATTGTAAGAAATTTAGGTTATGTTATAATTATTATAAATTTATTTAATTGTAAATGCATAATTACTTTATTTTAACCATAACATTGAAAATGGCGGGAAAAATGCACTTTTTGACAGTCGGTAGTTTTTTAAAACCTACTCATAAAACCATACCATAAAATACTACTACGTTGTTTTAAATATTATTCCGATCCATTTTTAACAGTTCAAAATAATATAAAAAAGCGAAAACATTTTTATTCTTTATGAAACTTATAATTTTTAGACTCATTTTTATATATTATAATTCTGTTTATTTTATGTAGTAACACTATACATGTAATTTCCTATATGGCAATTACGTTTGTTCTTATTTATTTTTTACACATTTCAATGTACATATCTGCTTTGACAATATTTTTTATCTATTTTAAATCGATGTTTCACGTAAAAAACTGCTCATACATCATATTTACCATTTGTTTTTGCTTTGGCATATTATGAAAAGAAATGTAGATATAAACAATTCCCGGTTGCGAATATGCGAGTGAGATTTAAAACTACAACAAATATCACCTTAGAAAATTCGAAAATGGTTTCATTTATTTTCTTTCTTTTTTTTATTTGTTATGAAATAATTGGCCATTTTGGATAAATATACTTACGTATGTGATGTCTGCACATAACACTGTAATCTATGAACCATCTTTACATTATAAAGATAGTGGATTTTCTTGTTTATACGCGACGTAATTGCGTATTAATTTGTAAATAACAGTTGCAAAACCATTTTATCTTTTATGCTCGTATCGCCAAACGGTGTTGGGTGTAACAGGACTGATCCTTAAAATCCTCACATGAAAATAGTGGCTTAATCTTAACACTCGGCTTAGCCATGCCTTTTGATATATCTTCATCATTTCTACCATGCGAGATCCATTGGTAGACATAGATCTGGACCCCATGGATTTTCCAATAGAAACGGTTGAAACCGGCTTGCATTCAGAGTCTTCTGACGACCTTCGTGGGGTCGTCTGTCCGCTTTTTCGGTGGAGGTATACGCTGCACTTGCTTTGGTCCTTGGTCTACCCTAAGGCCCTGCAGCCATCTGTTCTGCGCGCTATGTGGCCTGTCCACTCCTGTTACTTATGTTCATGTAAGATCTCCTAAAACCTGATACAATATAGATAAATTCCGAGGATTTCCCTTTTCATGACTCGTTGATTTTTTACCAACGTGTAAAGAGGAAAGGAGATAAATATTCTGGTCAAGTTTTATAACTATAGGAATTGTGGGTATTTTTATTTTGTCGCCATATATTAGAAAAAGAAGGTGGTCTAACATTGACTGAGGGTCAGATGGAACTGAATAAAACGAAGACTGTGGTAACTTGACAACAATGTATTTTGAACATATACATTTCTTTAATTATAAATATTAAGTCTCTGTGTTGTGAGAGATATCGCGACGTCAGTACATGGGTGCAAATCTTAAATTTACATGTAGATTGTCACGGGTTCATTTAAATTTAGATAATTGTTAGTGAGATTTTTATAAATAAATAATTAAATGAAAAAACCTAATCAATGTCTTTAAAGTAAGATCCTCTCGATATTTGATTGCCTAGCATGGTAACACTACACAAGGGCTGTCTTTGCACTCGAGCAGAGAATATAAAGGCAAACATTTCAGAGGTTACCTCCTCAAACTACTTGTGATATTCTATTTTTTTTTAATTGCAACGCTCTCTGTATGTTGATTGTTTGTTAAAAGTTGTTAGTGGTTTCGATATTAAGGTATGTTTTATATTCCATTTTATAGTACCTAAAAGTAATGTGTGATAAAAACTAATGTGTGATACCATAAACTACTTATGATACAGAAACGTGGCCTGTTCCTTCTGTCCTTATCAACAGACTTATAGGCGCTCGATGAGCAATAACGATGACTGCTTGGAATTTCTTTATGAAATGGAATTAAGAATGTATAACTTGTCGAAGAACAATAGTAACAGTTACAACCCAGTGGATTAACAACTTGAAGTGGCAGTGATCAAGCCACATTGCGCGCAAAACAGATAGTTGATGGGACCTTAAAGTTTTTTTTCCTCTTAAAAATACTCTTACCCCCATTATTTTTGGGACAGGGATATATATCTTCCTATTTTCACCCTCCCTCTTTCATCCTTCATGTTTTCTACCTACCCCCAGCCACACTTTCGATGTTAGACGATTTTGTTTTGCTTAATTACGTCACCCGCCACCCTGCAAGAAAATCGCAGGAAAGTGTGGCGGCTCTCCTCCTCTTCCAAAAGGGAAGCGATGCTGCCGCAAGCAATGCTGCGACCCATTAGTACTTCACAAGCCAACTGGCGCCTTATGGTTTGGGGGTTGAGATCACGGATTGGCAAGAGCAGCATGGGTAGTCCACTAACAAGGTGGAACACCTATCTAGATACAGACCGCTTTCAACCGGTTGTATTAGAAATCTATGGAGGAGGGCTATCATCAGCAGTAGACGTTCCACGGACGAAATGATGATGACCAACTAGGTATCTTTCTAAAAAATACATAGACTGTATGTCTGTTCGTTTTTGTTTACAGTTTTCATGATAATAGTGCTATGATGTCTGTACATACATTGTTTAATTGATAATGTTGTGTCGTTTTCACGACAATAAATACTAGAAAATACAGAATCGATTGCTTTGCTTAGTCATATAGAGAAAGTTTTAACGTAGATCGAAAATATTTACAAACAAAAATGCAACTGACTTTCATATAGAAATAAAAAGTGTAAACGTAGGGTATTCGTTATCCTAGATTAAATGAAACACTTTTTTATGAAGTAAATCGCGTGACTGTTCCACAAGGAATGCTTGACAAACATACACGGCTACATTTATATAACCGCAAAAAAAATATAAAGGATTCTGACAGTCGTGGGGCGTGTAGAATAGCATATCGTATGTTGTGACCACGTTAATCAAATACAAGTCACAGCAAGCAGAGGTCCTCTCGTGGACACGAGACTAATCTTACTTAAAAGGTATATTCTGCCAGACGCGCTTTAGGCCCTGCCACTTCGAACCTACGGAATCTAGAAGCACGGCCTCCCTTTTGGGTTACGATGACTGTCGACCACCATTTCTTAAGTACTGCAGAAAAAATGGTAATTGAGAGAAATAAAAATTAGACCATAACTATTAAAATTAATTAAGCGGTAAGACCAAAGGAATGTAAAAATATTATATGACTAGATAAAAAAGTACTAAAGATATTAGTTTTAGGTTATAATGAAATGCAAAACTAGCAAAAGATAATGTGACAAATAATCTGTGATGCTTCGGTAATGGAGAAGAAGCATGAAAGGCGATGCTTGACAATAATGCTTATGTAGTGAAAAACTTTCTGATGGATGGAACAAAAAGCATGAAAGATGCTGTGAAGGAAAAAGACAAATGTTAATAAAAAATATATATGAACAACTTATTACCCGAAATTGTAACGGCTTTGCCCACCAAACAGAGGGAACAAAGAAAAAAACTAAAAAAAAACCTACGAAATCTGCAAACTCTATTAGGATAGCAGTATAGTGTTCATTTTAGTACGTCGTCCGTTGTGACGTTCTACAAGACGAGTTGCATGTCAGATAAGGCGGTTGTTCGAAGGGAGTCGACTTGAAAAAAAGCGCGCAGTCGGCCACCCGGGGGAAGAGTGGTGCGATATGTGTATCATTACCATCCGTGATTGTATTTAGCTCAAATAAGTCTTACGAAAAGTGCTTTTAAGGATATTGTTTATAAATTTGGTTTAACGAGATTCGAACATTTTTAAAGTATTTTTTTTCTATGTTCCCCGCTATTGGGGACCTCTCGTTCCCCTGTCTCGTGTGGGACAGGGACTTTTTATTTCTAATTTAATTTTTTTATTTCCAATTTATTCATATAATTTTTTATTATTATCATTCTCCTCTTTCATGTATCATATTATCTGTCGTACTGTTTTTTTTTTCATTCTACAATTTTTCCAGTCTTTCGCTTTCATTCCATTGGCCATACATCCATCCTCAACCACTACATTCTAGGTTTCCTTACTATTTTATTTTGCAACATTACATTTATTGTTCATACATTTAACACATATTTTCGTTATAATTATCATATTATATTATTATTATTTCAAAGTATTACTGCAATAATTACCTAGTGGAAGAATTGTTTATAAACATGTAGTGAAGAATAGATGGTTGCCAAGTTCTTTAGCTTCTGGGTTGGAGTCCACGAACCAGCAAGCACAGCGTAGAACGTAGTCTACCTTGTGACCTGTGAAATTCAGACCGCTTCCAACTGGTATCTTTTAATTTATGTGGAACGACTTGTCCAGTTGTGAATTTTCGTTTCTTTTCGTTTCTATGGATCATAGAAATAATTAGTTTTTAATTTAGTTATTACGTTTATATAATTGTTTATAGTCTCAATGTTATTTTCATGGTTTTAATTAACCATGAAATAATATTATATTTATTGCACATGTTTATTAATGATGAATTTTTTGGACGAAAAGAAATTAAATTTTCATTTACGCATCATTTGTAAAAGTGTCTGTGTATGTAATATTTTGCATTTATTACTTACAAAAGTGTGTTTGAAAAAGCGCTATATTAATACCCCACGGTGAATATACTATATGGTATGTTACAATTCGAGTATGCTAATTTGTTTTTTTTTTATAACAACAACTACGTTACGGTAAATTTAAGAGGAAGACATTTCTATGTTTGTTTTTAATAATATATTCATTTAGACACTAACTGACCCTATCGTATTGTATCTTACAACGTCGGTATTGTATCGTACAAAGCTCGTATTGTATTTTACAGTGTAGTATTGTATTTTACAACGACGTTTTGTATCACGCAACATAGTTGTTGTACAGCGTCGACCTAACTTACATTGCTTCTGTGCAAATAACGCTTAGTCTGTAGTACAGAATTTAAAACGTGTTTTAAAGAAGGTAGTTCAACGGCACCCTAGAGAACCTCTGTTCAGGCCGTTACATACTACAATTTCACCGGATTGGGCGGCCCAATCAAGGCCCAGACTCAGGTACAAAATCGTATTGTGTACGAAGTTTTCTATAACAAGCGTTCAATGAAACGTTCTTTATTTAGTTATTAGATTTCGTCGTATCCACTCCGTGGTCTCTTAATAGTAATACAAAAACGATTACCTACCTATTTTATATTCAATGGACAATTTAGGACATTGACAAGGACTTTTGTTATGTAATGCAGGAGTATTCGATTTTCTTATATGTGTAGGAATACACTTAAAGAAGTTAAGCTGCCAATTATTTTCTATAATAAATTTTACGTTATATTACGTTAGTTAAAAATCAAGTCAATACCCGGCGGTAAATATTGCACATCGACCTTTGGAAAGAGACAATCGGCTAATTTCGGCTTCAAACGCACCCTGATTTAAGAGCCTACAACAAACTTAAACAATCTTTGTGAACTTATGTATAATATATGTGTAGTAATAATCGATGTTTTGATAAAATTTATTTATTGTATTTTAAATGGCGTTCATTTAAATTAGCCATATTTACACGGCTGTCACAAGTGATTTAAATCTGTGAAGCTGATTTTGATATCAGCGTGAAGTCATATTATGAATATACGTATATGCGTGTCTTCGGTGAGAAACTGCCTAGAAACATATTTTTTTAGTAGCGAGGAAAATGGAAAACACTATGATATATATATATATATATATATATATATATATATAATTAAATATATATATATATATATATATATATCGAAGGAGTAGCCAGTAAGGAGCGTTTCCACGAACGCTGATCGCTGCATACATTAAAATGGTTTACGTTTTAGTCCGTGTATTATTATTACACTATTTATATTTTATTATTACATGTATATAATAGATACATAGAACGTAGAATAATAAAATAGCACATACGTATATAATAATGAAATAGTTTGAGAAAATACACATTATTTATTATCTCTTATATGCAACTATCGGAGATCTTGTCTTTTTTACTATCGCACGCTTTTGATATTATTTACGTCATTATATAGTGATCATTTTAGTCGTAGGACTTTCACTACTAGACATAGGTCTCTTTATCTTCCCAATATCTGGTGGGTAGCGGCCTGTGCATGTGTTCTACGCGCTATATCTCGTGCCAAGTAAGAAAAGGACCAATATTTACACAGACTCTGTGTTTGGCACTAATCGGTGTAACATAACTCCTGAAGATGCCTCGTGGAGGGGTGAAACACGTGTTGAGTAATTTGGCGGTGGTGGTTGTGTCATTCGCATTGTCTGCCGCATACGCATTTATCAGCGGGCTGGCAGGCGGTGCGTTTTACTGCACGACTACCACTGCATGTGCGGAAGTGGCTAAATATTGGTCCTTTTCTTACTTAGGATGGACTTCCGGGAGGTAACGCCTGATTCCATTAAATATCTCGTGCCGTTGCAACTGCTAATTCGCTCGGCTATGTCGGTAGCTATGGATGTCCTTACTCCTGTTTCGATTTCGTAGAGAAATCTCAAATATAGCTGTCTCCGTGAATCGTTGAGCGACTTTAAGCTTGACTTGTCAGAAGTCCAGAGCCATTGGTAACAGGCATCGATCGTAGACCTTCGTCTTTAGGTATTGAGGGGTTTTGGATTCTCAATTATTACATATTAATATCTTTAATATATATGTAATTAGCTGATCCCGCAAACGTTGTTTTGCGAAAAAAAAATATAGTTTTTAATTAACAAATAAAAAATAGGGGTTGCTCGTAGAGGGGTGAAAAAATTTAGAGATGCATGTATTTTTATATGCTGTATCATAAAAAACAAGTTCGTCAAAAAATTAAAAAATTTAAGGGTGACCAACTTTATCACTTAGGCGTATGGAAAATAGATAGTAGCCGATTCTCAGACCTACTGAATACGCATATAAAATTTGGTAAAAATCGGTCAACCCGTTTCGGAGGAGTACGGTAACATTGTGACATGGAAATTTTATATATTAGATATAGGATTTGTAGCAACCTTTATTTGATGACCGCCCGCTCTGTTTTTCTATTATACGTTTCCATTTTGCTTGTAACAACCTGTTGATAGTTGGTTACAAAAAGGATTCTACTTCTTTCAACCGATGGACTCCCAATGCAAGACATAGGCTTTCCTCAAAGATCGCCAAAATAACCGACCTTGCGCTGCTTGAGGGACTTTTCGCGACATTAACCAAAACGATTAATAAACGACAATAAAATTCTTATCGATATCGATTACGTTGTACCATTTGCAATATCGATAACTGAATAGATGTACAACACTATTGTTAGTCATTTCGTATACCGGCTAGTTTCGATTTGGCGTGTTTTAAAGTTGACTTAAAAAAATGTTTTTATGTGTACGGTTGAACGAATTTTAATATGTTGTTGTTGATTATTTTATTTCACTTGATGTTATCGTGAGTACCTTTTGATAACTGTCAGTTGTTTATTTGAATTTTCTTTACATTTGTCATAATTATTTGGTTTGGAATTTACAAGTGATTAGAAATAGGTGTAATCGCTTCAAAGAGGTGAAAGTCTAGATCTGTAATGTTCACGCTTCTTAATGCTGGCCACTACGACCACAATACATTTATGTCAATTCTTGGGCGTTTGAATTCAAATTCGAACGCTATATTTCAAAAGCCATCAGTGATGTGCTCGCTGTCGTTGCGTTTGTGTTAATTATAAATATTCCTTGTATATGTGTGAATAGACAATCTCGTTCACTCTTGGCTATAATTTTCCTTGCAATGAAATAAAGATTAACACGTGCTCTGGTGGTAACTCTGTACGCCCGCTAATTGTGATCCAGACGTGGTCTGAAAACATCGATTCACTTCGAACACGCAGCCAGCGACGGTGTAGAGGCACGCATCGTAGATGTGAACAATTATCCCACGTCTGAACAAGTGGGAATTCCCTACACCGGTTTCGTGGGCTTCGTCTGTCCATCCAGAAGTCCTGGCATGGCTGCATTCAGCCGCTAGGGCATTTTGCTTCGCTGGGCCACGACGGAATCATATTGCATTACTTATATAGTGTAAATACTTTAAAATTATGTGTAACGTAATTAATGTCATAATAATGGCGTCTATTAGCGGTGTCATTTATCTGTCAAATTTTTTACGGCGTAAATCATGTGGCGCCATCTCTTGTCGGACTATGTATAACAATTTAAAAACCGATAAATTACTTTGTAATTATTATAATTTTATTGTAAACCGAACATAATATATTTTGCGTGTTAATTCTTTATTATTTTTCTGTTTTTTACCTAAACTTAATGTCTCCTTATGTGTATACGGGGAGGGAGTGGTTTCTTTACGCCATATGAGGAAGATAGAGCGATCACGTCCCCGTATTGCAGGCCACCATGACCACAATAGATTTAGCTTTCTTTAGAACGATCACAGGGTCGCTGCCGTTTTGTAAAGGTCTTGTTATTCGTAGACTCTTTATAATGTAAATACGTCATTTAGACCACTCTATCATTTTTTTCGACATGAAACAGGAATAAACATGAGCTATACTTCCGTATGCAAAACTCATTTGTTGTCTCGTATTGTTATGTTTAATAATAATGCCTAAGTTTCAGAAATAAACAACATTATTTATAAAAAGCGTAATAAACTTCGCCATTCGATGCCGTTATAAAATCACATTTCTTGACAACCAATTGCTGTTCTTGTATCTTTTAAATTTATTCATTTTTTCCTTGTTCAACGGTACTTTACATCTCATCCTTTACAAAAGTAACAAAAAAACCAAAGAACGCAAAAGTTGAGAAATTGATACTGTTCTACAGGACTTTAATTTTAGATATTTTCTTTTTCTCTTCACGTCATAATGTTGAATAGCCTTTATCATGGCATATTCATAGTCATTTTTAAATTGCTTCCAAAAGATTCCAGTCAGGTATTTGGCATTTTATTTCTAGCATTAGGGTTATGTATGTTTGCGGGAAGGCTTAAATTACGTGTATTATATTCGTAACTGCTTCAGTATTCTGGTGATCTGGTGACCGATCTGGTGATCGCAATGAATGGTATAGAGTACTAAATGATCCATCGCTAGAATAGTCCTCATATTCCGTCATATTTTTGCCCCTTTTTGAAACTAAATATCTGTAAAATAATTTGTGCCTCTAAAGTTTTATTTCTAAGTCGGTAGAATCGACTTTATATTGGAAAATTTTAGTAATTTTTTAATAGGTTACTGCTAGAATTTTCGAGTGAACCTGTTTTTTACAGTCGTTCAACTTCATGTGTATCTCATTTCGTGCATAATCAGGGGGGCATGCTGATATATGTGATGTAGTTTTTAACTATTTATAGTTGTGTTGCCTTTCAACTGTCAAAAAAATATTGTAAACAAAACACTCTAGCGATACAAAATAGAATTAAAAAAATGCTTCACAGCGTCTTTTATTTATTTGTTTTATTTTATTTATTAATGTAAAATAAATTTGCTTTTTAATAAGTGACAAGATGTTGATCACATGTTTTATTGGTCTGAAATTTAAGTTCAACAGGAAAGATGGTAATTTGTTCACTGCACACATATACATAAATATAAAGAATAAATGGCGTTCAAATCTATAAAATTATTATATCTACAAATTAATACTGTTTTTTTTACCGGTAAGTCGTCTATAGGGAAGGAAAATACCGGTAAGACTACTAGGTTAAAATACTGAGAATAGGCGAAAATTGTTGCAAAATGTTTAAAAACACTAAAATGATTAAAATCCATACAAATTGGTAGAATCAAAAACAATAGGATGTTACAAAATAAAAATAAAAACAATTTATATGAGAGCGAGAATGTTCCAGTTTTTTTTTAAATATTTTACTAATTGTATGAATATTGATCTATTTAAATTTTACACACAACTTTTAAAATTTGAAATAATAATTGTAGTACAAAACTATTGTAAATTAAAAATTTTACTCTTTTCAAATCAAGATGCATTTGGAACGCTTTTTATTTGAAAGATGCTATTATAAAGGTGTACAATTTAAATCTAGTTTTAAATTATTTAGGAGTCTTGTCGTACAATAAATGGTAAATGATTCTCTGGTTAATAAAATAAAAAAAGATATAACTGTTAAAGTCAGTTTTATTCTATAACGCATACAAAAACCTCTAGCTTTTAAATAATTCGCACACAAGACATCATCGTAAACGACTCGATTTGTATAATAAGAATAAACGAAGAAAAAAAACAATATAATGAGGTCATTGACCTTGTCGAATGTCTTATTTGACAGCGAAGCTCTTTAGGTAATCCGCCAGAAAGGTAGAACTGTTTGCGCTCTCCGACGTATATCTCAGACCTGGAGCTGTACGCTACCCCACTTACTTCATCATGCGTATTTTCCCCTATTTTTTTTATGGCCCCCGCTTTTGGGATCCTCTCGTACCCCCTATCTGGTGTGGGACAGGGACTTTTGTTTTACATTTATTTCACTTAAGCTTTATAATTCTATTTATTTACAATTTACTAAGAGTTATTACCATTACTTATTTTCTATTTACATTTTTATTCATTTTGTTTGACTTTTATTTTTGTGAATTGCTTTTGTAATTATTTCTTTACATAATGAGAGGAACTCGTTCTTCGTCGATTAATCTTTTATCAGGGAGGATATGGTTTCCTCCGTGATTTTTACGCCAGACCGGCACTCGAAGTCGAGCCGGAGTCCCCTATTGGAGATAGTGACCATTTTTGGAAATTGTTGCGCAATATGTTGCACCATCTGTACTGATCTTTCTCAATTTGTATTGCATCGGCTACTGTAATATCAACTGTCTAATTTATGGGTGACCATCCTATGCTTTGGTCTGTGGTTTCCATTTTAAAATCTAAAGGCCCCAGAGGTGCATCGATTTGCGATCGCTTGGATATACCGGTTAAATGCGTTGATGAACAGATAATACTGAGTAACATGAGTATTGTGATAGCACACAATGTCTGTGACGTGTGGTGGTTTGAACACGTGACGTTTGCGATGCGCGAACCGGACTTGCAATGGGGCGTGTGTGACGAGGGTACGGTTTTTAAACGGTTTTATTTATTTTTAATATTTATTAAACGGTTTTATTTATTTTTAATATTTATTAAACGGTTTTATTTAGTTCGACCCGTACGGAATTTATTTATTTATTTGGGTCAAAATTAGAAATTGAAATTTAAACACCTTCCCGTTGTCAGATTGATCTGAAATTTGGCACACACATTAAATTTAGATGATAATACAATATAAAAAAATCAATAACATTATAAATCTAAGATGGCCGCCGATACAAAATGGCGGATTACATATTTTTCCTTAATCCCCTCAATATGGGTATCAAATGAAAGGGCTATACTAGTAAAACACTGTGATTATGTCAAAATTTAAAATTCAAGATGGACACCGTTCCAATATGGCGGACTAGGTACATATTTTTCCACAACCACCACAATATGGGTATCAAATAAAACGTTTAACTTAAAAGTTTTTTACCGATTTTTATTCCATTCAGCACGACCCATTGTGAAAATATTAGAACATAAATAAGCATTATTACTACATAATAACATCCTATACAGAATTAATGCAGAAGTTTCAAGTGCTTTATAAATCGGTTTGCCTGCTGGCATGCAGTCATCGCCTAGATTTAAGTTTCTTATGACTCCTGCTATTGGGGGCCGCTCATAGATAGGGGTATCTAGCTCTAGGTACGGGGGTATTTTTTTATGTTCTAAAAAAGTTTTTTACTTATTTTTTTACTTTTATGCTCTTTTGCCAATCTTTCCAGGTTCTTTCTTCTTCTTGTATCTACTTTTTCTTTAGCGTTCCCTTCCATACCAATTTACCCTTTCGTTCGATACCATTCTTTCTTCACCACGTTCCTCAAATCTAACAGTTGTTTAATTTTATACTATTTTTCGGTTTTGTTCTCTTCCAGAATTTTAGATTTTATCACTGATTGTTTCATTTACTTATTTATTTTAGACATATATTTTACTATTTATAATTTTTCATTTCGTTTTTTAATTATTTCCTCCTAATTTAAATTTTAACTTTTATTCCTATTTATAGTGTCTGTCTAGGTTTAGGTTGCAGAAGTCGAGCTCGGCTCAGACAATAATTGTTCGGGATGTTACAAGCTTTATACATTTATTAGAATAAAAAGTGAACAGCGGAATCTACGAACATGTATTCGGATGGCATTTTTCTCCTTTAAATTTATCATTTATCACCCAAAGTAAGAAAAGGACTGATATATAGCTACTTCCGTTACATAGCAGTAGTCGTGCAATAAAGTACACCGCCCACCAGCCCGCTAAAAATGCGCGTGCGGCAAACAATGCGAATTACACCACTACTACCGTTAAATCACTCGACAAGTATTTCACCCCTCCACGGGGCATCCTCAGGAGTAATATTACACCGATTAGTGCCATACACCGAGTGACGTTTTATCACCCTCTATCAAAATAGTGAATTTATTACGTTAAATACATCTCAGATCTTAGTTATTTACATTGATACTACTAGCTTTGGATATATATACTATTTGGATAGAATACAGTTCAGGCGGAATCGTTAAACCACGCGTTAGGCAAGCCGATGTAAACCACAGTGCAGTAGTTCAGGTCGAAAGATATTTTTGAAGCGTTCTAAAATAATATAGTAGTGTTAAATCGCATAGTTAACCCTTAATAGCCTAGAGTTTCAATTTTGATAAGAGATTCTTTTAAACCGAATGTTCACATTACTATTAGTTTTTTTTATTCTTTCCAACGAAATTTTTTAAAAAAATCTATTTTTCCCTTCTAGACCCTCAAGCAAACACAGTAATATTAAAAAAAAATCACTTTCGTAAATCAAGCTATTAAGGGTAAAAACAGTGAATAGTCTAAATCTTTTAGTAAACAAAACTGGGTTTGCATAAGTAATAAGAACTTCTTTATCATGCCGGTCGATTGATTTCCAATGCGAGGAATAGACCTCCTCCAAATGTTGCCACGATGCGCTCATGTTCTGCCCATATCCAGCACCTTCGATGACCATAATGTACATAACCCACGCCGCATCTACTCGTGGTCGCAACAATTTTCGACTTTTGGACCCCAACGGCCGCCTGTTGTCCCGCTCACTGTTACTTCAGAGCTTCCTCATTATCATCATTTCAGCAGTAAGACTTCCACTGCTGGGAATAGGCCTTAAAGGCCCTCAAAGATCCAGTCGAAAGCTTATTAAAAATGAATTCAAAAATATCTATTTTTATTTGCAGGTACACAAGAAGTGTCGATGCAAGCAAATTTGTACGAGTCAACGCCTGTCCAGGTAGACATTTACGTTATATTTTTAAGTTTTTTTTTTTTTTTTTAATGGTCCCCGCTGTTGGTGACCTCTCGTTCCCCTATCTCGTGTGGGACAGGGACTTTTTAATTCTAGTAATTTATACATTTCTTTTTTTTTATTATTATCATTCTTCTCTTTCATATATCATCTTATCTGTCGTACTGTTTCTTTCATTCTACAATTTTCCCATTTCATTTCATTCCATTAGCCATACATTCATCCTCAACCACTACATTCTAGGTTTCCTTACTATTTTATTTTGCAACATTATTTATTTTTACCTATTGCATTTATTACCATCTATTTTTAAGTTATTCAGCTATCTTCAATTAAAAAAGTTAATTTCATGTAAAAATAGCCAAATGTTGTGCTTGGTGCAAAACTCGACAGCGGGTCGACAAAATAAGTTTGACAATTTTTTCAATTTGATTTGTTTACCATAAATGTAAATATAAATACATTATTCAAGCTGAAAGCGTATATTGGTTGTAAGAAAATAAACTAAACCTTTTTTTAGAATTTTCATTTTATTATTACTTACATTAATTATTATTATTTATATTTATTATACAATTTTATTATTTATACATTAATTTAATGTCTTAATCTAATATATAAAATTCTCGTGTCACGGTGTTCGAACTTGAACTCCTCTGAAACGGCTTGACTGATTTTTACCAAATTTAATATGCGTATTCAGTAGGTCTGAGAATCGGCTACTATCTATTTTCTATACCCCTAAGTGATAAAGGTTGTTCAAACTTTAAAAAAAAATTATTTTTTTAACGAATTTTTTTGTTTTTATTTTTTTATGATACAGCATACAAGAATACATACAACCATAAATTTTCACCCGTCTACGATCAACCCTTATTTTTTATTTGTAAATTAAAATATCAATTTTTTTTTGCAAAACAACGTTTGCGGGATCAGCTAGTAATAAATAAAGATAACAAAGTGCCTCCGGTTTGCGCCTGAGGTCTCATAGCCTTAGGCGCGATAGGTGATAGTTTTTTTTTATTATTTTTGAGGGCCCTTCAAAAAGCTTCTTTCCTCTTTCTTAATCTGTTATAGGGACTAGGCTTATGAAATAGTTCTTATCATATTTTTCTTCTATCCTTCAAATAAACTCGCATTCCCTCTTCTTCCTTACTTCACAATATCTTTAGCTATATAACTTTAATTACATTCCGGTAATATATCGCTGCATTTCTCACAATATAACATTCTCATTATTTTTAATTATTATTTACATTTTTTATTATTACATTAGTTGTCTCCGCTAAAATTTGTTTTCTTATGACTATATCAGAGCTATTTATCACTATCACCTGACTTTAGGTTTTGTTCATAATTAGAACTTTCTTTATTACCTTCTGGCAGTATTGTAATAATCTGTGGCAACATCCTTCATCACTATTAGGGAGGCCATATATCTTCTACTGTCACAGCTACGTGCTTCGGCTCAGAACTATAGTTCATATAGATCACGGACCCCTCCGTTCCGTGAACTCGTTTCCGATGAAGCTGTAAAAGCCGCAGGGCTAACAGAAAACTTCACATGAGACAATAGACAGAAGCCACGTGCTCTACCTAGTGTGGCGTTCGCTTTTTTATAAAGATAAAGAAATAGCTCCATGTCTACCCTAAGACCATTGCAGATGATCTAACAGTAGTGTATGAAAGAGTTCTTGTAGTTTCAACAATAAGTATCAAGAAGATCATAGCCTGTAGGAGTCTGGAATAACACGTTACCTCCTCGGCGAAATCATATCCTATATTTATCCTATATCCTAGAATTTCTTGCTTACATGTTCTATTGCAGATGATCTAACAGTAGTGTATGAAAGAGTAGTTTCAACCATAAGTATCAAGAAGATCACAGTCGGTACGAGTCCGGAATAACACGTTACTTCCTCAGCGAAATCATATGTTTATCCTATATCCTAGAATTTCTTCGAGATAGATCTAAGAAGGCTTTGCTTTTGTTCTAGCTTCACTAGCATTTAATGTTAAATTTATCTCTTAATGAAATTCCTATGTTACAGATACTAGCATGACATTGCAGCGCCTAACAGCGCTCCGGGCGCTGATGGCCAGCCAGTCACCAGCCCTGGCTGCGTATATAGTGCCAACTGCAGATGCACACAACGTGAGTCATAAATGTATAAAATATATTAACATCACAAGACAGTCCTGTGTCTGAAAGATTCTAGAAGACCATTAGTATTTTTAAATTCAAACGAAAGAGATTTTACTTGATAGTGTCATTTCTAAATAATTGAGATGCATAGATTCAATAATTATGTTTAACTCTTAATAGCCTGATTTACGAAAGTGATTTTTTTTAATATTACTGTGTTTGCTTGAGGGTCTAGATGAAGGGAAAAACAGATTTTTTTTTAATTTCGTTGGAAAGAATATTATACAACAGTAAAATACGTTCAGCCAACCTAAAAAAAAACTAGTAGTAATGTGAACATTCGATTTAAAAGATTGGTAACAAAATTGAAACTCTAGGCTATTAAGGGTTAAATAGATTGTCTAATAATGATTTAAAATATCTGTTGAACAATTGTTGTTAACAATCATAATTGAACAGTTACGCTAATATATAAAAGAAGATTAGAAGTTAAATGTGAAATTACCGAATGTAATAATATTGCTATATAAAAAGCCGCCATATGTGAAAGTTCCCGCGGACGTCGTCACGACGCTTAACCTTTTGTTCGTCTCGCCCACTCGTCTCGCTCACTCGCACGGCGTGCACGATACGCGCTCTTGCTTGCTCTTGGCAGGTAGCCAAGACGCAGCACGTGCGCCCGCGGCCGTTGGAGTTCCAGAGAGTCGGATTTGAGCCATGGTTCGATGCGCAACCGCGCGTAGGCGAATTATTCATTTTCCGCGCACAAATTGTTTTAATAATTAAATAAACGTTTTTCCACATCACACGAACAATTTTTAGACTGTTATGTTTCTTTAAACTATTCGAGTCCCTTGTATATCCGACTATTGCGAATATATACGAAGTATAAGTAATCATTAATACGGATTTTATAAGAACCGTTTTACAGGTAGACATTTACTATCATTGTAATGTGTCTAGAGATGTTGGCGAGAGATTGCAGATTGTCACAATATGTACAGGCTTCCCTAGCGCTTTTGGCGGCAGAGTAGGTTACGAAATATTAAACAATAAATTAAAGCAAGTGATATACATGATTTGTAGTTGATCTAGTTCAAGTCATACCTTGAGAAACGATCTCGAATGTTATCTGTTGGCGTTTAGTAATCTTGTATATAGCGCAGAATCCGATGTGCCACAGGGATTTTACTTTTGATCGATCCTTTTTCCTTTTGTTATGGAAAATATTACTACTCTTATCCATCATTATATTTTCCGACACATTTTAATGACCTAAAATATTACGCAATAATTCCATCGCTAACTGACATTATTCTTATACTGGACGATCTTAATAAAATTCTGAATAGTGTGAAAACATTTCCATGATTCTGAAAAATGTTTCTATATTAAATTTAACAAATAACACATTATTATTATTAAACAGTTGTATTTGATCATTTTTGTTTAACAGGTGTGTTAACTTTATATTGTTGATCAGGCCTCTTAACTCGCTATTTTCGAACGAACGATAACTCTTTATTGTTGAACAAATAAGATCTCATTTTTGTTGAACAGGCTACAACTCGTTATTATAGAACAGACTACAACTTATTATTGTTGAACAAACGACAACTCATTATTGTTGAACAGACGACAATTCATTATTGTTGAACAGACTGCAAACCATTATTGTTGAACAGATAACAATTCATTGAAAAAATAACAACTCATTATTGTTGAACAAGCGACAACTCATTATTGTTGAACAGATGACAACTCATTATTGTTGAACAGATACCAATTCGTTATTGTTGAACAAATAACAATTCATTACTATTTAACAGATGTTTTAATTCTTTTTTATATTAAAATTTTAAATCTTTCTCAAACCGTCCACGGTAAGAAAGTAAGAAATCGACGAATGTAATAAGACTGTTAATTGCATAACTTGTTTATTTATTTGTATACTGCTTTATCATTATTGTTGAACAGATACCAAATCGTCATTGTTGAACAAATAACAATTCATTATTATTTAACAGATGTGTTAATTTTTTTTAAAATTGAAATTTCAAATCTTTCCCAAACCGTCCAAGGTAAGAAAGTAAGAAATCGACGAATGCAATAAGACTGCTAATTGCATAACTTATTTATTTATATGTATACATCTTTATTGTTTTTGTAATATTTCTAAGTTATCATTATCTAATATATAAAATTCTCGTGTCACGGTGTTCGAACTTGAACTCCTCCGAAACGGCTTGACAGATTTTTACCAAATTTTACATGCGTATTCAGTATGTCTGAGAATCGGCTACTATCTATTTTCCATACCCCTAAGTGAACATGGTGGTCCACCCCTAAATTATATTTTTAATTTTTTAGACAATTTTTTTGGTTTTTATTTTATTATGATACAGCATACAAAAATACATACAAACCTAAATTTTCACCCCTCTACAATCAACCCTTATCTTACATTTGTTAATTAAAAACTTTAATTTTTTTTGCAAAACAACGTTTGCGGGATCAGCTATTAAGATATATAATAAAGTTAGCAAATAAATAGGTGTCTGATCTTATTATAATTGAAGAAGTATCTTAGTTTTTTATTGTTTTACTCAGTCCGAGTACATAGCGACGGCAGACGCTCGTCGTGAATGGATATCCGGATTTACGGGATCAGCGGGCACTGCGTTGGTGACAGCCGCACACGCGCTCGTGTGGACAGATGGACGCTACTACACGCAGTTCGAGAAAGAAGTCGACACCAAGCTATGGACTTTAATGAAACAGTGTAATAAACTATACCTCACTACATTCTCTCAATGCGTTTGAAGGGTTTTTCAACAAGATTTTTGTTTTTCAAATCAAATATACAAAGAATTAACATGAAAAGTCATCCAAATTTTTATCGTATTAGAATGAGTGAAATTGTTAAAAACATTTCGTTTATCTAGAAATAGGATCATTTTTCAATAAAATATTCATCATCAATTCCTGCAACATATACTTCATCATCACACAAAAATATCTTTAATTTTAAAGAATCTGTGTATTTTTAAACGGTTTTATTTAGTTCGACCCGTACGGAATTTATTTGTTTATTTATTTGGGTCAAAATTAGAAATTGAAATATAAGCACCTTTCCGTTGTCAGATTGATCTGAAATTTGGTACACACATTTAATTTAGATGACAATACAATATAATAAAATCAATAACATTATAAATCTAAGATGGCCGCCGATACAAAATGGCGGATTACATATTTTTCCTTAACCCCCTCAATATAGGTATCAAATGAAAGGGCTACACTAGTAAAACACGATGATTATGTCAAAATTTAAAATTCAAGATGGACGCCGTTCCAATATGGCGGACTAGGTACATATTTTTCCACAACCACCACAATATGGTTGATACCCATACCAAACCCATATAAAACCGTTTAACTTAAAAGTTTTTTTACCGATTTTTATTTTAATTATTTTTAAAAGCGCATTTTATGATTACTTTTTTATTTATATATATATTAACGTTTAGATATCAGCCAGCCAGCATGATTACTGTTAGGGCCATGTATGGCTACAACACGTTTTTCTTTTTTTTCTATTTATTTTATTTAGTTTTCCATATTTAAATTTGCAAAATATTATGCGATACTTTTGAAACTGTATGTAGGGAGTTTGATGGTTCTTATTAATGAAATTATTCCGAACCAACCGTGCGGATGCCCTTATATGGGAATTATGTGAGACTATCGACTACTAGCGCCATCTATTGGCTTCATCCTAAGTAACATTGTTCGGATGTAATATATTTTGTTTATCGTTGGCGTGCCTAATTAAACTATAGAATTAATTTCCAGCATTACCAGACACATTGACGATGGAGAAATGGCTAACTGTGAACTTGGTGGAGGGATCTGTAGTAGGTGCTGATCCCCATACAATGAGCAGGGATGAGTGGACTCCCTTACAGGTGATGTATTGTACATATGTTCTCTATGCCAACATCCTTTGCTATGTGGTCTGGACTTATATATAGAGAATCGAGACTTGTGCTAGTGAGCAGAACATAGTGCACAACAAATTGCCGTGAAGGCCGTAAGATCTTAGAAAGGAGAGATGGCTTCCAGTCTTGGAAGTCTTTGGAAGTGGCTAAAGTCCAGTAGGACTTGAGCCACTTCCATGATGACCTGGAGTTTATTTTCGACTCAGTTCTGATCAGGGTTCGTTTTGGACCCTGCTAACTTTGAGCTAACTATAACATTATATAGTAGATCAATCAGATTTTTGCTACAATCACTCTTTCGTCAAGACAAAACGTCTATGTATATTTTAGATTCTCATTAATAATCTTCGTTTTAGTCATATGACATCCCTATGACCTCTGAACATATACTTCCTCCATTGATTTCCACAAACACTAGTTGAAGGCGGTGTCTCTTCTCTCCAGTCTGTTGTCTCCAGTCTAAAACCTTAATTCCTCAGCAGCTATCAGTTCTGCACAAGATTTTAGATAACATAAATATAATTTATAAAGAAATAACTTAGAACCAGATTTTCATTATTTATTTCTTGCTAGACTAATAATGTTAGCATTCTAGAGAGAAGGCAAAAGCAATCACAATACAGGCAAGGTCATCACAGATTTAACCCACGTCTTATTTTTTCAGATTGCCTTGAAAAAGGCCAAGATGAAGCTGGTTGCACTGCCCGAAAATTTGATAGACCAGGTTAGGATCCAGTTGAAGGATCCTCCTCCCCCTAGGCCGCATAACGAGGTTTTTCCTCTACCTGTCAAATATACAGGTGAGTGCTATATAGTACAGATTATAAAAAAGTGAAAAACTCGTTAAAAAGTCAAAGATTTGAATTTAGAATGATCTTATTAAGATTAATTATCATTCAGAAACGAAGAACTAATTGTGGTCTCTGTTCACATTTCATTTTTCCAATGAAAATGACATCCTAGGTATTCGCAGACTTCTAGTTTCTTGCCTGTCACCTTTACTCTAATAAATATATCTAGTAACTGGCTTGCGGCACTGAAATGTGGACCACATCACTTCAGATCTCATTGGCAAACTTACAGTATCTCAAGGAGCCATGTATAGGTTTATGCTCAGGATGGATCATGGATCATGGATGGATCGACTGACAAGTTGAAATGGCAGTGGTACGAGATAGTTGAGTGTTCTGGGGTGGAGACCACGCACCGGCAAGAGCAGAGTATTACGTCAACCCTTAAGGTGGACTGTCTTATTAAAGTCATCAGAAGATTTTAAACAGAAGTTGGTTCTAACTGGTCTCAATGGAAATCCACAGAGAGATCTAAATGCAGCAGTGAACGTTCCACGTCTAAAATAATAATGATGATCAGGAATATATTTTCATTTCGCTACAGGCAAACCAGCAGGAAAGAAGATAGAAGAATTAAGACAGAAAATGAAGGAGAAAAAAGCATCAGCTTTCGTTGTGACCGCACTGGACGAAGTTGCTTGTAAGTTGGCTTTATTTTTTTTGTAAAACATAATCATAGTGTTGTTGTTGTTGGGGTGGGGCACGAATGAAAATATAACACTGGAAGCCGTTACAAGCAATGTATTACTCGATGTAGAACAAATGCATACACGTAATTCCGTATACAGGGTGATTGGTTATAGGTAGGGGTACGGAAATTTCGTATTTACGAAATAGATGCGAATAAATGCAAAAATTTCTTATAAATGCGAATAAATGCGAAATGTATGCAAATTTTCTGTTTTTCAAGATCATTTTTAAATGAGTTAATTGATGAATATACACACTTTCATAGGTAAATTCAGTGATGTCAACCCCGTATCATAGACCCCTAAGGCCTACGGGATATATTTCTTGGCTATCAGTTAAGAAGCTCTTTGTTTTGTGTAAAAGACCTCTGGTCAGTTGAAAATCCCTAATTTTTAGAAAAACGCCTTATCTTATTTTCGAACTCTGCCATCAATGGGCTAATCCATGAACTCATTAATAAAAATATAAATCATAATATGCATGACAATTTGTTGGCCGTCAAATGCAACTTTTCGTCCTTTGATGGAGCAGAATCTAATACAGAGTATTTGACATCCAACTTTACATAGTGGACGCTTAACTCATCTTTAAAATATACAATGTCGTCGTAACAAACTAAAAAAGAACACTTAAGGTTGCGAATATTAATTTTTTTACGATTTTTTATTAACTAAACTTGTCAAATGTTAAGGCATGCACCTTTAATTTTGAAATTTTTTTTCGAAAAATGCCTATTACCCCAAATTTAATAAGTTTTAAAGTATAAATGCGAAATTAATGCGAAATTTGCAATGTTTGAAAAATTTAAATGCGAAATTGGTGATTTTTTTTTTGCGAAAATTCCGTACCTCTAGTTATAGGTGAAAAGGCTAAAAGGTTAATGATAGCTTCATTGTCGCTCTAAAATATGATATAAAACATATAATTTTTTTTTCTATTGGACGACAGCCCAATAAATTCTGGCAGTAGAAATTTTGCAGGACAGATAGTAAACAATAATTTAATTTAATATGTAGTAAAACGAATTTTGATTATATATTATAGCTTTTCATACTATATTATCATATGTCGTTAATTATTTCTGAAACTATTGATTTTTTGAATAGACCAACCGTATAATAATTGACGACAATTGAGCTATAGATTCATGACTTCATTGCTATTACACCTGTAACAAATCACCCTGTACACGCATATATATTTCTTCTCTTTATACTTACATTACATAAAGTATTATACCGTAAGTAAGAAAAGGACTAATATATATCTACTTTCGCTATGTAGCAGAAGTCATGCAATAAAGTGAACCGTCCGCCGTATTTTAAATCGCATATAACTTAAGCGTAAAAGAGGGTATAATAAAAATAGCTCACGTGATCGGTCACGTGTTGTCGGATTGAGCTCACTCGGTGTTTGGCACTAATCGGTGTATCATTACTCCTGAAGATGCCCCGTGGAGGGGTGAAACAAGTCGAGTGATTTAACGGTGGTAGTTGTGTAATTCGCATTGTTTGCCGCATACGCATTTATCAGCGGGCTGGCGGGCGGTGCACTTTATTGCACGACTACCACTGCATGTGCGGAAGTGACTAAATATTGGTCCTTTTCTTACTTAAAATGGACTTCCGCAAAGTAATGCCTGAATCTATTAGATATTATACCCCATTTATTATAACATATATTAAGTATACTTATGTATGTTTATTTGTATATATGTATGTTTTGTACACATTAACTACCAACGGGTATAATAAGGTATAAATAACGATCTGTATTAAAATATTATCAAACTTTGTATATATTTTGTGGTGTACAAAAAAGAATATTAAATAAAAAAAAAAATTATTTTGTTATTACAGACACATTAAACCTACGGGGCAGCGACATCCAGTACAACCCAGTGTTCTTCTCATATCTCGTGATTACGCCGGGATCAGTGACGCTCTTCTGGGGTGATGGAAAGCTGTCAGAGGTGATGAAGGAGCATTTATCAGCTGAAGGAGCTGTGGTCGTTGGTCGCCCTTATCACAGCATTCTAGAATACTTGATTGAACTCGCGGTAAGTCATTACTTTGGTTTTTAAAACATTCTTTTTGGTTTCTAAATACATTAAATAAGTAACGTTACGTATATCTAGACGTAATAAGCACTTATTGAACATCATGACGTCTCTGGCGATCAAATCGGAGAGTTGGCTAAACCGGTTCAGAGTGACATCCAAAAACGATGTCCTCTTTCAGGAGCTTATGTCCCAGGTCAGCCCAGGGAGCATCCATCGAGCGCCATCTGCCTCATGCCTTCCTAAATCCGCTGCTTTTTAAATTTGTAAAGCAAAGAGTGATCCTCCGTAACTTATGTTATACTGTCTCCCTCCAACTTTCCGAACTTAATAAATACTCCCTCATCCACTCTTGTAAGTGGAATTGCGTAAAATCGAGCCTTACCTTATTTCTACTACAAAAGGAATATTATTACCAAATATGAAGTCTCTAAACCTTACGGTTTGGAAGATATCCTCAAGAGTGAACACATGAGTAGAAATATCATACAGATATTTAATAGTTTAATATTATTATATACATCAAAATATCTTTGTAAGTCTATTGGCATTATTATAAGTTGGTTGTCGATTTTTAAGTCTTTCTTGATGGAAATGATTTTTATTTAAAAATGATCATTTATTTATCTTTGCACTAGACTCGCAGAAAACCATAAGGGTCAATTATGTTGGTTTACACTTTATTTATGCTATTTTTATACTATGTCAAAAGCAATAGTCTACATAAAGGTTGTTTGGTAAAAGATTAATATTTATTATATATTAAATAGGTAATATTTAACAGATAGTTAGAGCATTGAATGATAAAATATAAATAAGAATTTAAGTTTTTAAGAATGTTCAGAGGCACCTTGTGTTCTGTATAATGAATGAATGAATGAATCTGTAGTCTCCTGTATTACCTGTTAACCGCAATATTAGTAGTGGTGTACTAAAAAACTATTTGGTTTTCACCAGAGGGAGCTAGCTGAGAGTGGTGACGGCACTCACGCCATCTGGCTGTCCAGTGACGCAAGCGAAGCAGTTCACCATGCTGCTTCAGGGGTAAGTGGACTATACAACATGCATCCTCGTGTAAACATCACCCCTTAAACTACTTAATTATATTTACCGGTATTATACTTACAAAATTATAACTGTTTATTTATAGTTTTTAATCAAAATATAATAATTACCTGAAGCTGACTTCAAATCGTATTAGAAATAAGCGTTGCTGCAGTTTCTTTCAGCGCTAAAGCTTTTTGAAACGATGAAAATATTAGCGAGGCAGTAGCAACCAAAGTCGAGTTTAGGTCCTCTCGGGTCCCCTAGGGTGAGAGTACCTGAGGTCTTTAAGCCTGGACACCCCATGGAACGCCAGCTAGTGATCTGAGTAAATGGTAGTCATCCAATTAGTACTTAAGGTACCGACTCAAGCTGAGGTTTTGGAGGGAGACCTTAACATTTGCTTACCTATATATATATATATATATATATATATATATATATATATATAACGAGCTTCCTCCATTTGCGCAGTGTTAGTCCTTATAAAAGAAACAACTCTTCTTCATTCATGTTTAACCCTTTTCTGTAGAGATACATCAGAATTAAAAAAAAAACAGTGGCATCAATTTTGAACGCAAAGTAATCATTTGTATGTGAATGATTAAGTAATTTCTTAATTTTCGAACGCTTGTTCAGTTTTTTCTGTTGGCATCCTTGGATCTTAAAAGTCAAGTGGTATGAATAATAATGTGATATTAAAAAAAATCTGCCAAGTTAAGGGTTAAGCCGTCGCAGTGTAAGGCTCTCTCTGGGTAGCGGTTATGCACGTGGAATGTACGAAATGTAGCAAATAGCTCAAATTTTCTATATAGCAATATTTGAATTTTGTCATACAGGAGGGTGTATTGAAAAAACCACTGGATCTAATATCGGAAGTGTCCCCTGTAGCCCTGGCAAAGTTGATTAAGAATGAAGTGGAACTCCAGGTAAGTTTGACACACACATATACTCGTACACAGGCTTTCTTATACAGGGTGATTTTTTATAAATATAAAAATTTTAAATTGATGAATATTTACCTCATTTGCCATCAACTAATTTATTGTTTAATTATCCAAAACACAATAATTTCAGAAATAAATGACATTGTGATAGTACAATAAAAAACGAATATATAAATTCGGATTACTATATATTAAAATTATATATTCTTAACCATCTATACCTGCAGATTTTATACTTTCACAAGTTTTAAGCCTGTCTGATTGAAATATATTTCAAAGTGATAACTATATACGGAATGATTGTAAGGTTTAAACCTTTTATATTTATACCAATCACCTTTTATATGCGTGCCAACGTAGACATATATGCATGTACTAATACACTGCCATACACGAAAGGTTATATTTAATTTTTGTATTATTTTAGGCTGTAAGTCATTTTTTTTTCTACTTCAATCTTCTTTAGAATTTTCAACATTACTCACCAGGTTAAGTACGTACTAAGACCTGCTCATAAGGAGTGATCCTTGGAGATATACTATTCATCATTGCAATATATGTAATAGAGATACAAGATCCCACCAATAGGTGATCTGAACAAATTCTTCTCCAGGGTTTCCGCGACTGCCACGTCAAGGACGGCTTGGCAGTGGTACGCTTCTTCCGCTGGTTGCACGAACAGCTGGATACAGGAGCGTCCATCACCGAGGTACAGGCGGCTGAACGTCTACTGGAATTCCGCACGTAATATTTTACTTACTATTGTGTTCTTGAAAAAGGTAACATGGGAGTCGCACTCATTTCACGGTGGCAGTTCCATTTTCCCCTCCATGGCACACATAGATTCAAGGGTAAATCCGTGAGGACACTTTCAAGAAAGTCGTAAAAGTCTACCGAGTATCATGGGACATAGCCGAAATGAACACTGCGTTGATAAAAATGCGTGCCTTACGAACTGCCGCGCGACTATTGGTAACTTTTACGATGTTATTGCCGCGGGTATATTAATAGACATGAAGTTTTCTAAAATCAATTTTTCTTAAATTTTATCTTGAGGTACATATTGTACTGCTAAAGTTATGTCTTAATAGTCATATATTAATAAGGAATGCGATGTAGAAATCGTTGCACGGCCCAATACTTTACCATTATATTATCTCCCAAATACCTTGCACGTGTAGATTTAAAGGCTTTTAATTTTATATGGTCAGTGGTAAGAATGCCGAATATGCCGACGACATAATCAAGGTTACAAGAAGTCTCAGGATGCTAGCAGTGCAAGACGGGTCATCGTGGCCATCTTCGAGGGCATCCTATACCTTACAATGTGCGTCTATAACCAGGGCTATTTCGTAAAGGTGTTTCCCTTGACGGTCTTTTACTTGGCGATCTTCGCGTCTCCCATTCACTCTACCCTTGAATCATTTGACTGGATACATTAAATATTAGGGTTTATTGTAATTTTAATTATAGAACGCCCACTGTTGGACATGCCTACTCTGTAGATTTTCAATTGGACGGGTTGGAAGCGGGCTGCATCATGCAACATCAACGCCCTCAACAATGTTGTCTGAACACATTATCGGTGATCTCCACTCTATAACCTCAAGGTCCCTGCAGCGATCTGTGCTGCGCGCTATTTGGCCTACCGACCGCCTTCAAACTGCCAACCTGGTGTAGTATTAGAATCAAAAACCTGTAACATGAATATGTTTATGAATAAATTATCGTAATATGAAATGGTAAATACCATCAAAATCGTTAATAAAGCTGTAAATAAAAAATAGTAAAACAAAGAATGATACTATATACTGTAACAGAAGAGAAGGAATAAGAAATTAGACTAAAAAAAATTAAAAAACTCTAAACCAAGGTTGTTGTTTAAAAAAGGCATTTTGATTGCAGAGAAGAACAAGATTTCCTAGGGCCATCGTTTGAGACGATCGTCGGCGCAGGGGAGAATGGAGCCATCATCCATTACAGTCCCTCCTCGGCTGGAGAGCAGAGGGTCATCCGGAGTGAGGATATGTTCCTGCTGGACTCCGGAGGACAGTACAGGTGACTATAAAGATTATCATTAATCTTGGGAAATTGCAGTTCTTCGGTGGAAAGATCTATGACAAATTTCATCATGTCAGCCAATTGACACCCACTGCAAGGCATAAGTGACCAGATCCAGCGACTTTCTGCAACCTTAATAAATCTCTTTAATTTTATCCCATCAGGGACGGCACAACGGATATTACACGCACGCGCCACATGAGTGCAAAGCCCACAGCTGGGCAACGAGACGCTTTCACGAGGGTTCTCAAAGGGCAGATGATGGTAGGCAGCGCCCTTTTCCCCCAGGGTGTCAAGGTGAGCAACTCTATTTTTCCCATTATGGCCTTATAAGTACTACGCTAGAAGGTACCTGATGCTAACCGTGGGTCCTAACTAACGGCACTTTGAAACAGCATTGATAAACGTCGCATTAACAAACAGCGTGCCATTTGATACGCCGTGCGACAGTCGGAATCCTCAATGACATATTTCCCACAAGTGTACAAATGGTTGAAAATAAAGCAGTAACTTAAGTTCAATTTATCACACTATGCTTTAAAATCGATGATGTTTTTGTAAATATACAATACATTCTCATTCATATTAAATAATCACTTTTAATAATTCATATTGTGTCGATTTTGTTTTGGTTCATATTCTGTGTTTTAAATTTAAACCAAATAAAAAAATAACTGGTTTTATATACCCTGCTATTATTTCAGGGTAATGTGCTTGACAGCTTCGCGCGCCAGTTCCTATGGATGGTGGGGCTGGACTATGCCCACGGAACTGGTCACGGCGTTGGCCACTGCCTCAACGTGCACGAGGGTCCAGCCGGTGTGTCCTGGCGCCCCTACCCTCACGATCCAGGACTTCGAGCTGGACAAGTACTTAGCAACGGTATTGAACATATAATTCCACATGACTCATAATAACCTTCCTTTTTATAACCAAACGCACGTAACACAAACTTTAAACGTAGAACACAACTTTTTGCCAAATGTTTAAAAGCTATACTATATTATAACAATAAAATTCTTGGTAAATTTGCAAAAAATACCCATCGTCATATCAGCCAATAGGCGGTAACTACAAGACATAGAGCAGAAGAGGGGGGGGGGACGTAAAGGAATTCGGTTAGGGATATAATATAGAGTAGAATATTGGTGATAAATTCACATTCAAACATGTGTCAGTTGGCCTCTGTAAGGCATAAGCGTCTTCCAAAAACCGCCATGATCACCGGACTTAAACTGCCTGCATTGAACTAGTTCCCACGACCTAGACTATGTCGTTGATACACCTAGTGGGCCTATACACCTTGTGTCTTCCCACTCCTCATCACCATTTTGACAACCTTCGGTTCCATCATCAATGTGCACAGCTCACTTGAACTTTATCTTGACCTTGGTTCTTATGCGGATCTTATCACTTCTTATTCGATCTCACGGCGAAGCTCTGAGCATAGCCATCTTCATTGTTCTTAGGGTGATCTTGTGCCTTTTTATTAGCTCATCGTAAACCATCACCTCTCACATACATATGTTTATATGATTACCAGCAACACACGCTGGTCAGAGAATCTCTTTTTGAATACGGCTGAAAAGTACTAGTCCAACATTCTCATGGATCGATGGTGGATATATATATATATATATATATATTATCGACCCAAGGCAGGTCTACAAGGCCTAAGCCTCCCCCAAAGATATCTATGGGGAGATATACCATAATCACCATGCTTAGCAGTCGGGTTGGCCTGCCCGTCTTCTGGAAACTTATTTGTAAGCTGTCTACCCACGGTCGCAAATCTCAAACCTCTTCCTCTGTTCTACAACAAAGTGTATTAACCCTTAATAGCCTGATTTACGAAAGTGATTTTTTTTAATATTACTGTGTTTGCTTGAGGGTCTAGATGAAGGGAAAAAATAGATTTTTTTTTTAATTTCGTTGGAAAGAATATTATACAACAGTAAAATTCGTACAGCCAACTTATAAAAAAAACTAATAGTAATGTGAACATTCGGTTTAAAAGATTGGTATCAAAATTGAAACTCTAGGCTATTAAGGTTAAAATTAAAATACCTTAGCGTGATCTATTACTGCGCTTCCAGAACCCGGCTTCTACAAAGTGGGAGAGTACGGCATCAGGCACGAGGATCTGGTGGAAACAATCAACGTCACCAAGGATTCCAAACATCCCAGAGTATGTACTTAAAACCGGTTCGGATATTTCATATTGCAGATTTCGGTTTCGCTTAGACCTTGGCTCCGGTGACTTCTTTTCTCCTCGAAGACTTGACTCTTGCTGTAGAAGTAGTAATTGAACTGAAATCATATGACAAGAGGATTAGTTATAGTTCAAAAGCTTTAAAGAAGTTTTAACGTGTAGAAGCGCTTTTTGTTTGATGATGATTCTGTTCCAGGCTTCAGGCTTACTTGGAGACTTCGATGGACGCGGCGTGATTGGCTTTAACACCCTCACCTTGGTGCCCCACCAGAGGGAGTGTATCGAGTTATCCCTGCTTGATGACTTCGAGGTAAGTATTTTATTAATGAATTTTAAATCATGGCTCCTAGAACCCACGTTTTAGCAAATTTTAAGTATTGGGATTTAATTATAAGGCGCTCGATGTGATTCTAGTTTTGTTATTACAGTTGTCATATATCAATTCGTACCACGACCGGGTGCTGAAGACTTTGGGGCCGATACTGAGAGCTCGCAACCTGTTGGAAGACCTGGACTGGCTGGAGAAACAGTGTGCGCCCCTTGTCAGGGCATAGGTGAGGTTTCCCAAAAACGGTTTATATTTTTAGAGTTCAAAATGAGAGACTTGATAATCAATTGTGACGAAGTAAATCTCTAATTGAGCTTGTAATATAATTATTGTATATATTTATGTCTGTATTCATGTAACATAAATAAGTCGTTTATTTTGAAAGAGGTCTTACTCTTTTTGTGAATTTTCTTCCAAAAGCATTTCACGTTGTTCACATTCCGAACAAATGCCATAATTCCTGACACAAAACTTTGCAAAATTATTTTGTAGGTGTTGGTTTCGTTGAGTAAAAGTTCCTCAAATGTATAAGAACACTGTATTCAATATTGCTAGTCTATTTAGTTCTCAATTCTTTTCCGGCTTGTTCCTGCGGTTCTTAGCTTCCCTTGCTTCATTCGGTTTCTATATCTATACATTTTGCGTAGTACAACTCGTGGGTAAGTGAATCCGCACAGATCTGCGTGTGGTAGGTACTGTCAGTTGATTGGGCGATCCCCATATGTTCAATAACTGAACCGTGTAGTTTTAAAGTTGCCTAAATCCTATTATACTGAAATCAAGCGTACTATGTTTTAAATTTATATGTTCACAATTTTAACAATGATAATGTTTAACTTTTGAAATGAAACGATTGCATCCAGATGTGCTCATAAAATTGTTTCATGCATCCTAAAATACGTTAAAAATGTAATAAGTGAAAGACACAACATATGTAGATTATACCAATACCTTGCTTTGTGTCGTTTCTCTTTGAGTTTCTTCAAAGATGCGTCACTACGTAAAAGTACTAATTTTTACTGTGCGTCGTTAGATCTCGAGTCTAATTTTTTTTTTAATTTTCTTTTTTCTATAATATGGCAACACTTTTGTTTTTAATTGGGCCATGCCATCAAAACTGTCGGATTCCCTTTTAACTAAAATTGAACGCAATTTTGACAGTTGTATTTTAACTCGTTTTTGCGTATTTTAGAGTTTAAATTACGCAGTGTGTTGTAATGAAGTGCGTTGTGCTTTGTTTAAAAGAGAATAACAAATTTATATTAATTTTTACATGTTGTTTCTGGTTACAAAAAAGGTAGATATTTTTTAAAATTATTTTTTTATTGGCAAAATTGTGTTTTATTACATACGCCTTTATTTTTTGAGAAAAAAAGCAGACTTACCACAACCAACCACTGTAGACCTGACCTATCAGACAGTATTTATTCTTAATTTTGTTTTTTATAAATTAATTGAATCGTTTTTGTTTTAATTTAACACTTTATGTATGAAATAAAACTTTACGCTACTTTTGTTTTTTAAATGTTAACTTTGTTCAATTTTCTTTTTACAATGTAATATATAAATATGTATAACTATAGAAAATTTTAACTATAGAAATTTTCACTTTGCGCCATTTCAATTCGTATCGTGTTTTTTTGAAACGTAACCACGACGCAAATTGGGATTTTGTTGTTCTGTGTTATGTGCCCCTGGCAAAGAAACAAAATAGCTTTAAAGTGTTTAAAAATGGAATACCTTTATTTACACTTCCGTAGACAATCATACATTTACACATAAGTGACTCTTGATTATCTTGAATGTATATTAAATATATTGAAACGCAAACTTTAAATATGACGACTTAAAGATAGAATATGGGGGGCTACTTTCAAAATGAACGGTTCAAATTTGATCTTACTTAGCTTTTTTAAAAGTAATATTATGATATCTATTTTAAAAAGTAAAACGCTTTCATTTTAACTTGTCATCGATTATGTGGATTAACTTAATGTATTCTTTCACAGATAACCGAAGCTTACGACGACCGGAAAAAAAATGTCGTTTGGAAAACTATATTTATTTATTTTTATACGCATTTAAGAGTATATATTAAAATATTGATATCTTCTGATATTGTTTTATTTAAAACTATATATAATACACGTTCAAAACCTTTTTTTTTTTGTTTGGGGGGGGGGGAATCTTTCCAGACGTTCAAAATGCCAACCAACCAACCACAAGTTGGTCAAATCACCCAAGTTGGTGTTCAACTGGTTAAGTTAAAGAAAGACTAAGCTAAGGGGAGACTTGTTGTCCATGGTAGCGTGGATGACTCCTGATACAGTGGTCACCCAGCTTTGTGTTCAGCTGGTTAAGTTAAAGAAAGATTAAGCTAAGAGGAGACTAGTTGTCCAGGGTAGCGTGGATGACTCCAAATACAGTGGTCACCCAGCTTTGTGTTCGACTGGTCAAGTTAAAGAAAGACTAAGCTAAGGGGAGACTTGTTGGCCAGGGTAGCGTGGATGACTCCTGATACAGTGGTCACCTAGCTTTGTGTTCGACTGGTTAAGTTAAAGAAAGACTAAGCTAAGAGGAGACTTGTTGTCCAGGGTAGCGTGGATGACTCCAAATACAGTAGTCACCCAGCTTTGTGTTTGAATGGTCAAGTTAAAGAAAGACTAAGCTAAGAGGAGACTTGTTGGCCAGGGTAGCGTGAATGGCTCCTGATACAGTGGTCACCCAGCTTTGTGTTCAACTGGTTAAGTTAAAGAAAGACTAAGCTAAGGGGAGACTTGTTGGCCAGGGTAGCGTGAATGGCTCCTGATACAGTGGTCACCCAGCTTTGTGTTCAACTGGTTAAGTTAAAGAAAGACTAAGCTAAGAGGAGACTTGTTGTCCAGGGTAGCGTGGATGACTCCAAATACAGTGGTCACCCAGCTTTGTGTTCAACTGGTTAAGTTAAAGAAAGACTAAGCTAAGGGGAGACTTGTTGGCCAGGGTAGCGTGAATGGCTCCTGATACAGTGGTCACCCAGCTTTGTGTTTGAATGGTTAAGTTAAAGAAAGACTAAGCTAAGGGGAGACTTGTTGGCCAGGGTAGCGTGAATGGCTCCTGATACAGTGGTCACCCAGCTTTGTGTTCAACTGGTTAAGTTAAAGAAAGACTAAGCTAAGAGGAGACTTGTTGGCCAGGGTAGCGTGGATGACTCCGGATACAGTGGTCACCCAGCTTTGTGTTTGAATGGTCAAGTTAAAGAAAGACTATGCTAAGAGGAGACTTGTTGTCCATGGTAGCGTGGATGACTCCAAATACAGTGGTCACCCAGCTTTGTGTTCAACTGGTTAAGTTAAAGAAAGACTAAGCTAAGGGGAGACTTGTTGGCCAGGGTAGCGTGGATGACTCCTGATACAGTGGTCACCCAGCTTTGTGTTCGACTGGTCAAGTTAAAGAAAGACTAAGCTAAGAGGAGACTTGTTGGCCAGGGTAGCGTGAATGGCTCCTGATACAGTGGTCACCCAGCTTTGTGTTCGACTGGTCAAGTTAAAGAAAGACTAAGCTAAGGGGAGACTTGTTGCCCAGGGTAGCGTGGATGACTCCGGATACAGTGGTCACCCAGCTTTGTGTTCAACTGGTTAAGTTAAAGAAAGACTAAGCTAAGAGGAGACTTGTTGACCAGGGTAGCGTGGATGACTCCAAATACAGTGGTCACCCAGCTTTGTGTTCGACTGGTCAAGTTAAAGAAAGACTAAGCTAAGGGGAGACTTGTTGGCCAGGGTAGCGTGAATGGCTCCTGATACAGTGGTCACCCAGCTTTGTGTTCAACTGGTCAAGTTAAAGAAAGACTAAGCTAAGGGGAGACTTGTTGGCCAGAGTAGCGTGAATGGCTCCTGATACAGTGGTCACCCAGCTTTGTGTTCAACTGGTTAAGTTAAAGATAGACTAAGCTAAAAGGAGACTTGTTGTCCAGGGTAGCGTGGATGACTTAAAATACAGTAGTCACCCAGCTTTGTGTTTGAATGGTCAAGTTAAAGAAAGACTAAGCTAAGAGGAGACTTGTTGTCCATGGTAGCGTGGATGACTCCAAATACAGTGGTCACCCAGCTTTGTGTTCGACTGGTCAAGTTAAAGAAAGACTAAGCTAAGGGGAGACTTGTTGCCCAGGGAAGCGTGGATGACTCCAGATACAGTGTTACAGGTTTCGGAAGAGGAAATCTTCCGGACGTTCAAGATGCCCCGCCTCTGAGGGGAGGACAGGGTTACGTAGGATTCCTACCCACTACCCCCCCCCCCCCGGTGATCGCCCTCTGCACTATACGGGAGACCGCGGTATCTCCCGGTCAGGGATCGCCACGCGGTCTTCCCTCGCGACATGCTATTTTCGACAGCCCGTCCCATGGTATGCGTGTACGCTACCCCCGAAACACAGAACGACGCCACGGCTCTCCACGCCGATGACCCCCTCAGCATCGCCGACACGACTGCTGGCAAGGAAAGGTCCTATCCAATGTCGTCCGCCAGGATCCGCCGCTCCGACTGCCACACCGGGCAGTCCTCGTGCGTGTGCGAGGCGGAATCCTGGGCGGCCCGCAGTGGAAGCAGTTCGTCGTCGCTTCGCGTCCAATTCTACACAGGTAATCACCGGGCAACCGTGCCCGGTGATCACCTGCGTAAGCCTGTAGGTGAGCCTTCCATCTCGTATGCATCCAGGCCTTGAAGACGGGTTAGGCAGCAGTCTGTGCATGGCACCCGCTATCGTCTCAATCCGGGGGACGAGGCGATCGAAGTGCTCTTCGAAGCCCCAGCGACTGTCCAGTGTGAGGCCGAGGTACTTCATGTACCGCCCCACCGTGACATCGTGCCCACCGACGCGAACCCGCGAGTCGGGAGGTTCCCTCGTTCGAGGCAACCGGTGGAACCATAGCGCCTCGGTCTTGTTTGGCGCTATTTCCAACCCCAGCCCGCGTGTTTTAACGACGACGACTTCCATTCCAAGCTCGGCGAGCTCCCTGGCCCTCTCGAAGTTGTCCCCGCTGGCGACCACCAGCGTGTCGTCGGCATAAAAGAGTGGTCCTAAGACGTCGGTCTTAGGACCACTCTCTCTGCGGCACATCGCACTTGATCTCTTTCCGGTTCCTCCTTCCGTCTTGGTTCATGTACACGTTGTACCTGTCTCGCAAGTCGTCGCCGATGACGCCTCGCAGGCAACCAAACCAAGCCAAACCAAACCAAACCTAACCAGGTTCCAACCAGCGCCAAAATACTGTAGCAGTATTTCGTCATAGGATTCCGTATGGAACAGACATATGGTTATGTTCACACAATTTAACGGTCTTATTTCAATTTAAGTAGAACATCTTTCTTTTCCTAATATTTTCGACTCCTTAATTTATTTTGAATGTAAATATTTGTTTATTGTTCGTTAATTGGTTTAATTTTAAATACCTTTTGATTAATACTTAAACATACTTAGCCTCCTCCATACATTTCAAATAAGAGGGGCGCGCATCCAGCGACTTCCAACATTCTTAATTAGGTTATCTGTCCACCATGTGTCGGGACATCGCACTTGCCAGTGGTCCGTGGACTCCACTACAGAGTCCAAAGGCCCCAGCGGCCAACAGTTCTGCGTACCATGTAGTCAGCCCATTGTTACTTCAACTTCCTAATCCGCTGGGCCATATATATATACTATCGTCCGTTAACCGATCTCTTCATTTCTGTCACGTTATCTTAGAGAAACCCAGAGCATCGCCTTCTCCATGGCTTAGGCATAGGCATAGACAACTTTGACCTTGCCGATTTGTCTCAGGAGGGTCATGTTTCTGCTCCGTACGGCATAACTTGTTACAGACATAGATCGTAGACTTTTGTCTTAACGCAATGTGGGATATTGCCTAATGTAATTATTTATTACTGCTTCTAATACTATTGATAAATAAATAAATCCATTATGGAAAATATTCTATTTTGTGTTCTTAATTTGCTACATGAACATGTATGAAATTTATGAAACATGTTAACTTAACACTGTTCCGTAAATACTGTCATAATGACTGACTTTTTCATTTCATTTAACAATATTTTTAGCTAAAATTATTATGTAGAATTTGTTATCGCTCTAGTAAATAACAGGAAAACAAACAAATTGAATAGCAATTTTATTCCAAATCTCTTTTACTTTTTATGAAATGCAAATCCTACTTAAAAAGTGTTCTATAAAATCGATAAAACAGAAAAGGGAACTCTGAATAAATATCAGAGCTTTGAAATTTGATAAAATTATTGTTTTTATTACCCTGAACCCAGTGAAGAATTAATTTTATGAAATTTTACCCACGAAGAGGATTTCCGAAGTGTTACAACGGAAGTTAAGAAACTTGTTAATATTGACAAAAGAAAACCGATGAATCGGAAGTTGTTTTCCATATATTGCTATTGTATTGGTCAGTTTTTATTTATTGGTTCTTCCGTATCTAAGTACTTTAACTCTCTATTATTCTTCCGTTTAATTTATCACCATAATTTTATGTCATCAAGTCTGTGAAGTAATAATTAAAAGATATACTCCATCTCATTCTAAGAGTAATAAGATTATTTCTTAAATTTAGGAACGTTCAAAAGAATAATAGTGTATTGAAATTACATTCTTTGAAACAAAACAACAGATTGAATAAAAATTCACCAAAAAGGCGACAGAATTAAGAACAAATTCTAATTGATTCAGTTTGTTTATTTCGTTATCACTTGTCTTAAATTTATAAAAAATCTATTATATTTTGGTAAAAATTTACCATAATTATCATAAACTGTTAAACTTAAATAAAAACACTGAAGTGCAGAAAATATATATAACAATTATTAATTAAATAAATCTGATCTGCTGGTTTTAATTAAATTAACCTGGTCACTTTTTAAAAATATTATCATGACAGTTATCTACATATATTTATATTTTGACACAAATAAATGTCTAAGGAAATGTTATTAATTTTTAAACAATCTTCGAATCTATGAATATACTTAAGTTATATGATAATAACTATATAATTTTCGCATTAAATAAAATCTATTACAAATAAATAACCTATGGCATGTCTTTTTTCTTCGATATCATATTTACTGTATGGCACTAAATCAAAAAGTGCTCAGATTAGAAGTCAGGTCGTGCACCATGTATCAAACAACTGGCAGAGGTTCAAATGTTTCACTCAGCAAACGCCTGGGAAACCGTACGGTACTAAACGCTTGTACGTCGATGACATGTCAAAGCCTTCAACACAAGGATCTCTTTGCGAAGTTAAAGCAGCAGCAGAGTTATTTCCTTATCAATTTCAAATATATCAAGATGGCTGTCTCTGGCTTACGTTTGGGGAAGCAGTAGACGGAATCAAAAAACTTAAGTTTACTGATAACTACAATAATGGCCAGTGTGATGCTGTAGTTGCATCGTTTGAACCCATAAATAGTGACACTACTGATCCATTAAACAATGTTGAATTGGAGACTAAAGATGTAAAAGATTTGCTCCCACATTCTGATGCAGCTCTATCAAGTAGAGATGAAACTGCTTTAGCTACTAAAAAAGTAATACGATCCACGAAAGGGAAAAAGCGAAGAAAAAGATTTACTAATGCAATCAGAGCTAAACAGCTAAGAGAAGCTGCTGCAAAATATGCCAAAAAACGTAGAGAAAAAAGGGAGGCAGTTAAAAACTCTAATGAAAAATAGTTTCAAAAGTAGAATCAATCTCACTCTGAAGTAATAAAAAAAGCTGACAAGTTTAAAGAGAAAAATTTGTATGTCAATTGAAAAACTATGGTTGAATATTATGAAAACAGATATAAACTTAAGTTATTGCACTAAAATACTAAACATTTGTTAGGTTTTGAATCCATTAAAATCATCATATAATTGTACCGGGCTTCAAGATGTCTTACAAAAAAATTACTGAAGCCATGATTTTCACCGTAAAATATGAAAGAGAAACTTATATTAATTCCAGAAATTCTTCCGATGCCTTCCTGGCAAATTTTGTTATCTCATAAAGACTAATGAGGCACTAGGCAGAGTTTAAAGATGGCTGGTATTAATTTAAAAAAATATTGTTTCTCAAATGTATGAATAATATTAAATTCATCTGTCAGCCTAGTCATTATTCCACAAATGGGAAGAATGTTGTAAATAAAGAAATATTCACTATTTAATTTTGTTGGAAGCTATTGTTTAATCTAACAGATTTTTTATTTATTTACTTAGTAAAGATGTCAAGTAATGTAAAGGAGTTATTAAGAAAGGCGTCCCTGTGCTTAACTACACTTGATTATCAGTCCAGCTCAGCCCCACACACTGCAAATGTTACCTAATTTTAACTGGTTTGCGGAATAGTATAGTTTATTTATAAACAATTACCCCAATACAAATGTTTCCTTTACATTGTCAACAGTTTTGTTAATTTTATTGTATGTATAATCCAATAAGTTAAATCAGAAAAAAAACAGTGGTTCAATTAACAAACATTCATATTTGATATAACTTATGCTAGATCTATGTTATATCAAATAGCTAGTCTGTATATGTGTCTGGCTAGTCATTGTATAAATTTATCCATAACATAATTCATTTATTACAAATAAAATGTTTATCACACTGTCAATTTTGTTTATTGTAAATTAGTTAAGTTTATGAACTGAAATATTAAAAAAAATGAAATTAGTTTAAACTTCACAGCATAGGATAAGAGATCAATTTTTTTTACACAAATAATGATAACAGTAAATAAGAATTGTGTTAAAATAGAATGAATGCATTCCAGTTAATTTATGAACTCTTTAAGGGCTTTTTGAGAGAGTTGATTTTATAAAATGATATCCTGAGACATGCGAAGCGGACCGAGGACGTTTATTATTACTAGTCAACTCCATATTTTGGTTCACTTCTATCACATATTCATGTTAATCTTGACTTCAAGCGTCTATTGAAGCGAATCATCGCAAAAACTTATCTGTGCACGTGGTAACGTTTGATCAAACGACGAAACGAAAACAACTAGTTTACAATTAGAAAAGTTTGCATACAATATACTTTCTACACGAGACCCCTTTAATTGGGTGACAGACCAAAACATTTTATTCCAAAATGTGTATTTATTTCCATGTAAAAATGTATGATTTAATAAGATATCGAAAATATCATTTACTACAGGAATAAGTTCTATGAATCGCACAAGCCGAATGGTCGACATAATTTTATGGTATTTTGTGTAGTCATAATCATTATTAAGTGGAATTATCAGATTTTGTTTTGCTATTCTTCACTTGTTATATTAATGAATTTAAATAACAAAAGGGACATGAGTAAATAAAAGCCTCAATTCAGTTATAATAAAGTATATTTCCGTCTACTTCTTAGGAGCGGGTTTTTTCGCTTCCTTCTCTTTTTTAACCTTCTTGGGCGGTGGCGGCGCGGTCTTCTTGGCCACCGGCTTCTTAGGTTTCTTTGATGCCGCCAACTTGATCATCTTCTGTCTCTTTTCGCGAAGTTTCTGCGCCTTCACGGCGGGGTCACTGGACGGCAGCTTAATCTGTAATACAGTATAGTATGGTATGAGCTATGTGTACTTGTTACGTTATGCTTCGTTGTGGGGTGTAAACGGTCAGAATTTTGTCAACGTGAAAAGTAATCATTAATGATCATAACCCAATGCTCTGTTTCAGAGTATCATCATGAAATTATCAAAAAACACAGGAAAAAATGGTGACATTAATCAACTAGCAGTAAGATAAGTCTTCTAATCAGCCTGGTTGATAAGAGCTAGGTAAGGAAGTAACAAAGTAATAAAAAATAATAAAAAAGGAAATAATAAAACTGTTTAATAAACCGAAATTACGGGATTATACATGTCGAATAAAGAACTATTGCATGTAACCGGCTCCTCTTTTTTCTCTAATAAACCATTTTCAACATTACGCAGGTCTCTTTGGAACTCCCCTGCAGTTCTACCATTTTCCCAAAACAGTCAGAGCTTATTAAAATATTATGACTAATCTAAATGATAAATCAAGATTTTAGTTCCTCACAATCAGAAGCAGAAAATTATCATGGACCGCTTACTAATTATGAACTCTTGATTTATTGTTAGGCCATCATATACCCCATCAAATGTCATGTGGACCCTGTGAGGTCTGAGTTACTATTACTGGTACTGGTGGATAATATAACTTACACCTCGCTTCTCAGCCAAGGCCAGAGCCTTCGCGTTGTTTTTCCTCTGCTGGTCAAGCACTGCCTTCCTTCTCAATACAGCAGCATACGGGTTCAGCCTCAACATCGCCTTGGTATTGGTCAGCGGGTTCAGCTTCCTTGTGGCTCGCACCACACGATTGCTGCAAATTGTGCATTTATTAACAAGGGAACAGACTAGATTTCCAACCTTTGTTTGATTTTGTTAGTCAGATAGTGTCAACGTGATTGAGTAATCATTACATGTCATAACCCAATGCTCTGATAAGAGAATATCATCATGATATTTGCAGGTGTATTATCTTGTGTAGCAAAACCGCAACCGCAAATTCATTCATACATGCATTCAAAAATCTAACAACACTAATTGAATGTGATTTTGCAAATTATTCTTTGGAGGTTTGGTTCAATTTTCTTTGCAATTAAGTGTATTAAATAAATCTGTTTCAGGTGACTATTTTTGAATGGATTTCATCACAGACTAAAGGAGGAAATACAGCTTTTTTTATCATGTCAATGAAGATTATTTTTTTTTGTAAAAAATAACTTCCATCCATCCACCATCTAGATACTTTCAGAGCTTTAATTATATTAACTCTTTAAATAATACCAGTTAACGTCATTATTAAACCAATACTGATATTGATTTATATCTGCTATAATAAACATCAACATTCTGTCTGAACATTTAAAAATTTTCTAAATAAATCATTAAAAAGTTTTAAGTTACTTATCAATAGTACCAATTATTTGATTTGCTATGTGAATCTTATTTATTAAGAATGTTCTGTATAAAGAACCAAGGAGACAAAATTTTTGTTATTAAAATTATACAATACCAATCATTGTGTTATCCTTTTGCCAGATGTGTAAAACCAAATGCCAGGCATTATACAAAAATCTTTAAATTACACAAACAGCAACATATTTAATATATCTTACAGTTCTAACAATATACAGTCTCAGGTATATTCTCTATGTCTTCATGAAAATAAAAATATACTCACTTGGGTGCTCGGAGAACCTTCGTGATCTCCTCAGATTTCAACAAACGGGTAAGATCGGTGTTGGCCATCTTTGGCTGGGGCAAGTTGAAGTTCTTCTTTTCCTTTGAGGGTGTCTTCCAGGAGCCGAACAAGGCATCTAAAAAGACATTATTCATTGTTTATGTTTAATTTGAGTGTTTTATTATCAAAAATAATTGTCTATAGTGATTAACTAAGTATGTGCTCCAACATTTCGACACACCAACTCGCTTCTGCAAGCTAATGCTTCCTATGGGATCAAATTGCTTTACCCCTTTGAATTGTAACTTTGAAACAACATATGTCACAAGTAAGGCTTTAAGGGGACGTATAGCTCTACTTAACTGTCTAATGCTATATATTAAAAAAAAACATCTTTTTTTATATACACACATATTTACATTATATACACATATATATATATTAATGCATATTACTTACAAATATATATATATATATATATATATATATATATATATATATATATTTCAAATCAACATATACAACAATCAATACAGAAGTAAGATAACTGTTGCCAACTTCAGGACTATTTAGTACTCTACAGAAAGTTCCAAATATAATTAAGATACTGAAGTTGAAATACTAACCATTACATTGGCAATTCATTTTTACTATGTGAAAAAATTGTGTAATAATCCATTCCATTATTGTTAGGTAAACACATAATTCCTTAACACTTGATTGTTAAAGGCGGATAATTATTTTACTAACCGAGCCTCTCGAACGCAGACTTGGTCCAGATGATGAATCTACCCACATGACCACCAGGGGCCAGTTTCAGCAGGTTAAGCTTGTCCACTTTAAGCAGATCCACGCCGGGAATGTTGCGGAATGCGCGCGTGAGACCCTGCAAGAAGAGACAATTAGAAACTACATTATAGTAATGAACCAACGAGCAGGTTATGAGAAATAGCAGGGGTGTTACGCCATAATGTCTTTTTCTAACCAATACCTCGGGCCAAAAGATTAACTTGATACTTGGCAATACAGATAAATAATAGTATGCAACCAAAACATAGTGATCTTAGAAACCTTAACTACCTAATAAGTTAAATGATGTATATGCTTATATTTTATTCAAATTTTTACCAAATGTTCTATTTACTCTGTGTGGATTTCAATGATTACTCCCCCTAGTCGTTAAAAAATTAGGGGCCTATTTCTTTTTTGCCAAACATGTTCTCGAGATAAGTGTATACATTACTAATCTGGGATATGGCTATCAATTACTAAATTTCATTAAAATCCCTTATATGTTTGATGGCTGTGCTACGCATTACGCTGTCATTCCAGTAAGGTACTATCTCTACATGTGAGATATTATATATTTTGCCGCTCTGGCGTTTTAGTAACAAAATTGTCTCTAAAGCATAGGATTAATTAATTTTCATTGCTAAAATTAAAATCTATTCATTGTATATTTTGATCATTATTTTCGTTATTCAAATATTAGAGGTTATTATTAGAGGTAAGGAAATTAAAAAAATAATTGTTTACAATATATGATGATTTTGATGGATACCTCACAAAAGGTTAAACAGTTTTCAAGTTACTTTCAAACAAACATACAAACATATTGAAACTTTCTAATTCATAATACTAATATGATTATTGCAGTGATGACAGAATAAATGAACACGCATGTATTAACCCTTTAACTGTTTAATTTTGTGTCAAAAAACTTTTTTTTTTTCAGTGAAAACATGTAACATAAACAAAGTAAAATGTTTCTGCCTGTACAGGTAAGCAATTTTGATTAAAAATCAAACATTATGTGGCGGTTTCTAAAAAATATATGTTTTTATTAGTTATTAACAAAAAAAATTATTTCTTTGCTAAAAAATATCACCAATTAAGAAAACAGAACCAATAAAAGATCACTTGAATTTCAAGAAATCTAAGTTATAAAACTAAACATTTAAATTAAGGGCAATGATAGTTTTTAAACCAAGGTGCTGTATAAAATGCTACCTTTCATATTAGGCGGACACCAATATCTGGATTCTCATCCAATATTATTGTTCGAAGGTCCCGTTTGATAACAGCCGCCAGACTAATTAATGTTCTCAAATGTACGATTTCTAAAACATTTTTGATTGCCCTTTCATACGAATTCGATTTTATAAATCTTCACGACAAATATATGATTTTAGTTGCGCTCTGACGAGTACACTCGACATAAAAAGTAAAAGGGTTAGGCAGTTGTATTATTAAAGTTTTAGTACTCCAACTTAACCCTGTCATGCAGCCACTGTATGTCTACAAGTTTAACACGCACATAGCATCAAGATTGATGTCCTGGCCTATTTTATTAGCAAGCAAGTGTATGAAAAAATAGATGTACACCACATGTCGACACACCAACCAAGGTTTGGCTTGATTAATGTTTCCTTTGGGAGCTTTACTTAATCTACCCTCGAATAATCGTAGCTTGATTCATACAGAATGAAACAAGTAAGGCTTGCGAGGGAATCTTCTGGGAATGTTTATCTAAGAATTAGATAATAAAATCATCCATCATAAATAAGGAGTGACAGAACGAAAATATAATTCCAATTTTTATTAAGAAAAAAGCAATGATATACAGATACAGTCAGTTAGGCTGGTGGTTAAAATCATGTTTATTTCTGTAGTAAATAGCCTCTGAAGCTGAACATACACTTCATATATTTTTGGTAAACAGATGAATTTTGGTACAAATGATATTTTCCTCATATCTGTCCAGAATTTGATATTTAAATTTTTACATAAGAATTGATACACAATTTAAAATAATAAGAAATGTACTTAAGAAGATTTTGCAGATATCTATTGTATTAAGGCAAAATAGTTAAATGTCATAGAATCATCATGTTTTATTCTGTCACTCCTCAAATATGGGATGTATGGGGGATACCTATATCCAACTGTGGATATCTTTCAGCTAAAATGATGGACATGAAGGTCCCAAATGAGTATTGATATAAGAATATTTCACTAAGAGCCAAGGCTGTTTTTAACACTTTCACAATGTCTTTATTTAGTAGTTAAAGAATATTAAATATTGTGGCTCAGGATAATGTGTAATTGGAATAATTGAAGGCAGTTTTTAATATTTATAATCTGATGTCACAACATAGGTGGTATGCATTTTGCGGGTAATAGATGATAGCACCTCTTGGAAACTGTTACTTTTATAATTTTAATAAGCTGTGTAATGCAAAAGATGTTATGGAGGGACTATATTATTTCTCCCTAAAATTTTGTTAGACCTGCATGATAAATTAGTATAATTCTAAGAAGTTACATCTTTATATAACTCACCTGATCCTTGTAGTAGATAATGAGCGGTCCCTTGCGTTGGACGCGGCGGCGATTTCGCATCTTGCCCTTTCCGGCGCGAAGGCGCTGGGATTTGTACACCTTTCGATAAAAAGATTGATTAAAACACTCATTTCAGTGAAACTCAGTTACATAGAATTTTGTAATGGGTGAAAGCAAGGTAGATCATTTTTGTATTAAAAGTATTATTAGTGAAGGACATGGTAAAAATCTCATAGAATCTTAAGCTATAGGTGAAAAAGCTCTAAAGGGGTCAATGTATAGCTCATCAGGCAGCAAATTTTATTAAAGCATTTAAACCTATTTACCATTCACCTTATATAAAGAGATCACTCTGAAATATGCTACATTTGTTTTTTCTGTCAGAATTGCTTCATAATGATAACTTCTGGCAGTACAAATTCAGCACCAACAGACAGTAAACAGCTTTTACAGCTATAACCAATCATCCTGTAGATCAGTGATTCCCAATCTTTTTTGTGCCATGCCCCACTTAAGCCTTTCTAAAAATTCTTACGTTTCGCCTATGAAACAAACATAATTTTTAAGTGTTAAGTGTATAGAATGCCCCCCTGTGGGGTGTGGGCGTTGGGAAACACTGTTGTAGATTAACACTAAATTGAAAGCTAACTAAAAATATAACTTATTGGCAAATGACTTGTTTTCCTACATCTATATCAGGAAGTAACAATACAAACCCAATTGTTGTTATAGGAAATTTAATATCGTCCTCTTCATACAATTCCACAGTACTGACAACTGAGACTTTTTTAAAAGGACTGAAGAGCGGAAAACAGACAAGCATATTTTAGTTATTTATTGTGCTTAACTTAGCACAAATTAGTCACTGTTTTCTGTATATGATGTGTACATATGTATGTCATATGCGTGTGTGTGGAGGGCGTGTCATGCGCATGTGAAGTGGTCGTGTGTGACATGTATGTGTGCACGTATAACGTCTATATGTGCGTGATGTACGTGTATTTTTGCACATTAGTTTTTACATTTTAGAACATTAAAGTGTTTCGTACTCTCTGGAAATTTATATAACAAATATAGGTAAATATTAGTAGAAAGAAAAAAATTAGTTTCATCATATTAGAATGTTAAATCATACCTTCAGGACATCAGACCAGGCCTTGATGCGCCTAAGGAAGATGACAGCTTGCTTGGTCTTGTTGATCTCTTGCACCTTGTCGGACACAACCAGAGGCAGTTCAGGAATCTTCTCAATGATGTGACCTGTATTGTTATTTCTGCTTTTAAAATTGTGGTACAGAAACTCAAATAAAATAGATATTAGGTTGAATATTTATGACATTTTAATTAATAATTAGATACTACATTGCTAAAGTGTTCTCCATATTGTCGACACACTATTCAAATAAAAATGAACAATGTTTCCTAAAAGAGATTTTTTCTCCCCCTTTCTGTACCCGGAGGAACTATTTGGTATTCAACCGGGAAGAGTTTGGGGTTACAATAATACTATATTAAGAATATCTTTATAGGAGAGCTGAAGCTGAAGCTTGAGTTTTCCTCTAGACATAAATGAATCACCATACACTCAAACCTGTTTTAGTAAATGGACAATTAATTTTTAGTGGTATCTATCTACCACCTAAAAACTGAAGTATAAGTGATTGAAGGTAGAAAATAATATTAATAAATGTATAATCATAATCATTTCTGCTGTAACATGTGAACTGCTGGACATGGGCCTTCCCCCTAGCTATACTAGAAGTATATTTCAGGCAAGTCTGTGTTTAGATGTTCAAGATGATGTACTCACCCCTAGCTTGGACAAGGGCGGGGACACCGGCAGCAGCGACCGCAGCCGCGGCGGCAGCTCTACGCTGACGTAGATTGACGCGGCGGTGCCAACGGCGCCAGGGCTTGGTCGGAGCGAACATACGGCCTCCACGACACATGTTACCAAAGGCACCCTGACCTGATCTGTAAGTAGATATTATTAGAAATTTTTCATCTTAATCGTGCTCCAGGCTTTTGACTCTATGAGGGCTTCATCCTGGACCTCTAGATTCATTTTACCCACGACAAGTCTATTAATAGCAAATTTTGAGATATAATTATGAAGTCTCAGAACATAAGTTCCTTCTATGGGGTAGTTGTGGGTCCAAAATTAAGTGGATCTCTTCCTATTTTAATTTATAACGTTTTTTATCTAGCCATCAAATGTAGTTCAATTAAAAAAAATTCAGTTAATCTATTTGAAGCATATATAAAAAGGAAAAAGACAGATTGGAATTTTTATTCTTGGTAAGGAGTCTAAGGTTGGGAACCTACTGTCTAAATTTTATCTTAACATCAAATGCCATTCTAATTTTGTTTATAATTGCTTAACACGTTAGCTGCCATAGAAGAAATATATTTTTTTTTAGAAAAACTTTTTAATGATATTTGATGTGGAATGTTAAGATATGAAAATATATCTAACTTAAAGTGAAATCGGTTCGATAGTTTTCAAAATATTTTCAAAAAACCTGACGAGGTCACCGGTGACCTACGTGGCGCTGTGAAGCGAAAATATGTAAAAACGTTACGAAGGCGCCGGAGTGACCGCAACTCCGGTCACCCTCTTCTGGCTGCATATTCGTCGCCATTAAGAAAAACAGTTAAATTATAAAAAATTAGGAATCGAAGTTATTTTAAATACAGCTGTTGTAAATGGATGGATTATGTACACTGAAAATAAAAAAGTTAGAGAAAGTATAGTAGGGTATAGAAGGCAGTTAATAGAGTACCTGGTAGATTCAGGAATGGATAGCGAAAAACCCGAAAATACTGAAAGATCAAAACGACTGAAGCACCAGTTGAAAAAGCGAGAGGGCAATGTTAGAAACACAAGATGTTTCTGTTCAGTATGCTACAAACATACTGCAAAGAATGCCCAAACGAACCATATTTTTGTTTGGCATGTTTCAATCAATCTCAGCGTTATTTTTAAGTTTTTAATTAGACATGTTAATGTTATTTTTGATTGATACTTTTGAATAATTATTGCGCTGTGATTTTTATACTAAAGTTGTTTTATTTTTCCTTCAACAAACTTTTTAAACCTTTATGATTCTCATATATGTAGGTGTAGAACATTTGAGATTGAAATAGCATATTTCTATTATGTTATTCTTAATCCAAGCTAAGGCTATTCCTATGCTCAGTTTGATTAAAAATACAAACAAAGAGCACAAACAACTTGCTCTTCACTTATCACAAACTGTTGTTTATAATTTAAGAAAAAAAAAATCGAAAAACGTAGGTAGGCAGGAACCATGCCAAAGAAGTATTCTACAGCGCCACTCCGGCCACTTAAGTACAGAAAATGTATCAAAAACGCATCCTCCGGCGTACAAATTGGTTCCAAAAACAGGTTTGCCTTGAGGTCACCGGTGACCGTAATGGCGCGTAGATGTAGGTAGGGGTCCGGTCACCGGTGACCGGAGTGGCAGCTAACGTGTTAATAATTACTGAATGTTAGCTTTAAATGTCTTCCACACGTCGAGAGGTTATAGTATAACAATATAACTTCTGTGATGTTGGAACATTGATATACCCTGCCGTAGTGATCCCGTTTTGTGTATAGCAAAACGAAAAAGGTTACAGGGACAATTTGGTTTTGTTTTTTTTTATTTAATTCTGATAAAGTTGAAGTGTTTGATCTAATACTGTGATTAAAAAATAAGGTGAATTTGTTTATAAAATATAAATTCTTAAATAAATCTTTAAAATTAATTACATGCATGCCCTTAAACCCCCCCTCCACCCCGTCCGATAAAAGGCACTTTTTCCAACGCTTTTTTAGCCTTCAATAGTCTTTTTCAGGTATCTACTTTAAGACCTTCTTTAATTTGGTTTTTTAACTCAATGATATCACCTTATTGGTCTTTTGAGTTTGCAGAACAATATGAGTGGAGTTTTTCATGCTTTTTTTCCAAAAATTTAAGTGATTTTGGTACCATTCGTGACTTGACGCGTTTGATACATAAAACATCCTTCAAAACTGCTTGGGCTGAGCCAAATGGTATTCTAACTTTTAACAAACAGCCATTTGGCTATTGCTCTTGCTGACGACAGTGCTGCAAATGTAGGAAAAGAAATTAACTTAATAATGCCTGGGAATTTTACATGACAACTTCACCTTACTTTTTAATGACAGTAATATGTATGTTGTATATATCTTGAGCAGAAATAATCAATCTGATACAATCTTATTTTATAAAATCCTGATAACTTATGAACATTATGATTAGCTATCAGCTATTCTGATGTATTTTTACCTGAAGAAGTGTTTTCTTATTATGGATAGCACTTTTGTATTAAGTTCAAATGGTCCAGTGAAACTAACAATAATACTTTCTAAAGACCTATGATTTATTTTATTTATATTTAATTGATGGTATTCAGCCAATTTTTAAAATTATTTTTATAATATTTAGTTTACAACAGACAATGTGAGCACCATTACAAACATTTAGTTTATATGGTGCAATACTTAAATTTATAGACTTCACAAACTTGTGACAGGTGGAGGGATTTTGAAAATAGCTACTTTTGTAGTTTATCTGATAACAATGTAACAAATTGAAGCCTCCTTTGTAATAACTTAGCCCAAAAAAAACTTGAGTCAAATATGTAAGCCAGGCCTCAAAGTATGATCATCCTGTCAATTTAAAGTAAAATTACTCACCTATGGGTACCACCACCACGTACACGCGGTATACGGGCGACGGCACGACCGGTACCCCATGACTCAGCACTGGTTTGGTGACCTGATAATGAACAAACATTTTTAATTGATGATACCAATGGCCTTCCAAGACAACAAGACCCAAAACATATTTAAGGGTATTGGAGATTTGGCTTATTGATCTGTTATACTCTTAATTTCAAGACTCGCGTAAAATTTGGGTTCATAATACTCGAGCAGTGATATGAAAATTTATCAGCTTTCCATATGGAAAAGCTAAAATATTGGCTTGACTTCACCTAATGTAGGTAGATGATATTAAAAAAGTAAGTTGAAATTACTTTTTTGATATCCACTCAAAGCACAATCAATTCTCCTTCTCAACTTTTTATTTGAAAACTTGATACATGGTAGGAACATAGTAGAAATGAAATAGCTGCAGGGGATCCTTGAGGATGAGTAGTTTACTGAGAGGACAGTGGACAGCAAGTGAGGGATTATTGTGCACTAATTTAATTAGTGTTCTGATAAAACTAAAAAAATCATCATCTTCATTAAGCCAGTGGCAGAAGAACTTAGAATGCACTTAACCAAGCTCAGCTGTTCAGGAAAAGATTTAATTCAAGAAAATCTCTATAGAATAATTGGACAAGAACTCTCAAAAGCATTCACCATACATATTCTGGTGAGGACAAAACTACACCATGATCAGTTGCTATTATTGGATTATTCAAACATTAGCAAAATAATATACATCTATTACATAAGTTACAAAGATTCTTTGTATATTGATGTTATCTTTGTTGTGGTGGGTAATTACTGGTAATGTAGCACCGACACTGCACCCGTTACCGCCACGGGGCGGCCCCGGAACGCCACGTCGGTGCGCTACTGTAGCACTAATCCGCAGTGACAATCAGACGCATGTGCGGCGAACTGAATGTGGACATTTAGTGCAAGACAAAACTATATTGTATAAATTCTATAAAATGATAAACACATTTTTGTGAAATAGATATTAAAAAAGAAATTTAATGTATTTTTTTAATTCAGGACTTTTGAAAGGTAAAACTGACTTTCATTTCTTTATAATAACATTGATGATATAAAACTCAGAATTCCTAGGGGCTGATAAACTCTCGGAATCAAAATCAATTTTCAGGTCCTAAATAAACGAAAATTTATTATGAGGATCAAGGTCTGAAATATAACCCCCTACTAATTAACTAAGCTGTAATTTAAGACTTCAAAGGTACTAATATTTTTACATTAAATAAACCAAATTGTTTTAAAAGTGGCTAATATTTGAATATGAAATATAAGTACAATATTCTAAATAAAAGTTTCTTTTGAGAAAAAATGTTTTATCATTTTACTAAAATACAGTTATTAAATAGTGATTGGTTCCAACAGGAAAATAAACACCAGAGTTCAATTTTTAACGTGACCTTAGCTGTTTTGCAGTATTTCTGTAAAATAGTTAAACTTGCAATAAAAATGAGTCCAATTATTGCCAAGTGTATTATTATTGCTACGTTTCTTAATTTTTTGTACAGCTGTGGGTAAGAAGCGATCTACTTTAATATTCCAAATGCCGAGGTTACCACACACTAAAACCGTATATGTACATTGCACATACATTATCTTTTTAATTAGAAGCCGATATTTTTTTTTGGGTTTTACATTTTTTTATTTGTCCTTTATTAGATTAGTCCAGAAAAGTTGTTTGTCTGTACCTCATACCTAAATATGAAATTCAGTATTTAAAACATTTCATTAATGCAAGACATCACCATCAATAACAGAAAAAACTAGATTACTATTATTAATCATAACTTACCAGCTTCCTTGCTTACGCAGTAAGGCTGCCTCGAGTTCTTAGACATGGAAACATGGACATCATTGACAAGGTCCGGGCGGATGGGCGCCTTGAAAACAAATGGGAGAGCGATGGAAGATCCTGCCTCCACCTCACTCTTCTCCGAGTAAACCGACACTAAAGGTCGGGCAACTGATAGACTCTGAAATTAAGATATTTGTTTAGCTTTTAGGATGCGACAAAAACAAATTGGGAGAATCCTTTGTGAGCTATGTAGGTGATGTTATAAAACACTTTATAATCACATCTATCTAAGTCACAATCAATTGCTTCATCATACATTAAGTCGTATGTATAATGGTTACATTACTCTAATATACAGTCTAAAAGGTGTTCAGTAAATTGTATTTCACATTAAATTGGGCTCAGATATAAAGCTAAGACATACATTGTACATATTAAGCCATAACATGCAAAAACCTGAATGCATTATATTAATTTTGGGGATTAAATGAATAATCTACAAATGGTTGTTAAATTCTATTTTTCTTCTTGATTGCATTGTACAGGTAAACGGCAATGTGGCTTTCTTTTTTTTAATTATAAACAGAGCCTATTTGATGTTTCATATTGACTATATTCTTGTTTATGTACCTTATAAATAGAATATTACCATAGTTAATGTTAGTTTTCAAAATATGGAAATATTCTACTAGGAGATAAAAATGTACATAATTGCAATTATATACTTCTAAGAACACATTGCAGCTCTTCAGCAACTTCATTCTATTTTTTTTAGTCAAGTAATGCAGTTTATCCATTGGTATTTACAACTGTTACCAGGTAACAAAATTGTTTCATTTGAACATGAGTTCTGTAAGTTTAATCTACTATACTTGTAACAGCATATTCTGTAATGCAATGTCAAACATTTTTAGTAAATTAATATGGTAAAATTGTAAAAAATGAACTGGCATTACAAGAAAAGCCACTACCTTCATAAGTTTATATACAAATAAATATAAATACTTCCATTAATATAAAAGGTAATACAAGGTAATTAATACAATAAAGATATCTAAATGTTAAACAATAAACAACAATAAAAATCTGTTTTCTATATGTCGACACACGGCTCTAACAAAGAAGAGCAGTGTTTCCTAAAAGAAAAATTTAATTTACCCCTCCATGTACCCGAAAGACGATCCAACGTGCAGCCGGGAAGAGTTTGGGGTTGATAACAATAGGAATTAATGATAAATAATGTTGGTTCAAAATATTAAATTATGCTCGTGATAAATTGCAAGAGCTTGAGAAATCTTAACCTCAAAATATTAACATCATTTTGTAAGGTTCGAATACAAAAATATATTGTGAAAATGTTTAATATTTGAAGAATTGCAGGTTTTCAAGCTTATTATTAATAAAAATACCCCAATATGTACAATTTTCAAGAGCATGGACGCATACTAGATACACGCTGTTCAATAACGGCAAAGACAAATCAACAATAGCTTATGATTATATTTGAGTAAATTAACTAATATTCAGATGGAAATTATTATCGTCGATAAATTGATGCTAAGAAATCTATGATTAGACATCTGATTAAAGTTATTTCACAAAAATAAAGAGAAACACGTGGGAACGGCTATAACAAAAACTCAATATTCCGGGTTTGCACATACACTGTTACATTTGCACTTCCATGTTATATAAAATACTCGGTATTTTATTATTAATCGTGGGCTTACCATTTCGCTGCACTAGCGAAGCAATTCCTCCAAAAACACACTATTAGCGGTGGTAAAGACCATCCGCCATGCCACGGAGGAATAAAAAGACCGGAAGAGATGTCTAAACTGACAATCCTGAAAGGCAGTTGCCATTACATAATTCAGTGTCCTATAAAACCTTACAGTTAAAAACAATCCCTAGTAGAGTTATTTTCTTTTTTCAAAATAAAATAATATTTACCGACAAAATCGTCATTTTTTATTTCAAAACTTATTTTAATTTTTGATTTTTAGTTCATGAAGACAAACCTAAAGTGTAGTTGCATATTAAAAAAAAAAACTAGGAATAAACATCCTATTCGTGGTTACGTTAGTCTGAAAATATTTTTTTCTCTTGTATCATAAATTTTAGAAATGATTTTACTATAATTGGATTACAGAAACTTAACATTCTGTACAAGTGTCTAACACCTAAATCAATTAATAAACTTATTATAAATACAGTCCGATAAGGAAGATGAGGAGGAAACGTGCAATGAATTTCATTTTATGTATACAACAAGTGTACATTGGAACGCGTATTATAAATAACAGCGACAATTGATTAAAAATGTGTTTGTCAGCCATAAGCTTGTAACATAAACTTGTGTCAGGATAAGTCAGCTTGATAAAGTTGTCAAGAGTACTTATATTTTATGAACGAATTGTTGCCTAAAACGAGAATATTTTTAATAGATGAAAACAACATTACAGCCTTTTGTTATATTATTATATAAACTGCCCTTGTGTACGATAAGAATAATGATCGAGAACAAATTATATTACACAAATATTTTCGGATTTCATTATCAACTTGAACGAAGTAAATGTTAGAGGTATTAATCAATTTTAATGATATATGTACATTAACAAACTAAAGTTTGTAAGAAACTATTCGGGAGAAAATCCGAATGTACAAGTTTAGACTTAAAAAAAAAATATTTTTTTAACAATAGCAAATTTAAATAGATTGTAAAATGGAGTCAGATACCAATGAAATAAAACCAAATTCCGAAGATGATGATAATACTAATCAGGAACAAGCTACAACGCAGAACACAAACGAATCTGATGGTAGTGAACAAATCCCAAAATCAGAAGACACCACTTCGACAATAATAGAAAATTATTCTGCTGTCAAAGAAGCCTTAAATCTTAATTCAAATATGCCTATTATACCTTTAAGGAATGATAACTTCCCCACCACGATACCAATCACTTGTTCACCGGTCCCATCCACGTCATGTTACGTTACATCTTCCAGATTTCTACGCTTACCATCTGCTTCTATCGAGTTACCAACATTATTCCAACTGTGTGTGACACAACTGAATGAAAATTCGATTAGTATTTCTGAATTTAAAAATGTTTATACCGCTAGACGAAAATTAGATTCACAGTCAAATCATTTAATGTGCAAAATTAATAATGCCGGATTGAAACACACAGGTTTTTCAACGCCAGATTCTCTAACCAGTGCACCGCCTTCTTACTCGTTCGTCTTGAGGCAAATTGATATGAGACGTAGGCCTAGACTAATGGGTACATTTATTCCATCGCCATCTTTCATTGTAAAGACTCCACCTCCCACATACGCCACAGCTTTCGATATTTATGTTGATAATCCAATACCTCCTCCGCCAAGGATATATAATTACGGGTTTACCTCAATGCCTGTAGTTTGTCCTGAATGTGGATATTCTGGTATGAGCCTCATAACCAGTCGAGTTACAATCTGTACCCATTTATGTGCGGCGGTACTTTGTGTCTTTTGCTGTTGGTTTTGTGCACCATTGCCATACGTCCTACGATCATGTAAGAATGTGTACCATTATTGCCGAAATTGCCGTACTTTTTTGGGTATGTACTGCCCTACAAATCCTGAAAATGTTTATTAAAAGGATGGTTTAGTATAAATCAATTCATAGTTGAAATTTTGAATTGCGAAGTGGGTCAAATAATTTTTCGTATTAATTTTTTGTAGTTTATAAATACTTATATTAAAAGGCGCTTTTACATTATACTGTAATTTAATAAATATATTTAATCTGTTTAAATAGTATAATTGCCCTTTTACAAAATTCTTATTGCAGGATATAGTAGAAACTATAGATTAAAGATGGATCATAGTTTTTTTTTTTGTTATTTTCTAGTTTAATGAAATTTCATGTATTATGTTTTCAGAAAAGTGTACAAAAGTATTTTTGAAACTAATAAATAATTTATTGTAAACATGCATAATTATTTAAAATATTACATAATTTTTTTTGGCAATAGTCTCTCATGCTGAAATGTGATGTCTATTATGGATGCGTTCCTAAATAAAACAAAAATATTTTTACTTTCTTATCGTATTTAAGGCTTTTATAAAATATTTGATATTACTATAATGAACAATTAGAAACCAATCAAAATGTCGATAGAGGAAATGTGCTTGTTAAACGAATAATATTTATAGTAATCGATTAAATAAAATATTTTAAAATGAACGCTTTTACTGTCAATGGTTTTTAGCGCCCTCTATTGTTAAAATGTCCTTTTTATAAAATTAGAAGTCACAGTTCCGCGAGCTCCGTGTGTTGCGGAAAATACCCTTTTTGGGCGTCCGACCACATGTGTGAATTGTGAACAAAATATGGTTCAAAGGTGGTTTTCAACATAAAAAAGCCATTTTCTTAGTGTTCAATACACGGGATCGATAGATACGGTGTGCCCGAAGCGTTATGTGTCATTGAAGTCTGAAAGGGCCGTCGGAAGTGGATTTTTTTGATGTAAATACGGTCCGTGTAGGTTCTGTCCGGTGCGTGTTGCAAGATCAACGCATATCTTCCGATTTTAAGAATACCAGTTGCTGTGACTAGCCGAGCGCGCCGACGCTGAGCAGTTCGATCCTCACGCGATTGACCGGGGTCGCGTTTTACGGGAAAGTTCGCCTCGCTCCGTGGGTACAGCCCGCAGCATGCCGTCGTGCTAAGTGGCATGGATGCGCGCTCGTGATCGTCGGTTGGCGCGGAGCGCGCGCCCGGGCTTACATAACGAGGATAGCGGCGGCATGGCCGCGCGAGTGTCCGTCGAGGGCGCAGGGCCCTCTTACGCCTCCGTGCTGAACTTCAGAGGGGGGGACAGTAATAAGGAGAATATCGAGGCTTCCGAGGAAGTAGTGGACGTAGTGCCGCGGCAGGACGATGAAGAGGAGGAGGGCTTTGTGCCCGTGATCTCGCACGGGCGCCGCCCAGGGAAAGGTCGGAAGGAGCGCGAGCGCAGGGCTCCACCGCGCGCACACAAGAATCCCTTGCCTCATGCCGAGCCGCAACCCACGCCGGAACAGCAGCAGCAGTCTGCGGAGGATCAACCGAAGAAGTTTGTGGAGGCGCCAATTCCAAAAGTCAATCCTTGGCAGGTAAGCGAAATTGTTGATATTATTTAACCATTGTTCAAGATTTATAAGTAAACTGTCATTCAACTATGCATATTGAACTTTCACAACATTGTGTCAGAGGTTGAACAAACCATCTAAAGGAATAGTGCTTTTAATGACAATGTTACATTTAAAATTTTATAATAATTTTTTTTTTTTGGTATTAACAATTACAATGCTGTATATAAGGTTAGATAACTATAGATTTCTTACACAAATTGCTCTTTTTATAAAAGTTATTGTGTAACAATTGAATTTTACTTTAATTAATGTCTTAATTATTATAATCTATATATTCTTATGTTCATAGGATGAATGCAAAGGATGTCTAAAACAGTGCTTAAAAACTATAAATCAATAAGTCTAACCTCTATGACATAATTGAAGGTGTTAACATGTTTACCGCAATGTCAGTAAATAATGGTTGTTCAATGCTACAAATTTGGTGGCCTATTACATCAGACTTGTATTTTTAAATTTGATATAAGATTTACTGTGACCTTTTGATAATGTTTTCTTTATAAAAATGTTATGTCTTACATCTGTTTGCTCTCTCTGCTAATATGGATTTGGTGGAGTAATGTATATATTGCACCAAATCTTTTTGATTAAAAAGGCACTACTGTTAGCAGCTTGAAACACCTCATAGACTAAAGCTCAAATTGGGCTCTCCTGGCATTTTTCTCATGCTTTAATTGAGCATTTGTGAATAATGAATAAATAGATGAAAAGTAAGTGTAGTGATATTAGGAGTTGGTGATGCTTTCCGGTTCCTGTATTGATTCTGATTAGGTCTAGGGCTAACTTATTTTACATCAATTCAACTTACCATTTTACTTAATGATGTTATGACTTATTTGTTCTTATCAATTACATTTCGTCATTGCTTGCACTGGTTATTGCTATGAACTATGGACAATTCGTACTACCCAGAGCTATTATTATACATCATTGTCAAATAGCTGGTCTGCCAAGTAGGAATTATCAACTACTGTTAAATGGTATTTACATTTTAGTAGAATTAGCTTGTGGATTATGGATCTTCACGCCTGTATCCTCATTGTTACCAATGCAGTTTATGAATGCCTATCAAAATCAAACCTTCAAGAAATAATTATCATATATAAATAAGGATTATTGACTATTTAGTGCATTGGTGTGTAATGAAACAACTACATTGCTCTGTAACCAGTTTACTGTGGACTTTAGGTGTACTTTTCATACCTGCTAATATAATGCCACTAAAAAACAGGAAATATACACTGGAACTGTAAGCCTATACCTTCTAAATGTAACAATGAAGTCTTTAGCAGTCAGAAGTCTGGTCTAAACCTTCAACCACCAAGAAGCATTCACTTGGAACTCATATGATTCACAGCTTTGAAATCAGCCCGAACCGCCTGCCAGCCTGAGTGTGAATTGTACAATTGATTTTTAGTTTAATCTTCTTGTGGATTCTGAACCTACAAGTCTACATTCTCACAATCTATTAACACAGTTTTTGGCTGCCAGAAGGCTGGTCTAAACCAATGGCCGTCATTGAAAGTCCTACATCTGAAGTAATAGTCATGATTCAAACACAATTTATAATTGGGTCAGTGTGGAGATACATGTGAAATATTCACTTAATGGTGAGTGATAGGCTCTGTTAAAGTTTAGATAAAGTTACTGAGGATATTAAACATTGGATGTGCCCTGTTTGAACTTATACACTCCATGATTTAGCGACATTAAGTGGTAAATGGTGGCCACTGTGCGCTTTAAGTATGCATGTTGTGAGACAGAGGGAGAGCATCGGCCATGGTCCTCCACCTCTTACCCTCACCCCCACCTCATCGCATTTTCCGAAGGCTGATAAATGTTTGTATTCTACTAATCTCAAGTTCTTTTTTTATTAGCTAGGTATGCCTTCTGTTTTCAAATTTAAAATATCTTTACCGAAATAGGCACTTACAACCACTTTTGAATAATTAACTATATTTAACATAATATAACGATTAGTTTAGTCAGTCCATAAATAAGCTACATATGGTTTCAATGCTGATCTGCCAAGAAGAGATGGCCAGAAATTCAACATACTTTTTTAAGTTTGGTGTACACATCATAATATCAACTCAATGAGACAGAAAATCAAATTTTGATTTATTATATCTTTTAATTTTTAGATTTAAACAAAAAACCAAGGTCTATGATATCTTGTGGAACTTTATTATGTATGCCTACACGCAGACCCATAAAGTAATATTTTTGATAAATTTATAGCCATAATTGAATGTAAGGTCTAAAACAAAAGTTACAAATGAATAAAAAATTGACTGTTAAGCATCAAAACTGCTAGTCTAATAAAGACTATTAGGAAAAGAAGTTTATCAAATATTATTAAAGATTTTTTGTTACAAATACAAGAATAATAAATAGAATTATTTTGTTTTGTGGAAGTAAAATATCACTATAGAAAACACTTCCTACTAACCAATTTATTTAGTTTATATCTCATGCAAATAGTGTGAAATGATTTCAAACTATATAATAATCATAAAAGACATTAGGGTATTAATGCAAGATATATATCTGGTTATGCAACACATTGTATAGATCATTGCAGTATTTCATAATAACTACTTTCACCTGTGGTCAAAATTTTAACCCACATATTACATCAGTGGCTCCATGTACTCATGTCACATGTCTCACTTCTGTAACACAGGTCTGCATGTAGCACAGAAGTTGTGGGACTGAATAAATTTTGAGTTAATGATGTTTAATTAAACATTATGTAAGTTATCATTATTTAATCTAAATATAATTTTATAATAAAATCATGTACCAAACTGCAAATGCATATTACTAATAATAATGTACTTAATGCATAAACACATTAGAATAAAATTAAAAAAGAACAAATTAAAGTACTGATTCTATAATAAAGTTAAAGTAGAATGTATAGAATTATAGTAATTAAAATACACAACATTTTTAAAAATGAGTGGAAGCTAAAACAAGTTGTCTTGAACAGATTAGTGTGTGTGTGCATGATTGTCTGTGTGTACAAGTATTCAGCAGCATCTGCGTTGTTCTTCTAAAGGCCCATGACATATATTTTAGGATAGAAAATTATATCTTTATTATAATAAATATGTGCATATAGACAATAATATTCCAAAAATAAACAAGCAAACAGCTAGATATTACAAAGAATCTGTACCTTGTAGCAATTGCTATTACACATTTATTCTCCATACTTTGCTAGAATAATGTCCTACACTTTCAAACTAGTAAAAGACATTTCTCAAACATGACACAACTGTATACATTGTACTTTGAATATCATACATATGATTCAAATATTTAACCTTTATACCCTTGGTGACATTCAGCAACACGAAACTACTTCCTGTTGCTATAATACCTGGGATGTGTTCCTTGGTAGTCTATTGAGTTAGTAAGTCATGCAGCATGTGTTCATCATCAAAATCTTACTAACCCTTTCAATTGTTATGTTAGGCCTTATAAGGCCAACAACGAATGCCCACTATACAACATCATGTTACTGATCACAAATGGTAAAGGAGATTCTAGAATCAAACTTTCAGAAGACCTTGTAAAGCCGTTTTGTCACACTCTACTGGTTTGAACTGCAATCAATAGTTAGATATTACCAGTATGAGATATGTTCCTCTGTATAAACAAACAATTGGAAAATTAAAAGTTTTATACTTGGGTCAGCAGAGATGACGTATATGAGTTTATAAAGAATAAATTGTATAAAAAGCTAATACTTGAATGAGTACTTAAACAATATTTAAATTTACAAATAAGATCTAGGTTAACAAAAAAATCTATTTTTGAGATTATTTAGATTTTTCTAACTTGTTCATTCCTTAAAAACATAATTGTACCTTCCAACTATAGTTGGTTTCTCTTACTCTTCAATAAAAAGCTTACTTATTCTTCATTGATGTTGTTGCTGTTAGCCCGAGGACTTTTACAGCTTTTTTCAGAGCTCTGTTCCTGAAGCGGTTCTGAGAACTTGAAAAAAAAGTGACAAATTGATGTTCAATAAAGACCAATTCTCTCTCTCTATTTAAAAAGCTAAATAATTAAATAATATGTATGTTCAGAGGTATGGTATTGTTGTACATATTAGTTATAGTATATAAGTATGTACAGACAACATTAGAATATCTTCCGCAGCGCATTAAAAAGGGGAATTTTAAAGACAAAATTGTTCATTCACATCCATATAAATATGGGCAAAGCCCTAATGAATATGCACAATTCTTCTTCGGATGTTGTGTTTTTTATTACCTCCAGACCTACCTGCCCTAGGAAGAATCCCTCAAGTACATGGTATAGTTGATAACTAACTAACGAACATTTTCTGCATATTTTACTAGTGGTATATCTCTCTGAATAGAAAGCTTTGCTTTCTATACCTCTCTAATGTAAAACTATTAATTTATTCACTTTGTTTTCCTATAATTTTTTTTTGAAAAGCCAGTATTCATAATGTAAAACTCTTTCAGTGTTCCCTTTTTAATAAAATCACACTTGTAAGAATACATATAAGCTTTAATCTGTATATAAGATAATTATTTTGTAATTTTATAAAGTAAAACATTTAGGTTAAAAATATTTATTGGATTTACATAGTTGTTAAGCAAAACTAGTTACGATTATATGAATATAAATTAATTTGATGTATATTATAAGTATTATGCGCCATATGTTCTCTTTCTTTTTTATGTTTTTTATGTGGAGACAGTTTTTTTATAATTTATTCATTTAAAATGGTTTAGTTACACATCCTCATATTACAGGTCAGCTTTAGGATGTCCATTACTGAAGAGAGGCCCCTTGCATAGGTATAATCTTGCTCCTCTCTTTCACATAGAATAAGACCAGTGGTTTCCAACAACCTTTACATGGACTTCTTTCTACATTATGAGAGGATATACTATGCTCTGGTCTGTGGTGTCCACTTAATGTATTACAAACCTTCAACGACTTAGTAGATTAATTAAAAAAATAAATTTTTGCAAACTGTCCACATATAGGTATATTTTGTCTCCCCACTCTCGTGTATATCTAGCTGACAGGCATCTCATTGCTTTAAATACCAAAGTGGTTTCTGTAATTAATAAGCTGACAATAAAATTTTACATATATACCAACTATCCAATCTTTAACTATTATTATATTACATGTATATATTAGTCTATGGGCATAGGCAAGTGTAATTTGCACATTGTATATAAATATATGTTACATGCATTTTAAACATTGTATGTAGTGTTTATTGTACTGGCCTGCTTGAATAGCTGACTCATGAAATTATTGTATTTAGGTCTGTTCATTAATTCTGAGCGAAGCAAGTTTTTTTAGGATATTCATAATGTCGCATAATTAATCGTGTTAATATTTTTTTATAGAATGGTAATGTCATTGTTGTTACTGCATAATTTGGATTTTGACATAGTGCCAGTTGCCAGAGACATATTGTTATCTATTAATTGAGCATGATATGATTTCAAGTGTAATCACAAATTCTAGGATACCATCAGCTAGGTTTTATATTTCATAATGTAATAATAAATGGCATAATACAGGAAATAACCATTTTTATAATTCATGTTATTAAATTTTAAAATTCGTAATTGTCTACTACACCTATGCATACATTGTACCGAGAAGTTATTTGCTTGATATTCAAATAAAAAATGAATGGTTTATTTCATAGTAAACACTTTATACAAGGTGATTTGAAATCGAGTGATACAATCTCTTGTTTAATGCTTGTACATCTAGAACAACAAATCCTGTATACTGAGGCATTGACATAGCATGAGGTACACTGTTTTGTCATTTATTAAATAATGATTTTTTTTGTCTTATGATTTATCTGCATGAAATGTCTATGCAACTGACTGTATGTCGGAAAAAAATACCATAATTTGACCAACAAATTTTTGATTAGATAGTTTTTAGATTGAATGATTTAAAGATTGCATGGTATTCACTTCTGCAACTTTTGCATGGTGTCTAGGCTGTGATTGTACCTATAGAATATTTATCTCTTTATTACAAACACATTGTCCAATAATTTTTTATTTTAAAATCGGAGGCGGTATATTATCAGTTGAATGTTTGCTGTTTATTAGATAAAATTATAGAAAATGTTCAACCTTACTAATTATACAATCCGAAATATATTAATTAACTTGGGGGCATAGCAACTAGATAATTCTTTCTTTTATCTGTGGCATCTGTGCTTTGACTTCTTTTTATTACTTCATATGTGACCTGGGATTGTGAAATGATATTGCGCAACTTTCTGAATGTGTAGCAAGTTGCAAGAAACTGTAACTATTTATGTAAGTGGACTAGATATTGAAACTTTTGGAGTTTGTGCATTCTAACACTTCACCTTCTTACTTAACCCATACTTGCAATTCATTGATACAAACCATGAGATATGTATAATCAACTAATTATTTCTTACATTGTACTCTTCCCAACTCTGACTTTATTCTTCTTTTCCTACCACAAGTGTCTGAATTTAATGTAAACATCTATTTTGGAATTGAGAATTTTTAAATTGTTGTATATAAAAAAGGAGATTCTTAAAAGCCTATTGGTGGAAAAGTAATTACAATAATTATAACTATACTAAATTATGTATAAGTATTTATAATTTATGTGTACCACTCTCTTCCTATTTAAGAATGTGTTTTTTCATAACCAGGATATAGGTTTAGTATGGATATTTCCCGACTATCTACCTTAATATTTACACACCTGCATAATCAGTAGCACACTTGGTTAAATGGTAGAGAATACCCTGTTTTAATTTACCACACTTGGCAGATAAATGCAGAGGACACTATTACTCATCTGGAAACTTGTTTTTAATCAATGGCAATCATATATGATTAATGCACAAATTGTGAAATACACACTAATTTATTCCAGGGTTTGAACCCATGACCTATGATCGCAAGTCTCAGTCCTCTACTGCTGGGCCACCATGGCTCCATATGCTTATATGGAGTTAATTCCTTATACATACAAGATATAATGATAGGTATAAAATGATGGAGCCATTATCAGAAGTATCATGTATTGCAGTGTTCAGAGCATGACTAATAGAGAAATGCTAATAAACCACCAGTGATTGTATAGTCATGGATATGAAGATTAAAAAAGCATTCATATTTCACTGTGAACTATATGACATTAGATGAAAACTTTTTTTTCTTTATCAGTCATCTTTTAACTTTTTGGTGTATGAATTATTTTTAAAACATTATTTATTGGCACATGCTATAGTTAGAGTATCTGTTGTCTCCTCACATTCATTGTTTTAATGCTGACTAATGTACATATCCTTTGTTTATATTTATTGTCAGAATTATTTGATATTTATTTTTAGATGGGCAGATTTGTTGCAAAAGGCCTTTGTAGTATAATACTTATAAGCCTTAGTAGAATATTTACTTGCATTATTCATGACTCATACCAATATATTTCAATAGCAGTGAATGTATTTTGATAAAAAAAAATAATTATGTTAATTATATATATTTAATATTTACTATTATGTAATCCGTTTCAAATACATATTACTTGATCGTGATAGAATTTTCTGTTTGAAAATAAAGTAGTGTATATACTAAATATTTATTTTTTTACTTCAAAACATTGTAAAGGTGAACTTAATGCCTAAAGGCATTTATCAGTGCACTTTAAAAAACTTCATAATTTTTTTTTTACAAAATTCACTGACCGCTATTGTTGTATATTGGTATTAGAGACAAGAATAATGCTATTTAAAGCAATAAAGCGCTGCATAGCGACGGCGTGGCCAACCACGTGGTGCAGTTTGAGGTTATGCAGTGTTGCGGTGTCACCTACTGTGGGCGCTATCAGTTGATAACGCGGCGCCAACTGGACAACTTTAAATACGATAATTCTTACCTTATACAAAAATAGCATATCGTCGTTTTTAAACCGCTATTAGCTTTATGCTAAAAGTAACAGATTAAATAATATTGAAATATGTTTTTTTTTTTTTGGTAATATATGAAGAGAAATTTCGACGTGGTATATCATGACATATACCGAGGGACACTTGATCAAAGTAACATTATGACTAATAATAATATGTTTTGTAATATCAATGCAAATGATGAATAGTTCAATTTTATTAAGGGTTGATTGTCGTTATAAAAAGATATATTTTTTTTAGCTTGAGTAATAATATATGGGATATTTTTCCGTTGCATGGGCAAGGAAAAGGTTATGCCTGGGATTTTTACCAACCTTACGGTCTTAAGTCAAAGCTATGTATGTTTTCGTGTTGTTTTTTTTTATAAAAAGCTGAAACTCCCCACAGTATGAACAGAATTGTAAGCTTGCCGCTATGTTGTCAGGACCTTTGTATCTTTCCATATTTGCCGCCAAGATCTTGTTCATTCAGGATCGATTCTGTGACCGATCTAATTAACAGTTGCTCTGTCTCTTTTGCCTTTGATAACACCTCACGCTAAGGTTCCAAAGATATCTTAGTTTCTTTAAATATTTTACATTTATAAGTGTAAGTCACTTTTTAGTATAAGAAAAAAATGTTTTGGTTACACGTACGAACAGGTTGATATAGCTCTCGTATGGGCGCAGTGTGTAAAAAGAGCAAAATCTTTTTCACACTTGCTATAGAAGATGCGACTTCATCTCCTTTTGATCGGCGAAATGCAAATAATAGTCTCCGCTGAACTTCTCAACATTTACCTAATGTATTTTAAAAAATCAAAATTCACTACCGATATATAAATATTCGTAACTTACCTCAATAGATGTTGTACTGTTAAAAGTACAACATCTATTGGGGTCTTGTTGCAGTCCAAGAGAAGAAATAAACAAAATGTATTTCAGAGCGATCACTACCTCTTCCACTAAGTGGCTAGGTGCCTTGTAATAACAATAACTGGTTTTATTGGAAATCAACGGGGTAGGTTTATGCCTAGCTGTGGTTGTTCCACGATTGCCACGATGATAATAAATTATTTTTTTCCTTATAAAAATAGGTTTTTCATTTCGTAGACGCAACCAGCTTCTTCCGACGACTTTAACAAGGTCATTAGTTCACATTGTGCGATAGTCGGTCTGTGGTCTCCCTTCCAGAACCTTAAGGCTCGCAGGCTTTCAAATAATATAATAGAAATAATTAACCACGGAACTACTTTAGAATTAATGCCTTTAAATATGTTTGAATTCCTAAGTAAACTTGAGAATCGTAAACAATACTTAATTGATTGCATAGTACGTATCCGTATTTAAGGTGACATTGTAATACAAGATGTTTATATGTGAGTTATTATAAAAATAAATATATTTGTCCGTGGACTTCTGAGTCGAGGCGTTGACCAGTACTTGACGTTGGGGTTGGAATAAAGCCAATCCAGATTACAGCTAATTCCGCGGTGTCAAGGGGACGGGGAAATTACTTACTAGTGTGCGGTTAGGAATTGGAGTAAAGCGCTCGTTCTAGTTTATTACCATTACAGTCGTTTGACTCCCACTGCGGAACATAGGCATCGTCTATAGCAGTGATTCCCAAAGTGGTCTATATCGACCCCTAGGGATCTATGACAACCTGCAAGGGGTCTACGTCAGCGAAAAAAAATTTGGAGGTCCACGATAGCGGATCTCAACACATACACTGATAGTACCTATTTACTTACATCATACTATCTTGTAATATCAAAAAATTTACATTACTTATAAAAGTACCTATGAAGTAAAAAAAATATTATATATGTTTATAAAATTGTGTAAGTTGTAGAATGTTGGTATTCGCTTTGTGGTCGCAATACATTTTGAACTTGTAAAAACCTGAGAGTCGCAGTCTCAGAGCTTCGCTACCGCCGAATTATAGATGTATTAATAAAGTCAAAAAGCTTGCTGTTTCATAGCCAAGAACACTGAATCCAAAGAGGTTTTACTAACATTTTCGTTCTAAATATTTAGCTGTCGGCAACACCAAAGAGGTTCACGATTCCGTCAAGAAGGTCTATAATGGTTTCATTTCAATAAGACTACATGTCTGATTGTCTGGTAGGTTCTCAAAGTTCTCATCTGTTCATCCGAGTTGACCTATTGGTATTTACTATATGCAGAGGTCGTAGACGTGGCGGAAACGAATACCTTGAATATGCCATCTCAACGTATTTACAGAGATCTATATATAAAGTAGAAAAAGACGGCGAAACAGAATATAGTGATGTAACGAAAACAATTTGTACTACAGACGCTTCTGTGATATGCGCGTGCGCATGGGGGAATAGTTAAGAATAAAGCTCCGCAGCTTGGCGAGCTTCCAATGTTAAACGGCAGTCGATTACAGATTACGAAACGCTGCGTCACGTTGCGGGATCGATGCTTCCTAAACACGCGGGTAAATAAGTGGAAGGAGTTAGAGGGTAGTTAAATTTTTTTTGATCATGGACAAATGCCTTGGTTTTTGATATATACATCTGCAGATTGTGAGATAAAAAATGAAGGCACTTAGTTTAAATCTCATAACACTAATATATAAATATTAAACAATACCAATGTATTATAGAGAACCTAAAATAATATCGTTTCTGTCGACATATTTTACAGAAAAAACATTGAAAATTTGTATACTAGATAGCAAAAGGTTGTTCATGATGAAGGTAAATATATTGTTGATTAGAAATTAAAACTTGTTAAAAATGTGGTGTGGATTTAACTCGAGAAAGCGACATCACTTTCCGATCCCCGTAATAGTTAAAGTAATATAAACTGTTTACAATAATAGTCAATAATATATGCAAGCACTTTGGGAAAATATATGTCAGCACTATGGAAATTCATCAACATGACAAGGGGTGTTTAAGACAGTATGAAGGCTGTTAGTAGGGGATTGCTTTCGAAGAGTGTGCACTAATTAATAACTTTTAAATATATTTCACGTAGTTTTTATTCTATGCATTTTTATTTTTATCACTAATTGGCCATCGGGTGAATTCACTTTTTTCGTGGTAGAAATAACTAAAAACTACAACATGTCTTCATCATCGCTACGTGGCAGGGGATGGGAATGATTTCACATAAGAAGTTCCACGAGCAACAATCGACTACACAGCTTTGAGGCTTCCATTGTTCATGTCCTCACTTTATTTAAAAAAAACTCAAGCAACTGCAACGTGTTACTCACTTTTATTCTCACTTCCCAATTACCAGTAACTAGGTCTACAAGTATACTATGGGTGCCCTTGCTTCTTTTATTTGAAATCTCCAGTCATTTCTTTTTTTCTCGCCCGTCACCTTTGGCGTTGTTCAAGAACTTCCTTCCAATCAAAATGGTTCAAAACACCTCTTGTTGCAAAATGTCGTCACAATTACTTGACGTAACTACGTGAATTTAGTCATGACATATATTTATATTAGTATGTTTTATATGTTATCTCTTTGTAAGATATAATCATGTAAGCCTTTAGACGCTCACAGTAAGGATTAGACCTCATTCAAGGAACACAACGCTGATCGCCGGTCTTGTGTTTCCCGTGTTCAGTGACTTACCTCGATATTGACTATATCATCGGTCTACCTAATGGGGGGCTTACCCTCGGCACGTCTACCAGCACGTAGTCGTCAGTAGAGAACCTTTCAAGAAATAATATCGAAATAAAAAGCTTAAACATTAAAGTCAGATAACATGTTTAGAAATAAAAGAGACTGACAGCCAGCGCTGGTTGGAACCAGGTTTCGATGTGAAAAAGTTTGGCCGCCTCTTTTTCTGCTTATGACACCCTGTATAGTAGAATTTATTAATACTATTTTTTAATTTTTTGGTTGTAAGTGAAATATGTACATATTACTAGCTGATCCCGTAAACGTTGTTTTGCAAAAAAATTAAAGGGTTGATCGTAGAGAGGTGAAAATTTTGGAGTTGTATGTATTTTTTAATGCCACATTATAAAAAAAATTAAAACAAAAATTTCGTTCAGTTGTTGATAACGAAGGTGAACATATTGTTGATTAGAAATAAAAACTTGTTAAAAATGTAGTCATGTGAATTTAACTTAAGAAAGCGATATTACTTCCCGGTCCCCCTAATATATAGTAATATATAATATTATGTATAATATTTACAGCGATAAATTAGGATAAGTTATCACTACAAAAATTTGTGTACGATACGAGATGGATGCCAGATGAGTCCAATCTGATATAAACTAGAATCAGATTGTACGCCCTTTTTTAGCTTATTTATAAAATATCGTAATATGTTACTTAGAATGTCTGTTAGTCGGTATAATATAAAGTAAGGGTACAAATAACGATAGCGCCTCTATTTCTAAAACGCAGTCTCGTAGACTGCAGAATGACCTTGAACGGTTACAACGTACGAAGCTACGTCGTATTAAATGACTCCCTAAAGGTCAGACCTTTCTACGGCAGTCTTACAAAATGAAGACGCAATGAGAAAAATCGATAAATGTTCAGTAAAACTCCGGCGTGCCCTTTGTTTAGTCTACTTCATTAGAACTAAACCATTTCACTTAACCGGATGTCACAATATAGTCATTTATTTTCTTAATAAGGAATTAATACTTATATTAACAATTAAATTATAAAAAATGATTGTTGAATTGGACACCAAAAAATGTAAGGATGCGTTTATATGCAGCTACTTTTTGAAAAAGTGTATGTTTATTAATTTCCATTTAAATAATACTATACTTTTGGACATTGATTGCTAAAATAATTCGTATATAGAAGATAACGATATATATATTGTTAAAACAACCTATAAAAGATCTGTTAGGAAACTATAACTAGGAAATATCAATAAGAGACCATAGAAATTAAAAATTGAAGAATTTTCTTGGCAATCCTAATAGTGCTTTAGTTTGAAACTAGATTTCGTCCGGCATTGAATCGCCTGGCGTGCGCCATATTGATTTTGTGACGTCATCCGTCTACGTACTGCCAAGAAGATATCGACGCCGAGCGAAGTGAGATGAGAATTCTGTAATACAGACACAAGCAAAAATCTCTATTAATTATTCGAAAATAAAAACGAAAAAAAACCAGGCGGGTAAACTCGCCATTTGATAATCAAAACTCATCGGTAACGAGGCCGGGTAGGCCAGAAACGTTTCTGGAGTTTTCCGCCATATTTCTCAGCACTAACGCTTTCAGAACTGGTAATAGCGTAGCTAGGCTACCGATAAACTGGTATCATTGTCGATCGACTGCAAAAGTCGATGTCTTCTCGTGGAAACTCATGAACGTAGTCACTTCATGAAGCGTCTACCGAATTGGTCTAAGACAGAGTTCCCCAAACTTTTTTGTGTCGTAGACCCCTTGCCATGTTTTTCCGTGTTGGGTAGACCCCCTGCTTACCTGATATTGATTTCCTGTAAATTTCTAACTGTAGTGAAGTTTAGTGTTAAAAACTTAAAGTAAAACCACACACATTTTGTTATCATGGACCCCCAAATTTTTTTTCGCTGACGTAGACCCCTTGCAGGTTGTCATAGACCCCTAGGGATCGATATAGACCACTTTGGGAATCACTGGTCTAAGAGCTCGGCTGCGTCCTGATTCAGTGAAATTGCAGTATGCTTCCTCCCACTTCCTACCAGCGGAATCTGTAAATGCCATTTGGGCAGCAGTGAAACCAGAAATTGTCGTCATATGGACGATGATCACAAATTAACTTGCTTCCAAATTCAATATCAATGATACCATTGTGACCAGGCATCGGATATTTATATCATAGCCAAGTTTCCAGCATAAGCCAATGCGTCAACTTTAGGGGATTATTCATTCGAATATTCCATATATGCTTAGACAAAGGCGACAATGAACATTTTGGATGCTTTTTTAGACCTCTTGTCCACGGAAGGCAAATCTACCGGTCGAAATATCGGCAAAGTTCCGCACAGTTGGGATTTTTCTGCGCTTAGGTACAGACGCGCTAACCAATAATTCTTACAAGAAGTTTAACACTATGTGTATAAAAAAATCAAAAAGGTATTCGCTGCAATGTAAGCCAACAAGTACCATTGTTGTCTATATGCAGCGAATTGGCCGCCGATTTCCTTGGTGAAATTTTTATATATTGTAAGTGGCCGCAGTGTTTTAAATCCAAAAAAATATATAGGTTTCCGTAAGAGATATGTCTCTAATCCACAGGTCATTCTCGCATACACCTGTCATTGTGTTGAGAAATCCTAAAACTAACGCTCGGAACGCAATTTGACCTTTTACAAATGTATACATTAAATTTACCTTTGTATCTGTTTGTAGCCTTAATATAAAACGACGTAATAGTTTGTGATGATTATACCTCCTCTGTCTTAATATTAAATAATGTCCTAATACTTACTAGGAATTCTAATATTCAAGAAACGGTAATTAAAAATATTCGGCAAATTTCAATATCATAATATAAGTCGTAGGACGTTAATTGTTGGATTTAGGCCACTCCCATATATTTTAAAATTGGAACGGTTGAAAGCGACCAGTATCCATCCGGCGTCTTCCTTGGTTCGTGGTTTCCAATCCAGAACCTCAAAGCTCCAGAGGCTATCTTTTCTTGTTATATGGCCTGTCCACTGCCACTTTAATTTGCTAACCCGTCATATTTACTAGTGTCTAATAACCCTACGGTACATGTATTATTGTATAAATATACTAGCTGATCCCGCAAACGTTGTTTTGTAAAAAAAATATTTTTAATTTTCAATTTAAAAATAAGGGTTGATCGTAGAGGGGTGAAAATTTAGGGTTGTATGTATTTTCGTATGTTGTATCATAAAAAAATAAAAACAAAAAATTTCGTCAAAAAAAAATAAAAATTTTTTTTTAAGGGTGAACAACCCTTATCACTTAGGGGTATGAAAAATAGATAGTAGCCGATTCTCAGACCTACTAAATACGCATATAAAATTTGGTAAAAATCGGTCAAGCCGTTTCAGAGGAGTTCAAGTTCGAACACCGTGACACGAGAATTTTATATATTAGATATATATGTTGGTCAGTTGAAGCGTTGGCCTATTACGAAATGAACATTGTTTCAAAATAATCCAAGCTTGCGAATTGTTATGTGACAGATAGCTGTTTGTGCACAGCTAGATGCTGCGTAATTTATTATTTTGTTAATGTATCTAATATGGTGCTATTAAAAACCGAACCGCGCGTTATAAAAGCGCGGCGACAACAAAGCCGCAAGTGTTCCTTACATTACCTTACCTTCCGATTGAACTAGGATATATGTGTATATATACAGTCTTAGCAAATGAATCGACTCTCAGTTGTTCTTGCTAGCGGAAATATGTAAAGTCCATAGCTGAGCTCAATTCCGAAATAGGAATATATTTGATAGGCCAAATTTCATGTCTCTATGCATTATGCTTCCAGAGATATAATAAGTCGATACAAAGATGGGAATCTCTTATATGCATAGATGATACTACTTTAGAAGTGTGAAATGCGTACACAAGCATAGCCGCGCGGATAAGCACTGTCGTCCACTTAGCGATGGTCAATTGGCGGTAGCGAGAGCGTAGCACCTCTCGATTAGTGACTAATGTAGTCGTTATCGTCGCGAAGGACGGCGGTATGCAACAAACTTGCAGCGAGTGATGCGATGCATGTGTCTATCGATATCTGCAGCATACGAAGATCTTGATTCAAAAGTTGTTGTGACACGACTGTTAGTGATGGACGTTGAAGCGATTGAAGCTATCGATATTTTATTGGGCGCCATTTAAATGTGGTAACATTAGATAAGCTCTCGATAAAAAGCCGAGCTATAATAATAAAACGGATAAGTAATAAATGTGACCTTGCTAGTATTTACGTAATATAATGACACGTTGATTACAACCAGTGTGTTGAAATTATAATAATGTAAAGAAAGGATTTGTATTAAACACTTACTTCAGCTATTGTATAATAATGTGCACGTTGATCTGTATGTAGAAAACCATTTCAATTGATTAAAAAGAAGCCGCTCCTGTTATTTTAGTAATGGCAAAGGTAAAGCATCTTCGACTGATATAAAATGTATTGATTTACAACCGTAACAGGATAATCTGATATTTAACTGCACAATATTCACTGAAAAGATTTTTCCACGTTTCGGAGACGATAAACTATCATAGCACATGAGATTGATGTTGTTTCAGGGGCGTTATTGTATGCCAAAGGAAGACTATTTGAGAAAGTGATCATAAAAATATTCTCGCCGGAGTTTGTCGTGGAATCTTCTTAGATCAGGGCGCAGTTGGAAATAGTTTTAATACCACCAGCCTCTTGAAGATATTCCTAGTAGTTTGTATTGAAATAATTCTCAATTGGTTAAATGAAAAAATAAATATGTCGGCGTCGTTTTTACATATGTACAAATGTGATGTCCGGTTAAGAAATATGTTTTTCTTTGTAACTGGGTCTTACGTAAATATACAATCGTCCGAATAATTAGGTCCACTAAATTATTTATTTATTATCTTGCGTTGGACAGAACATGATGTTTCGGACAAGGCCGGGAGTAGATATGTATTGTGACATACGTTACGATTTATTTGTCTTAAAAGATTCTCATAAAATTGTCAATTCTTACAATACCTATATAATGTTATACATGATGATCTAGGTAGGCGATTGTTGATGATTATTGAATATTAAAAGAAATTACAGAAAAACGGTGGTAACCTCGTATAATACTGTTCCCAGTGTTGCTTTACGGTGTAGAATCATAGACTATAAAAGAGATGACAAAAGTGAATCTAAGCCAAAAATGTCATTATGGAGCGCCACAACTTTAAGATTAACCAATGTTTCACACAAATTTTAAAATACTTTAGCCACTTTGATGTAAAAATGGCAACAGTATAGAAATACTTTAATAGTCTTCGCTAGACTTCACAATGAACTGATTAGAAAACCGCCTGGCTAGCAGCTCAGTCGGATGCCATATGGAATGACTGGACGCAAATTTAGAAAGCTATTGTCGTAAGTGATTGGATCAAACTTATTTTGCCAAAGAATTACACTATAATATATAATATAGCAGCACATGACTCAACAATCGTTGAACGGTGTCTTCGCGATACATACGCCCTCTTTTATGAGCGATATCTGTTCACTACAACTTTTTCCATGACTACCCTACTATAATATTTACTTGCAAAAGTACCCATAATTAACCACATAATTTTAATGATTATCAACACGAGTAGGGGCTCAGTTAGAACTGTCTAATGGCGAGTGGTATTAGAAATGTCGAAATTGATAGCAATATCGGCATTTTTTAAATATTCTCTTGACTTCTTAATTTGCGTATTATTAGTCTTTAGATAAACCTTTTGAATGTCAGTTGACTGATGAATCGCTGGATATTTAACTATATGTTACCTGTAACTGATGAAATGTTTTCGATTGTAAGAGAAACCAGGCATATTCTCAATACGCAAAAATTTGTTTTTGTTTTTTTAATTTTTAATGTCCCGTTATTGAGGGCCTTTCGTCCCTGTCTTTTTTTTATAGTAACTTTTTCACCAAAAATTACCTATTTTTCACCCCCCCCCCTCTCTCATCTTTCACAATGTCTTTCTTCCTTCATATTTTCTACAATTCTCGCAGTATTCATTTGCATTACATTCACGTATAGCTTCCCATCCTCTTATTTTTTTATTTTGTGTGATTTAATACAAACACTGTTATAACTTAATTTATTTTAGAATTTAACTTACTGGCTATCATTGGATTCTGTCCAACCCCATTCTAATATTTAAAGGCCTAGGACGATCTCAAGCCTCTGCTTGGATCGTTATGTAGATTTTTTTAAAGATTAAATCTGTACAGTTTACGAAGTGGATTTCGGTTCGGCTACGATGTTTGTGTACCCAGAAATGGCAACGTCACAAGGCTGCAATATAAATGAAACGGTTGGCATCGTCCAACATTATAAAATGCAATAATTTGGCAATCTCATTCGACTGATTAGTGATTAGTGACGGCCTTGGCGTTGATAAAGCCAATCGCGACTTGCGCGCCAACTTTCGACTGTTTCTATTTTATACATATATTCTTGAAGTAGGAATAGGTTCGATATTTTTAGCAGGTATATAGCCTTAATTAGTGCTATCCTGTTTGGATGGAAGTTAGTACGTATCCAAGTAGTATAGTTCTAATTAATGCTTAACGTACTTGTGTACTTATATATTTGGATTCGAGATGGGGTCGCTTGACCTTGTAATAGGTTCAAGATCACCCAGAGAGCAACGGAGAGCGCTATGTTCAGAAATTAAATAAATATTTATTGGCTCAAATGATCTTCACAATTATTGTTATATTTAATGAGAATAAAACTTGCGTAATTTTTTTTGCTTCTTTACAGTGTTATAAATTAAAATAATTTATGTATAAATCACAAATGAGCTAAATTTTATTTGGTTTAATTTTTGTTGGTGAGGCCACCGAACTGTGAATAAAGTGAAGATTATTTCGTTCTGAGTTCTCGGATTGAACGAGTCGTCCTCGAGTTTTATAACTAACAATACATTTCGCGATTCATTTTTATTTATACAGGGTGTTTGGTTGTTTGTGTAAAATATTAAAAGAGGTGATTGCATAGCTAATTTAGCAGAAAACCTTAAACCTTTTATACCTTCACCTCTTTTATACCTTCTTTATAATCTATTCCAAGTCAACCTGTTAAAGTGATCACTTTGAAATATGTTACATTAATATACTTTTTTAGTATGCGTCAGGCCAATAACTACTGGCAGCACAAAGTCTCCAACTGATAGTAAACAAGAATAAATTTAATACTTCATTATCATTACGTTGTTTATTATTTTTGAAGCCATTGATTTTTGACAGCACTAAAGGTATACATTTACCCCTTTCAGATTTTAGATCATTTTTAAGGATAGGTGGGTCGACAGTCTCGTCATCCAGTCGTCATCTAGCAAAAAAAAAACATAAGTATAGTTTTGGAAAAGTTTTTATAAAATCAGGAAAATTCCGCGAAATGATGTACACCAATACCTCGCTTCGCGTCGTTTCGTTTTGCGTTTTTTTCGAAGTTGCGTCGCTGCTTAATTATTAGCACTAATTTTCACTGTGCGTCGTTAGATTTTCGAGATTGCGTTGTTTTGGGTTCGAGTCTTTATTTATTATGAAATTTTCTTTTTTTTTATAAAAGATGGCAACACTTTTATTTCTAATTGCGCCATGCCATCAAAACTCGGGGATTCCCTTTCTAACTTACAGTTTTATACAGTTTACGTAGTGTGTTGTGCTTTTTTTAAAAAGAGAATCATAAATTGATTTAAATTTTACAAAAGTTACAAAAATGGTAAATATTATTCCAATTTATTTATTGGCAGAGTTATGTTATTTTTGTCGTGTAAATGTTTACTTTGTTCAATTTTATTTTTAAAAAGTAGTATTTTCGTAACCTTGGAGCCTATCTTCGATCTGTACATGGTTTGCAATAGAAAATCTGAATTCAATTTGCGTCGTGTTTTTTTTGGAACATAACCACGACGCAGTGAGGTATTGGTGTATCTATTACATATTTGAACTCTACGCTAAATATCGGTGGCAGATCATCTTGAATTGTTAGGTAATTACACTCGCATTAAATCTCAATTTTTTTCAAAGAGCTGGGTGGGTATTCTGATAAAAGTTCGATAGTATTTTACCCCTGGTTACAGTGTAGTAACCCTTAGCACACAAATGTTTCTATTCTAAAGTCATTTAAATTGACCATAGAATGATTTCTCACCTAACGATCACAAATATGACCAGTCTTACACCGTCCATGTCCAGCCGCTTTTGAAGTCGAGTCTTAGGTGTGTGGGTATGTGTTACATTTACACCCACGTGTTTTTACACACACACATACATGAATCCACACACGTAAACATATATGTACATCTATACAGGTACGCACACAAGTGTAAGTGTTCGACGTATTATTAGATAAATATAAACTGTGGCTAGCTTTATTCCTCCATGATTAATTGATAAATAATTATTTTATCAACCTTAAGACGACAGCCAAGGTTTCGTTTTATCTTTCCTCGGAAATCTTATCTGCGGGGATAATGAACGTGCCAGTAGTTCGTTTTGCGTAATTTTCACGTGTTTTCCGATTCCTATCAGTTTTCTTCGATATTGCAGTCTGTATGACAAGTGCGATTGGGTAGTTGCAAGTTTTGTGCTGATGTAGGGTAACCATGCTTTTCTTTAAAATAATATGACCCATAAATCAACGTTGTCTTAACTGTTGATGAGGGTAGGTTGTCCTTACCTCAGATATTATATTTACATTTGTTTTTCAATACGATCGCCTAAAGTTGGATGTAGTAATGATTTTGAATGTATGAAATACTGGCTGTAGTTTACTGAAGGATCAAGGTAACATAAAAATGGCTCAAATTTAGAAATATATGCATTTGTAGTCATACTAATAAAAGTGTACATAAAAATAATCTTTTTGAATGATACCGGTTTTTTTATAATTTTCTAGCATTAAGTACTTTATCTTGACGTTGATTTGAAGGATTTTTTTCTTTTTAGCCGATATACGCCCATTTACGCAAAGGTTTATGGTATTCCCACGACCTATATCGTCGGTCGGCCCAGTGGTGGTATTTCCACGCCGTGTCTACCGGAACCTTTACGGTTTTTACTTACCTATAGGAGGCCATCATTAAAAGCGTAGACATTAAATTTAGAAATGGACTTTGTTACCACACACAAGGGTTTTTATTAACTCCAGAAATATGAATCTTTTGTAATTACACAGAACAGACTTAATTTAAAAATATACAGCAATATTTCAATAACATGTTGAATATATTTACATTGTAATGTTCTATGGTACACGGTATTTTATTTTGATTACATCCCGATGTGCCTTTTTTGTTTTATGATTCACGTCTAATGTTTTAAATGACTGTAGTTTTTATTTACTTTATAGTTTGTACGGACAGTATTGCGTTTAATTTTTCCATTTTTTTATCTATAATAATTTTCGTTGTTTCCTGGTGATATTTGGCACCACACATTTATTTATAAAGAGTTTTAAACCATGTAACAAAACAAGAGAACCAAGTAAGATATTGTAATTGCGTTTTTGCAATAAAAACGACACTGGTGTAATTACTATGGTAAAGTTCGCGGTACGCGGGGCTCCGTCGGACAGGCAGTTAAGTGCAGCTTGCTTCGGCACTGCCTCTCTTATCATCCCTAGCGACACCGGCATGTGTTTCTCAAACTATGAAGTCTCTACACCTGGTAATCTAAATCTATTATATAAAATTCTCGTGTCACGGTGTTCGAACTTGAACTCCTCCGAAACGGCTTGACCGATTTTTACCAAATTTTATATGCGTATTCAGTAGGTCCGAGAATCGGCTGCTATCTATTTTTCATACCCCTAAGTGATAAGGGTTGTTCACCCTTAATTTTTTTTTTTTTGACTAAATTTTTTGTTTTTATTTTTTTATGACACAACATACAAAAATACATACAACCCTAAATTTTCACCCCTCTACGATCAACCCTTATTTTTAAATTGAAAATTAAAAATATTTTTTTGCAAAACAACGTTTGCGGGATCAGCTAGTAACACTATAGATTTTAAATTTTTTGTTAGATTGTCATGAAAGCATTAGAAAAATAATATAGTTTTGTCTTGCACTAAATGTCCACATTCAGTTCGCCGCACATGCGTCTGATTGTCACTGCAGATTAGTGCTACAGTAGCGCACCGGCGTGGCGTTCCGGGGCCGCCCCGTGGCGGTAACGGGTGCAGTGTCGGTGCTACATTACCAGTAATTACCCACCACAACAAAGATGTATCTACAAAGACATGTCATGACCTTTTTTTATCCAAAATATTTCATATCATCATCACATTTTCAGCCGTAGGATGTCCATTCCTGGACATAGGCTATTCATGGATATCAGCATCCAGCGTCTTTCCACCTTTTTCCGATATTTCCTTTATTCACATTAATTTCCACATCAGATCGTTTATAACGAACGTCGAGAGTAAAGTGCCTGAAGAGTCTAATTCGAAGGAAACTATAATCAAATTCGGCTCCACTTTACAGCGGGATCTCATTATTTACAACCTTCAACCTTCCACGAAGGTACCAAAAGTTGTCCTAGGAGATCTAACAGAAAATATTTACCAATAGAGCCAGTACCTTTTCCGGCATCATCGAATCGGAATTTAATAGACATATTGACAGAATTACTTGAACTAATGAATGTAAACAAGGTGTTCTAATTTATAGTAAGCTCTAAAATCTAATCAGTCTAGAGATGTGGCTAAAGTAACTGAAATCAGTGCTAGTAAGGGTTGTGAATGTACTACAGTAAGTTGCAGAAAGGGTTCCAATTATTGGTGATGAAAGGTGCAAGAGTGGCAACCACGAATCTGTAGATGTGCACTAGGAGAACCGACAGTCAAGGTACAAAGATCGGTAGAAGAATGATTATAACATCTTCATTTTTATCGTCATCATCTTCCCCGGTAACTTCCAATAACAGGTTGGAAGCATCGAACTCATTTTAGTACAAGTTAATTATAAAAGAGGTCGCCGTCGAAACATTACACTTTGCGTAATAAAATCTAGGTTCAATGTTTTTCCTCTAGAATTAATTAAGAGACCTATTTTTCCTCATAATAAGGACTTTCCCGTGTGTAAAACGAAATTGTGGTTACCTGTCTCTCACACTTGTGCGAAGTGATATCTTTCGCGATAAAGGTTTTACTCGAAGTGCAAACGTCTGTCTCTTTCTAATATATGGTGCGAGCGAGACGGATGTCTGTACAAGATCGGGGTGATTGCCTTGTAATGGACTTTGTGGTGTTTACGTATGGTTAATTTTACAGGAATATGTGCTGTTTGGTTGGTAACTACATATTTATTTTTATATTTTTCCTGCAACACATTTCCAGTCTGGTGTATTTGTTATTGAGAAATGCTTTTTACTATTTGCCATTTATAGCTTTATCAGGCCTGACGTGGTGTGTAAATACGAAAGAAAGTTGAAAGTGTTTAGCCTAAATCTCTTCACAGTAACTAGTTTTGGATATCAAAAAATTAATGTAAACAAAATTTAATATCAAAAAATAAAGATAAAGATTGGAAAATAAAAATGTACCTAGCTACCTAAGAGTAAAAAAGATGAGGAAAGGAAGAAGGAATGAAAGTACAAAAATTGCAGGATATTGTTAAGGATAAAAGAAAAGAATTTGAGATGTATGAAAGTGAGTGTCGAATAAAGATAAAACTCTGAAAAAAATATGTGTAAATAAAGTCCCTGTCCCGAACTAGATAGGGGGTACGAGAGGCTCCCAAAAGAGTGGGCATAAAAAAAAAACTAGTTCTGGATACCTCGAGACTTGCCTTAAAGGTATAAACGGACGCTACATGAACTAGTTAAAAATTTCACCTATAAGGTTCTTCAGCTTGGGTCGTCACTCTATATGCGTTTAGCATTCTAATTGTAGGGTGGAGGATGTGTCGAAATGGCGAGGGAAACTCCAGAAGACGAAGGTGCACGAAAAATTCAAATCACAGCGTGATTGTAATATTGTTCATTCGCGACGAAGGCAAATCGCATGTCTTACTATAGTGTTACAGAAAACACTGTACTGTACCTAAGAAATGCGGCGAGGTGAAGCCCGAGAAATAAGTAGTATGACTGTGGCCGCCGCGGGCTTTGCCGAAAGATTGACGAAATGGAGCAGCCGATACCCTCCCCGTCTTGCCGCCCGCGTACATAAGGCGCGGTATATTAGTTTCGGTAGCAATATAATTTTCATTGCATATTTATTAGAGCGAGTATTCAGGACACGAGAGATTTGACTGAACATTAGTCGACGGGTCATTTTTTTTGGGTTTGCGAATTGTTTTTTCATAATAAATAGTTCGTTTCTGATGACATTAGTAAACTCTAGGACCGACGATAAAGCCAAGGCGTTGCAGGAGACTTCTATGTCATGCAAGCGAGTTCTATCGGCTGGTATAATGATTAAGCTACTAGAGGGGGAATCCCCGAATGCTAAGCAATTCTGTAATATTGATCTCGAAAAAAACCTTGACCCAAGTGTCTTTCAAGATGCCGTTCAAGTTAGTACCGTTTTATCTTTTTGCTACAAGTTACAAGCATAAAGATAAAACCAAAGGTCGATGCCAACGTTCCAGTTGAAAAGGTGAAAAAAGACCAGGTCCCCAGTTCACGGTAGTTCCGCTGTTCCTGGTGGGGATTATCAGGCTTAGTAATTGTAGCGAGTGGTGCTAACCATCGCCAGATTCCACACTGACCACACGACTTACCCTGATAACACATGATATACGCACTTTTTTTTAGGATCGGAATTCCACTGCTGTTCAAGCATTTGCAGATTCCGCAGGTTCGAGGCTGCGGAAGTGTAGCTTAAGAACTGTAAAGGAATTTTGAGAGCTCTCGGAGGAGTCTGGGCTTTAGCCCTCTACATTAGTATGTACTATTTCACTTGATTGAGAGGCAGCCGAGTTCTAAGACCGCTTCGAGTGAAGCGCTATAGTGACTAGGCCCAAGGGCCTCCACGAAGGATCGGCTTTAGCTGTCATTGGTCGATAATACAATAAGCATGATGAGGACAGACATTACAAAACCTAAGTGGAAAGCACACATTTCTTTCTAAATTTCTAAAATGAAATTAGGTTTTATAGATTTTGGCCCCTTATTTTAGGTGTTATAGTCCTAAAAATACGGTTATTCTGACCTTTACATAATATATACAAAGATTATACATATTTCAGTTAAATAAATCGGTTACCGTACCCAAGTGTAGGTAACTCGTCGCGTGCACCGAACAATGTCAATGACCAGTGTTTCGATATTGGGCGGTATAAAAAAACGTCCGCCATTTTGAATTACATCGCGCCGATCATGGCCAAACTGTCTGCAAGTAGGGCCATGAGATTGGCGATTTTTATCTCTGTTAATAAGCAGCTCCTTTACATACTTTGTGGTCCAACATACCGCAATAAGTGGTGCTGATACTTTTACCTTAAAAACTAAGGTCGTTTTCTTTAAATATTTGATTTTACTAGGTTAGGTATCGGCATAAAATTAATTTAAGACAATATTTATATTTGAGATTTCAGCATATCTGTTAATATCGCGATCTTTGCGTGTTTTTTAAATATTTGAACAAGTCAAAAATCGTAGTTGGCGAGATGTTGAAACCGTCCCTTTATTTCACCGTCAAAAAGATAGGAATAATAATCTAATTAGAGTGCCAAAATTAAAAATAATTAATTCAATTTTGAATGTCTGAATAAAATTTCTAATTTTTATTTAATCATATTTTTTGTGCTAGTAACAATATTAAGAAAAGCAACTATGTATGTGATCGTTATCAATACAATAAGATGAACATTGACTTGTTAAGTGAGGGCTTACGGTTAGAGATTAGAGAATGGTTTTGTGTTATCTCAGTTTAATGATAAATCTAGTATGCACTCCTTGCAATGTATACGCAGCGAAAGGTTGAAGAATTGAAAGAAAAGTTAATTTATTTTGTAAAGCAACGTGATTTGGCTTAAATGTATTGATTCCTATACTGTTATCTGTGGAAAGGTTATTGTAACGTAATCCTTGTAGAATGAAAAGTGAGTTTTACAAATTTCTAACAAGTTCTCAGGTTTGCAAAGTTAGCAATATTACTTGGTATTGTATATATATTAAACAAGTTGTCCCCTGTTGTGGGTTCAGACCGCTCCAAACAGAATTTTTGTATATATTAACTCTCTTACCCCAATTTTATTTTCAGGACAGGAACATAAATCCTCCTACTTTCACGTTCCCTCTCTCATCTTTCACAATTTCTATCATTCAGCATACATTCATCAGCACACTACATTTACGCATCGCCTCGCAACCCTCGTTACACTTTCTGGTACACGGTCTGGTTTTGCTTAATTACATCACCCAGCAACCTGCAACAAACCGCAAGAAAGTGTGGCAGCTCTCCTCCTCTTCCAAAAGGGAAGCGATGTTGCCGCAAACAATGCTATTAACCATTTCCACTTCGCAAGCCACTAAACTAAGCTCTCCATAAATAAGACAGCAAGTAATTGCTTGCATCCAAACGGTATTGGAAATCTCTAGAAGAGGCCTATCTACCTTGCGAGTGGAATTTCATAAAATCCGTTCTTAGCTGATCTGTACTCTGAAAGAATATACCTACCAAATTTGAAATCCCCAAGTAGAATTATTTATTATAAAAGAGTAGCCAATTTGCCAATCTCGTCACTGTTCAGTATATAAAATAAAAAGTAACATTTTGACTCGTAACTAATTAAAATCGGTTATTTTATATGCTCACTGTTCAACTGCTCGTCTAATGGCCGCATTATAGCGCGCGATAAAAACTGAAGATTTCGGATACGTTTTTGTGCATTCGACGCGTTGATTTAAAGTGATTTGCTCTGGAAGCCTGTTCCACTTCTCCCCTGCTCTCGACGTGATGCTATATTTAAACAAGGTTTTGTAATGCACACAGATTAGTGGTTTTCACATTGGGGACCCCATTAGTAAATTTACATTCGCTTACAGAGTCGTGGCCCGGGGTGTGCTTGGGATTACTCTACGAAAATTAAACCAATGTGGATATCCATTGTCGAACGAACGTAACCTAGCCTAGCGGATTCTTTTTTAATTTGCACTGCTGACTATGTGGCATTTTTGCAGACTCTGCGAGTGCAAGGGGGCATGGCCTTGGGGGCGTTTAGCCTAAATCTTCCTTTAAGGTAGCAAAGCTTAGGCACAAGGGACCCCGCGGAGGTACCTTCGCTTAAAATATCAGTCGTCAATAATACCCTTTTAGCTTTTCAACTTAAGGGCTCATGTGAGGGCCGAACCTGAACATGGTCGATTGCTATTACCTAGTTAATATTACTACCACTTCGGACAGCGTTAGCAGTGGCAGAAGAAGTAGCGGAAGAAACTCAAGCAACCCTTCTGTCTGTAATGATCAGGTATTGGTTGCCCCTGTGATATATGAACTGATTCAGATTAGGCAGTGGGTATAGCGCGTAGAACTGGTGATTTTTGAGGTCTTAAAATTCCGGAGTGGACATCACGAACCGGCACTCGGACAGAGGCCACTTCCAGCGGGTTCTGTTGGATATCTATACGGAGGTATTTTTTCACGAGCGGACGTACTGATGTCAAAGTGATGATGATGATATAACATTAGTTATTGTTAGTATCGAAACAAGTGATTAAAAAACCTGTAATTTTTTTATAAGAGAGCACCTTCCTGCTGCGTGGCGCTATTGATTTTTTTCCTTTTTAATTTCTTTGTCACGTTATCACAGTAGATATTATTTTTAGCTTTATCTATCCGTCATACTCAACCTTCGCTAAGATTTATCTCAGGCATTTCCGTGTACGTTTGTTTATCGAATTTATTAATATTCTTCAACGCGTTCGTTACAAATTTATCTAGATTTTTTTTTTAACGAGGAAGTTTCTTGTTGTTTTTACTAAAAGTACGGCCGCATCTGACGCAAGACATGCGGTGAATGTTACATGTTATAGAATTTGTTTACACTGCGATTGTCCTAAAGGTTGTCTGGTTGTACCACCGTGGCGCCAATATCTGTCAAACGAAAGGAGTGGTTTATTGATTTGAAAGCTTTAGTGATCTGTGGCTTTATACTAATAAACAGTTATAGCCCTTTCTGTTAAATTTATGTAAATAAAACACTAAGACGACAATGTTAATAAATGAGAACGGTTTTACAACTAACAAAAAATATTCTATTTTTTTGTTGACTGGACTTTCACTGCTGTCCAAATGGTATTTGCAGATCTCGTGGGCTCGAGTTAGACATACAGAAGGTGCCTAGCCTAAGACCTTTTGAAATAGCGAAGCTGGAGGGCTCCCGGAGAAGCCTAGTTTCGAACAGTTACGTACTTCTATTTCACCGAACTGACGGAGGCCGCCGTGATTTTATATCGCCTCCGTTGACTTTGAGGGGATCTCCGCTTCGGCTGTCACACGTAGACAGTACCCGCTTAGCATTCCTACACAAGGACGCCCAAAAGGCTCGAACCTCCACTTAGCCGGTGGTTATTGCTTAACTAGTAACACTAATATTACTCAGGAAATCGTTACCGTTTTGAGAAGAAGTGGGAGAAGAAACTCCAGCGACGCGTATACCTAGTGTGATCGGAGGTTGGCGTCCCCTGTGATATACAATCCGACATCGTTTCCGACGAAACCGCTTGGTTATCGAATGGCAGTGATGACTACGTGTACGTAGCTTGTCTTATTGTCGTCGTGTCATTCCGAAACTCAAGTAAGTTTCTTGGTCTCAGGATGAGACAGCGTTTGATTGTGGCGACGGCACCTGTAATCAATGAATTTGTGTGTTGATCGGTAGGGTTAAATGAATCTATGCCCGGTTTAGAAACTAAACGATAGTAGGCAGTTCCAGGTCGACATGAAGGCTGTATTGCATACGCACCACGGCGCACCCGTTGTCCTGCGCACGAACCTTTTCTGTACGACCTGGAGTCTGAATGTCGGGCAGGTTACCATGCGCAAAGTACGAGCTTGCGTATGTGGGAACGGGACTGGTTACAGCTTTATTCGACAATGACATTTTACTCCCGTTGTTTAGTATTCTAGACGACATCTAGGTAACTGGTTTGCGTCAGCCATGGCGCTGGACAGTGGCAGCCTTTCTTAACGCCTCCAGCGACACCTACATTACTCTACAATGTAACGATAGCATCCTGCAAAATATTATATTCACTCGTGTAGACATAAAAATAATAGAAAAATAGCGGTGCAAGGTTATTAACTTTTTTATTCATTAAACAACCAATTCTTTAATGTTACCAAAATAAAAATGGTACAGGTACAAAGAGATTTTATTGCACTCTACTTATAAAATACCATATTTATTCATATAAGCAATGCATATTGAAAAATATCTGTTTCCTTTGGTTAAAAATTAAAAGTTACTAATTTCATTTTTTTTGTGTCCAATTTTGTAATAAACTATAAAAATTTAAAAAAAACATACCGGAAAACATAGTAACTATCGTAATTTTTAACACTTGACAGTCCGCTGTGAATTTCGCGTTTGACAGTTCGCTTTGTGGTTCAAATTGAATATTTATAACTAAGACAGGACAATGGTCGACGGATCAACCTAGTACATAAATGAAAATGATCGACAAATGTGTTACTTAGCGTAAAATAGACAACGGCTATTTATTTATTGTAACTGGGTTCAGAGACGAAAAAGATGCCTAGAAAATAGTAAAAACCTATTTCTTCCCAATCCGGTGAAACTATAGTATATAGCGGGTTTAAAAGAGAAGCCTCGAGCGTCGATATTTTTAATGATGCTTAGGTTAAGCTCCTTTCACGGCCTGTGCCTTCAAACCCGCGAAATTTGCAAATACAACTTGAACAGCACTTTAGGTCACGAAAAAAAACATCTTTCCATAGAAATCGCAGAGAAAATTGTAACCCCATGTGGCATCCCGTTGTATGACCCAAACATATGACGTTAATTAAAACAAATATTAAAGCATGTGTAAATTTTATTCCTTATGCCTTCGAGTAAGTCTGTCGGGACAGCCGGTAATTCAGATAGTTTTATATTCTGAATAACAGAATTGTTATTTATGAAACATTATACTCAATTAACAGTAAATTTTGAATTATTTTCGAATTCCTAGCCCAAGGAACCGCGTCTAGAATTTCCTTGCAAACTATTTTGGACAAATGTGCATCTAATTACCGGATTACTGGTAATCATATAAAAATTACAGCAGTCTACAATTGCATACCTGGTTTTTATAACTTTAATTATAACAATTGTTTTTTTTATTGGTGCAGGTACGCGGAGGCAGTACAGGGGTTCCACCTCCAGCTCCTCCAGCACTTCAAGAAGAAAAGAGGACCCCACTCCAGCCCCAGCAACAAGGCAGAGCACAGCCTCCCCCAGGTCTGTATTTCTTTTAATACTCGTATTATATATTTTTTTGTAAATGTAGGAGGTTCAGACATAAAATATTCATGGAGATTGGTTATAGGTGTAAGTTTCAAAGAGGTATTTGCCTGCAGAACACGACCAGAAGTATAACCCTGTCGCATTACAATGAAATTAAAAAAAATTATTGTAACTTTTCTGATTGATCACTTTACACAGGATGATTGCTGATAAATCTTATTATTCCCCCTTAAAAGCTTTTTTACAATCTCCCTGTATAGAGGCAAGTAAGTTACAAGTTTGCTAACAACAAGTTGCCATATCATTATTACCATTTTAGCTGTAGTACTCCCACTGCTGGACGTAAGCCTTCCCCAAAGATTTCCAATAGGACCGGTGGGATGCGGACTGCACCCAGCATTGACTATATCATCATGGTCGCCGATTCGCCTTTGTCGGATTTTAATGTAATTTTGAATTCCACAGAACCCGTGGTGGTCGCCCCGCCTCCACCAAAGCCAGTAGTCGTGAAAGCACCTAAGAATGTCAAGATCAATCAGAAGGTATGTGGAAATTTAACTTTAAAACATATTCTAACATCTCGAAACATCGTATCATTTACATTTAAAAACATGTTACATAATCACGATGAGAAATCTATAGAATAAAGGAATGCAGTCGCTTTATATGTTATACAAAGACTCACCTCGCCATGTAAGTTAACCATTCTAGATACATCTAATCTAGACGTATCTTGAAAGTGTTCATATTTATAAGCAAGTTCAATTCCATTTGAAAAATCAAATATTTCACCATGCAGTCCACGCGGCTCGACATCTCTCACTGAACCATTTAAGCCATGGGGTCACCCGTGAGTGTATAAGGTAAGGTTCATCGGATACGTTTCCTACAAAACACATATTGTAACTATCAAAGTAAACGTACATAGAAGTGAACTACATGGTCCTGTTACCCAACTGGGGACGCCTTGATTTTTAAAAGCAGCAAAAACTTTTAAGTTTTTTATTTTATTAAAACTTCACCGTTAAAATCTCTATTTTTATGTAGTTTTAGAATGTAAATCTTAAGTAATAAAAATTATGATTTTCTTAAATTGTCTTCACCCGATTAGCTTTAGGTTGACAGGTGGGTCGAAAAGCATACGCGTTTAATCGTCATTCTAGTTTGCCTATCTCTTTCGAGGTTATGGAGTTTGCTATTGACGAACACCTTAAATGTACGATAGGGCCCGCTGAAGTGTTGCTTTATTTAGTACGATCGGCCCCAGTTAATCCTCGTAAACCGAGTTCCGAAGCCACGCTTGTTTTACAAATCAATTGCATTGGCTATTAACTCCCTGCTTGCTGTACGACGTTTGACTTGACGATCGATATACATGACCTTTAAGTCAGAGGTCGTAAAAATTATCATATAGAGACAAACATTAAAGTAAAACTGGTTCTATGTGACGAGTCGAGGTTCTTCCCTCTGGGACGCTCTCAAAAAGGAATGCTTAACGGGATTCATATGACAGCCCTAGGAGAGGCCCCCTCTTGGGCGTTATTTTTTTCAGCTATTTAATAGGATTACGCTGTTGCGATCCAATAGTTCAGGGAGCTCCCAATGCTGTAAAATAAATAATGAAATGGACCGAGCTAATTCTTTTATGAATTCACAAGTTTAGTTAATTTTCAGATGTTTTGCTTATACCTCTTTGGCTCTTTAGAACATCAAACCCGGTTATTTATGCCAAATGGCAAACATTAATTATCCATAACAAATCATTAAAATAATCAAAAACATCCATGAAACAATAATTTTTATATAGCTAAGTTAAATCACTAGCTGCAGAGACATCTTATCTGAAAATTGCTTAATGAAAATTAATGTGCTTCACATTTTGGGGTAAAAAAAATCACTGTGATGGTAACCATTAATATAAACGTTTATGTCATCATTATTAAGTTCTATTACGTGTATATGATATTCGATCGGTGGTCAAAAATTAATTCCTAATTACATAATATATCACTACGCAATAGCTGAATGATAACATCTTGAAACCGAAGTTGAAAAAGTCCCAACACTTAACATAACAAGCTTATAACATGTATATAATGCTAAATATCTACTTAAACGAATATAAAAATAAGTTTAATGTAAAAGTTATTTACTGAGTTACTATTGACGTAATTTAAAAATGCATTAGAACTGATCCTAATCCAATTACATCGGGCCCGTAGTAATTGATTTCGGCCGAATAATCAGGTAAATCAATAATCACGGCGGTGAGCTCTGTCCATGTTTGTATATTTTTACATATACATATATATTTACTTTTTTATATGTATAAATATAAGAGCTACTTAACCACAATGATTATGGAGGTTTAATGTTTAGTTTTTTTGGTTTCCAAATACTTTTTTGAAATATAATTTGTATTTATCATGAAACTACAACGCTATTACGTGTTGGTCTTTTTCCTTAGTCTAAATTTCTATACAGGAAGTAATATAGAGGGATTTCTTTGGGAGACTCACCTCGAGAAACATATTACAGTAATACCCCGCTTTACGCGAAGGATACGTTTCAAAAAAAATCGCGTTAACTGAAATTCGCGTATAACGAGGTTTATGATTAAACATAGTCAAAAATTATTACAAAAAAATACAAATCATTTTAATCAATCACTTTTATTCTAGGAACACTTTATGCAATACATACTCTTATTTTTTACGGAAAAATACATCTATTGTCTTTTGGGTAACGTTTTGTTTACGTTCTTGTTAAATACGATCATAACACCCAACACTGCTTTTAATTGTTTGACAGATGGTCAAGACACCATAGAGAAGTTGATGACTCAATATATTTATATGCACTCTTTCGCGTAATTCGAGGCATTTGTGCGCGAAATTTGCAATTCGCGTTATAGTGAAACCGCGTATAACGGGGTCGCGTAAAGCGGGGTATTACTGTACTAGGTAGAAAGGTAGCGTCAAATTCAGGATGCTTAGATGAACGTACCAACTGAACAGTGTCAGTCACTTAATGCGGGATAATGGTCCATATCGCCGCCTCTAGTTTTCGTGGGATCGGTGTGAACTTGGCTTCAGTCGCAACTAATTTTCCGGTCTCACAACACTGTACCTAACAAATATTTATTTGCACAGTGCACACACGCCGAGCTATTGTTGCTTGCCGTGAGAACCAATGATGTGCTTGCTCACTGACTGTCGATATCGATTCAAATATCTCTACAGCCGTATTTATGCGGATAATTATAACTATGATATATTGAATTAAACAATCGTCCAAAATATTTTAAAAAATCTGAAAATTCGTGTGTTTTGGGGACCACAATTAAACGTATAATGCACAGTCACATCGAGTAACGACAGTCAAAATGTCAAGCAACCTGTGTAGTATTATCACGATTGTCTTATTGGCATGTACAGATTCTGCGGGCTTGAGGAGACAAGGTGCATGTTTGTATAGCTTTAACCTAGTTTTAAAAATCCAAGCTCATGGGCTTCCACAGAAGACACGATTCAGGCCGTGCTACATGTTATTTAAATGACTGTGTTGGGAGATGCCACCGAGTTCTCAGGTCGCTTGGCGGACGCTTCACCGCGTGCTGCTGGCGTAAGGGCCCCTGAAAGAGGAACTCAGCTTATGGGAGCTAGAGAGACCCGAACATCTACTTAGTCAGTGGCTATATCTAATGAAATTAAAAAATCACCTATAAGTTTTACCTTTTTAACACGTGGAACGCCAGACTAAAAACCATGTTTAGTTCAGTGGGCCGCGACGGGCACCATGTGACTGCCATCATGTTGGGTCCAAGAGGCCGCGTCGGACACCATGTGTCCGCATGCCCTGGATCACTTCAGAAGCCTCTATGGAGCCAACGGACAGTGTTTCGACTGTTTTTACCAAGGCATGTGACCCGCGCGGCCCTGCAGATAAATAATGGGTAAATCGCTGTATCCGTAAGTCGTCCTTTATTTTTAAGGGTTTTATTGACAATATTTGCAAAAAAACACCTTGGCGATTTTTTGACGATTTTCGATTTAATGGTGTGGCCCCAGGGCACAGTATGCTGTCGGACACATGGTGTCCGCCATGGCGTTCAACGTGTTAAAAACAATATTTGTTAATCTCGCAAGTTCTAGAAACATTCATGCATCGTGAACCGCAAACAACGTATGCATACATTCAAAATACATACAACCGAAAGGATAGTCATTAATTATATAAGTTATGTAAACAAAAAATAAAATTATAATTATTTTTAAAATAAGTACCTTTAATTAATTTCGCCAAAACCACAAGAAACGTGTATGCATAAAATAACGTCAACTTAACAGATACAAATACACTTCGGATTGAGATTATTTTTAATTTTGTTATAAAATTGGTATTAATATTAGATACATAAACTTCTTAAATGAGGAGATCTGTAAAAGAACTGCGGACACCGATGTTGATGGAAGAATTGCTCACTTGAATTGGCAGCGGGTGGAGCAACATTTTAAGCGATAGCCTTTGGGGCTGAACGGTTGAGTGGCGACCACGAGCCGGTTGACGTGGTGTTAATAGGCCCCCAACTATGTGGACTGACGATATAGTCAAGGTCCACCTAGAGGAGGGGTCCATATCACATCACATGGTGATAATGATGAAACTTCTAAAATTAAACTTTATAAGCTTTCGTGTTTAAATAAATAATATGGTTTCATAATAGCAATTCAACAAATTTCGTTTCAGTAACGTCATCAAAATGGCGGCCGCCAGTTTGGGCTGCATCGATTATATGCAGATTTAAAACAACCGTAACCGTTGTAACTTTTTACCTGTTTTTAAGTGCCTTTAGTGGACGAATGCAATACCAAGCTTTTATTGTTGTACGTAAAACCTTTTTTTTTGTTAAGCTATTATTCCTATGACAATTACTCAAAGTTATTTATTCATTTATATATTATGTATGCCATGTGAAGAATGACAGAAAAGCACAATTTGGCTTAAACTAAAATCAAGTCGAGGTCCCTTATGATAGTATTTTCCAATTTAATGCTACTAGTGCAACAAACTCGCCTTGATTTGAGAATAGTCCACAACAAAACTATGGCCGATTTTATTTGTACTCATTTTTTAAATATTCTTGATACAATACATATAGTATAGCATTTCCAAGTATTATTATATGAAAATTCATAGGCATTACATTGGAGTGTAGTCACTAATTTTATGAAACATAGAGAAATATGTAAGAAAAGGACCAATATTTAGTCACTTCCGCACATATAGTGGTAGTCGTGCAATAAAATGCACCGCCCGCCAGCCCGCTGATAAATGCGTATGCGGCAAGCAATGCGAATCACAACCGCAACCGCCAAACTACCCAACACGTGTTTCACCCCTCCTCGGGGCATCTTCAGAAGTTATGTTACACCGATTAGTGTCAAATACAGAGTGAGCTCAGCGACGGACTGAAAATGCAGCGTGCAGCGAAGTGTCTAAATATTGGTCCTTTTTTTTACTTAGGATGGCCTTCCGCGAGGTAACGCCTGATTCCATTAAATATAGAGAAATATATAACAAGCTCTTCTTTACTTTTAGTCCTAAACCATGTACATCATTATTTTTCTTATAATTATTAATACTAGACATCAATATCATATATATTTTGAGTATGTACATATATTTCTATATGAAGTTTTATTGTAAGAGTCTTTAGCTTTCATATAATATTATAGATCAGGGTTGTGCAAAACGCGGTCCAGATGCCGCTTGCGGCCCTCAAAACATGAACATGCGGCCCGCCAGATATTTTTAAAATGGAATTAATTTTCTAGATTTTCTTCTATCAATAATTATAATACAATGTAGTACATATTAAACCAAAATATTTTTTTGCGAAGACATACTCTTAAGTTTTTATAAATCTTGAGTCGAAAAAAAATTACGTTTTTGACGAGAAAAACAAAGCTAATGTTGTCTCTGCTCGGAAGTGCGTATATTTGCGAAAAATTAAAAATAATTTCTATTCATGAAATTTATAAAAATAATCACCGAACAAAACTGAGTCATGTGCGAATAGAAAGCTTGATAATTTTGTTGATTTTTTAATTTTATATTATATATGAAATCTAAAAATTTCCTTATATTCTATATTTTAATGTTTATTATAAATATTGTTTTGTAAATTATCAATAAGTGTTACATTATCTGCAGCCCATCAAAAAAAAAAATTGTCCGTTGACTGAAAAAGGTTGCTCACCCCTTGTTACAGATCAGCATTGACTAGTTCAACGTATTGTTTATACATTATACAATTGTTTATACTTTATACAAATAAGCACGCCAACTGCTGTATATAACTTTAAATTAGTTTCAGTACAACACGAAATTTTACTTCACAAGATTTTATACTTACGTTACAGTGATATTATATGAAAAAATGAAGTAAATCTTTAACGAAGCTTTCAAATATTCAATCTCCAAAAGCTCTTTCTCTGTTTCAAAAATGGACAGCTATAATATTTCACTATGTATGCAAGTGTATATATGAATCTGTTTTTATATAAGAAAAGGACCAAACAAAGTGCACCGCCCGCCAGCCCGCTGATAAATGCGTATGTGGCAAACAATGCGAATTACACAACTGCCTCCGTTAAACTCGCTAAACACGTGTTTCACCCCTCCACGGGGCATCTTAAAGAGTTATATTACACCGATTAGTGCCAAACACAGACTCTTTGTTGCACGACTCATGTGCATCCACTGCATGTGCGGAAGTGGCTAAATATTGGTCCTTTTCTTACTTAGGATAGACTTCCGCAAGGTAACGCCCGATTCCATTAAATATTTAAGATCAGCCTATTTTTTATATATTTAATGAAATTTGCAGGTAAATTGTATAGCAATATTTTACACGTAACCTTTAGGGTATGCCCTGGTAAAGCCGGAGTTATTGTTTTAGACTATTATCATATTGTTATGGCGCCATGACAATGTGATATACAATCTATAATATTGGTAAGCAGAACTATATAAGACGAGGACTAGCTTAAATGCTGCTTATTGTTTGTTTAAACAGTGATGTGTATGTCCTGATACTACCACTTGAATCTGTCAACGAATCTTTAAAAGCTATTTTAACTGTCAACGAATAATTTGTAATTGTACCTTATATATACATAATAAAAAATAGTCTTTTTTTCGGGCCTCGTTGGCGAAAGCTTGCAGTAACTCGATGAGCCACAGAGGGCTTTGTTCGAGGTTTCTTTACAAGATGGAATCAAAGATTAGGAGATACGTATATATGCGACAATAAGCGACATATCCCAGCGGGTTGGTAAATTAAAATGGTAGTGGTAAGTACATATAACGCGCAGAACAGAGCCCATAGGCACTTTAGGTTCTGTGTACACCAAGTGGACACCACGAAACGCGGCAGCTTTGTTTGATATTTTTCTCATAACGATCTTTCGAGAACTTATAAAAAATTGAATGAAATTAATAGAGTCGTTTTTAAGTTATGGCGTGGCCAAGGGTTATAGGGATTAATTTTTATATTTATAAAGGATATCTTATATATTATCGTTGTTGTAATAACGGATCGACGAGCGTAGCATAGAACATACACTCACAGACTTGCATGCTTGCTTGGTTTCGGTTGAAGTTGATGCTGATAACTCGGAGGATTTTACAGATTCATCGGAACTGAGTTCATGGAATGGGAGGGTCTGTGAACTTAAAAATGAAACAGAAGCTGGACAAACGCATTCCAGTTGTACGATGCCATTCGCACGTAGTGAATCGCTCTACCCGAGTAGATCTGTGTAGTGTTGATGTTGTGTGTATGCGAGTTGGGAAGGCAGCGTGGACCGCAGGCGAGCTAAAAAGGGATCCGGATCCAACCTCGGTTCGCCCACGCTGTTCGCAGTTTGGGAGCGGGAGGCCGCCCTATCACAGGGTGGACAGGCGACTTTCTATGTCTGGCAGTGGCTAACGTGATGTTTAAAACGATTTCATATAAATAATTTTAAATAGGCGTTTGTGTACATAAATGTACAAATTTAAAATGATTTTTTTAATTATTTTTGTCATTACCCTGCCGTTATCATCGCCAAGAATAGGTTTATTTATATTTCCCTTATGCAATATCACATACATTACAATCGAAACTGTTTTCTACGTTTATATTTAATACTATTACGTATGGGATAACGTAGTTGAGTAATGTGTTTACTAGATATGAGGAAATACCGGAAGACGGTAATTGTAGCCGTCAGAAATAAACTCGGTGTTGGCTAAATGTTTTTTAAATAGACCAAAAGCTAATGATCGTCATGATCTTCATGATGTCAGCCGATAGACGCTCGCCGTGAGCCCCGGCCTCTCCTCTTTCAAGGATTGCCACTATGACCAGTCTTGCGCTGCTCGCATTCAGTTAGTTTTTCGCAACATGTGTTTTCGGTACTCCTAATGGCAATAAAACTAAATTTAACAATAGTAAAATGATGTTAAAATATTTACAATTATTTATATCGATAAAAATAATAAGAATTGAAACTTTGAAAGGCATCATTACGTCTACAACGGAAAGGTGCCCCAACACTAGCACAGTAACGTGTCGACCGGCGTCGGCGGCGGACGCGTTCGCGAGTCGGTGTTCAAGTTTTTTGTTTAAAATAAAATCTTCCACCATTTCCATCTTGAATCTTGTAGTGCCTCTCGGTTATTTCCATTTAATTGAAGTTTCATTTGTGCGCCACAAAACGTTTGTGTACCTATACCTGTGTTGAATGTTAATTTTGTTCCGGTGACACCGATTGGAATGCGCCATTTTCATGGTTTGATATTTCTTACGTATGGTTATTTTTTTAATGCACACAGATGTAGTTGTATGTGTGCGTGATTTTCCTTGTTGCTTAGGTGTTTTCATGGTTAATAAAAATTTTATTAGAACGGTTCGGATTTTGATCTTTTGATGCTCTTCGCACTATAATTATACTGAGTGATATATTTCATAGTGACCAGGACACATTATCGTCAGGATCTCTTGAAATATTCATACATAATTTATAATTTTCGCAATAACATAGTTGTTATTGCAAAAACGGTACGGTTTTTGACCTTGTGTGTATTATACACAGCTGCAAGTTTTATTCCAAAATACTTTTGGATATAGGCTATACGAATAGGTCCTACCGCGGTCCTTGAGTGCTAGTGCGTATTTTCTTATTAAACGATGTCGTTGCTAAAATTATTAGCAAAGCTGTAATGGTTATGACGTGACTATTTCTAATTTGGAGAATTTTAATCTGATTTCTTTTTATATCCGTCGCTGATGTACAATAAAGAGAAAATAAACAATTGAACAGGCTGTGCTAGACGACCTACAGTGTTCAAAAAGGTCAAAGGATAGTAAATAAAAATAAAGTAGAAAATTAAATAGTAAAGATAATAATAATATGAGCCGTAAGTTGTCCACTGGTGGACATAGACGTCCCCCATATATTTACAGTAAGGCCGTTTGGGAGCGGCCTGCTTCCAGCGTATTCCAGCGACCTTAACAAGGTCATCCGGTGGACCTTTGGATATTATACGTATTTACTTAAATTAAAAAAATGTTTTGTTCAAAAGCTTTGCGAATAAATAAGTTATAAATATATAAATTAACAAACATATATATAAAAGATTAAGTAATTTTCTTTGTTGTAGTTTGTATGTAAAACTTACCATTGAGAGCCTCATGTTTCTGGTTACTGATTGGTGAAATATCTTCGACCATAAGTCCATATGCCGATAAAAATAAATTATCGAAGCCTCGGTTCCCATCTCAGGGGATCGTGCACCAACCAAAGAGTCACAGTCTTCTAGACAATATCATAATATACATACCGAAGATGTACATAATGAAGCGGTCTTAGTCGAGTCCCTGGGGGAACCCCCGCGTTTAATTTATTGTTCAATCAGCGGCCTGCTATCGCACACTCGATGAAATTATATATATTTTTATTTAAAGACATTACAAATATATCAAAATAAAATATTATGGTTTAATGCCGCGGGAAGTCCACTACTGGAAGACCTCAACACGGTAGCCTGTCCACCTTGCGAGTTGACGTCGTTCGTTGCGTTTGTTAGTCTGTAGTGTCCACATTACAACCTTAAGGCTCTAGCGGCCATTTGTTCAGCGCTATGTGGCCTGCCGACTATAGTTTTCCAATTCGCTATGCTACGTCTTCTACTTACGTTCGTACGTAAATTAACTTATTGTTTATGATTCGACCTAGATGAGCAATCCCGAACATCGCTCTCTTCTTGGCTTTTAGACCTACTAAGTGCTTTTGTCGATGAGGCCCAAATTGTGACTACATTTTTGATAATATAATTATCTCAGTAACAATTAAAAATATTCTCTTGCGATAAATATAACACTGATATGGTGGCATTATTGTATTTTTACACAATTTAGTAGGAGCATTATATTTTTCTGAGATAATTGGCTCTAGTGTTTGACCCAGAACGTTATGAATACATTATTGGAATTCTACTAAAAACATTGGATAAACAGACTATTTTCATATGATTACGCGAGCAATCTGCTCCTCAATTTGTCCGTTTAATCTAAATAACGCTTGATGTTTATTTCTGTCCACCTAGCCTCGGGATAATAGATTCGTTATGTGAATGTTTCTTTTAAATTTCTGTTCTATTTTTTTTTTGCTTCGGTTTCGGTAAACAGGACAATTGATTACATTAATATATATACTGTCATATTTATTCTATCAGTCGATACGCCCACTACAAGCAATATGCCTCCTCTCCAAAAATTTCCAAGTTGACCGGTCTTATACGACCCCTATCCAGCGACTTTCTGAGACCTAAACTATGTTGTCGGACCACTCAGTGGGAAGCTTACCACCGTCCACCAGTTTGTGGTCGCCACTTGAGAACTTTTAGATCCAACTGCAATCGGTACCATGAGCGACGTGCCAAGCACACAGCCACTGTAAAGTGTGCTTGCGTTTTTAAAGTTTTTTTTTTTATGTAGATTAGTCGTAATAGATAGCTCTAGTTGAAGTAATCATATAAAAGTAGTCTCCACTAGGTGTATCTACGACAAAGTCAAGGTAGTAGCAAGTCGTCGGATACGGGCAACGCAAGATTGGTGGTCATTGCGTTCTTTGAGGAAGGCCTATGCCGTGCAGTGCGTGCGTGCCTAGGCCGTCTGTCAACTGACGTGATGAATCACATGTGCTCCTTTATATTTACCAACATATGACTGTGAAACATGATTTTTAATAAAAGTCAACGTGATTGGAGCAATTACCTATATAAAATCACTCGGTATTATGTTACAATAATTTAACTTTCTATGGGAATACGACAGGTCAATAATTTTTACAGTATAAAGTCCGTATGCAGATATTTAACAAAAAATAATATGTAGTGATCTAAATTTTTCTTACTATATTATGTCTACGTTGTTCAGAAAGAGTTGTACATTTACCGCTCCAAAGCTTATACCGGTTCTATTGAGAGTCTATGATGGAGGCCAATGAAGACATCTCACGACTGAAATATATTCAAATAGCACTTAGCTGATAAACTTTGACAACTTTGTATTAAATGTAGACAGGTACTTCTATTTGAGGAGACGCGACGTCGCAACGCCGAATCGAAATAGAACTGGCCGCAGGTCGGCGCGTATCTGAATCTCTCTCTTCGCATACCCTTTGTTTAATGTCGTATTGTATCCTTACTATTAACCGCGCAATTATTTAATCTATTCTTAGTGTTTATAATGTATATATTCTTTATTAGTTTCCTTCGTATTAGTGTTGGCCAGGGATCGGTAACTTGCCAATCTTTATTCATCCAAATCAATTTCATTCCCTCTAAAATAATCACGGTCTGATAAAACGTACTTTTTTCAACGCTTTTTCTAATCCTCTGAACAGTCGGAATAATCTTTTTCCGATATAGCCTTCAAGATCTTCGATTCAGTTTTATCTATTCAATCGTGTCGGATCGGCATCCCCGCATTGGCCTTTTATGTTTTCTGAACAGCCAGAAGGTTTCGAATCAGGCTAAAGCGGTGATTAATAGATTAGTTTGTTTAAAAAAAAAGGTTTATATTTGCAAGTACTTCTTATCGTTGGAAGCAAAAATATATTCCTTCGCAAATATGATCTTTTCTGGTTGTATAGTCTTCAATCTAGCAGGTATCTGGAATTTTATTTTTTTATTCATAGGTGTCGTCTACTTCCCCTTTGAGTCTTGACACTGTGAGGCCAATATGTGGAAGTTTAGCACTGGGCCAGCCACATAGCTTGAATAATTAAGGTCTTCGAAAAACACTAGGTGTTGACAGTTTCCAATCAGAGCTATGTATATATGTATCTATGGGGGTGGCCTATGTCTAGCAGCGAACCTGTTACAGCTGTAATGATGATAAGGTTTTAACCCTTTTCTTGATAATGTATCTGTAGAGATACATCAGAATTAAAAAAAAAATGGTGGCATCAATTTTGAACTCAAAGTAATCTTTTGTATGTGAATGTTTAGGAAATTTCTTAATTTTCCAAAGCTTGTTCAGTTTTTTCTGTTGGCATCTTTGGGTTTTAAAAGTCAAGTGGTATGAATATTAATGTAATATTAAAAAGAAATCTGCCATGTTAAGGGTTAAAGCTACTTCGTATAGATGGACCATTCGTAGAGCGATTGAATACGAATAAAAGTATAGTAATATTTACTTACATATATGTAATTATATATAGCCATTATCATATACGTATCATGTCATTATATCATGATGTACTGTGTACGATTTATGATATATTTGTTCACGATTTAACATTATTTAGTAATATTTTATTGAACGAACCGACAGGTGATTTTTATTGAAATTTGCATATTCTCTTATTTACTTTTATATGTTTTAAAAGCAGTGCTGCGCATTCGGTGTACCATAGATCGGATACAAGTGTGTCGCAGTAAAAAATAATTAATTGAAATTTTAAAATTTTTCATAGTGTCACGTCACGTTCACTCGTCTGTCGATTTTAGCTTTCGGTGTGCCGCGAAATATTAGAAAAGATTTTAATGTGTCGTAGATGAGAAAAGGTTGAGGACCACTGTTTTAAATAATGAGCCTGTTGCAGAAATAGCCTTAGGGGTGTTTTTACTATGGTTATTACACAGATTCGGAGAACCTTCTTTTATCCCACTAACAGCGTAACAACGTCTTGGTCCACCTCGAGAATGAATTGTTTGACTATTGTATTGGTGGTATTGTGAAAGCGATCACAAAAAATCCCATCTGGAGATTATTGTAAGGTAGGAGTAATTTGGGGCTCTTTTCAGCTCGCATTTGGAAACCTCGTTGATTTATGTTGAAGGATACCATAACAGTTGATCTGAATTTTATTTTATATTCTATTAAAATGATTCCTATTACATTTTTCTCGATGCGTAAAACAGTGATCACTGTGAATGTTAATAATAGTATGAATAATTGATGTGCCAAATCAGTTGCCGTTACTATTGGAAGGAATTGTATGTTTGTATCAGTAAATACGAAAGTTTTTGTTGACTTTCGTATTCACTGCTAACCTCGAATGCATCTAGCGTCGTCGTGATGTAACTGCGACGCAGCTAAAGGTCGAATTTTTCGAAAACCTCGTCTGGCATTTCGGAGAGCAGACGTTCCGACGCAATGCATTTGCCAAACCTGTAGCCATTTTTTACTGTCTCGGAATAATTTCATCAGGTATATATTTCTTATTTATTATTTTGATAATGACATCAGATGACGGTAAAACTATTGCTGTATCTGTAGAAGTCAACTTTCCTCTATGACTACACTCTATTTCTTAAAAGACGCTATGCAGAACCAGGCATAATAACAATACACGGGATTGATATATCTAAAAATGGCCACGCATAGAGTGGATCCTATTTGATTGTACAAAGTAGTAGCACACAATACATCATCTAATCAATTTTCCGATTAGCGCGTCATTCTTTGTCAACAATTTGAGTTGTTAAAATTTTTTTCTTTCTAAATATACCAGCTGTTTATTGGGTCTGTACCTCTCGCCTGACCGGCAGCGACCTCGATATTGTAAAACTATCGATATTTACGTTGTCTCCTAGCCGCTAGGGTTGTCAGAACGTTTGAAAGTATAGCCCAGTATAATGAAATACTCTCAGAAGTATATTATACTAAGTAAAAAGGCGAACTTGATCCCGAAGGCATTATCTACCAGCTGACCTGTAGTTATTTTTGTGGCCCCCGCTATTGGGGGCCTCTCGTACCCCTAACTTTTTAGGATTAGGGACTTTATTGTTCAATCATTTTTTTTCCGTCTTTTCTTTATTTATCACTCTTTCACGCGTCACAATATCTTTCATTCTTTACTTTTGTCCTTCACAATATCTTTCGTGCGCAGATATCACTACAGGCCGCGGCAATCGGCGACTAGATGATCTAGTTAATGTCATTGGAATACGTTGTATGCTGGCAGTTTCCAACCGGTTTTTATTAAGAATCTATTGAGGAAGCCTCATTCCATCTGTGGACATCTTTCAGCTAAAATTATGTAAACGAAACGTATATTCAAATGTCCGATTTTTAAACCATCAAATTTTAAGACGAATGAACAGTTATAATGAGATTCACTTATCTAGTTCACGGACCCTTCCGCTCCGTGAACTCAGTACCGATGAAGCTGTAAAAGCCTTAGGGCTAGCAGCATTTACATCTTCGGAAACAATACAATAGATTTACTTAAAGGATTTACATGCGATGGTCACGGTTCGATTTTCAAAATTACATATCCAAGATGAAAACTATATACCACGATAATTATGCGTGATATAGCTTCGCAGCTTCAGATTTAGCTATTTTTAAGTGCCGTTTTAAACTTTCTGCACCTAAAATTTTTGTGACTTAATCTTAAAATCATCATCATAAGTAAGTTGACCGACACCTACTAAAGGCCTCACAAAAGATTGCCAGGATGACCAGTGTCATGCTGCCCGTATCCAGAGACTTATCACCTTGACTATGCCGTCAGTTCATCTAGTTCGAGGCCAATTCACGCAGCTTCTATAGATTTCTAGTCGCCGTTCCTCCAGGCCCCAACTTCCATCAGCACGAGCCATGTGCTCCCGTCTATTGCTGTAAAATAATCATAATATAATTTAATATATACGCGCTCGCAAAGTTCAATATACAGTAATACCCCGCTTTACGCGACCCCGTTATACGCGGTTTCACTATAACGCGAATTGCAAATTTCGCGCTCAAATGCCTCGAATTACGCGAAAGAGTGCGTATAAATATAATGAGTTATCAACTTCTCTATGGTGTCTTGACCATCTGTCAAACAATTAAAAACAGTGTTGGGTGTTATGAACGTATTTTACAAGAACGTAAACAAAACGTTACCCAAAAGACAATAGATGTATTTTTCCGTAAAAAAACAAAGAGTATGTATTGCATAGAGTGTTCCTAGAATTAAAGTGATTGATTAAAATGATTTGTATTTTTTTGTAATAATTTTTGACTATGTTTAATCATAAACTTCGTTATACGCGAATTTCAGTTAACGCGATTTTTTTTGGAACGTATTCCTCGCGTAAAGCGGGGTATTACTGTATTTTAAAAACAAAATACAAATAAAAATGATTGCTGCGGTGTACATTTGTACAATGGTTTCAAGATACTCATAGTAATTCAGATTAACCAAGGTCAGAGATTTTATCCTTGCACTCGAAATGTGATAATGAAAATGAATGCATTATTTTTATACAAGTACAAGAACAGTATCAACCCTGGCAACGGACCTCTGTCCCGCTAGCGACACGCCTTTCATTCGCACACCTGCCTATAGCCCGAATTAAATACATTACGAAACAGATATATAATATGTTATGTATTAGAGAAGGACGGTAATAGTTTTAAACGTTTCTGTTTTGAGTTAAACTTCGTCTAAAATAAGCGGTTCACCTGGATGTCAACGGTCGACGGATAATAACTGTGTGCTGTGATTTTAAAATACAAAATATTGAAATTTAGCAACAATTTTATTACATACAACTGTAAAGCTATGTTTTACTTTGAAATTATTTTATTTGACTTACAATTAATATTAAATTCACTAAGCAAAAGTAGATTGTTTTATTAGAAAATACAACAATGTAGTCATCATTTATATAGAAAATCTATGGGGGATGTCCATACCCAGTGGATTTTCAAATGAAATGATTATGGCGGTGTTGAATTTACCATATCTTAAAAAAATGTAGTTTATTTCCCCTTATTACACAGTTTTAATCTTATTTCGTCACTCTGTTCCTATATATGCAAAACATATATGTTATAGGTTTTAGTACTGTGTTAAACTACAACTGAAAATATTTTGAATCAGTACATAAATAGAAATCTCTTATATAAGTAGACAAACTAACCCCCGCCAGTTTCGCGAAATTAATGTACAATTAATGTCAAATTTCGTAATTTCGACCTTTACTTAGCGAAGGATATGTTCTCGCAAAATTTCAAGTACCTAAGCCACATGGTTACAGAGTTATGGTGATGAGTCACGGTACACACGTTGTTACCTGAGCTAGGAAAAAATATCGCTAATTTATGATAATGTATTACCGGATCGCCCACTGGTCGCCTTAACGAGTCGATCTCGCAAACAGGACGGGCGGCGGGCAAACGCGAAGCGAAAACGGACCGGCGCGGCTGACCCATTGCCGGCTACTTGACTGGTCTAATTAATTTGCATAAACATGTTACGACACGTCGCTGTACGTGTACAGCGGTGATGAAATGTTCATGCGGTGCCTGTTGATGGAACCCTAGTCGGTGAGGTCCTGATGAACAGTCAGCAGGTGACGCTTTAAATGAGATTAGCATCACCTGCGGCTCTGTGACGGATTATTTTTGGCAGAACACCGATCAGTGTTTATTGAACAGCATCTAAAAGAATTACGGAGAAGTGATTTCAATAATTTTTTTTATAAATATTTAGAAGTGAAGTAAACGAAGTGAATACACGTAGTAAGGCTTTCTGAAATCTCAAAGCTGAACACGTATCAAGTGGCAGCCGAAGCTAGGATCCGCGGGAGGACTTGATAATAAATTCTGTATCTCCCGTCTCATGTTGTCATTGTAAATCCGAATAACGTAATAATATATATTTAGGATCATTGTGTAGAAAAATTTTGCGAATAATAAATATAAAAGTCGTAAATCTGATCGCAAAGATACATTTCATCCACTATTACACTTCTCTTCAACTTCTTCTTCAATTCTACCGCCCCAGTTGTAATCTGTTCTGCTGCTAATTAGATTTGTTAATTCGCTGAGCTTTGTCAGTTATTTTCCTTCCTCTGAGTTCTACAGATCCTAGCGCATGGACTTCCCCAGGGCTCCAACAGCGACTATTTCATTGTATTTCGGTATTGAGACTAAAAAAAATGTTACCGAAAATAGTACAAATAAGAATGTATTTTATACAATGGTTAAAATGTTTAAGTAAAACTATTATGTGCATGTTTCGCTGTCTATCGGAAAGTTAATCCGAGCCGAGTTGTGACAGTCTCAGAGTTCTCTAGCTTCGCTACCTTAACACTAATCATACCAACACTTATTAAGTACTTATTCCTACCATAATAAGTCAAATGACCCGACTTTGTTTCCTGCTTGAATGTATGAAATAAGTTTCTTAGGAAGGAAATAAAAATTAAATTTAATAAGTGTAAATAGCTTTAATTAATAACAAAAAGTAATACTACTACTACTACTACTACTACTACTCCGCTAGCTCAGTGACCCAAAGTGGGTCTTGGCCTCCGAAGCGAGAGACTTCCACTTTCCTCTATCTTGCGCCATCGTCTGCCATTGGTTGACATTCAATTCGCGCAAGTCTGCCTCAAGGCGATCGATCCAGTGATACCTGGGTCTACCCACTGGTCTTCGACCCCTCGGTTTTTCCAGGTCCAAAAAGTCATGATAAAAAAATTTTCAAAATCAATAAGATCCCGAATGGGTCATTTTGATCCATTACGGTATATTTAGTGTTAAACTAAGTTTCGGGCCAGGCGCCTTCTGCGCCATGCCACCTCGTACCCGCGGAATCTTCAAATGCCATTTAGGAGGCAGTAATATTTCGGTCCAAAAAAATCTAAATATTCAACATTACACTTTTGCTTTGTATCAACAGATGTGATTAGATTAAAAAGATATTGCGTAACGATTACGCCTTTCCGGGTCGTCTATAAAGCTGTAGATGGTGGCGCCGAAACTTGTTGCGACGAGGTCACAGCGCGGTCGCCTACCAGCAAGCCGAGATGCGGAGTATGTGTACACGGTCTCTAACAATATCACATATTGAGTAAATATATGCATGATCAATAGACGAACCCTTATACAGAATGTCTGACCTCCACAATTCATATATTAGTGATATTGATATATTCTCGTGCTCTCTTGTATACTCGAAATTATTGAGTACATACAATACAATTTATATAAATATATAAACCATAGTCTTTGATCCCTGTTTAGTAATGTTTTTATTTGTTCATTTCGTTCATTGTTTGACTATAAATCATTGAATGTTTTCAGTGAGATAGTTATAAGGTAGCAATTGTAACTAATTTTATATGTCTATGCTTCTAGTTTGTACTTTCTTACTACTTTTTGTTACTATTTATCTCCAATAAAGTAAATAAATAAGAACGGAATCTTGTCTGTCCAAATGAACTCTTCCGGCATCCTTGTGTTGACTTGCCTAAGTCAGTTTATTTATTTTATATCATAATAATTTATATAGACGTATAAAACGATTAAAATCACACATAGAAGAATGTGTAAGTCTTGTAACATATTAGGTGTACCGGAAAGTAATGTCGTTTTCTGCACGTGTCGATATTTGATTGTCATTAAGTAGCTCATCTCGTACTTGAAAGAAGTTGCATACTAGATGGCAAAAGGTTGTTGATAACGAAGGTGAATATATTGTTGATTAGAAATCCATTAAAAATCCTCTCTGGGTAACCTTGTGTCTTCTTGTGAAACCCATCGTAAGCGACCACATGTGGGATCCGTATACCATTAATGGCAACACACAGGTCATAAACCGTTTTAAAAAAATATTCCGTACTTCAGGTGTTAGAACGCCTAGAAAATATTAGGCGGAAAGGAAAGTAATGTCGTTTATGTCGATGTACAGAAAAGCCTGATTGATTTGTTACCGCTCCGGCATTGATTTGTATACTAGACGGCAAAAGGTTGTTAACGAAGGTGAATATATTGTTGATTAGAAATAAAAACTCGTTAAAAATGTTGTCGTGTAAATTTAACTTAAGAAAGCGACATTACTTTTCGTTTCTCCTTATATAAAATACTGTATACATATATAAATAATATTAATAAAGTTGTTATTTTAAATTCTAGACATAAAGAAATCAAACACCAAAAACGTCTAATTGTAATTCTTCGACTATTTCATTGAACCTGCTCGGAGCACGTAACAAAAATGTCTTATTTGGATAGTTATTGCAACCATTAGGAATAGAGAGTGGCTTGAGATTTCTCTGCCGAAAAGATGGAACATGTATAAATATAGAACAAACGACCTCGCGACAATCGACTAAACATATGGTTCTGCCAATTCTCTGCACACTACTAGCTATAGATGGTGACGGCTACATCCATTGAGAGAACCACGCAATGTAAATCATGTTTACATTGCAGATCGTAGCAACCGGCGTCGGATGCATCCGATTTTATCTACAGAGCAAGCGTATTTAGGATTCCAAACCTGAGATCCATATCCTTCGATAATCCGTACGAAAGAACAATATAAAGCTTTAATTGTTTGTATCTGCTTAAAGTTGATGAACTAAATGGAATCAAAGCGCATTACTGACTTTAGATACAGTAAAATCTATGTGTTTGACAAATACAAGCCTTCCATCGTGGATTTATTGTATAGTTAGCTCTAAGTGATAATGGCTTATGAGTGTATGATGTAATACAGCACTTGCGACGTTTGAATCAAGTTTTTTGACTTTGCAATAGTTTACTAGACAGTTATATCAGAGGAAAGATGGTCAACATATGCATTGGTGACTACAATTTTCATGTGTAAAGTCATATGGTTTACCGCACACACATTTCGTACAGTCTTACATTTGTCACAAACTTTTAGTAACCACTCTATTTACAAGTTAAGTGTAGTCGAGGTGAATTGATTTATTATAAATGATTACCACGCAATTCCAAGGTGGACTGATAGTAGACGCATAACTCACGAAATGTTTACATTGATGCTTGTTAACGAAACTAATCGAAATAGCCCAGCGAATTGGCATGTTGAAGGAGGCAGTGGTCAGATCACATAATGAACAAATGGCCTTTGGGATTTTAAGGTACTGGAACGGAGGTAGACAGGCGGCCTTTTTAAGTTCGTCGGAAAACGCTTCCTAGTGGTCCAATGGTGGAGGTCTATGTCCAGTAGGGGATGTTTTATGGCTTGAAATTATAATGTCTAAAAGCATAAGTCGATTATGAGTACTCTCCAATATAAATGGTACAGGTGTCTTTGGTCCAAAGCCGACTGCAGACTCTGCTCAAGATTGAAGATCTCCTTCAGAGAAATATCTACTGTATTGGCTTCAGCAGAAGTTCTCATTGCATCTTAAATTTTGTTATTGTAGTTACACACACGCACAATGAAGCAACTGTGAACAGCGCGGGCGAACCGAGTTTGGATCCCGATCCATCTTGGGCTCGCCTGTGGTCAACGCCGCCGCCCTAAGCCTCATACTCACAACATCAACACTACACAGCTTTCGGTTTACTACGTGCGAATGTTATCATACAACTGAAATGCGTCTGTCCAACTTCTGTTTTATTTTTAAGTTCCCGGACCCTTCCGCCCTGTAAACTTAGTTCCGATGAAGCTGTAAAAGCCCCCGGGTTAACAGCAACAACTTCAACTGCAAATAATCTCAACTTACAACTTAATTATAGACGAAACACAAAAAAAAGCCTTAAAATAAATTGTTCAAGACCTACTAAGTTGTTTATACTTTGTGTTACCCGATACTTGTGGCGTCTACTCGTAATATCATTAGTAAACAACTAATTCAAATGAACAATAATCACATCTGACCGTCACTCATTCAGACCTAATGTTTGCAGAGATAACGCGGTACAAATGTTTATGAGCAAGTATGTATTTTCTTTCGATAAGTCGGTATAGAAATGAATAAAGATGCACATGTAATGCACAGAATGAATCGATAAATGTGTTGTTAAGCTTGAAACTTGAGAATGACAGTCCTGTTTCAAAGGCCCCAGTGCCACGGCAATTCATAAGGCATCCGCCCGAGCTATGTGAGCTGGGCTACCTGACAATCTGGTCCTAGTCAAATCGAGCTGATCCTTCCGAGATAGTCCTCAAGCTTCAGTATGAAATAGGTTTAGGTTTTAGTCAATCGAACACGCAAAAATTACAAATGGAAATTGGGCAAAAGTGTATTTTAGTCCAAAAAATATGTCTCTATCAATGTTACAATGAAAATATAATCACATTATCACTAGTTTTGCAGTATATAAAATAGTTAATAAAATTAATTTTTTAAGTCAATCGGTTGTTATAGTTAAGATATTAAGGCAATAAATAAAGTGTTGACTCTGGTATACCTCTTATTTATTTATTGTTTCTATTAGTTTGGCCAATATTTTTAACTGTACGAAAAGAAAATTAATTATGGTATTCTAACCAAAAATTTTGAACCATTTAAAAGGTCATTAATTTATTTCCAAAGACAGGTTTTCATTTAATTTTTTACTCAAAACCGTTACAAGGAGAGCTGGTACAAAATATTTAAGATTTAAAACATATCTTAGACTTTCCTTTTCTTATTTGTGCATTTATAATTATTAAATAACTTTTTTACGGCATTTAAGAGTTTTAAGTTGAACGCAATTTATTTTGAAATTAATCTGTTGACTTTATTTATATGGTTGTTATTTTATAATGTCATTATTGCATTGTTGCATACATTAAATTTTTTAAATTACGGCCGGCACTTATCAGGTCGGCATTATGAGCCGGCGGTAACTTACCTATGTCATTAAAATAATAGACTCGTTCGTCTACTTGAATTTGAATGAACTTATATATTTCGTGAGCCACAGAGTAACGAAACAGCTGTATAAGTGTAAAAATATGATAATACAGATCAGAAATATATCGGCGTCCGTCAGCGCGCGAGATTTCGACATGATGCCGTTCCCTTCAGAAATCCCTTCATGCATGCACGCTCATTAAGGTGACCACGTTTTGTGCAACGCAGACCGCGCCTCCAGTTACAAAGCGCTACATACGCTCCATACTTAACACATATGAGATTCGATATTTGAAATGATGCGTTGGCTTGGTATGGAAAGCGCTTATGTCGGAAAAAGCTTGAGATGCTAATTGGCGGATACTTGTCTTTGTTACAAATACTTAAAATAATTGGGGCCGCCTCCGGACGCATTTGCCCATTAGCAAACAATAGAAATATGATTATATTTATTTCTAGAAAATTATTTTTGTACAGCATAAATTACTTCTACGCTTCTTGTATTTCAAATTTAAAATATATAACTGAGTCTTTGTTCATCATCATGTCATCGATAGGACCTCCGCTGCACAGACCTTCCCCACAGATTTCCAATAGGACGGGTTGGACCGCCTCCATCCAGCCTTTTTGGACGACCTTCAATAAGATCGTCTGTCCACCATGTGGGCAAGCACCGCACTTTCCAGTACGGAACCTTAAGGTCCAAGCGGCCATCTGTTATATACTTTATGGCCTTATGGCCTCCCAACTGCCACTTAAACTAGCCAATACACCGGACTATAGCGGTTAATTACGTTCGCTTGCAGATCTCGATTCTTTTGAAAAAATTTTAATATAGCATGGCTCGTTGAGCGATTACCTTTCCTATTGTATAAAAACTCAATATTATTTTAAAAAAAACAGCAATGTCATTAGGACAATCGAACGCGCGGCAATATTCAAAAAGCATAGACAAGTCGGAGCGAAGTCGGTTCGCGACTGCGCGGTCCGCGCTACGCTCTCTCAAGGTCGCGACTATCTGCTACGCAAATACGACTGTGTTATTATGTCAGTATTATCTCGACGGGTCTGTGAATATAATGGCTGTTATGTTACCCAATTCGGAAAGCGTGTGAGAGATTCGATTTGTTTGCACAGGCGGTGCTTGGTGACGTGGTGATTAAACATTACTGTGCGAGTGATAGAAACGGGAGTGAAGAACTGGACCAGAGCTATCCCGGTATAGTGAGGATTTGTGTGATAAGATAGACAGATTTTAACGTCGAAAGTTATTTTTTATATTTATTTTTATATTGGGCGGCACATAGCAACACTATAAAAATAAACAACACTGCAACGTAGAATTACAAAATGATTTTTTTTAATACAATAATGCCTCCCTTACTGTGAATACACAGAATGACAAGGGAAAAATATGTTTTATTTGTTGAAATAGGTTCGCCGGTATTGGTTTATTTTTCGTCACATAATGTGTGATACACGCCCTATTCAAAAATATAATGATACCTAAGGAACATGCCATTTCAAAATTCGGATTTTACTTCTTAAAATATCGATGTTTTAAACTAAAACTTGAAATAGCCGGGAAATTAAATTAAATAAATAATTTAATATTAACACAGGCACAGAATATGGAGGATTAAAAAAGATTAAAATAGAATAAAAATCATAATCAGATAATCCAAAATTGATTAGCTGTTTTAGCTGATTGGCGAAAAGAACTTATTTCTTTATTTGCTATGAAACGTTATGAGGAAAATAAATAACTAAAAATATAAGATATTTTAATTAGTTCGTACGTTTACTGGCCTGTCCGTAGTCCAATATAAGAAATAATTTAACAAAACGTATTTCAGAGCGATCGTTTTATTTATTCCTAACTTCAAAATCAAAGAAGGCTTTATAAGGAAGCTCAATCTGGATTTAATTATTGGTTTCTATTAAATGAATCTCTTGTGATATTCCTCTTGTGACGGACCCGCTTTTATAAGCTATATCTGTACAAGTACTTTCCAAGATAAGGCCTCCATTTCTACTATGGACTCCGTTTAGAATATTTAACAGCGTAGTCTTAATGATTGTTAACAATTGTGAACCAAATACTTGCTTCCATCTAAAAGGCGTAAGCATTCACATAATATCGATTTATTATTTACCCTTGCAACTTACGGACATTTTGAACGCAGCGTTGTTATGAACGCATCGCACGCTCCCCCAAAAATGTTGCAAATCCCCTACCATTTGCTTCAGAGTTTGTGACGTTTTTAAATAATTTCTCGAATATGTTCTTTTGTTCGTCTTTCGTTATATACATGAAGATTGTTTTTTGTAATAAATTTGTCTTAATGTTTTATGTATCTTCGTTTTTAAAAACTATTACGTACGTGTTTGAATTTTATGATAACTAAAATAAATCAAAAAATTTTCTAAAATGAACAAAGACGCAGACGGAAACTAGAAAGTCATACTTTATATATAGATTATATTACAAAATTATTTTCGTGTTAAAATCGCGCAAGTAAACTAATATTCAGTAATAATTTGTTTACACCCACTGAAAATTGATTTGGTGTAAAGTTTCAAAAGAAATATGGGAAAATAAATTCATACAGAGCTGCGGCCAGTTATTGGTTAAATCTTTAACTGAACCCAATCGTCCTCTGTACATTTTTACCATTTATTTCATTTATTAAGGTCTTACGCATGTAGGATAATTCATATTGACCACTTGTATACGTCAAAAGAAAAAGTTAACTTCACCCTAAAACTGAACTTTGGAAAACGTCACAACGCTAACGTAAGCAAATTAGCTTAGCTGTTACTATGTACAAAATATATAAAGGATAAAACTAAGTAAGTGTAAGAATAAGAACAAACTCGTGCGCTGACAAGTCATATTGTGTTAACTGGATCAGTGTAACACGGGCAATCATATACAGCCTTCATATACGTAAGCGTTGTTTATGGTTTTATTATGTTTCTTAACTAAAAACCGGCTCTTTGATTGTGGCAGCCAGCTAGCTTTGCTTCGACAATAAGCTTTATTCTGTCTCACGACTCACGACCGCTATACACAAAAAGACCTATCTTACTTACCAACATATAAATAAGTCTGTACGCTGTTGCTTCCAACGTCACCGATAGATGGCGCTAGTAGTTGATTGTCTCACTTTTGAGGAGGGTAGTCTGATAAAAGGGCACTGTTAGCTTTAGCCGGGTACCAAATTGTAGAGGGCGCCCTCCTGATACCGAGACGCGTGAATCTTCGATGCGACGACATTAAAATAAACTACGCATAAAAAAAGTCGCAACCAACCGGCATCATCGGAAATGTGAACGGCTCGTATATCCCAGGGGACGAAAACCCCGATCATTTGATATAAGATGCGTAGATGTAGTTACTTTCTACATTTTTCCCAGCGCTGATGATTTTAGAAGTGGCGGTAATGTTAGTCAGGTAAAGCCAAGCAAACTTTGCTTTAGGTAAGACCTATGCTTTGCAGTGGTTGTCTATGGGCTGAAATAACTACGAATTTACAAAATTTCAGCAGCTTCCGATCGGTCGTATTAGAAATCCTCAATCAGAACTACAGTTCCACACGGATCACTTAGATGTCGTATATATTTCATATATCGTCTGTCCGTACCTTACAGGTATTAATTCTCCCAAACAATGTGCGGAATTATAATGATCACAACGCAAACTCCTCTGGTCTCGATGTCTTTGAGACATCGCTAATTTGCATATATATGTATGTGTGTATATATATATACCTATATAAAATTAAGTCTTAATCTTCTAATATTGCTGTTGTGTGTCGCCTATTTGTTTTGTGATATTTTGAATGTTGTACACATTTTGAATGAGCAGTTAAATCAGTAAGTTTTTGGTTTGGTGTACTTTTCTAAGTGCATACAATAAATGATGAATACATCGCCACAATGACCCCATCAGATCATCGGTATCAACAAATATACAGATAATAAAGAAAAATAACCAATGATAAATGTATTATTACTTGACTGTGCACGTATGAATGTGACCACTAACAGTTGGCAGTGTCTACATCCTGAACTAAAGTATTTTTATGGTATTTTAATTTTAATTATCCGTGTGAGCTTGTTTAGTGGCTGCGTTAGTTAGGTCACCTAGTTTTTGACTAAATGGAAACGTATATGTTGCACAGTTATAATGCGTTCGCCACAACGTACTGCCCCAAGTATAAATATTACTTTGCTAATATTTTATTCTTTATTTATTTTTAACAACAGTACTTGAAAATAAATAGTAAAGCAATGAAGTATATACACAGTTAAAGCATTAGCTTGACCTCTAAAATAGGATAATGTATGTGTATGTATACATGTGTATATATGTGTGTGATGAAATTTAAATTTATTATTACATGTAGGTTATTATTCTTTTTAAAACACTATAATGCCATGAGTCATGATGTAGATGCTTGGACTGTCGGGGAGATAAATAGAAGACGACTGTAATGTACGCTGTGAAAAATTAAATAAAAGATTGCATTCGACCTGTTTCTTTATCGTCTGACTTATACACACACCAATATATATATATATATATATATATATATATATATATATATATTGGTGTGGTGTATGTGGTGTATGGTGGCCTCTAAAGTATTTACACCTTTACCAAGTCAACACTGTATGGGTACAAAATAGGTGTCTTAAAAGTACTAAACCAAAATATAGCCTTAGATTGCATTAATGTAGACGTGAAAAGGATTTGTTTTTAAAGTCGCATTCGACTAGCTTAGTTGTGGCATATTGCGCCATATTGTGTAAGGTTTAGATTTAAGGTCAGACTGCTGTAAGGGCCACAGGCAATGCTCGACTATCGAGCGTCTAAGACTTGTGCTTGCAAATTTTTTCATGTAAAAGTTATTGTATATTTCAAATCAGATTTTGTATCATTTTGTACCATGATTATAAACGAGGAAAGACCCGTTGGCTAAAAAGACAGCAGGCAGGTCACATAGCGTGTGTAACACATGGATTTAGGGGCTTTAATGTTTCACTCCACACCAAAGTGAACATATGACCTTTTTTAAGGTCTATTCGAGACACTACGTTCAGAGACCGCTACCAAACTGTCCTATTATTAAATTTATGTCCAATAACGTCCTTTGGTTGAAATGATGTCGATAAAGGCGTTACAAAGATATTGTAATCATATTTAACTTATTTTGGTAGATAATCGTGGTTTCGTCATCATTATGTCAGCTGATGACAGCACTGCAAGCCGTTTTCAAAGATCGCCGCTTTGATAATTGTTTATTAACAGTTTAAGTCCCAAGCAGCGCGATGATTGGGACTCAAACTCTTCAGATTTTATGTTGAGAAAGCCCAGCACATTTGGAGCACTGCGGACACCTGACGGTTCGTTACGGATTGTCGTTTTTCAAGCGCATCACACAGCTCTTTTTAGAGTAAATATTACATATCACAATAGGTAGAATCTTACTTTAAAAAAACAATAATTAATAAACAGGTCGATAACGCTCTGTAATATATTTTCTATTGGCCAATTACTTTCAACAGTACGAAGTCTGATGTGACAGCGAAGTGTGAGATACTCGATGACGATTCGCAACAAGCAGCTCGGCGTCGGGTATTATCGCAGAGAGCGCTTATCGCGTTTATCGCACTCGCTGCGGCCGCTGTGTGTTTACTTGCGGTGCATGTTTGTTGCATTTATTGTTCGGCGTGCGTCTACGTGGCGGTTTCCACGCATGAATGAAATAAAAATTAAATCGTAAATTGAATTTTATTCGCCGTTACGAAACAGTAATCGGGTTGGCGTGAATCGAATTATCGCTTCGCCTATCGACTCTGCCTTGTAACGCTTAAATTGCTTCTAATTAAATACTCAAGAGTTTATTTTGCCGCAACTCGATTGATTAGGTTGTTATGGGGTAATGGTGTTATTTATATCATCATCGTTTCAGCTGTGGGACCTGCGCTCCCGGAGACGGTGCCCCATACATTTCTAACAGGACCGATTGGATGCAGTATGCATCCAGCGTCTTCTGACAAACTTTACGAAGTGGACCTTTTACGCTGTATTTATCAATCCGTGGTTTTAAAAATATAATCGTAAGTTTACGAATATTATCCATCATCAAGGCATCTATAGGATGTCAATTGTAGGATATAAGCTTCTTTGGATCGGCTTGGAGCAGCCTGCATCCACCGTCCTCCAATATCTTACGTTGCGCTTGCCCGTCACTGGTCTCCACTCCAGAACCTCAAGGCCCCAGCGGCTAGTAGTTCTGCAAGTTCCGTGGTCTGCCCATTAATCAACTTACCAATTCGCTGGGTAACGATGATTACTTACGCTCGTTTGGTAAATTTTGAAAGTGGTCTATGATAGAAAAAGTCTGACAATCTCTGGTCTAAATTCTACAGTCTGTTGTTATTATTGTACTTGAAATGCAATTCAAACCCAGATGTACCGCGATTTAGGATTAAACAATAACTTGACATAGTTCAGTAGAAAAAAGTATGAGTAAATCAAATCAGTAAGTAGCGGAGTCGCTGAATGCAGGCATCGTAAGACCGGGCGCGTATCTTAAAACATAATTTTACGTGGCGCAGGTTACAGGCCCCCGCAAACTACTATTTTACTGGAATGAGAGGCAGCAGAGCTCTTGGATCTCTTCGCCTGATGTTCATAAGCGTCTATGCAAAAGGGCCCTCACGAGGGTATCTACTCTTGGGCTGTCTCTCGTCGATAATATTCGCTTAGTATTCCGACACAAGGAGCTACCGTATAAGGAACGAAACACGAATTAGGTCGGGAGCTATTTCCTGAATAAAATCATTTCTACCGCTTTGGGAAAGCTTTAGCGCTGGGAGAAGTGGCGGAAGAAACTTCAGCAATGCTTCCACGTAGACTGATCGAGGGTTGGCGAATCTTGTAACGTACAAGCCTCGATTCCGACGGGACCGTTTGGTTGTCGAATGGTGACGAGTTGCATATGCCTTGTAGGCGGCTATCGGATGACGTTGATTTATTGATTCAAAAGTTAAGTTTAAGTTTAGAAGCCTATATACAAAAACGATGAAATTAAACGATTTCTTGCAAAAATAAGTGCTCGACTTAACTACTGTATTATCGTTTCATTATTATCTACGGCAAACATATTTCTTGTCTGATTACATCCATACATGTCTTTTCAAGGGTTTGATTAGTGTTAAATGTTTGTCAGTTATTTCTTCTGAATGTACGAGAAAACAAGGTCTTGTTTTACCAATATTCTCCCATTTTTTCATCCTGGAAGCCTTTAAGAGAGCAGAATTGATCGAGCCGTTCTCGTGTTGTGCACTAAGCAACAATTTTGGTTAATTTTTAATTCACGCCGTCCTATTTAATGCTAAAAAATATTAATAATACATTTTTCATTAAGCTTATATCCAACATTCCGTGCCATTCTCTTTTGTACGAATAAATTTACTATTCCGTACGTAAATACGTGTACAAATGTAAAAAAAAACATACGATGTCAGACGAGACATATTTTTCTTAAAGAAACCTTGGATTTTCTTTCATTTGGTATGAAAGTGAAAGACGCAATGAAATATCAGTCTATTTTATATGATTACATATATTAAATGTGAATTATTACACTCGAAGGCCAAATCACGTTCGCGAATCGCACGTGAAACTCGACCTTGGTAGTGGTTACGAGCGAGCGAGAGAGGTGATAATAGTGTGACAATTACTATGTACTTCGAACTGGGATATTTTAACTGTAGATATAATATTAATTTTTGTATTCTTTTAGTTATTCGTTTAGATTCTTAATAGTCAATTGATTCTGTTTTTCTATTTATTGTATCATAATAAATAAAACGTACTAGTGGGTTATAGATATCATCAAGATAATTTATAGAATAGAATGTTTTAAAACATGTTTAATTATTAAGCCTTTATTTATTATCACTAATTTTATATATTTTAAATTTTTCTCGGTTTAGTAAGTTATTTAATACACAAGATTTTAAGAGCAAATGCATAATATCGTAAGAATTTCTTTTTATTATTAAAAATAGTTCGTATAATGGGACAGTCTCGTGAAATGTAAATTGATGGTGCCACTAGTACAAGTCGAAACGTGTGAACCACGCGTCGACGGACGCATGCGCTCGGTTTTGAGGTTATATCCCTTGCGGTGTTGAATGTAGTGTTTCTTTAAACCTAAATACGCCTGGAAACTAGACGCGGCCAGTGCTGTTACAGTGCACTACTGTGTTTTGACGTCCACTAGGACCGATGTTAGTGGTGCTATGTTTGGTGAACGTTTGACCTTGGAACGGGGGACATTAGAGTTTTATATGTCTAACTGCGCATGAAGACTTCGTAACACATTTTTATTAAGTATATTGTTATTTACATTTAATTTATGGTCTTATTATTTCATACTTATAATTCTTTATTATACAAACGTTTTACACATGCTTATTCTCGGTTCAATTTTTTTTAAATCTTTTGCACCGCCTCCCTGCCGTATAGAATAAAACAATTAATTTCGAGTAAATCTTATTTATTGTTTAAAAACATAATGTCTTTAGAAATATAATTATACGAATTGTTTATTGACTATTTTTCCAATAAGAATTATTCAGGTTTATAGGCAATTTTTTAATACTTTCGAAGTCCCCTTTTTGTGGCACCGTATGTTCAGGCGTGCCCGTGTTGTTTATGTATAATTCCTAATTTTCACATTTAATCGAAGTAAAAAACGGTTGTTTTAAATACAGTTCATGCATAGCAAAAATGATTTTATATAATGTGTCAATAATGATTGATAGCTATTAAATGACGTAATGATAGGTTTATTTTTAATCCGGCGATTGGACAAAAGTGAAAACGACCACGCCACGACGCTTTATCATCGTTGCATGTGTTAACACACGTTTTTATACATAAATAGCTTTTTTTAATTATTTATCGAGTTTTTTCTAATTGTTTCAGAACGCATCGCTTTTAGTATATTATTATTTAAAAAAGTCAAGTAGTTTTCCATAATGCTGTAAAACTAGGCAATACAAGATGATATCGTTATAGGTGTAAAAGCTAGGAGTGAATTTATAGTTCATTTATCATGAAAACTATAAAATATGTTAGTTATTAGTATATTTCTTCTGTTGGAATGTGAGAGGCTCTTAACTTCAGGTAGTACAGTCTGTAGGGACAATGTAAACAATAATTAATTTTAACATGCAGTAATACGATTTTGAAAATGCTTTTTGTTGTTATATTATCCTTTTTGTTTATTATTTATGAAACTATGTATTTTTGGATGTGACGTACAGTATTGCACATTGACAGTTAATGAGCTATACATTCACAATTTTAAAGTTTATTTATCTATAAACAATCTACCTGTGTTTTCTATTTTTGATTTTTAAGTAATTTTCGTTTTTTTTTTTGTTCAAAATCTCGTTCTTTAATCGTGTCCTATTCGATCAAGTCCGCATTCGTCTTGAAGCGAACCGGTCGAGACCGCTTCCGCGTGTAAAATGTCACCTGTATTTGCATTAAATTAATATATAACATTAATGGTTCGATATCTCATCGGTCATCGTGTTTGTGCCGACACGGAGATATCGTATGTCAGCTGTATGACGCTCACTCTAAGGCATAGACATAGTCTCCCGCATCCAGCTATTAATCGCGACCTTGACTATGTCGTCGTTCTGCGTAGTGGGGGGAGGGGGTGTCTTCCCCCGCCGTGTCTGCCGGCTCTTTCGTAGGATCGCGTGTTTGGTGAAATTGTCAACGTAAACGTTTAGTTTTTTCAGTTCTACCTAAATCTCAAATTTTGGTCATATGGTACATCGTCATTGCGGGAACCCCCTAAGTGCATTAGAATTTTATAAATGTCAGCTGGGAATGTTATTATTTAATATCTTAGTATATTGGCAAATAGCCGACATAATTTGAAAACGTTGAATTGTTAGTTTCAAAATTTCGAACGTTCCCTTTGCGAATAACAAGAATGTTCCCCTAAAGAGGTTCCCCTATACAGAGGGGGCGACCGCCCCGGCATCGAAGGGCAGAGTCATTTTGTGCGGAATTATTAAATATCCTCTGTAGTGTTTTAGAAGCACAAGTATTGCTTTAATAAGGCTAACTTGTCTATTTTATTCAAGTCTTACTAAGTTAGCGCAAGTTAAGTTTTTTTTAATAAGATTTTTCACTTTATATCACATATGGTGATGAGTTTTGTACGTTAGCAATACCAACAGCCTAATTTGTAATTAGAATCAAAATTAACTCCACTATTATAACATGTCTCGCTGCCTTAAGACAAAGGTCTATGACCAATTTGTGTTATCAGCAATGACTTTGCTTATAGTTGCTAGACGTACTATTGAGATGGTTATCTTCGGAGTTTCTCTACGAGATCGAATCAGCAAATGAGGAGATTCGTAGACGTATGAAAGTAGGCTAAGCGGATTGGCAACTTGAAATGCAGTGGGCAGGCTACACGGAGCCTCAGAGTTCTGGAGTGCAGACTACGGATCGGCAAGCGCGGCCTTAGACTTCCACCCGTAAATAGCACAGACGACCTTGTTAAGGTCATCGGTAGACTCGGGGATTGCATCCAGTTTCCGAACGGTCCAACAGCGGACGTCCTGTTGATGATACTATGATGATGATGATACGGGAGTTAATTGCAAGTGTCTTGGGTTAACTGGTAGGGAATACCTATAAGGCGTAAATAGTTACCAAATAAGTAGGCGATCTGAAAAAAAGTAACATTCAACCAAGTGTCATACATAACATAGTATATTCAAATTCTATAGGTACTATACAATTGATGTAATTAAAGCAACAGCAAAATGGACTGAGCTTAATGACAGAAGTGCAGTGATGCGTCGCTAAGTGATCAAGTGCAAAGTGAATTAAGTGTTTCGAGCATGACCGCCGGAGTAGCAGCGCGCAGGAAGTCTAGATCTAGACGCAGCTGGGCCAAGATCGAGCATGAAGCGCAGGTGTATATTCACAACATATGATACAATATTCTAGAGCATAAGTTACCGAAGTTATTTCGGTGGAGCTCTCGGTGTCCACGGAAGACAATAAGTGTCCATGTCAGCTTGACACAAAAATGTATCTGTTTGTGATAATAGAAAACTAAAATATTGACTTGACTTCACCCATCAATGTAGATATAATAACATACTTTAAAAAGTAACCTTAGATATTTATCATATTTAGTACAGTACAATAGAGTTTTAAGAATAAACAGTGAGTCCAGCTTAATTTTCAAAGTGCTCTATGAGAAAAAAGTCTGGTAACCTCTACTATATCGACTTTATCAGTATGATTGAATTGGTGTTTTTTTGTCCTCAGGCGTCGGATTTCACGGACATAGGCGACTGGCCAACACTAGGCGCTGCCACCGGCGGTGCCCGCTGCCACTCCACGCCACCGCCTCATGACGCAGATTCATCTCATCATAATGGCAATGCGGTAAGTTTATCCACTATTTATGCATTTTTATATATATTTATCACTGATGATATTATATCAGATCTAGGAACTTGTATAGCAAATGTAAGCTATAATAAGTGACTTACAAATATCAGATGATAATTATTGATAGAAAAAGACCGTCATCATCTTAACCTGGGACGTCCGTCCACATTATAGTTACACCTTAGCCACGCTTGCTAATCTGTGGTCTACATCCTGCATTTGCTCTGTATTATAGTACTGTCTTATATAGTTGCAGCTGTGTTAGTGCAAATACAATTGGATATATTAAAAAAAATATAAATCTTCTTGAGGTAAATAAAAACAGTTATCAAGTAGCTCTTGTATCAGGTCCCAGTTGCTCGAAGTAAGTCAGTTCAGTCATGCTGATCAAACTGCCAGCTTTAATTACAAGTGACAATAGGCAGAAGAAGAGTAGGAAGAAGCGTTATATATTTATTAATTAAAGCACAAGTTAGAGTAGTACAAGTTAAAGCTTTATATTTTATTAAGTTAGTAGTATTAATGAGCCCATGCCTATACAATAACCAATACTGGAACCAGAGTACTGCAATAAGTGTGATAATGTAGTAAGTTGAATAGTTATTACATTCTACTTCTGTAAGAAGATATAAATAGCATCATCTAAATGTTTCAGGATCAGGATCGGAAGCCGCTGGAGGAGCATCAAGGCAGGTCGGAGAAGTTGGAGCTTGTTCAGCATAATCACCATGGACACAATGAGAAGCACATTGATAAGAACAAAGCTGCAGGTAGAATGCTGCTTTTCACTAATACCCATGGACGGTCTGTCTTGGGTATACTGATACAAAAGTTATTACTAAAATATTTGCATTATGGCATTCTTTTTCTTCATTCAATCTTTATTTAAGAAAATAAACAATTATGTAATAGGAATTAAACCAATAACAGTATATAAACTTAACAATTATTTGCCACCATTAGGTGACAAATAATATTTAAAAAAATGTGTTTATGTAAAATCCAATAAATTCTAGTAAGTTGACTGACAATCTTAACAAGGTCATCTGTCCACTTTGCAAGTGGATTTCCTTCACTGAGCTTGCTGATCTGTGGTCTCCACTCTGGAACTTAAAGACCCTAGATCTCATCTGTTCGTCATGTGATATGGACACTGTCTTTTCGAATTTGCAATTTGCGGAATTATTTTGGTTACTTATGTTTGTCTATGAGTTTCCTTATTTTGGATTGATATTGAATGAACTCTATAAATTTGCACTTCAATATTGTAATAACTCTGTTTTCATCTTATAATTTATCAATGATTATATATTTATAACTCCAGGTGCCAGCAAAGGTGGAAGCAAATCTGGCAAACACAAATGGGTGCCTCTCGACATTGATGTCAAAGCTGCCAGGCCAGGAAAACATGGACCTCCACATGCACCTAGACAGGACAACGGTCAGTGTTTATAATTTATTTATATATTTTATATAGGCAACCGACAACCGACAGCAAAACATGAGTTTACACTAGTTTCTTATAATATAGTACATAATTAAATATTTGCTTATTGTATATGTACAAGGGCCATAAGCATTTTATAACTGAAAGCATTGCCGGTGTCCAAAAATGTCCTAACTCATATATCTATGCATTAAATTGATCACAAGGGTACCACATTCTCGCAGTCTGTCTGGTGGTGTAGGCTGAGTTTGGTATTGTGCAGGGAGACTAAGAACTTTTGTTATTTAAAGACATTGGTCATTATGAAGAAAGACTACATTTATATTCCCCAGTATAAAAAGGGATGTGAACTTTCAATTTAAAATTTTGTTGACATAATAAGTATGGAATAATTAATAAATTGATTCAGGAAAGTTTCATTCATAGGCATTTTATCCCGTAATTTAGGCCTTATTTCTCTTATACATAGAGATCATGAGTTACGCATTACGGGTATAGCGAAAGATTCAAGTAATTTCGACTGTGTTTCTTAACACTGCAATTACTGGAAACGACAGGAAAATTACTGCAAAAAGTACATCACAGATACATCACTCATTGTTCAATGTCTGTAATTAGAAAGGTTGATTATAAAATTGTTGAATACCTCCGATTTCATAATAAAAGTTAAAATAATATAGGTGTTTGTTATTTATTAATATTTAGAAATTATCTTAACATGAGTACATAATTACAATACGGGATGGATTACATAACTTATTGATGTAAAGTTAAGTATACCAATATTCGGATAACTGCCAAGAATTGAGAAGAGCAGGTGAAAGTAACTAAAATCGTTTCAAAAAAGCTTTTAAGATTACATATTTATTATTTTATACCTTTACCTTTTCCATACTATGGTTGTCTATGAGAAATTGGCTTGTGTGATAAGACCGCTCATTGTAGTCTTATGTTTATTATTATGTAACTTTAAATGTATCCTATTATGTAAAATAAAGAATATTAAAAATATATGTAAAATCAATCAATATTTAATTACAATTGAACTATCCTGGAGTCAAATGAAGATATCATTACCAAGGTGTGCTATCTCCTATGAAGTGATTTTTAGTATAGTAATCCTTATAATTTCACGGATTAGTCTTAGGTATATATACAATTATGAACAATTACAAACAAAGACTTGAATATATTTTGAATAATGTTCTTTTGGAGAACTTTATAATGCTTGTACTAATGCATTAAGTATCAATTAAAAGCTGAGAAAATTGATCATGTGAACACAGATTTCTAATTGATTATGATTTAATATCAAGGAGCGTGGCTATTTTAGTAAGTAAATAAATATCAGAATTTCAATCTACCGATTAATACACCTTTTTTCCCATTCTACCCCCTTTTCAATCTAGATTTCAAAGGCTTCCTTCAACTGCTTTTATTTACTACTTACTTTTTGATACCACCATCTCTTTACTATCATTATCATATCTTAAGTTCATAATCATCATATTTCAGCCGTAGAATGTCTTTAGCTGAATGTTAGCCTTCCCTTTAAATTTTCCATAGGTCTAGTTGGAAGTCTTCACTCCAGAACCTTAAGGCCTTAGCAGCCATTAGGTCTATGTGACCTGCCCATTGACATTAGAGATAATAAACACAAGGTAATTAATTTTCAGACACGGTGTCGCTGAACGGTGAGGATGCACGGGGTCGCCTTGGTAATAGAGGACGTGGTGCTACCAGAGGTCGTGGAGGGCGCAGGACCGCACCACGCCCGGCATCCGCTCTTCCTCTGCAGCCCCACCATCCCTTATATCATCACGACTTTGCTCACCATGATTTGCCACAGGTAAGGTGAAAGGTTCTTCAGTGCTTTGAGATGAAAGTATACAGCCAATATGTGTTGCCAGTGATATCTTATGGCACTGAAACATGGTCTTCTTGGGCCTCATTGATAAGGTCACAGTCGCTCAACGAGCCATGGAAAGTGCTATGTTCGAGATTCCTCTATGACGTCGAATCAGATTGATGAGATACATAGACAAAGTAAAGCTGGACATATGAACTTATCAAGGTCGTTGAAAAGTGGACGCACGCCGTTTCCAACCCGGTTTTTTGGAAATCCCTGGAGGAGGTCTATGTGCTGCTATAGACATCCTAAAGATAAAATTGTTATGATGTCCAAAACCACTACCTTTTCTCCATTTTTCACAGGCCTTTGATATGTTAACATCTGTTATAAACTAAAATTGAAAGAAGTTGAGCTAAATTATAATATTAATTTGGTGATAAGTCTTCTTTAAAGGACTTGATGTGCAGGCAGTGACTGTTCTGTCAAATATAGATGAGGTTGCTGGCTTCATTCAACACAAGGGAATGTAATAATAATGTTGGATATTCTTGAAAATCGAATCCAGGACCTTGTAACTAAATATTTATATGTATAACATTTACAAGTTTGTTTTAAATCAAAATTTAAAAAATCAGATCAACTTTTGGCTTAAGTAATTTAAAAAAATATGTATTTTCATGTAAAGCAGCCAGTTAGTGTTGTATCAAGAAAAAAATAAAAGATAGTCAAAATAATATAAATAAATGAAATAGTTCCAACAGTGTAATTACTCAGACATAAATTTTTTTCCATTACATTTTGAACAATTTTGTATTTAATAATATTTTGAAGGTATCGGGTATGTTTCACATTTTAAAAACATGGAGGGTTATTCTAAACATTGTCTGGTATATGTCCCAACATTGGGGACAGTAAAAATAATAATATAAATGCCTTCTTTAATGTGATACCATGTGAAACAAACCTAAATCCATTACTTTGACGGGCTATTAAGAACTGCCGATGGTATACAAATTCTTCTCATACAAGAAGAGTTTGTTATACCGACAAGCCCAAAGTCCCAACAAAACTCCTGATCCGCTTTATCGGACCCCATTTGGTTCATATTTTGAGTACCATGGTTTTGGGTTTTCTATACATAAACATCATGGTTTTGGTTACAAACATTCATATGTATTTCTATCTATATACTAAGTAATATCTAAGTTATAAGGGAAATATGTATACTATCACTATTGTTGCATAGCATGGTGCAAGAGATATCCATCTATCTAATAACTCATCACAGCATCTCTAGAAACATTATAATTAGAGACTCAAAATTTTGTTCATATGTATTTTACTTTGTCTGAGAAGAAATCGGCTTACTATTCAATTTCGAAAATATAATCGCATTTATTACAAAAAACCCATATTTGTAAATGATAGGCTCTTACACGTATAAGACTTGGCCAGAATATTTCGTTGAGAATGTTAAAATACAGTGATAAATTTTATGAAATTACACTCTTAAACGCTGACTGCCCAAAAATTACAATAAATGCTAGGCAAAATATAAATTTATTATTCAAGTGTAAATATATTACATATCTTATATCTGACATCAAGTTATAACATGGACTATAGGTGTCCAAGTTAAGAGTTACCCCTTTACATTCTACATTGCCGATAACTATTAGCTCCTTAAGATTTTATGAGCTCTTTCATGCAATGTGGCTAAAGTAGGTTTTAGGAATAGGCATATATTATTTAAAATTTATTTTAAATCGATATAATTACAATGAAAAAAAAAATTCTCAGATAAAGCATTATGATATTCTATAGAATTCAAAAAACATTAATTTTATAAGAGAATAAAACAAATTCCATGAAGTATAGATTGTTATTATTCGAATTATCTTATATATATTTTTTCACATAACATTTTTTTTGGCAATATGTATTTAGATATATATGTGTATAATTGTATATATGCTTTAATATGGTGCTCAAAATAATTCAAAATTCCATATATCATTTGGTTGCTATCAATTATGGGGCAATACTAACCATTATTTGATATTTTACAATGGTGTTGTGTGTTATGTTAGTGACATTCATTATCACGCATGCCTGCATTATGTGCCTCCGGTAGTATTAAGCAGGATTCTATAGAATTCTATTATACTGGATTATATAGAGGACTATGTAATAGATAGTGAATACAAGATATATGTGTCGAGTATATTATTTACTGATATAGATGGAATAAATGGGGTTCGGTAATATTCATTTTTTATACCAAAATCCTTTACAAATGTTCATAATTTTAGATGTTTTTATAGGATTTAGGAGACCAGCATGTACATTAAAGTACATTAGATTATTAAGGTAGCAAGACTTAAGTTTATGTTATGAAAACACATGTTAAAATTAATTTTGGTTATGTTATTAACTTTAATAGAATAATTTAAAAAATGTTTTAAAGTAACGCATTTGCGGCAAAAATTAATTAATCTTCAATTTCTGTGACATAGAATCGTTTTTAATGGCAAATTATTATTTTTAAAGCCAAAAAAGAACGTTAAAAACTAATGTTTTTAAAACTCAATGTCAACTCAATTATTACTGAATATTTTTTTTTAATTCAAAGGACCTCAGGAGGCATTTTACTTAATGTTAGAAATAAAACAGGGACATGCAAAGTAAATATAATTGGTTATCAGGCAGGAATATACTGGATATAGGCATATAGGCGGCTGGATACAGCATACCATCCCCAATAGGCATAATTTGGAATGAAGATTCCATAAAGAGCGCAGAACTATTAGCCGCTGGGGTCTTGAGGTTTTGGAATGGAGACCGCTGCTCGACTTCACAATGTAAGAGCTCCACCCTAATGATGGCTAAACATGCTTGTTAAGGTCATCTGAAGGTCCTGCATGCGTGTCACTTTTAATCAGTTCCATGTCTATACCAGTGACTGTTAAGTGAATGGTTGAAGTTGTAAATAGAGTTAGCTTAGCAACCATATTAGACACCGGAGGCACGTAGCCAGTAGCACCTCGTAGCACCTCGTAGCACCTCCTCCCCTTTCCCGGGCCAGTTGCGCGTAGCTCAAGCGGGCGGGATACAGGGCCTGATGCTGCACTATGGAGCGCTCCACGTTGCGCCGCTCGCGCAGGCCTTCTACTACAACGCCGCGCCCACGTACGGATTGGGTCTCGACCACGCCACACTCAAGGACCTCATAAAGAAACAGATGTGAGTATATAACACAACAATTTTTTTTTGGTGATAACATGATGTAATTTTCTTAGACATCAATAAGTGAGTTTATTCCATAATAAATTTTAAATGAAGATTAATGTCTTCAGACATTTTTTGGGTGGGTAATTGTGAGCACTGTGTAGGCATATTACCTTATTTTATTTTATTTCTATAGACTAAATGTTTTCAAACAATAAAAAATAATTTGTTTCGACTTTTTTCACAAAGCACAGTGAGGCTGGGGAGAGGGTAAAAAATTGTGGACTTTCGAAAATAAGCGTGTCTATTAACCCACTTGCATCATAAGCGTACATATGCAGATTAATTTTTGGAGCCACTGTCACTAGTCACGTAAAATTGACAATGTAACCTTATATTTAAAAAATAATACCACACTTCTTAAAAGTACGAGGTTACATCTACCACAAAAACAGATATGAGTTTATAGAGGGATACATAGGAAATCCTACCAAAGTACTAAAAACGTCCACAGAATGGATGTAAGTGCTCAGGAATTACACTGTTTTCCTCAGAGAGGACAAGACGGAAACAAAATAAAGTGCATTTGTATTGTTCTCTTAGCTTCAAGTTAAATTAGCCGAGATATTATAGGTGTATTGACAATGGGAACCTTTGCTTAGCTACATACTTCGCTTATAGTAAGCTACAAAGTTTTTGTAATAAGGATTTTTGTATTCATATATCCGGCTGTTACTGTTCGCAACCATAATAAAGATAGGATTTGGAAATAAAATACTTAAAAATAGAAGAAATGAGAGAGAGCATTTAATATAAACTCAATATTTCCATCCAAAAATGAATTTTACTGTATTTTCAGCGAGTACTACTTCAGTCCGGATAACCTAGCGCGTGATTTCTTCCTGCGCCGCAAGATGGCGGCCGACGGTACAATTCCAGTCACGCTGATCGCGTCATTCCACCGTGTGCGCGCGTTGACAGCAGACGTGCAGCTCGTCCTTGACGCCATCCGGGACTCCGACAAGCTGCAGCTCATTAACGGTTTCAAGGTAATACCATCACCTATTCATTATTTTGATCTAAACCTCAATTCAACTGGTTAACGAAAGTAAAGAAATTAACTTATTGACTGTTGTTTCTTACCATCGTTTTGAGTTTTGTAATATACACAATGGTGAACCGGTATACGCTGAGTGGCGCAAGACGTCACCGGATGCGGGGGTAGCAAAAGAGCAGTCATCGTGGCAATCTTTGGCCAATGCCTATGCCTTGTAGTGTTGTCTATCGGCTGACGTGATGATGATGATACGTATTAAATATGTATACTCCGTTATGGCATATTGCATGCGCAAGCATATGCATGCGCAAGCGCAGCCTGGCGGATACAAAAACGCGGTGCAACCGAACCGGCACTGCCTCTGCAGTTCGCGGCTCATACGCATCGCAACAGTACATATTTTTACACTTTTTCTTTCTGCATCCTCTCTTGTCGTTTTGGAGAGGAGAAGGTTCTATACCTTTTGTAGAAATGTCTTCAAGGCGATAGAGGAAACGCGCAACTATTTTGAAAAAATTTCTGTGCGGATAATCTGAAAACCAAGAACCAGTAGACATCCTATGGCTGAATGATTATGAGAGTGTTGAATAAATGATTGAAATTGTAAATAGGATTAGCGTAAAAACCTTCATATGCACTGGATACACATAGTCACTAGTAACTCGTAGCACCTTCTCGTTTTTTTTCCTGCCATCAATCTCTATCTCTTTTTACGTCATTAGTAATAGTTATTTGCCCATTGGCATCTATTTAGATCTATAACTGCATCACCACTTTTTGGGAATTGTTTTTTTATTTAAATTACTAATATTAAGGCCACTAGATTAAACCCTTGCAATGTTCCTATATCCTAACTGTAAATGACCTTTTGGAAGTTTTCGCAAATCCTCAATACCGCCAGCTATGGCCACCCACGAGGTTCCACCCTATTTCTCTTCAAATAACGTGAGAAACGGATTTTCCCGAGAGCCTCACGCAAAGGCCAAAGTGACCAAGTGAGCCAGTACTTCGGAAGAGCTACTCTGAAGCTTCTAATCTGTCGCGCACAAGTGACATGGTCACGGCAATTGAGTCCCCCGCTATAAAAGGCGAGAATCATTCCGTGTGGGGATCACAACTAGCACAATTACAGACTTACAGATATGTTTGTTCATCGAAATTAAGTTTGTTTTATGTTTTTAAAGGTACGGACAGCCTTTGAGCCAACCAAATGGCCGATATTGGATATATCAAACTCGGACGATGGCGAAAAATCCGACAAACCCGAACCGTCTGCCAACGATAAAACCGACAAACCCCACGAGGACAACGAAATTGAAGGCTATGATACCAAGGAAGAATCAAAAAACTACAAAGCTTATGAAGATAAAGTAAAAAATCAACCTGAGACGCAGGAAGTGAAGACGGAGGAATTGAAAGAGGAAATTAAAGAGGTTAAAGCGCAGAAGATAGAAGAGGCGCCGAGTATAGAAGAGAAGATAACGAAAAAAATTGACGATAAAAAAGATGACGAAAGCGCTACAGCAACTGTTGAGACTAAGGTGAGTCTTCGTCTTTCTCTTAATCTTATGTTTTAATGTTATTTTTTATTAAAATCCCTAATATACGTACGTAATTATTTATTTAAAACAAGCTCGTCCACAATGTAGAACATATTTTAAAATTCTACATTGTGAGCGATTATTGGGCGGTATTAGTATTTCGTATAACATACGACTTTTGCCTGTAGTTATGGAAGCTTACATCTAAACGTTTATAAATGAATTAAACAGTAAAATAATATTGAACGGCTCTCTAAATATTAATGAAATAAGACACGAACAATAGTCAAGATTACTTGCTTTTGAATAATATCTTACCTCTTATGAGTGTGGAAATATTTCTCATTGGTTAGTCATATCAAAAGATACGTTTACATGGGCACAAAATTGCAGTTTTGTCATTTGCTAGGAGCGGACATGTTCTCTCTCTTAAAACCGAATGCTACAATTACTGGTTTAATTATATTTGTAAAAGTAATTGCAGAAAAAAAACTCATATACGCACTCCGCTGCGGTATTCTGTGTGCGTACTATGTTAAGTGCGCTCGCGCAGCCCGGCGGGTATAGTAACGCGACGGAACCGAACCGGCATTGCCTTTGCAGTTGCCGGTTCATACGCGCCGCCACATAGTATATTACAGTATATTATTTGAGTCACTATTATATATCAGATCAAGTTTCGCAGTTTTAGCCCATAGACGCCTACTGCAAGACAGGCCTCCCCCAAAGATATTTATAAAATACTATTCCATTCACAAACTATACAAACTTTCACGTTCACAGATAATGCTGTTGACCACTATTCGACTTGTTTATGAGCAGTGGTAACTGATATAGTTAATGCACAAATTGTGAATTACATTAGATTGTATCTCTGGAATAGAACCCACGACCAACAATTCCCTATTGAAAAGTAATGGTTTAGCATAGGATTTTAATAGTTTCATACTAGCGTAGATTTTCAATCAAAATCCGCTTGTAATTATATAATATTCAAATTAGGATAATGCTGTTTTAACTACTATGAAATTTAATAACAAATTTATAATAAGTATAATATTTATTTAGAAATATATTCAAGCTTCTATCACAGACGGCGCCAGTTGCGAGCGCTGAAGATAAACCAAATGTGCAGGAAGATGTGAAAGTAGAAGAAATTAAAGACAATAATAAGGAAGTGAAAACAGAAGATAAAAAAGAGGAGAAGACAGAACAGAAGGACGAGAATAAACAGGTTGATTCTGAAGATCCTCCGCTACAGACGGAGAATACAGAAGAGAAACCGGGCGAGAAAAAGTAAGTGATTTGTTTAATATTATTTTCTTAGACCAAAAATTATTTCTTAGATATAGTCAACATTAATAACGTCACTTCAAATTATCCCTAACTATACTATTCGTAAACCCAAAATGTAAGGTTTGTAAGAACAATACATGTTTTTTCAATCTTATAACAACATTATTGTAAATAATAGTACAGAAATTGACATATTTAACTCCAAACCAGCTTCCATTAAACAATAAATTAAATTATATTTTAACTCTTTGATCATATACAATTTTGTAATGTATAAAATATCTTGTTTTTCCTGTAACATGATGTGTAAGAGGGTGATTGGTTGTAGGTGTAAAAGATTTAAAAAGATGAATGTATAGCCGATTTGCTGCCAGTGCCCTTTCCAAAAATCAATGGTTTCAGAACTAATAAATGATGTAATGATTACATAAAAAAACGTGTTTTCAAAATACGAGATTACTACATAATTGAATATATTATTGTTTACCATTAGTCCTTGTATACTTTTACTGCCAGAATTTTTCTCTGGTCATTATATCTAACTTCTATATACATATTTTGTATGTTTAAATTATTTCAACACATGTGATTTTTGTAAAAAAATATTCTTTTGCGTGTTTAAACTGCGTATTCAATTGCGTTTCCCAAAAACTTCAAATTTCGAAAAATGGCTTGCACTATCAAAGAGCTTGGCCACCTCTGATATACATTCAGTGGAGCCAATAGACAAAACAAAACGTTTTAATGATTTTTAATATATGTATGTTTGTGCTTACTAACAGACGCAAGAAGCAGATGGTGGGTATATTCCCTTTGGCCACAATGGGGGGGCCGCTGGTGGCGCCCGTGTCGGGCCTCCTCCGCGCCGTGCCACCTCCGCCACTTCCCAGGTAATTATGTTTCTGTCACTCACTGTATATCCAGTTTAATTATTATATTTACACCAATATAGCTATCTTTATAAAAGATTTCACTGACTTAGATTCTTGAAATTAGGTAGGAATATTCGTTTCGTCGAATAAATGCGAATATTTTTATTCATGTTGGAGCTATTTTTTGAATTAAAAGCAGTTTTTTTTAAGAACGCAACTTCAACACCCTTCAGAATTTCGTAAAGTCTGTTCCTAGCTGATCTTTACTCGGTGAAAGGAATATTATTACCAAATTTCACGTCTCTAAGCCAGGATGTGTCAGGACATAGGACATATAGGTCAAAACAACTAAACCTCTTTAAAATTTATTTGTAGATAAGTACTCAGTATTGTTGAATGCAGAAATCGCCGTTAGGGATAAATTCGCCATTTGTACTTCATCTTTTTTTAAGTCATATTATTTATTTTATTTGCCTGTCTTTATGTACAATAACGAGCTTTTGTTTTATAATCAGGATGTTTCGCACGGCTCGAACAGCGCCCCGCGACAACCTCAATCCAGATGTACCAGAGTTTGTGCCCCAGGCCAGACGTGCAGGTGAGTGCATACTTCCACAGAGTTCTTTACATCCCCTTGTTATCATCATTGAAGATGTAAGGTGTCTACGGCTCTATAAAGGGCTTCCACATACATTTATAATAGAATCAGGAAGTGGACCGACATGGAGCGTCATGTGACGACCTGAAAAAGTTCTGTTCACCTTGTGGGTCTCGTGCTTCGGAATTATAACTACTCAGCGGCTATTTGTTTTGCGCCATATGTAGCCTACCCACTACAACTTAAATTTTTTGAACAATTAAAATGTCTTCTTCGCTTTGTTTATATAAAAGATGCTGTTATATTTTCAGAGGACACGAACAGCGATAAACTGGTACAGGCAGGCGGAAAGATGGGACCCGTGGGTGGCAGCCCGACTGAAAGGACAACCAGTGATGTATGGACCGAGGTGAGTACATTTAAGTAATAATAAATTATGTCTTTTCACAATATGAAAATGTCACTTTATCATGTTTTGTGGAAATTGTATGTGATCCCGTAATTTAGGCCTCTAGTCTCTTGTTTGTAGAGATCTTGGGTTACGCAATACGGATATAGTGATACGTCACATGACCAATAAGCGGTGTGTTTTTACAATACTGTTACGGTTATTAGATACATTTATTACAGAATATAGTGCTACCGAAACTACTGTACCGCGCGTTAGAAAAATATGACGAGCAGGAGGGGAGGGGAAGTGGCAAAGTTAAAAAGAGCATTAGTGCCATTGCGAGCCATAACGGAAGACTAACAGAACGGAGCGGCCGACACATCTCTCCGTTTTGCTCCTCGCATACCTTAGGAGCGGTTCGGCAATTACGGGAGCACTATAGCTTTTTCGTGCGAATCTAACTTTACTGTTTTCACTTGACAATGTTAATATAGAGCTCTTCCAACCGCTCTTCCGTTGGCAAGTAAATGGTGTTCCTTTGTGTAATGATTCTAGTGGACATTAACAATTATAAAGAAATAAAACGTGCATTTACTTAATAATTACTAATATACTTTATTATATCGTATTTTTGGGTAAGGAAAAACGCAGACCCTCAGCTCAAGTTACGGACTTTTTTACGATTGAAATCTCCCAGGATAATGCCCCATAAAGTGGCAGCTCTTAGATAAATATTCAATTTTGTGGTAATTGATCTGTTAGAAGAATATGTTCAACGTTTTTAATCAAACTAATATTATATATTGTATCTCGATTACCAGGTGAAGAGACGCACAAAAGCCGGTTCCAGGGAGAGAACATCGACAACCGCTAGTAACGTGCCGCCGGAGGAGGAGCCCCGTGAGGAGCTCCACTTTCAGTTAGATGAGGAGCTGGACCTTCCGCCACCCAGGCACAATACCTTCACTGACGCCTGGTGAGTTTAGAGTTGAGAACTTTGATTAAATTGATACAGAACAGGTCACATGGGACTTTGAAGATAAAAACCTTTTGCTAAAAATGCAGATAATTTGTACATCCTTTGAAGTCGTTTGATATAAAATGACTATCAACATAACCCTATAACTAGAATGTAAGATTGAAAAATCCATCCATATCTCCTTTCACTGTTTCTCAACCTCGTCTCTCTCTCTTCTTCGTCTTTCCACTCTTCTCTTTCTTCATTCGTCTCTCTCCTCACTTTTCTCCGCTCTCCTCATTCTCCGTCGTTCTCCCCTTCACTCCATTTTTTCATCTTCACTCGTCTTTCCATCACGCAGCGCTTTCCTTAGGCACGCTGCAGCTGTTTTGGAGATGGAATCATGATTGTTCTGTTTGATACACTTCACAGGTCCGACGAAGAGTCCGACTTCGAATTTACTGATCGCGACGTGGGCCGCCTGCTGATCGTGACGCAGACGGGCGCGCGGCCGCTAAAACACGACGGCCACGACCGCCAGGGCGACTGGACCTCCAGGACCAAGATCACCCAGGACTTGGAGCAGGTTAGATAGCTCAACTTTAGTCAGAATGGTCTCACAGCCTATAGCCAAAGTAGCTGCATAGTTCATAATCGTCTTGCCTTCGGCCACAGCTGGGCTCAAAGATAAGCTTGCCTCAAAGATTTCTAAAAGTAACTGTTGGACCATAAGCTAGCAAGTGTAGCAGGGAATTTGCACCTCTAAGGTAGAGAGACAGTAGATGCAAGCTGTTTCCAACTGGTCCAACACAGTGGACATGATCTCATTGTGTAGGTTGATACAATTTAATCTTTGTGTGTGTCTCTTCAGAATTCATCAAAGTTGTCGTTCAGACAATTGTCTGTCATCTGTAGAAATAGATCAATATTTGAACCTCTTTTTCTATTATTTGTTAGTAAAATAATATTGTTCCCACAGGTGATCACAGATGGACTCAAACGCTATGAAGAAGACCTGTGGAATGATTCAGAGTACACTTCGGTGAGTTGGATGTTATGTTGCCTAACAGTAAGGACTGCCAGTAAGGATCATGTAGGAATTGAACTCAAATTAAAAAAGTTTATTAAAAAAAATCATTTAGAAGTTGTCACAATAGATTTTTTTATATGAGGTCTTCCCAATCATCGATAATTGTCACTATAAAATAAAGTTTATGCTGGTTCATAATGCGCAATACTGAGTAAAACTAAAAAATATTTCAGTGGGGATTGCCATTTCTTAGTGATTGTTTTAATTTTTTTTTCTTAAAATTAGAACAATTCATTTCTTAACATACATGGTAGAAATAATATACACTGAAATAGAGTAATATTCCTTTTATTAGAGTCTGTGTTTAATAGATTTTAATATGGAGGTTTTAAAAAAAATATGTAAGTTTATATAAATTTCGAGAATTAGTGTGACCCAAAAAAAGAATTGATAATAAATTCTGACTGTATTTGGAAACCTGCGGTAGTCCCTCTTCTATCTTCTTACTATAGTAGTGGTATTATTAGCTAGGCAATAATCTCGCGGGAGCCCTATCGCAAGTTCACCAAATCTAAAAGTTCTATGTATTGTTTTTGCATTTGTTTTTTTATGGATGCTCCATGAAGTGACTATGCTCAATGGCCCCCATGAGTTATAAGCTAAGCGCTAACAGCACTCTGGAATCATAAATCTGGTACATCTGCTAATGCCAATATAGCGTTTTTTTGATAGTAGAAGAAGTTTTGTAAATAAATAACGTTTGTTCACGTGTGCGTTTGCGGTGCAGTCGTGCGGCAGCGCCACGCAGTACCGCACGGTGTCGCTGATCAGCCGCTCGCAGTTCGAGGCGGCCGTGCCCAACGAGCGGCACGCCAACCCGACCGAGCCGCCGCCGCCGCCGCCGCGCCCCCTACCGGTAATCACAATGTTCATACAAAACTCTACGCTGAGGTTCTGAATTACAACAATACATATACTAATATAATTGCATTAGTAATTTTGTTCTTGCGTACAAGTCTAAAGTGCCAGACAGAGCGATAAGAGATTATTATTTACATATATTCATAAATATTTAACTAATTAGTTTCAAATATTTATACAAAACCATAATCAATATTAACCGTAAAAGAATAACATCTAATGTTCATATCGTGAATGATAAATTACAGATGTGAATCTAATACATAAAAAAATCTATTGCATCAATTCAAAGCGCCACAAATAGAGTAATGGGATATATCCCATCCGATATTCTGAAATGAGGAGATTGAAATTTACGTATATCTATGTACAAAATATACTTATATGTAATGTATGTCTGTGTTACGGTTAAATATAAAAGTAATTTTAATATAAATTGGTACATTTTGAAAAGAAAAACAAACTTATTAATGAAAAATGTCATACAAAGTAGCTTCTTCTGTTTAAACTATTGTTAAGTACCCAATTATAAAAGCGTTTTCGTGTCGCAGGTGGAACAACCGGAGCACTCTGAGAAGAAGCGACCGCGACGCACTGCGCGTTTCTACGCGGCCAGCAAGGACCCGCACGCGACCGACGTCATGTGAGTTCTTACCATACACAACTGTCTTCTGAGGAAATCCAATATGAGATGGAATCTTCCATCTCGGATATGACCGGACTTCCACTATATATTTCATCAAATAACTAGCTATGATATCCTTCTACTTTGTAAAAGATTTATCAAAAGGCACAATCTGACAATGCACTATAATTAGTTCCTTATGAAATATATATAAGAGTAAGAGATCGAAAGAGCGACTGTGTACAGTGGTGCTTTTATATTTCCATGTAATATCAACTAACCTAAAAGTTGGTGATTATAACTAAGTTTACTTTACAGAAGCAGCCGCAAGCACAAGACACGGCACAGCCTTAACCCACCAGTGGAGCATCACGTGGGATGGATCATGGACATCCGCGAGCACCGTGCCCGCACACACAGCACTGGGTTAGTGACACCGGCTATACAGATCAGTCAAATGACAGGGGCAAATAGAGTGTTTGTAAGATGAAATGGTACCTTATGCGCTTAGTCTAGACTTCTTTTCGGTACAAGGGCTACCATAAGGAGCTCTGTTTGGACCATTACTTTGCACAATATCCAGAGGGCGTGTCCTGAAATTTAATACGATTAAAAATCTGCATTTATTTATAAGAAATTGAGCGATAATTTTCGATGTACTATTATAAATAAAAGTATACGAATATGTAATTAAAATTATGTATTGAATTTGTATCCTTGGAATTAATGCATATTATATAGGTCGAGAAATTGTATTTACACATAAAATTAGATATAAAGGAAAGCTTCTTTAATGAGAATGTTCTCTTCACTAAAGTAATTAGCAGGAATCATTAAAATGTTTAGATTAATACTAAATTTGTAAAGTTTGGTTCACACAAAAACAGATTTATAAATTTTATTAATTCGTTAATTAAATCTTGTGTGGAACACACTGAATCTAAACTTGTTCATGAGTGGTCGATTGTGCTTGTGGCGAGCCAAATTAAAAGGTATCCTTCGGATGTGTCAATGCAATTTTTCTTTATTTTAACTAATCAGCAAACTCACTATGAAAAGATAACTGTACTGGAACAAGGAAGACATTAGTGAACTTGTTATTAAGGACAGTAATCTGCAGGTCTTCGCTGGGCACGTCCCCAACGCTGGGCTCGTCGTGTGGCTCGGTGCCGCAGGCGCTGCCGGCGTTCCACCACCCCAGCCATGGGCTACTCCGCGAGAACCACTTCACCCAACAGGCATACCATAAATATCATTCGCGTTGCTTGAAAGGTGAGAGTCAACTTTAAAAACTATGATGACTTACTAGACAAAACATGTATAAATTATAAATTTTATTTATGTTTCTATGTATCAATAAATTTATGTCACGCGTTGATGTATGGCCGTTGGGGCCAAAAGGTTTTTAGCGTTGACAATAAGTCGGTAGACGCGACGTAGATAGGCGCTCCACTAGTTGAACCGGTCGGCTTATATGATGATGATAATTTTTATTTGAAAACCTTATAAAATGTCAATGTTATACAATCTTAGTGACAAATCACTGTACACGCGTCTACGTTTACAGGAGAATCTTCTATAATGCTACCGAATCTGCTGTATCGCGCCTTGAGAAAGTGCGGCTAAGTGAAGGCCAAGGGGAAAAAAAGTAACATGGGGTGATCCCGTAATTTAGGCCTCAAGTCTCTCGTTTATAGAGACCATGGGTTACGCAATACGGGTATAGTGATACGTCACATGACCAATAAGCGGTGTGTTCCTACAACACTGCTACGGTTATCAGATACATTTATCATATAATGTAGTGCTACCGAAACCGCTACACCGCACTTAAAGATAGCGAGGCCTGGTGGGGGCCAAGGAAGAATGAGAATGAATGCTACCGAATTGACTGCGGACTAACGTGACGGAGCGGTCGATACTACCTTGTCCTTACCTTCTCTCCACGCGGATGCCTTATACGCGGTACAGCGGTTTCGGTAGCGCTAATTTGACAATGTTGTTACGTTGCCGGCAACGTAAAGCTATTCGGTAAACAGGTGCTCTTAAGTCTTATTTATATTGAAGAAGTATAAACCTAACCTTTTTTTATAATCTTTACCTTTTAATTTTTAAAAAAAGGTACCAAGAAGGTAATGGTTCTCTAGTTGAGAAAGTGATATAATCATTTTTTTTATACACTGTAAAAAAATGGTAAGATAAATCTTTTCTTACTATTTTTCAGTTCTGTTATTCATTATTATTGTTAAAATCTCTTATTTTTCCCATAGGAATATCGCTAATATGTAATTAGTGTATAGTTTCCGTATGTCTTAATTTTTTTCGCTGTATGTTTTCCAAAAATAAAAACATAAATAAATTTCTTTGTCAGAACGCAAAAAGCTGGGCATCGGTCAGTCGCAGGAGATGAACACCCTTTTCAGATTCTGGTCGTTCTTCCTACGGGATCACTTTAACAGAACCATGTACAACGAGTTCAGGTAACATTTTTGTAACTTTTGTATACTTCAATTTTTTTTAAAAGATATCTCAATAGTTAAGTCATTACAACGTAAAAATGCGATTACATACATGAATTTTCATTTTTGTGTTTATATGTTCGTGTTTCTCGAACAAAGGTGACAAGTTCGTCAGAAAACTATATGATAGATTTTGAAAACTCATTTCAATGACAGAGTTGTTAATGTTAAAAAAATATATAAATTGATACTTGTAAAAGGTTTCTTTATAATTGTTGACGCCAAATACCGTCATCTGTCCTTTTCACTCTTACAATGGGGCGTTTAAAAGAGCAGTACTTTGTTCGTTATCTATTTCTCGATAGCAATTTGCTACCAACATTCATGTAATTTATATAATTTGTCTAAATCGCAAATCGTCGTTTGATTTTAAAACTAATATGAACTCTGTGTTTGCACAGAACGTTGGCGAACGAAGACGCTGCAGCAGGTTTCCGTTATGGGCTTGAGTGTTTATTCCGGTTTTACTCGTACGGGCTGGAACGCAAGTTTAGGCCGGAGCTGTACCAGCATTTCCAGCTGGAGACCATTGCTGACTATGAGAATGGTAAGCATCGCATACAGGTAGTGAGCCATTAATAAAATATTTTAAAATTTCACTTTTTTAAACCTCCCTTACCTCACTGTCACACTGTGTTACACTTTCTACATGTTCTTAAAAAGTAAAATTGGTGACATCACTTTAGCCCCTGAGTAGTTTTTGTTAATCAGATCATCAAATCAAAAGTTTATATCATTAACATCATTGTCATTGTTGCAGCCATAAATGGTCATTTCCAGGTATAGGCTTCCACCATAGATTTTCAATAGGACCTGTTGGAATAGTCTGCATCCTTTGTCCTCCAACAACCTTAAGAAGAACATATGTCCTTAATGGACCTTCTATTTATGGAACTACCTCCAAATAGTATAAAATATTTCATCTGGTTTCCAGGTCAATTGTACGGTCTCGAGAAGTTCTGGGCCTTCCTCAAGTACTACAAACATGCTGGAGCGCTGCAGGTGGAGCCGAAACTGCAGGGCTTTCTCGCCAAGTTCAAGTCGATTGAGGACTTTCGCGTCCTAGAGGTAAGGAACCTTCTTTAAAGAAGCCAAGTAAATGTGTATTCATCCAAGTCGATATTTATTTTTGGGATATTTTGCGTCTAATCACTCCATGAAGCCTCAGGCCAAGATATTAAAAAGCTTGGTGGCCTCCTTAATCGGGTCCTCGGAGGGAACTTTGGCCTTTGCTTTCTGTAAAAGGTTTAGCTTCGGACGGACATAAACTAAAAAAAAATCTTCGTCATCATTCAAACTATTGAGCCCAACAACCGTCAGGAGCTATGTGTCATGCTTATTGACATTTCAGACTAGTTATTTTTCGAGCTACGTCGTTGACTTTGGTTCTTCTGCGGATCTCTTCATGTATGATTCGATTTTGCAACGAAGCTCCGAGCTCTCTTCATTGCTCTCTGGGTTGCCTTGAACCTTCTTATGAGGTGCACAGTAAACGCCAAACATTAAACCTGTGATTTATAATATTGCTGCTATGTAGTGTTATATATTGTAGTAAAAAGTTCCCAAGTGGTGACATTAAGCCGGGTAAAGTGGGTGGGAGAAGCCTTGTGGCTTACAGTCGTCTATTGGCTGAAAAGAAGAAGAATGGGTTAATATATATTTGATGATTTATCAGCCGCAGTTGAACGAGCTGCTCGCAGCGCGCGGACCTGCCGCGCCCGGACGCGGGCCTCACGCGCGCCCTTACGACCGCACGCGCTCCGTGTCCGAGAGCGATCGTGCGCACGCGCAGCTAGCGCAGCACCACGCGCCTGCACACTATGCGTAAGTACACGCGCGCTCACAGGCGCATACATGCATATACTAAAACGTAGCAGATATCACAGATAACATCACATACACCCAAGATGGCATTAATACAAATGACACCACAAACACCTCATACAATAAACATACCACAAATTACCAAAGACAATACACACGCCGAAGACACCACAAATATCTATAACACGATGGATACCAAAATCAATCGACACTCCAAAGCAACTAAAGACACGCAAGTACTACAGACAACACAAACATCACCGGCACTTTACATGGCAGACCACATACTACCACATACAACTCCATAAATACCAATGACACCAAAGACACCTAAGATAACGCACAAATCAAAGACATGCTCACATTTTTTACACACTTGTTAATATAAATAAAACAATATTAATTATAATTTTCTAGGAGCGATTGCTTAGCGCAAGCATTATTCGCTTTTAAGTGACTCAGGTCAATAATTATTGTTAACTAAACTTTTAGAGACCTTTTTATTTATTGGTCCTCGCTGTTGGGGACCTCTCGTTCCCCTATCTCGTGTGGGACAGGGACTTTTTAATTCTAGTAATTTATTCATATTTTTTATTATTATCATTCTTCTCTTTCATATATCATCTTATCTCTCGTACTGTTTCTTTCATTCTACAATTTTCCCAGTCATACATCCATCCTCAACTACTACATTCTAGGTTTCCTTACTATTTTATTTTGCAACATTATTTATTGTTTAAATATTTAACACGTATTTTCTTTTAGAGACCTGCTTTTTACTTGCACCTGCTAATTGTTAATCTGTGTAACGCGCAGGCGCGGCGCGGGCGGCGTGGCCAACAGCCGCGGCAGGGCGGGCTCGTGCGGCGCGCAGAGCGTCGTTGCAAGTGCCAGGCCCAGGCGTAAGTAACGATAACTTATAACATAGAACAAGTCATACGATTGCCCGAGTTCACACCAGAACCTTCTGGAGCTTAGTAACTTTAAACGGGATCATCAGAACATTTACTTATTTATTTTACATGGCTTTGAAATGCGCACGTATTTTGAAAAAGATCGTTTACCTCTGTTTTATCTTTTTTACTTGTTCACGAATTCTGAATTCAAATGCATTAATTATTTATTCGACATATGTTAGATTACATCTTTTAGACGTCTTTCACTTTTCAATATAGAACATATTAAGTTATATGAGGTTTACAAATTTAATATTTCTTGACACTATAGATTTCCAATATGAACTAAGCCCCAGGCGAAGCTTTTAATGCCAATTTTCATCAAACCAGTTTTGGTTGTCAGTTAATCATAATCACCACATGGGCCCCCAGTGCCAGACATGTACTTCCCCAAAGATCGCCACGATCTGGTCTCGACTTCCCACATTCAGCGACTTTTCACGATCTTCACTATGTCGTCTGTCTGTAATAAAGGGCGTAGCCACGCCGAATCTATCGGTTCGTAGTTGCCACTCGAGGCCCAACTGTGGTCGGTGGCATGAGCTGTCTGCCCCGCCAACTTCCATTTCAGACGATAAGCTCTCGTAGCTGCGTCGGTGACTTTGGTTCTGCGGATATTCCCATTTCTAATTCGATCTTGCAGCGAAGCTCCGGGCATAGTCATCTCCTTTGCTCTCTAGGTGACCCTGAGCCTCCCTATGCGGCCCATCAGTTAATAATACAATATTTAAATAATCTCGTATTGTTGCAGAGACGCCCAACACCAAGGATAACGCGCCAAATTCAATGAAGGCGCCGACCTTCGCGAAGACGCACTGATGGACGGACGGACCCTGTGCTACTTAACATAGCGATATTGCATTTTATATATAGATAGAACTTAAATGAACTGATTGTTATAGTGCGGGAGGGCTTGGGGCCGGTTGCGTCGTCGCGTTTACTTATTTACACCATCTCACCTATGGTGTCAGTTCGTCTGTCCACGGGCCTGCACACGTCGCTCATTGGTGAGTGATTGTTTATATTTAACCCTTTCCACTCCAGGGCTGTTTTTGTTTTTATTCCATCAGCTCCACGCTAAAATCACGTTTTTTAATTTTAATCTTTATAATCCCCTTTTGGTATGGTATTTTTCGAGACAATCAATCCCAGGATGAGGCGAAGGTTTTGTCTCACATGTTTTGCAAAAATAGCATGTTTCTTTTTTAATTTTCCGCAAAAAGAAGTATTACACCATGTCCATTCCCCTTATAAGTATCATTACATTATATTACGCCATGAGTATCATTTGACAGTGGAGCTTGTGGAACAAAATCAGTTTCGAGTGAGACTCGACATTGGAGTGGAAAGGGTTAATACTTCATAGTTTTAGGTACTTAATACGTTCATCTATAAATACTGTCCAATGCAGCTACTGAAGAACTAAATTTTGTAGCGCGAGAAGTTCAAACTGAACTGTCAAACGTGCGAACTCCATAGCTGTCACACAACGCGCAAACTCTCAATAGTCATATATTATATTCCCTATGGTATATCTTATTTTTCCTTCAGAATGTTGTACAAAAAAGGGTACTTAAGATATAATAAACTATATTATAAAATAATGACATTCGCTAAGTTTTACTCGAGTTCATTTTTATACGTTTGACTATGTCGATGGTGCATTTTTCATAATAGATGTTTCAGCCTGTTCAATTATTACAATTATATGAAAAATAATAGATAACATCAAATTAATTTACGCATAAATTATAAAGTTCCACAAGATATCTTAGATCTAAATTTTGTTAGATTTAAAATTAAAAATATGTGATGAAATAAATCTTATTGTAGAATTATTAGCTGATCGAAATGTGTACAATTTGGCTTTTTGACTCCTTTGCGGAATTTATTTTTAGTTAAGCCTGTTAATTCATCTACTATGAAACATTAACATATTATACATATGTATTTATATTTGTATGGTTGTTTTATAATGTATACGTCATACTTTGATAAATTAAATATGAAATGAGAATTTGTTGAACTCTTCTCAAAACAGCATTCTGAGCCGATTGCAGCCTACTGCATAGATTGTTGAAATATTTGCTGATTCAAAAGTGCGTCTGTTTCAATAAAGATATTTTAAATTTCAATAGATTGCGTTTTGTTTCAGCTCTCGAGCATGAACGACGCGGTTTGGCTCGCCGCCCGCCCTCCTGCGATTCAAACCTAATATTTGACATTAGACCCTTAGTGTAAGTGCCTATTATATATTTATAAATATATATATTTTTAACATTGTAAAAAAAATACCGTCGCTGTGTCAAGCAACTAGTAATGAATTTGATTGTTTTTCCTATTATTAATTTTCATTTAAATTGCCATCGTTAATTGATTTGTGACTTACTTTTTTTCTGTTAAAACGCACCGTCATTCGATTTTTTTTTCCGATGGCAACACTTTAGTTTTAACTGCTGCAAAGCCGTTGCTATTTGCCGAAACTCGCCCAATGCTTTGGCGAGTACTAACCCCCCGTATCCCGTGACCCGTAGGGGTCCTTAAAGGATTTGCAGAATTGTTATAAATTCGTTGTACAGGTGTTGATATTCATGTAGTCGAATTGATATTAACGTATTCACATCGGGTGATGTAGGTAGATCGAAAGACTGTACGAATGTTTGGTAGTTTGTAAAATAACGATTTTATCAACTTTTTTTTCTGTTTTCAAAATATTCGTGCCGTGCTTGTGTATAATAAGAGATGTCGTTAAAGATGTACCATGCCATACACTGTGAGATGGTGAACGGAACACGTTTATGGCGGGTGTTTAGGGCATTTCAGACTTTCCAACTTTGACTGCCATTTGTACAAATAACTGAATCGAATGCGCATACAGTGGTAACGCTCGTGGATTGTGTTCTTTATAAAAATGATTTTTGAACTGCTTTTTATACCTTTTATTATGCCCATTACTATATAATGCGAGATAATGTATTTATCGCTGTATTTCATTGGATTTGATTGAATGAAATAAATAGCATTTCTTTATTCAGCTACTTTACTTTTACACTTAGATGCTAACAATAGAATATATTTCGTTTATATTTATAAATATTTTGATATGGACTAAGATATTAGTAAACAGTACATAAAGATTTTTGTTCTGTATCTGGCATTATTCATGTGGTTTATATTCAAGTAATGTCAAAAACTAAAATATTTTATTAAGTTCGTTTTAGAGAACTGCGAATTAGAATTTTGTTCAGTGTTGCAATGTCAATTCTGTTTTACAACACTAATCGCACAGCGGGAGAGTTCAGCACAAATACGTGCGCGCACGACGCTGGTCGACGCACGAATGACTGATTGCCTACAAAGTACATTTTGATCAGCCAACTACCCTCAGTTATATACACAATCCTCGACCGTTGTACCCGAAATATGTAACATTTAAACATTATAAAGGTTTATTTAAGATTTATGTTATAAGAGCGTTCGCATTTAGCGTATTTTTCTTAAATTTATGCGTTTTCTATGGTCAATATTGAAAAATGTAAATTATTGAAAATTGTAAATATTTGTCTTTTCGACATCTTTAAATCATTATTATTTCAATGATTCTTTTCGGGTCTAGGTTTTGAATTTCATTATCCTTTGCATATATTAACAATTATTTTGTTTCGAAGCGTTCAATTGTAAATATGTACTGAAATTTTCAATGAATACCTGAGAAATATTGAGAAGTAAATATTCGTTTGGACAATTAAGAATTTTCAGTGTTGCCACAATTAAAATATTTATGGCGCTGTAAATAGAAATACGCTAGATGCGATGTTGCGAGCCATGTGGAAATTTCGCCGAGTTGCTCAATGTGTTTGTTATTTAAAGCTATAAATACCAACATGAGCCAATGCATTGTTTATTCAAATTGACAGAATCTAATTGAGTTATTAATTGGATTGAACGTCTTGATGGCTGTCGGTTAGGATAAGCTAATGCAACTTTAACTGTTACTGCACTAAATAATTAAAAAAAAAAAACTTTAAGGTGTGCATTGATATGGTTCTTTTATTTTCTTAGAATGTAAGATTGCTTTTTTTTTAATTATAACGCGATGTTGTGACGCGCGTGCGTTGTTGGGAAATTATATGTAATGATTTTTGTGGGAAAAATAATTTTCCAAACTAGCTAATATTTTTTTTTCGAATGACATCACCGAACCCCGCGCGTCACGCGCGCCGCCTTATTTCGTTATGTATAGGTTAATATGTCAACACCGCTTAATTCGCTTCAACCACTTTGCGTGTAAAATAGTTCCTATTATTCTGTTATTGAAAACATTTAATGGAGTTTTTTTTTCTCTCTAATCTTTAAAATTGACACAGGAATCGGACGGCATGTGATCGTGAAAATAAAACATTTATCCTTAATACTGACGATTCATTAATAATTAAAAACATAATAAGAGCTATGTCTTGTATAGCAGTCGAAATATCGTAGTCTGAAATGTAAATATTGCTGTCTTCGAGAAATAAATTGGCTAAAACAAAATTTAACATGAGAACTGTTATTTTGTTTATACTTTAAAATTAACTTATTAAGCTACTTTTCAAAAATTAATGAATGGATTATTTAATTATTTTTTAATGAATTCGTAAAAATCGAAAAATGTTTATGTATGTAAACAAAGTGCAAGTTGCAGATTCTGTAAATAGCATGAAAAAATGTAACATCTGCTATTTTATCCCCCGGAGACCGCGATATCAGATTTTAGTTTCACAATTAAGTATACATAACCAATTCGACATTATATTACTGTTATAAATAATTAGAAAATTAACAAGATTGTTCCAGTTGATTGTACTGTACATATAGCTGACAGAGTTCTCCGTTTCATGATGAACGATTTCTGTGTCACTCAAATACAGCGTGATTTGGACCGTCCCGATTTAAAACAGATTTTATTTGTAAGCCGATACATTGTAAGGTGTGTTCAGCTGATTGTGACGAAGCGATTGAGAGCGTGAAATTGCCGCGTCTCGCATCTGCGCCATTTGCTTTTGGCGGCCATCTTGTGTCAGTTGTCAGTTTACATTTCATCTATTGCTGGATCGTTTTTATCATCACATGTCTGCAATATGCAGAATATATAACACAGGTCTGATTATCAATTGTAGCTAGTTTGCTATAATACAATAATTTTATAAAATATAAATAAAAAATCTAATTAAAAAGCTGTTTTGCCAATTAGGCAAATAAATAACAAAATCATCTAAATAGAAGTTAAAATTTAAATGCCTTTTACGTCGAAAACATACAAAAAATTAAAAAAAAATTGCCAGTATGATTAAATAAAAATGTAGTGTTTACAGATCTAAATAAATATTGTTTATAGAAATAATGACAGTGACAAAGCCTTTATCATTATTATTAGAATGTTAGAATGCTTGGGAAATGAACGGATGAGATGACGCGGCAAAACAAAACGTCTTGTGAAGAGTTATTGTTAAGTTTTTCTTTTTAAGTTAAACACTTTTGATTGTTGCAATTATTTTTTTTTCCTTTTCTAAAGTACGCCAAAGGAGACGAGCATTGTGCTAAAACAAAACGAAACGTAAATTGTAGTCTTACTGTATAAATTGAAAAATATAACAAAAAAAAATATCTTGCTATTATTTGTAAGTGGTGTAAACAGGGGGATATGTTTGTTGTTCCCGGAGTCTCTCGGTGTATATTGAACGCAATGATGCGAAATCTGTCACTTTCGCATTTGCTTGGTATATACTGGGAGATGTTTTTTTTTTTCGTTGATCATTTCGATTTAAAAAGGAAAATGATTATAAAAATTTGGTTGTTGTAATATAGAGCGAGTAGAACGGTAACCGTAGAAGGTAACATAGGTGTATCCTTTGGAATAAATTATAATTAAGAATATGTTTTTTAAGCTTGTAGGCGTTAGTCGTTTATTTCGGGCCCGAGAACAAACTGGGAGATGTAAGTTTTATTGTATCGACGCGCGCCCCGGCCGCGCCGGTCGACCGAATGTATTCGACTGACGCCATGTAAGGCTGTAAGTTATACATTATATACATATTATATTGATAAATAAATTAATAATAAAAAAGACAATGAAGCATTTTATTTTTCGCCTACCCTCTTCTTGTATTTAGTGATGACGTCTATGTAAGCCAGGGATGAGCAACACGCGGTCAACTGAGCATTACTAAAATTGAATTAATTTTCTCGATTTTCTTCCATCAATATATTGTTATAAAATTAATTATAATACAATGGTAGTACATTGTACACCGAAAAAAATTGTTTTAAGTCACTCACTTATCGGCGACTTTATCAGTTGGAATCGAATATCGCAATCCCGGACGATTTTTGTCCGGTATTAAAAACCGGTATTCATGTAAAAATACCGGTATTTTGGTATTACATTAGTTGATAAAAATTGAATTTGATGAAGCGATTGATTATGTCTTTAAGAGCATATTTTATTAAACAAAACGCAAGATAATATCATTTCATATATACTATCAATTTAATTAAATTTTTGGCTTCTTTAAGTGTATAATGCCATACGAGCCTGTTACATGTAAAATGTAACATACAATTTAATGTGTACTAATTTTTTGCTTCCACCTTTTTTTGTACCTATCTACTCCTACTCCCTATGTAATAGAGTAAATAATATCTAGTCATTTCGGAACAATACTTATTGGATTTCATATATTATTTGTTAACAAGTCAATATAACAAGTGAGATAAATAAAAACAACAAGTAATTTTTTTTATTAATGATACCGGTTTTAATACTGGTATCCTGGTATTTCAAATATCAAATACCAGTATTAAGATTCTAGAAGATTCTAGAAGTTCGGTATTGTAAGCCCTAAGTCGGTCTGAATGAGTCTGAACACGTAAATTGTTTAAGAAAATAAATTTGAACCATGAAATATATCAAAAATTACCACATATCACCACAGATGTAAGATTAGAAAGCTTCGTACGAAAAGCTATCTCTTCGATTCCGGCTGATATTGATCAATGCAACAAAAGCTTCCTTATTTACTGTAAAGCAAATTTTAAACTGTATAAATTTAATAAAACTAATGATGTTTACAATTTAAAATCAACTGTGTTAGTGCTAAAAATATGTGGTTCTTTTAACGCTCACAACTTAAAAAAAAAGAGAAGATATTAAATATTGTAAAGTACTGATACAATAAGCTTTAATTTTAGCAGTAGTAAATACATCATTACTTAACACGAAGAATTGCCCGAGGTGGTAATGGGGGCATACATGGCTCTTGCAGCCGTCGCCAGCTGGAGCCGAAAGATTCTATTAGGCCTCCCACTAGATATACAGATATAGTCAAGGTCGTGGGAAATTGCAGGATATAAACACAGCAACACAGGTCATCGCGGCGTTTATTAGCCGATGCCTTGTAATGTAGTAAGCGCCTACAGGTTGACATGATGATGAATGAATTAGATTAGCCTCTTGAATAGAGGCTCTGAACCTGCAAGAGTAAGGTGGGACCGCTAACCCTCGAGGTGAACAGACAACAGTATTAAGGTGTCTTAATTAAGTAGTCGTGTGAATTTAACTTAAAAAAGTTAAGTGCCAGTTACAAATCCACGTGCCACACTAGTAGAGGACCCATATTTGCCTCTCTCTCTCTCTAACACTACGAATGTGCAAATTAGCGAAGTATTGCGTTAGTACTGCCAATTTCAATTCCGTCCAAATCGCTAGTATCCCACTAAAATAAATCACCGTGTTATCCTTCCGTCGCGGTTCACTTGTACACGCTTTTGTGTTGTCTGTCTTATACCACGTATACCTAGGCTTATACTGCTACCCAAATGACATTTGCAAATTATAGCTGACTCTGTGTTTGGCACTAATCGGTGTAACATAACTCCTGAAGATGCCCCGTGGAGGGGTGAAACACGTGTTGAGTAATTTGGCGGTGGCGGTTGTGTGATTCGCATTGTTTGCCGCATACGCATTTATCAGCGGGCTGGCAGGCGGTGCGTTTCATTGCACGACTACCACTGCATGTGCGGAAGTGGCTAAATATTGGTCCTTTTCTTACTTAATTAAGGTTTAAGACTCGAAATTGTAATGATGAATTAATTATATTTCCTAAACAATAGGACGTCGAGTTTTTAACATGAAACACTATGAGCTAGGCTGCCTTTGTGTCACTGATGTCGAGCTAAGTTCGTCAACTTTAACATGGCGATATTTATAAGCTCCCACGTATGTCGATGCAGGTAGGACTTTTCTTTTAAAGGTTTGGGGCCGTTTATGAAAAACGTCGCCTGAATTTTAACTTTTTTTGATCCTTCTTCGTTCCATGTTACTTTATCTGCGCTCCTGAAAATATGACGTCACAAAAATTCTTATAAGTAATAGATTATTGACTTCGTCGGATGCTATTGTCATGGTAATAATAATACTTCAGGAAGCGTTTGTGCTCGAAGACGTGGCGGAAAGAACCGCACTTGTACCTAAAGCAAAGGGTAGTGGGCAGAAGGCCTGGTCTAATTATACATCCCAGGTCAGTACTCCCCTGAAGGTGGTGGTAAGCAGCCGCATGATCTACCAGGACTGGTCAGGCGGCAGCAGGTCGAAACAGGAAGCGCCGGTAGACAGGATGTGTTCGTACCGGTGCGAGGTACGAATAGATTCAACCTCAATGATAGAAGATTATTTTAATTATAAAACTCGCACCTGTGAATAGATGTCACAGTAATAATATGCATATATAAATATAAGTACAATCTGCTCCGCTGATAGTAAACCCCGAGATGGCTTGCGACGAAGGAAGGGAAGAAGCCGAATGCAGTTGATGTGATTGTTTACTGTCAGGACATAGTTACAAAATGTAAAGAATTGTAAGATAAATAGAACGAAGATAAAAAAAAACACATTAAAAATAATAAAGAATACATAACAATCGAACTATGAATACTGACAAATTGTTGAGCTCTAACTTATAGCTAAACGCTACTTAATATTAATGTTTTAATAATTTGTTCAACACTTACCCCGTTGGGGTGCGAGGCGATATAAAAATTGTGGCGTGAATTTAAAGATGCTCCAAGAATGAAATTGAAGAACCGAGATGAGAATTTATAACGTAAATAAAAGTTCAGAGAATTGCTTGTATGAAATGGCACTAAAGGTAAATTGACGAAAAAAGCTTTATTCGACGAATTCAATAAACGAATAAATGAAATAAATTACAGGAATCCTTGGCAGTGATGTAGCTTGGTTATTTTAATTTCATATAGGCTATATCTGATAAACTATATATGTATAAATTTGTATTATTAAACTTCATTAAAATATGTGTTGTTGTATAGTTATTTCCTGCTTCTTCTCCACAACTATAACACCTTGCAAAGTGGAAGTCAATAAAAAAATAGATTAAAAATTTATAGATAAATATTTGACGATCAATAAAAGTTCTGTTAAAAGTTCCAATGTTGAATAAATGAATGTTATTCTTTATCACTAGGTGAACGATATAATTAATATCGCAGGAGGTCAAATGCAAGCAACGCGTGACAGGTCATCGTGGCAATATCTGGTGGAGGTCTAGACTTTGCAGTAGGCGTCTGTCAGATGACATGAATTATGATAATCGTACAGTAAATTGAAATTGTTTTGTAAATACCAATATAATATATGAGTTACTACGAGGGTAGTTAAGATGATAGACGCAAAAAAGAACTCTGTGAATATTTATCGCTTTAAAATTTGTGTAGAAGTCTTTAGGTTCTACTACATGTATACAAACAAAGCATAAGTGTCTATCTGTCTGGATTTATGTTTTTCTCTTTGCTTTTTTTCACTAAATTCCTTGTTATCGTCTCTCGTAATATCACTTAATATTAAACTCATCTACCCCCCAATGGATTCTTCAATAAAAGCCTCTATGGATGAAACGAAGAAAGAATTCAACGATAGGATGGCTGCATTTAAAGCTCAGTTACAAAAATCTGCAGGTACGACATCCAGCAATCCTAACTTGGCTGCTGAATTTAACGCGTTCCGTACCTTTGTCACCCAAGCTCTATGTCTACTGCAAAAGCAAATAGAGACTTTGGATCATGCAGTAGACAACATAGAAATGCAGAGGCGACGGAAAATTTTATTGCTGCACAGAAGCGTAAAGCGAAAACACTGCAGAGCTTGTCGCGGATACTATTAAACAGCGATTGCAGCTCAGTGATTTTAGTGTCGATAACATACAAAGATGTTATCGCATAGGCCGACCATTGTCATCCAAGCAGCCGAGAATCATCCTGCTGAAGATGCGAGACATCAGCTCTCGCGACAAGATCTGGTTCAATAAAACTAAATTAAAGGGAACCGGCATTACACTGTCAGAGTTCCTGACCAAGAGAACGCACGAGGTGTTTATGGCAGCACGTCAAAAGTTTGGCATTACGAACTGTTGGATCCGCGACGGCAATGTTTATGTGTTGAGTTCCGGAAATCGTCATCGCGTTACGTCGCATAAGCAACTAGATCTGATTTCCGAAGACGCAGAAAAGTTGACCGCCACAAGCAACAGCAGCGCCCAGGGCTAAACGAGCTGCCAAAAGATGATTTTGTTCTTGGAGAGAAATATTTAAATTTATGTTGAACTTTGGTTCAGGTAAATAGAGATTTTATTATATTATATTTCGTTTCCATTTTGTAATGCCATGCGTTTTACGAACATTTCTGTTGCTCTGGACAGCGCAACTAGTTCGGCTTGGCAAATGGCAGTACTCTTTTTTTGTTGCTGCTTCTTTCACGTCGTGTCAAAATGTTGTAGCTGCACTGACCTTTCCTTGTATTTTGCTGCCGTCTTTAAATACTTGGCAATGACTGTTAGCTCTTTGATCCAGTTCAGCACCGTACTCTATCAAGCTAAAAACTAAACGTTACAGATTCAATTTTGTTGTGTGCTCCGCGTGGGGTTAATGAATTAGTCGAAGAATTATTTAAGAATTTGACGGTTTTAGTGTTAATCCGGAGTGCATTAAAGCGTATCATTGAAGTGATACATGATAGATTTCTTTGGTTCTTCAATTTAAATTAACTATTTTTTAAATATTATTTATATATAACATGAAAATAATATATATACGTCTTGTAAAACTTTGTTGCACACCTTGTTATTGCTAAACACTTTTATAGTAGGTATATATAAAAAGTTGATCCTTTTGTACGTACACACAATCTATATAATACTAAGGCGGATACCTGTGATGATCCCATGTCGTGTATGTCGCCTATTATTGTAGAACTGTTTTTCAAGTTTCCTCAAGAAGTAAAAATAAAATAAAAATAAAAAGATTCCGGATGATTTTGATCGCCTAAAACTTTCCGGGAGTAGCTTCTCTTGATTTCACATAGTAAGTAAGAAAAGGACCAATATTTAGTGTTTCACCCCTCCACGGGGCATCTTCAGGAGCCACGCTACACCGATTAGTGCCAACTCTATGTGTTTGGCACTAATCGGTGTAGCGTGGCTCCTGAAGATGCCCCGTGGAGGGGTGAAACACGTGTTGAGTAATTTGGCGGTGACGGTTGTGTGATTCGCATTGTTTGTCGCATACACATTTATCAGCGGGCTGGCGGACGGTGCACTTTATTGCACGACTACCACTGCATGTGCGGAAGTGGCTAAATATTGGTCCTTTTCTTACTTAGGATGGTCTTCCGCGAGGTAACGCCTGATTGCATGAAATATTCACATAGTGAGAATGCTTCCCTAACTCTCATATGTGTCTAATTTAGAGCTGTCGTTGTATACACTTAATATTTTTTAACGGCTCCACGCCGCATCACGTTGAAGTATTTCTTTTTTTATTGTTTGCGGGCGCTCATACACTAGCCGCATAAAATATTATGGGCTTCCTACCGTTTTTCGTACATTGTGAGTGTTGACGAAAAACAACACGATTAGGTTCTTTGTGGGTTCTTCTATCAAAATATATTTCAACTGCGTCTTTCAGCCCCAACGGCCATTGGTGGTACGAACGATTCGGGAGACATTGACACTTCAGTCGAACAATTCTTCAAGGTTCAACAATTCTACCTCGGTGACCTTTGGTTCTTCCGCGAATCTCTTATATCGCTGAATTTTGAACGGTACATCATATTATACTATCTAAGGCGCATATAATTCCAAATAAAGTAGTGCTGGATTTAATCAAAAGAAAACTATATTTTTGACTCAAAAAATTCTGAACCGAATTTTTATCTATTAGATTTACATTTGTAATTTACCATTCACGTTATCAACATCAAAAGGTTATCTTTATAACGTTAATATAAAGATATTGTAGTAACAAATTTCTGCAACGAAATATTGATTATACGTAAGTGAATAAAAATGACTTTTGTTTCTCTGTCTGATACTTAAAACTTCAATAACGACGGTATATGGTTTGTATTATAAGGATTATGATAAACTAAAGTAAAGAAGATGCTGCTTATTTTTCATCACCACGTCAGCCGAGAGGCCTTCACCAAAGGTCGCCACGATGACTTGCGCTGTAAGCGTCCTGCAGCATCCCCTGACCTATGGCGTCAGTCCAACTAGGATCTTTATGTCGCGTTTACCGCATCATAGTCTCCAGTCGTGAACCTGGGATGAGAGATGTGCTTCGCCCATAGCAGTTACAGACAAGTAATTCTTCGAACTACGTTGGTGACCTGGGTTCTTCTTTTCATTTCTGATTCTATCTCGATGAAAAAGTAATGTATCATTATCAAGTTAGTAAAAACAGAAAATAGAGCAACCATTTAATGTATGTATATGTGAGTGGCTAAGAGATACAAGAATATGTTGTGAACGGGCGCAAGTCTTCTAGGAATGCCATCAGGTCGTCACCGAAGTCGATTCATCGAGCCCTCTCAGAGCGACACACTAGGCCTGTGACGAATTCTCTGGTCCTTCTAACACACTTGGTTATTATAGCGTTAGCCAACCATTATACCGTACTTATATAAACATTGTTTGTCGTGTAAAGAAATAAATACATTTAAAAACTTTTAAGTTAAACGGTTTTTGATACCCATATTGAGGTGGTTGTGGAAAAATATGTACCTAGTCCGCCATATTGGAACGGGGTCCATCTTGAATTTTAAATTTTGACATAAGCATCGTGTTTTACTAGTGTAGCCCTTTCATTTGATACCCGTATTGAGGGGGTTAAGGAAAAATATGTAATCCGCCATTTTGTATCGGCGGCCATCTTAGATTTATAATGCTATTGATTTTATTATATTGTATTGTCATCTAAATTAAATGTGTGTACCAAATTTCAGATCAATCTGACAACGGGAAGGTGCTTAAATTTCAATTTCTAATTTTGACTCAAACAAATTCCGTACGGGTCAAACTAAATAAAACCGTTTAAAAAGTGCATGTGCGCCGTTGTCACCCATGCTCTTTTTTCCTATATGTTGATGGACTAACATTTAGGAATTACTGAAATATCATCATCATCCACTGCTGGACATGGTTTCCTGCAGAGATTTCCATACGACTGATTAGAAGCGGTGTATCCAGCTTCTTCCGAAGATCTTGACAAGTTCGTTTGCTCATCTTGTGGGTGTCTACTCTAGAGCCTTTTGCCCCAGCGGCAATCAATTCTGTGTGCTAAGTGGCATACCGATTGTAACTTCAGCGTGCCAATTAGCTGGGCTGTGACGGTTATTTTCGTTTGTCAACGATTAAAATATCTTAGCCTGCGAGTGCCAGCCGTCGACACTTCATCACTTCAAGCAAAGAAGAATCATCTTGTTGATAGACAAGAGGCTTCGAATAATGACTAAAGTGTTCGACAACGAGGATATTCTTCCCGAACGTCACGCAGGCCTACCGCGCACTTTGCCAAGTGCAGCTGGACACGGTACTGCTCCAGAAGTTCACGGGACACGGGCGATCCTCAGAGTACCTGCATCGGTTTAAGCCCAAGGAGAGTTCCTCGTACTTCTGTGAACCGGAGGTAGATCAGACCATGCTGCACCTGATCACCGGCTCTACTGCATTTTCGAGGGAAAGAAATGAAATAGAACTTGAGGCAGGGAAAAGATCGAGACTAAAAACGTCACCTCCTGAGTGGGCGACGAAAAGAGTCACCTCCCGTTCCTAAAATTCACCATTAATAGAAGAGGTAACAAGTAGAAATAAAAGAAGATAGAAAAAGAAAAGAAACTTAACAATGTAAATAGTGTTTTAAGGACCTACAATTTAAGAATATAATAAAAAGAAGTAACGAGACAAGTAAGCCTAACAAGTAATGTTAGACATTGTGATAAAAAATAGATCACCGATGAATGAGATTGTGAAAAATGTCAGGAGAGAAAGAAAATATAAAATATAGATATGTCATTAAGGCGCAATTAAAATAAAAAAAAAAAATTCCTAACCTTAGGAAACCTTCAAATTATTTCCTAAATTATACAAGCACAAATAATTATGTTCCGATTCGAAAATACAGTGTTTCATTTCCTTCAGTATAGAGAACCTCTATCTCGACTCATAAGGATCTCTACTCCTAAATATGCATAAAATTATATATGTTAATATGAGGTGAGTATGCCATCGGTATCGAGTTAACCCATACTATATCTGTATAATCCTTTGATAAGTGTTATCATGAAATTTACGTAGCGCCCCGTCAGCTATCATTGCGAAATGGATCTCCGTACTATTGTGTGTGTTTTTATTTGCTTATGGTGAGATTAATTTTGTTACAAAACATATACATTTATATATAGTGTTATAATAAGTGTTTAGATGGGTTAGAATAATTTTTAGTACAATATTTGTCAGACAAAGTATTTCGAATAGTGAAAATTATTGCATATTATAAATATATAGAGCGATTGGTAATAGGTGTAAGATATTTAAAGAGGTGAATGGATAGCTTATTTTTTTGTTAACTAATGGTCAATCCACCATATTTAAAAATCAATAGTTTTAGAAACAATGAACTACATAATGCGTGAAAAATCGTTTTTAGAATTCGCTTATTTACATATTAAAGTTAATTATTGTTTACTACCTGTCTTAGCAGACTTTGTGTTGTCTAATGTTATTGGTTTGTCGAATCAAATAGAAAAAATAAATAATAGTCTTATATTTTAGAGCGATCACTTTAATCATGTGATTGAAAATATATGTTAAAGCTTTTTGCTGAGAGTTGTTTCATCACGATGGGTCAATCATGTCGATTTACCATCCGCCCCAGTGTCGCTAAAGTTATTGGTTATTTAAGTCCAACTTACTAAATACTTGCAACTTCGAAGTTCGTCGGAAGATGCTGGAAGCTGGCTGCTTTCAACTGGATCTATTGAAAACTATGAGGGAAGTCTATATCCAGCTGTTGACGTTCTATGGCTGCAATGATCTTACTCAATATTATACTATCTAGTACTGTATATATGTACATCCTACTGGATGTCATTATTGGATCATTTATGGGGTTCATCTTAAAATAAATCAGGTCATAGGCCTCTCGTAAACATATTTATGGGGGAAACACCAAAATAGCCACAGACAGATTGTCGTTCACAGTGTAGCATTATAGTATGCAGAGGTCGTTACTTCCTGTACGGTAGAAACTTGTTTGTTGGATTTATTCAAGATTGTATTTAGGGAAAGGAACCCGTGACCTTCGACCGCAAGTTTCAGTGCACAACCGCAGAGCCATCACTACAATAACAACTACTAACTAAACTTTGATTTGTTTTTAAATGGGTTTTATTTTAAATCTTTTTGCGTTTGTGTGCAATCTATAATCCAAATATGGGATTTGTCATATTTATATTCCTAGTTCGAGACTATTGTTATTTACAATTACTCATTGTAATTTTAACTGACTTCACTATTAGCTATTAGCTATAGCTAATACTATTAGCTATTATGTCTTACTAGCTATGTTGTCGCTAGAATACGGCGTGCAGTCGTTCCCAGATAATGCGTTTCTTAAAAAGATATAAGAGACGGTCTTATTTCTCCATCGCAGAGGAACTCCAGCTGCGACAGTTCATGTTATGGATGCTTGTTTTTGTTCCAGTGTAACGTCACATTCGGCGATCGCTGATGTGGTCAGCGGGTACGAATGGGCGGAGGATATCGCGCCCGTGTTCTGTATGTATTTATTAATTAAATATATCTATTGGAAGTTATGACCGCTTCAATTTTAAAGTTCTGGAGCATAGATCGTAGAAAGACTTTGGTCCAAGGGTTCTCGAACTGCGGGTGAAGTGATGATGATCATCATATTTACCTCTCTGTCCTCTTTGTCAGTGATTCACAACCTTTTTTTGTTTCTGTATCCATTTATTTAAAATTAATAATTTATAAACGAGTCTGTAATTTCATAAAATCCATGCTAGGTAATTTTAAACAAGTCAAAAATATTCTTGCCAAGTTTTATATCTACACGAGCTATATGAATATTGTAGAGGTATAAGTCAAAATATTAACCCTTAATAGGCTGATTTACGAAAGTGATTTTTTATATTACTGTGTTTGCTTGAGGGTCTAGATGAGGGGAATTTTTTTTTTTAATTTCGTTGGAAAGAATATTGTTCAACAGTAAAATTCGTACAGCCAACCTATATAAAAAAAAAATTAATAGTAATGTGAACATTCGGTTTAAAAGATTGGTATCAAAATTGAAACTCTAGGTTATTAAGGGGTAAAGTTTTTAGTTACAAGGTATAACCCCACCGCAAGATATAGGCCTTCCCCAAAGATCGCCAGGATGAGGAGTATTGTGCTATTCGCGTCCTGCAACTTACTCTATGTTTATCCACTTCATCACCTTCACATTGGAAACATTATGATATACTTCAGTACAGTAATACCCCGCTTTACGCGAGGGATACGTTCCAAAAAATATAACGAGGTTTATGATTAAACATAGTCAAAAATTAAAATTACTATTAAGTTTAAAAATTATTAAAAAAAAATACAAATCATTTTTATCAATCACTTTAATTCTAGGAACACTTTATACAACACATACTCTTATTTTTTTACGGAAAAATACATCTATTGTCTTTTGGGTAACGTTTTGTTTACGTTCTTGTAAAATACGTTCATAACACCCAACACTGTTTTTAATTGTTTGACAGATGTTCAAGTCACCATAGAGAAGTTGATGCAGTGGCGTAGCTGTGGTATTTGGGGCCTGGAGCAGATTGGGGCTTGGTGCCCCCCCCCCCCTCCTAAAGAGTCTAAATAATTTCAAAATTCAGAACAAAATTTAGTTAATTTATATTTTTTTTGGTTCAAAATAATAATAAATATATATTAAATAACATTAGATCTTAATAAAAATTATTGGGAAAATTTAAAAACGAACATTCCTCGCTTTTTGGCCTGCAAAGTCATTAATCACATTTTCAAAATCAATAGTGTCGACTAGTTCATGTTCTATTGACATTATTGCAAGATTATTTAATCTATTTATCATTAAATAATCTTGCAATAATGTAATAATTTATTATTTTGTCATTTAGGGCCCTTTTAAAAAACACTTTATGTGTTTTGTGAATGAAAAGGCTTAAACACTGTGTATATTATAATTTGTAACCGTTTATTTTTTTTAATGTTCATATTATTTAACAACTTTTTTAGAATAAAAATAGTAAAAGTCGATATTCTTTTCATGTTGTTTACTTTAATTTTTGGTTTTCATTTTTCTTTTAACATTTCATTATTCATAATTCAAAAAAAAAACTTCAAAAAAATTATATTTAACTTTGGTGCCCCCCCTACTTGTGGTGCCTGGTGCGGCCGCCCCGCTCGCCACCCCCTAGCTACGCCACTGAGTTGATGACTACATTATATTTACATGCACTCTTTCGCGTAATTCGAGGCATTTGAGCGCGAAATTTGCAATTCGCGTTATAGTGAAACCGTGTATAACGGGGTCGCGTAAAGTGGGGTATTACTGTATACAACATTATACTCCGCAGCGACGGTGCCCCGGAGGTTGAGTCGACAAGCAGCTCAACAGCGACTAGATGCTTTGAAAAGTGTAATGACACAGAGAAGAGTCGACGCTTATATAGTGCCGACATCTGACGCCCACAACGTGAGTCTATCTTTCAATTAAATTCAATTATTTATTTGACAACAGATACATATTACAGGGTCTCAAGTTAGATATACAACGGTTAATCTGTTTTCTGCCCAAAGACGCACAAAATGTAATGAATATCTAATGATATAACAGGTAATACGTGTACAATAAGAAATAAATAGTTAAATGACAATTAAAATCAATAATATTTATGTATATTTACTTATATTATAATTTGGTGTAAATTTATGATAAGTAATGTAAGTCTATGCGGTCCCGGGACCTTGATTTTATCATCAGTCCATTTAATGGAGACACGCCGCGCCCGGCTGGTAGTCGCCAGTCGAAAACCTATCGATCTCCTTCCATTGCACGAGCGATATACCTTTGTTACATATAACATTGTTCGATTTCAGTTAGAATACACAAATTTAAAAATAAAGAGGTTTTCTATACATTACTGTACAATACGGTATACTTTTATGACATAATTGTATTAAAATTACATGGATTCTAAACGGCGCACGAGACGACATACAAGTATAGCTTTACAACGTGAACATGACTTACTCGCAGATGAACAGAAAAACTTAAATTAGTTTAAGATACATCACTGCTTAAACAACTTTGTAAACATTATTTTGATAATTGCAATGAAAAAAACTAACAATAAATACATTTAAAAAACTTTTAAGTTAAACGGTTTTTTGATATCCATATTGTAGTTGTTGTGGAATAATATGTACCTAGTCCGCCATATTGGAACGGCGTCCATCTTGAATTTTAAATTTTGACATAATCATCGTGTTTTACTAGTGTAGCCCTTTTATTTGATACCCATATTGAGGGCGTTAAGGAAAAATATGTAATCCGCCATTTTGTATCGGCGGCCATCTTAGAATTATAATGTTATTAATTTTATTATACTGTATAGTCATCTAAATTAAACGTGTACCAAATTTCAGATCAATCTGACAACGGGAAGGTGCTTAAATTTCAATATCTAATTTAGACGCAAATAAATTCCGTACGGGTCGAACTAAATAAAACCGTTTAAAAATGATCCAAAGAGTACAGTGATAGGAATAAATAAATAAAATATTACTCATTGCTTAGTCCCAGTACATCGCACCGTCGGACGCGCGTCGTGAATGGCTCACCGGCCTCTCAGGCTCTGCGGGTACTGGCTTGGTGACGTCATCCCACGCCCTCGTGTGGACCGACGGAAGGTACTTCACCCAGTTCTACCTGCAAGTGGATACCACCGTCTGGAGCTTGATGCGTCAAGGTAAACATGTCAATACTGCCTCATCATTATCATGCTGGCTGATACATACATGCCTCCCTCAAAGATGGCCATGATGATCGGTCTTAGGAGACCTGCATCCAGCGACTTCCCGTGGTCTTGACTAAGTCGACGGTTCACCTAATAGGAGGCCTACCCACCCCAGGTCTACCAGATCGTGGTCATCATTCAGAACCTTTCGATACCGCCAACAAGTACTGCGTAATATGTCATTACTAAATTGTAACTTCCGATGACATCATTTTCGCCATATTATTATTAATAAAATAAATATAAGAACAAAAACTGCTAGTGACGGAACGCAAAATCATGCGGAAGATTTAGGGACCAGCGAGAAATCAAGATGGATCTTGGAGGCTCCGAAAAAATGCCGAAATTGAGACTTTAGTAGCACAGCTAAATATCATTGGCGAATATAAAGCTCAACGAATCCGCTGGCTTGGTCACTTAGAGCGAATGGGATCGGATCGGAGCGTGAAGGTAGCGTACCTGGAAAAACCTAGGGGTCGAAGACCAGTGGGTAGACCCAGGTATCTCTGGATCGATCGCGTTGAGGCAGACTTGCGCGAATTGAATGTCAACCAATGGCAGACGATGGCGCAAGATAGAAGAAAGTGGAAGTCTCTCGCTTCGAAGGCCAAGACCCACTTTGGGTCACTGAGCCAGCGGAGTAGTAGTAGTAGTAGTATTATTAATAATATATTCACGCCATAATATTCACGGACTATGGGCAGCCAGTCTTCCCGAATACACCTAAATCTTTTTTCACACGATTTTCGAATAATGCGGTTCATCAATAACAGTAAAAAAAACTTTGAGCACTGGTAGCCCGGCTGTAAAAGGCTGATATTTGCGATCGTAAGTCGCGGGTTCTATTCGCGGGATAAAATCTTATAAGTCACACTTTGTGCATTAATTACATAGGATAGGCCACTGCTGTTTTTTGCATGATACAATACCACACTACCATCTCCGTGTCATGAGTATAAGTGTGACGAGTGTTCAGTGCATCGTGCCCCACGAGGGCTTGACGTGAGGCGAATGTCCTGGCGTCGATACAACTTTTTTGATCTCACACATTTTCTAAAATTATGGAAAATGTCCTCAAATTTACCACAAGTCACACATGGTTTTTTTTCATCTACCGTGAATTGAATAAAAAAGCTGCACTCGCCAACTTAATACTTGGTGTCATGCAAAGTTTAGCTAGTATTAGCATATTATCATACAGAGGTGCTATATGCGATCATATTATAACTGTAGATATTTGTATGAAGTATGCAACTAAGTTCTCGCTATTTCATTGATTTAAACGCAACTTAATTGCGCAGAATTACTTCATGTACAGACCGATTGGTGATAGGTATCGCTTTAAGGGGGTAAAGGAATAATTCAGCAAAAAACTTTAAAGCTTTTAGACCTATTGGTAAACCACCTATGTAAAGTTATCATTCTGAAAGATATTACAATAATTTATTTTTTCTATTGGAATTCGACGAGCTAATAACTGAGATATATATCAATAAATAATTAATTTTAATAGTCAAAAACCCAATTTTTTTATAAAAAAAAAAATTACTGTATTATTTATGAAACCATTGATGGATAGGGTGTACCAAACATTGTTTGACAGCAAAAGATCTATACGTTCACCCTTTTAAAGCCTTTACACTTATAATCAATCACCCTGTATATTGTTCAAAGTGTTGTTCGTCGTTAACAACAACTTTTTCCGTAATTCTTTCAGAGCTGAAATACTTAAAAATTCGTTTAAATTAAATCAGTTTATTCTATTTCAGGAACAGACCTGGATATACCAGCATGGTTGGTAGCCAACATGGCTCCAGGCACTGTGGTTGGTATCGACCCTACCACCTACACTCGTAGCGCTTGGAGAACACTGGAGGTGAATTTTTCTCCATTAATAACATTTAGCCTTTTTAAGAAAGCTCAAAATCACCCAGAGAGTAAGAGCAGCTTCACCAATAGAAAGTGGAGATATTCAAAAGAGCTAAGGTTACCGCCGTAGCTCGAAGAATTGCTCGTATGAAATGGCAGAGGACGAAGCACATCGCTCTTGCAACCGGTAGCGGTATAGGCCGATAGGTTTTTTTTTTCTTTATGGCCTCCGCTATTGGGAGCCTCTCGTAGGGGGCTATCTGGTGTGGGACAGGTACTTCTTTACATATATTTAATTTTTTCACAACCTTTTTTATTTTCTCTCTCTTCGTTTATGCATCTTATGATCTTCCATTCGGTATTCATTCCACATTTCTTCTTTTGTTCTCTTTCGCTCTATGACCTTCTGGGCCGATAGGTTCTCGTGTGGTATCAATTACGAGATGGTAGACGTGGCTTTTGTACCCTCCCACTAGGTGGGTGGACGGGACAGTCAAGGTTGCAGTCAGCCGCTGGACGAGCAAAGCGCTATACCGGTCATCGCAGCGATCTTTGGAGCAGGCATATATAACCTAACCTAACAGTGTATTTCTATCGGCTGATGTGGTGAATAACACTGCTATTTACTTGCTAATGAAACTTTTGCGTCGTCGATCTTCCATCTCTTTTACGGAACGCAATAAAGTCTTTTATAAAGTATTTAATGGAATCAGGCGTTACCTCGCGGAAGTACATTCTAAGTAAGAAAAGGACCAATACCCAGTCACCTCCGCGCATGCAGCGGCAGCCGCGCAATAAAGCGCACCGCCCGCCAGCCCGCTGATAAATGCGTATGTGGCAAACAACGCGAATCACACAACCGCCACCGCAAAATTACTCAACACGTGTTTCACCCCTCCACGGGGTATCTTCAGGAGTTATGTTACACCGATTAGTGCCAAACACAGAGTCAGACTCAAAGAGTCAAACACAGAGAGTTTTATAAAGTATTTTATTAGAAGAGATTAGATTTGAGAGACTAGATTTGAGAATACTTTGAAAACCTTAGCATAAAAATTTTAATTATGTGTGTTTATTATCAACACTGTCATTTCAGAGGTAGATCACAACATCCTCTGCTAGACATAGACCTGCCGATTAGATTTCTAATAAGATAGGTCGGTAGCGATCTGCATCTAACGACTTCCGATGACTTTTACCAGACACCAGCAGTCATCTGTTCTGCGCGCTATGTGACCTGTCCACCATCACTTCAACTTGCCAATACGCTGAACTATGTTGGTGGTTTTCGTTTGTCTACTACGGATCTCATCTCTGAGTTGATCTCGTTGAGAAGTCCCGAACACAGCCTTCTTGAACCGGGCGTGGGCCAGACCGTGGCCCACCTTGTGGCCCACTGTCCGGCGTTCGGAAGACTGCGCGCAGATTCCGAATGCCGAAAAGATAGAGGAAAGGAATGTCTCGGCCATCATGCTAGACGAAGGGGAGAGAGAATGCTTCCTCAGCTACTGCAGGAAGGTGGTAATAAATGCAATAAGTAAAAATAAAACGAACACTTTGAACAATAAATAAAGTTGCAAAATAAAATAAATTACTAGAATTAAAAAGTCCCTGTCCCACACGAGATAGGGGAACGAGAGGTCCCCAACAGCGGGGACCATTTAAAAAAAAAAAGAACACAGCCTTCTCCTTGTCTCGTTTTAGCACCGTGAGTTAGCTTCAGTTAAACTTGTGAAAGTAAATGGTATTACCTGAACATCATCTGTTTTGCCAACAGGACGCTCTCGCGCAAGTCAATGTGACGTTGCTTCCTATCTTCGATAACCTAGTGGACGTGGCTCGGAGCAGCATTAGAGATCCGCCGCCACCTCGACCCAATAATTCGTTGCTGCCTCTCACAATCGACTTCACTGGTACTTTCATATTTATGTCTACAATATTTGTTCCGGAAAAAGTATCTATGCATTAAATGTGAAACTGAGATATATTTTTTTAAAGTATGTTTACATTTTACACAAATCACCTATCTAAAGTTATACTGGCTGTATATCTTACGGTAATTGGTGTTCATGATCCTTAAAAATTTTATTCGGTCTATACGATAAAGGAACAAATAGTTCATTGTAGTAAATTCATAATTTTATTTAATTCTTTTTATTGTACACACCTCAAAACAAATAAAGAATACACATATTTTTTATTAGTTTATTTATAATATACTATATAAAATATTAAATTTTATAAAATCGTACAACATTGGACATTGAATACTATTATAATTGGTAAATACAACATTCTTGATAATATTGTTGAAACAGTGCATGAAGATTTTTTTATTACAAAGTTTAAGAATTGTTATAATAAAATTAAAATTTCTTTATTAAAATAGGCAAAGAAAAATAACATATTGTTACAATTAGAGGTAAAATAAAAATATATTCAAAAACGTTGCGGCGAATTTGAAAACTAAAACTATGAAATTAATATTTTTTTCTTTTTTGCGCTTGACTACCAACTCGCCTGATGGAAAGCGATGACGTAGTCGAAGATGAATCGCGCCGACTCAGCAGGAACCTATTCACTTTGACGGTGAAGAGACCTGGATTATATTTCTTGGGAAATAAGGCCGGCAGATCCTTACTTTACTACGTAACAGAAACGTTGAATCGAAATTCTGGGTACGCCACCAAGTGGCAGTAGTGGGTCGACTTTCTACTTGTTTTATAGAAAAACGAGGATAGTAGATTCAAATCGTGACGTTCAGCGCATTTCCCAAAATGATCCTGTAAAAATTTGACAAACTCTCTACTCGCCGGCCGTGTTCAAAGCTGAAAAGTTTCTTTGAAACTAACGCATTCTCTCCAAGGCATTTAACGGTCTGAAGCCCTTGGGCAGCGACTTGAAATAAAATAATGTAGCAACTAATATATAATTGAGCATTCCAAATTGTATTGTTAATATGTATAAATATTAGCTGTATTTAGCCATAAGAGAAAATTGTGTGAGAAAAATTGGAAAAAAATTATAAAACGCTGTCGTGCCTCGCAGCTGGGAGAAGAAAGATCCGTATCAAATAGCGGCAACCTTCTCCCAACTGTCTGGGTTTAGTTTAAGCGAAAAATAAATATTGTAAAAAAAAAACGCTAGCAATACAAATTAGAATTAATAAAAATAACTTATTTTCTCCTACAAGTCAAATAGAACACCACTCTACAGAGTCAAGAGTTTCGAGTCATCTAAAAGGTAACAGCATTATTTCACACATGAGCTGATCTGTGTTTGATACAGTGTAAGCAACTGATGTGATATATCGTCTGGCCCTTTAAATGTGAAATATTAAAAAATCATTAATATTTACGTTTCATATCTGTAGGTAGAAGATCGGCTGATAAGATATCAGAGCTGATGTCGCAGATCAGGTCTCGCGGGGCCTCCGCCCTGGTCCTAACTGCTTTGGATGATATCGCATGTAAGTTATGTAATTATCTAATGGATTCAGGCGTTATTTTGCGGAAGTTCATCCTGAGTAAGAAAAGGACCAATATATAGCTACTTCCGCCAATGCAGCAGTAGTCTGTTTGTTTGGCGCTAATCGGTGTAACATTACTTCTGAGGATGGCCCGTGAAGCAGTAAAACACGTGTTGAGTGAATTAACGGTGGTAGTTGTGTAATTCGCATTGTTTGCCGCACGCGCATTTATCAGCGGGCTGACGAACGGTACATTTTATTGCACGACTACTGCTGCATTGGCGGAAGTAGCTATATTTTGGTCTTTTTCTTAGTTTTATAATTATATTGTCTAATCGTAAAATATGTTAACACGATAAATCTTATTTTTTTGACATTAGACATTAATCGCTAAAATGTATTTAACGTTATAGATTAACTAGGTGACCCGGTAAATATAAATTTGCCGTATATTTAAAAAAAAAACAATATAGTAATTTACTGAGTACGGGGAAGTGGTCTGCGTTACGACTTCAATCATTATAATTTAAATAAGATCACTCAAGGAAATGAACGTGAAAACTTGTATCGGTATTTATAAATACAGGAATAAAAAAAAACTGCACTGCGAATTAATGATAAATCTACGTAGCGGGGATAACTGATCCATACATAAACAATCAGTTATCGATTAATGACAGTTAAAATGATTACACTACTAAAATCATAGTTTTCGTAGTCGTTTCAGCCCACGGACGCTCACTGCAAGGCATATGTCTCCCTCACAGATATTTATAAAGGGATATACTATAATCACAACACTTGGCTGGCTGGTTGGTGATCGTTATATAGTATTATGGAGGACGCTGGTCCATTCTCTGGATGTCCTATATAATTAATGTACAAAGTGTGAATTATTTACAAGACTGCATACTGGGGATCGAACCCGCGACCTACTTTTGCAAATCTCAGTCCTCTACCGTTGGTCGCGAAAAAAAAAGAAGCGCTGCTCCTTCATTTTGAGCTAGAATAGAATAGAACTAGATTTAATTACAATATTTTAAACTATGAGGCCATCAATGAATAGAATCACACACTCTCTTTATAGGAAAATTGTTCTCTATCAATCTCATGGGTTGTTTAAAAACTTCAAATTATCACGGCGTTTAGATCATGTTATATTCTCTAAAAGTGAAATGCGAAAGTTTCCTTGCCAGCCCCGCATGGGGGAAACGAATGGGAATAAATGTTTGTTGAAATCATCAAAATTATGACATATGTATAAAAATATTACATTGACTATTTCCTCTGACAAAGCAGAAACAGATACATAGCCATACCTAGCAATATAGTCTATACTGATCTATCGACGCTACCTTCAGTCAGTCCTCAGATTTTGAGATTATGATACCTTTATAATGTGTACGTGCGTGAATTAGTGTGCTGTCAAATGTGTGTCAATGTGTGCCTATCAAAATAAATAACAATTCTTCGTTATGATAGTGATATCTTCGCCATCTTTTCAGGCTAAGTACGTCCACAGCTGGGCACAGGCCTCCCCACAGATTTTAATAGAACCGGTCTACTGACTCGTCTACTGACCATCTTAAATAGGTCGTCTGACGACTTTGTGAGTAGATGTCCTGCATTGGCATTCTGTGGTCTACACTCCTAAACCTAGAGCTCCTTAAGCTATCTGATCAGCGTGCTATGTGGCTTGCATGTTTATTTATCGATGAGGGATAAATTCATCTAAAACTAAAACATCTTTTCCTGTCCAAAGCGCACTGCTTTGAAATATAATTCTCTACGAAATTAGAGAACTAGCAAACCGTTATATGTTCAAAAGAGAAATACATAAAAGAATATACATGTAATTTATGTATATAAAATATAGTTCTACTTAGGTTTGTGTTTATTAATTATTATATTATACGTATAGTATTTACCTCGTATACATGATGGGTATAGAATGGAAATTTATAAGGGATTAATTCTGCCATTACACAAAGTATGAAACAATAATGTAATATTATGCTTTTGTCCATTAGTTCTATTAACTATTGCTGTACAAATTGCGTGGAATGTGTTGTTTACTATAGAAGCAATCTGTGTTGTATTATGGTGGGTAGGAAAACTAGTTAAAAAAAGTTATATTACGATTTATTGATTTGATTTTTAATGTTTTCAGATACACTTAACATACGAGGGTCGGACATACCGTACAATCCGGTGTTCTTTGCATATCTCGTGCTCAGAGTTGAACAGGTGGGTTTATTGTGGTCACAAGCTGCAATTTTTATTTGAAATTCATTGTCGAAATTTTAGCATGTCATAAAAAATATCGGGTTTTTAATGTGGTGCAGTAGTGTTTGTCAAATGTTATTTTCATTTTTTTTGTTTCATTAATAAACAAAAATGTATGTAAGTATATATTTTGGGTGGACGTGTTGGAATGGTTAGCAATAATAAGACATTGGGGATATTTGAACTAACTTTAATGAGCAGGTCAATGTTTCCACCTCTCCATTATTACGAATTAACCAACATACTCACTCAAATCACTCATCTACTACGTAAATTCACATATAACTTACGCGTTCGCTAAGCAAAAAAAAATCACTAACGTAATCGGTCACGTGACTTTGAGTGGTAGTGGGGGAGGAAGCATATAAATGGCAGAGCGGTGACCTCATTCTAGTTAACGGACCCTTCCGCTCCGTGAACTCAGTACCGATGAAGCTGTAAAAGCCTTAGGGCTAACAGCATTAACATCTTCAGAAACAATACAATACACGGAGCTCAAGCGGTGTTTGGCACTGGTCGGTCTAACATCTCCTGAGGATGCCCCATGGAGGGGTGAAACACGTGTAGAGTAGATTAACGGAAGTTGTTGTGTTTCGCATTGTTTGCCGCACGCGCATTTATCAGCGAACTGGCGGGCGGTGCACTTCATTGCATGACTACTGCTGCATAGCGGAAGTAGCTATATATTAGTTCCTTTCATAGTTAGGATGGACTTCCGCGAGGTAACGCCTGATTCTATTAGATACAATATATCTATGTTATTAAATAAAAATAAATATTACTAAGGATTTTTCAGTAGAAATTACCAAAACACAAATTATTTTAACAAGCACCCGGTCAGGAACAAAACATAAAATTTTAATTTCAACTTTTTTCGTAACAGACTTGCATGTAGCCCTTTCATTCTTATACCATTAATCGTTTGCGCGAAGGAGTAAGGAATATATTAATATTGAACTATGCCAGGAAATAAACAAGATGATCGCGTCTGTGGCACTTCCTATCCTCCTGTAATGGAACTTTCCTAATTTGTATTATTGAATAAGTACGATCACATAACTCAGCTCAAAGCGCTTTCAGAATGTCTCAGACGAGGTGGTGTTGTTCTGGGGCGATGGGTCCCTGGCCATGGACATCATCCAGCATCTGGCTTCCGAGGGCACTGAAGTCACGGCGAAACCATATCAGCAGATATTTGAGTATTTGAGAAACATGACAGTGAGTATACATTTTAATGAAATACATCGCTTATTACGAATTCAAAATTAGAACACAGAGTTTAGCCGTTAGAAAATCTGCTTACATATGATGCATCGAAGACATTAGCTATATTGGTAAGCTCGCAGTAGCTTATTGAGCCCAGAAGAGGGCAGGGTCCTAAATGAGATCAAATCAGGAATGAGGATATCTTCGGACGCACGAAAGTAACGGAGGTAGCCTAGCAGATTGGCAAGTTGTAGTGGCTGTTGAAAGGCTGCTGGCAGGTCTTAATGTTCTGCAGGTGATCACGAACCGGCAAACGCGTCGTACATTGGCCACTGAAAAAGAGGGCGCCGCTTCCAACTGGTATTAATAATAAAGAAGAAATGGAAGCCTATGACCAGATGTGGACTTTCTATATCTGAAAAGATGATGTAGATTTTCTTTCCTTCTTTTTTTCTAGTCTTTAATTTGGAGTGAAGGAAAATGACGTTTATACTTATTAAATATTTCATTTATTCTTAGAGATTCCTACATCTGGGTATTCAACAATTAAGATTATTTCATGTAACTTACCCGGTTCTTACAGGACGAGCTACCATCGGGCAGCACGATCTGGCTGTCGCAGGATGGCAGCCATGCTGTACATCTGGCAGTTGAAGCTGTGAGTGACTGTTTATTTATTTAAGCACTTTTTTACAATGTATAACGCACGCAATGGCATTCAAATAACTATTTGGTCGGCGCATAGATAAATTAATGATAGTAGGTGAAATAGGAAATAAGACAAATTTATAAGAGACAAAAAAATCAAAAATGTAGAGGTAAAAATAAGCAAGAAATGGTTTGTATGTATAATGTTGGGATCGACCTGCAGATATGTTCTAAGGTATTGTATCCATAGTCCAATTCCTACGAAGATGAATAAAATATCAATGCGCTATGATTAATAACCCATTGAAGAAAACAGTTTATTTTGAATAACGAATAAACAATTAGGTACCAAAAATATTATTGTCAAATTTCTTTTAAACAAGAACAAAAGGGATGTGCTTATGTGATATGATTTTTTTATTAAATCATTCTTTTATGTAAGGCGATAAAAGCTCTTGGAAAATATTCTTCTCATTTGTTGTCAATTAATGTACGATATATCTTATCCAAAAATCAATGTTTTGAGAGGTATCAAAGATATAGTCCTATTTTAAGAAAAACTTAGCTTATGAGAAAAAATACTAACTAAAAAATGTTTGCCTTTTCTTAAATGTTCAAACATTTTTGTATTGTTAAATAAATGATTAGTTTGAGAGGTGGTCGTTAGTACAGGCCCCTCGTCCCGTAATAGATAATTCGATGTAAAGAAAAACACTTTCCTGATGGTTAAACTTATATTATAATATCACAGAACAATAAATCTCAATCTGAGTGACGTGAAGAGAGAGCGAGTTGTATCGAGTGTAAGAAGGGGCATGCAAAAACAGATGCGTTCATAGATAATAAATTTGGGTGCGTTCTAACGAACGCCACAAGTTGTTATTACCTTGTTAATTATAATCACTTCGGAAATCGTTAGAGAAGAAATGAAATGGAAGAAATTCTCTATTTAGAATGATTGGGGGCTGTCTACTTCTATACCATACGTGCCGACTTTTTTTCCGACAAGGTAGGTTAGTTTTCGAAAAGCTGTGAAATTGTTTTGAACGATGCCTGTTTAAAGAAAGCAGCGTCGAAGACCCAAGCACAAGTTTCAGAACGACCAGCGTCTGAATGTGCCGGAAGTGATTTGTAGGTGGCAGCTCGTACAATCACTAAATTTGTGTGTTTAGCTGCAGAATCAAAAACTAATCAAGTGTAAACACATCACATTGCAGGAAGGCGCTATAAACACGTTGTCCACACTGTCGCCAGTCGCGCTTATGAAATGTGTCAAGAACAATGTCGAATTACAGGTAAGCTGTTATACATTACCTCGTATTATGAACCAAAAAGGATGTTGAACCAGTGGTAAATGATGAGCCATGTTTCTATTAATATTCACAACTTAAAATAGATATGTAAATATTTCTTTGATACCGTAATAGCATAGAATTATAGTAAACATGTCCTAAAACAAAGCAGAGAAATGTAAAGAGTAATAATCAATTAAAATATTTCTACACTAGAAAAAGACGCGTGTCGCAGTAGTGATATAGGCATGAGCTTTGGTACATGTTTATTAATTGAATTATTATTAACTTGAGATCATTTATAGGAATACCGTGTTGTAAAAAGAAGAATACAAGAATAATGCAATTCGAATAATTTGTCCAACTGCAACTATTTGTTTTTTTACAGTAAATAAGATTTGCACCATATTTCTACGCTAGATGGTGATCATATTTCATTTACGGCCGCTCTTGGATAATTTGCTAGAGCTTTTGTGGGCAAGTTATAGTCGGTATCGGACTACTTTTATCTAGGAAAGTTATTGCAGTTATCATCTTATGTATATTAGAAACAAGAAGGCAAATCTCTTAAATCATCGATTAGTGGAATGACTTAATATACTCGTAATTATTTCAAAATAAAATATAACAATTATTTCAATATTTTTGTTTTTCGTATGTTCATTTAGAAGTATCTAATAGAATCAGGCGCTACCTCGCGGGAGTCCATTCTAACTAAGAAAGGGACTAATATATAGCTACTTTCGCTATGCAGCAGTAGTCGTGCAATTAACCGCCCGCTAGCCCGCTGATAAATGCGCGTGCGGCAAACAATGCGAAACAACTACCACCGTTAACCTATAGCGTAAGTTGCTATATATTAGTACATTTCTTAATCCATTTAGAAGGTTATCAGAGTGACCATGGAACTATTATTATGTTCATTATGTCAGCCAATAAACGTCCACTGCAAGGCCTATGCCTGCTTCAAAGATAGTCACAATGACCGGTCTTGCCCTGCCCATATCGGTTCACCTGGTGGAAGGCCTACCCATGCCGCCTACCAGCTCGTGGTCGTTCCCTTCGGCCTCAACAGCCTTCAGAGGAACGATTCTTTAAGTTACGTTGTGACCTTGGTTGGTGAACTTAGTCCTTGGGATCTCCTTATTTCTAATTTGATCTTGCAGCAATGCTCCAACTTTCTAGGTCATCTTAAACATTCTTACAAAGGCAAATCACACACCCATTGGTCACTACATAGTACCAAGTTACACCAAGTTACACCAAGTTACAGAATTTTCCTTTTTTTTCTCCAGGGTTTTCGTTCAGCACATGTCAAAGATGGCATAGCAGTTGTAAGATTCCTTCGCTGGGTTCATGAGATGGTCGCGTCGGGCGCCAACGTGACCGAGATCAACGTGTCTGATAAACTTGAAGAGTTCCGCAGGTATGCGTCCAGCATAACTAGGGATATACAATTAACTACAAAATGAATAGCCTTGGTTATGTCACGCCTTCTAGTTCATAAAAGAAAGTCAAATAATGTCTATTTGGTTATTAACTTATCTATGTTAGTTCATAGCTGCTCGATCAAACAGCGAACAAGTCTTATCATAAATACACTGAGGAGTTCTGTGTCCAACAATGCAAATCCTATGACTAAAATAATGATGATTATAATCAAAAATATTAAGTGTGCAGGTCTTTAACGGTCAAATTTAGTAAAAAAAACACCAGGATCACTATGTAAAGGAAATGTGTATAATAAGATAATGTTTTTTTAATGTAAACACTAACTAGACTGGAATATATAAGATATAAGCCTTGGAAACTAGAAATTTGATAGAAATATTCCTTTCAGCTAAGAACGGATTTTATGAAATTGGACTAACCCTATTGATTTAAGGAGCATTCATAAAGTTCATGGAGTTACACACTAGGTCAAACGTTTATCAACTGTAGCCAAGATGTTAGATCTCCAAACACTTATTACTTTGCGGTACTTGACCACAGTAGAGACTAAAAGTATGCGGGTGCCCTGTGACGAACAAGATGGCTATAAAATAAAAGATTTGGATTAGGCACTGGAGCGTGTATTGCGTTGGATGGTTCAATACGAAAAGGGGATAATTCTACATTACATATCAATTTAACAGCACTGCATATGTGTCACTTGCAATTGCGTGATCGAAATTATAACTATTACAAATTGTTTGTTTATTAGAAGTCGTTATTAGCTTATTATTTAACTGGTTCCCTAGATGGCGCTGATGAGCGCTTTTTGATACATTACTGTTGATAACCACAGAAAGAAAAGCGTATTTTTTTTCTTTCAGAGACGAACAGCATTTCGTAGGTCCCTCATTCCCCACAATCGCTGGTGCGGGAGAGAACGGAGCCATCATTCACTACAAGCCCTCGCGTGAGGGAGAGCAGAGAGTCATCAAACCAGACGACATGTTGTTGGTCGACTCGGGAGCTCAGTACAAGTAAAATATTCTTAAGTTCTCTTACTTATTATTTCTGCTTTATTGAAACCTTAATAAGTCATTATTTATTGATTAATTATGGAAGCCCCAACCGAATAAATAAAAGATTGTTGATTGTTTTTCGTAGTAATTTTTTATTATGTTTCCAGGGATGGCACAACCGACATCACACGAACGAGACATATGAGCTCGTCTCCAACTCCTGAGCAGAGACTAGCGTTCACAAGAGTTCTGAAGGGTCAGATACTCCTAGGTACAGCAGTGTTCCCAAAAGGCTCGACGGTAAGCAAATATTTAAAGCTAACCTGGGTATGATTTTCCTTCCAAATTTTTTTCTTCATCAGGTGCGTACGGTACATAAGTTCCAATATTCCTTTACATCGCAATTATATTTTTGTTTACTTAACATTTTTCGGAGGTATACGTGAGTTAATTGAAAAAAAAGCCTTTAGGTAATTCACATTTTATGCATTAAGTTTGTAGGATTGCCACTGCTCACAAATAAGTTTCCAGAGGATATACATACATATATGTCAATCAACATAAGTTTAACAAAACATATATAAACATAAACTTTTACCTTTCTCTGGGCTCCATATTATCAGTAGTGTGAGAGATTCAAAAGTAATTAATAAGCCTTGAAAATTAATTGCTACTGTAATAAAGATATTGTTAAAGTGACCACAAAAAAAATCCGTCTGAGCGTGTGCACTTCCCACATCAGTGTGTTTTGGACCTTGAAGGATGCCATCATAGGAGAGTTTAACCTTATTCTGGGTCCGCATGACATGACAGTAGACCCCCGTTGGCAGGACAAAAAAAATTATGGTCACAATTTCCAGGTTCACCTTTCTTAGGTGCACATTTTCGCAAAGGTTCCGAAAATTTATCTGCTTTCGATAGATCAAAACTTAAATGTTGGCTTCACTTCATATATAAATGTAGGTAGGTAATATTTTGATAAGCGCAGCGACACAAACTGAAATATCTGCAACGTTTTTCCAAAAAGTCTAGGAATATGATAGAAATGTTGGTGCAGGTGTCCACTGCAACCATACACATTTTGAAACTGATATATAAGAAAACAAGTCGGGGACCCTCTGGAATTATTGATCATATGTAGTATATTGTCATCAGGGAAACGTCCTTGAGACGCTCGCGCGCAAGGCGTTGTGGGATGTGGGGCTGAACTACGCGCATGGAACTGGGCACGGCGTGGGACACTACCTCAACGTGCACGAGGGTCCGTCGGGGATTGGAGCCGTCCGCATGGCGTCCGACCCTGGGATAGTGCCCGGAATGATTTTCAGCAATGGTTAGTTTGCTATAGCTCACACATAAGTTTGCACACGTTTAGCAGATGGAGGTGAGTTGCACCACGTGCACATAATTCATCCTTCTTAATAAAAATGATAGTCAGGGTGATCGATGTGGTGTGTATTATATATGCTTTAATGGAATCAGGCGTAACCTTGCGGAAGTCCATCCTAAGTAAGAAAAGGACCAATATTTAGCCACTTCCGCGCATGCAGTGGTAGTCGTGCAACAAAGTGCACCGCCCGCCGGCCCGCTGTCAAATGCGCATGCGGCAAACAATGTGAACTACACAACTGCCACCGTCAAATCACTCAACACGTGTTTCACCCCTCCACGGGGCATCTTCAGGAGTTATGTTACACCGATTAGTGCCAAACACAGACTCTGTGTGTGAGAGTGATTGTGTGTGCGGAAGTGGCTAAATATTGGTCCTTTTCTTACTTATTATATATGCATAAACTATTTAAAATTGCGACGCAAATGCATGGCATATCACTTTATATCGGCGTTCGAATTTAAATTCGTGAAACGGTCAAGAATTTTATAATAAAAAGTATTATGGCATGTATTTCGGACAATTGTTACGTGAACTATATAGAATAACATTCTTTATCTATGAAGAAGGGCGTAAAACTGAAAGAAGAAAAAAGAAACGTGCACGAAGTCGAAATAAAATATAGAAAATTGATTGCAATGTTAATGGTTTGCGTTTTAAGACCAAAGTCACTTTTATTTTTGGATACTATTATTCAAATTTTTTCATTCTTATTATACAGGTGATTGATTATAGCCGTAAAATATACAAAGAGGTGAATATATAACACATTAGCTATTAAATACCTTGTCTGAAAATCAATGGTTTCCGAAATAATAAACATGCTAATGATGGCACAGTAAAAAAGCGTTTTAAAAATTCAAGAAAAGAAATTATTAGTGCGTCTTATTCCACTACAGTTACAGAATGATCACTTCATATTGGATGCTTCTTATTAGTGTAAAAAGTTTTAAAACTTTTGCTGTATGTCGAAATGCTGTAACTTCGTACGGCGCCGATAGATGTTGGGTATTGTATATATATATATGTATCAGTGATACCTATATCCATCAGGTCTATTGGATTGAATAGATGTAGTTTCTTACATATAGCATTGATTTTATACTTTGGTTTCAGAACCTGGTTATTATGCGGTGGGACAGTACGGCATCAGACACGAGGATCTGGTGGAAGTAATTGACATAAACAGAGAAGCTGATCATATATTTGTAAGATTTTTTATATATATACATACAAATACTGTTGCGATACATGACAGGTCGTCAAATATTTCTAAAGGCGATCAAAGTCTTACAAAGTCTGTAAATCAAGCAGACAGAATATTGGTGAAAGAATCCATCCAGTTGTAAAAAAATGCTCAGTAAAATCAACGACCATGAATGTTAGGTTTATGGTATTTAATGGTTTCATTGAAATTTCTGGAAAACAAAAAGGGGGGTAAAAAGGCAAGCGAAGTTAAAGTCGAAAAAAGATTCTCAGAGTTTCCAAGGCATAGCCGAACTTCGGGCCAAAACAAACAGTCAGTGAGCTATCTGGAAAGAATAAAGAAGTAAAGTGAACTAGTGAAAAAAGCGAATAGGAGAAGTGTTAGTGCAGGGGAACTCTTCGAGGGAGCGTCGAAAATCACTTCACTTTTTATTTTTCAGGCAAAAGGCATGGTTGGTAACTTCAGTGGTGTGGGTGCTGTTGGTTTCTATACCATCTCCCTAGCACCCCACCAGACGGCGTGCCTAGATGTCAGCTTACTGAACGATCATGAGGTAATTATTTATTTCACAATTTTCATTTTTCAATTTCATGAGGTAATTATTTATTGCACATGTTTGATATCTGTAAAAAAAATTATAACTGTGTAATCTATATGTATGTAATATAATATACCTAGGTGAATCAAAAAATTCTTGGAATCAATATTAAAAAACGCAAAGATTTAAAAAATAATATTTTATTTTTCTACATAATCTCCCTCCAATACAATGCATTTAGAATAACGCGTTTCTAACTTCCTTATTCCTTGTGAAAAAAAATTATTTTCTTGACTCTCGAAAAAGTCCTCTACGGCAGCTATAACCGCGTCATTATCGTGAAATTTTGTTCCACGAATTTCCTCTTTTAATTTTGGAAATAAGTGAAAATCACTTGGGGCTAAGTCCGGAGAATATGGTGGGTGGTCAAGGAGATTGAAGCCAGTACAGCGGATTGCGTTGAGCGCAACTTCCGATCGATGAGCAGGAGCGTTATCTTGAAGGAACAACACGCCCAACGACAGTTTTCCACGACGTTTTTCTTTAATCGCTTCACGCACTTTCGGGATTAAATTTGCATAATAGGGTCCAGTAATCGTCTGGCCTTTTGGCATGTAATCAATAAAAAGGATTCCTTCACTATCCCAGAACACAGAGGCCATAACTTTGCCAGCGGTAGGAGCAACTCGAAATTTCTTAACGGATGGAGAGGATGGTCGTTTCCAAGACATGCTTTGTCTTTTAGTTTCAGGATCAAAATGGTGGACCCACGTTTCATCCATGGTGACAAGACGACGGCAAAAATTATCCAAATCACGCAGGAACATTTCGAGATTACGCTTGGAAATTTCCAAACGTCGCTTTTTGTTTTCGTCGGTTAACATTCGTGGCACCCATCTTGCAGACACTTTTTTGAACCCCAGTGAATCAATTAAAATGGATTGAACGCTACCAAAAGATATCTTTAGGATCTCAGCTATATGTTTTATAGTCATTCTTCTGTCTTCCAAAACCAGATTCTCAACCTTTTTACATTTTCTTCTGTAACGGAGGTTGAAGGCCGCCCAGAACGCGGGTCATCTTTACAGCTTGATCTACCTCTTTTAAATTCAGCCACCCATTACGCAACCGTAGAATAGGGTACAGCATCACCCCCTAATGTCTGCTGAATGTCCAAAAAAATTTCCTTCGTAGACATTTTTTTCAAACTGAGATATTTTATCACCGCACGTAACTCACTTTTATCCATAATTTTGACTTTTTAGCAACTCGTTGCACAAAAAAATTTATTACATGCGAACGAACTGACAAAAACAAGTGACAGTCTGCATAAATATAGTGTGATAGACACTCTTTAATTTGAATATCGAACTTGATCCAAAAAGGTTTCATATATATGCACTTCTAAGAACTTTTTGATTCACCCTCGTATATCGAATTCGAGTGCCGGTCTGGCGTTAAAATCAGGAAGGAGTCAATAGCCTCCCTGATAGGCGAATAGGATACTAGGGAAGAATTCCTCTCATACTGCAAGGAAATAATTAAAAAAGTAATACAAAAAAATAAAAATTAAAAGAAAATAAGAAAAGTTTTAAATAGACAATAAGAAAAAATGTGATAAAATGTAACTCAAAATGTGGTATAAAATGTGATAAAAACGTAAACGAAAAGAAATAAAGATAAAATGTAACATGTAATGAGGGAGGAATGAAAGGTCACAGAGTAAAAGGGAAAGATAGCAGAAATGTGGCATGAAAGAATAGATTGAAAGAATATGTGAAGAACGAAAAGAGAGAATGGAAATAATAAATAACTATGTGAAAAAATAAATTGCCCGTAAAGTCCCTGTCCCACCAAAGATAGGGGTACGAGAGGCCCCCAATAGCGGGGGCCATATAAAAAAAATTTAGTATATAAAGTAATGTAACTCTATTAATGATATATTTTATTTAAATTACTATTATATGAAATATCACTGCTTACACGGGGGCAGAACATGCGCTTCTACGCGGTGTGCGAAACAGATGGCCACTGGGACCACCCCTGGTTCAAAGTGGAGAGTGGAGGTCATAGATTAGCAGGCACAGCGTGAGATGTTTATTTCAAAATAACGACAGACGACCACGTTAAGTGCCTTGGAAGATTCTGGCTGCTTCCAACCGATCTTATTGAAAATCTTTCTGGGTTGCCTATACCAGCAGTGGGCATCCTACAGCTGAAATAATGATTGCAGTTGGAGTATATAGGCTGTGTTGATAAGATTAACAAATATTTATTCTGACGTTTCAATCTAATAAAATTAACATTTCTTTCAGATCGAATACCTCAACGATTACCATGCTCGTGTGTTAGCGTCTCTTGGTCCCATTCTTCTACGAAGAAATCTGACAGAAGACTACGAATTTCTGCAAAAAGAATGCGCGCCAATTTACCGAAGTGCCGCCATATTGGCCAAATCGACACCATTGTTGTCGCTAGTGGGAGTTTTTAGTCTATGGTTATCTAAGTAGGACATATGTTCCCACAGTTATAGTTGTGAATGTGCACACAGAATTATTCTAATTCAAATAGAAAAAAAATATGTCAAATATTTTAACATTATAAGTAATAAACAACCACCGACATAAAATGCTGATTAACTGAGAGGAGTCGATCAAAAACTGAACATTTGCTGTTTTTAAATAATTCATTTAGCAATGTATGATGCATACATTATAATATCAACCATGTAAATGAGTCATGAAACCTCCAATTACTCTTCCAGTTGGATTAATTATTAAATTCATTACATTTAAATTGGTTTGCGTCAGCTATAGAAGTGTATTTAGAAAGTTGTGAGGAATATTCAATATAACATGTAATTAGATAAGGGTAAATAACATTATTTGATTAAATTTAAATATTAAGTTTAAGGATTTTTATTTACATTATATTTAATGTATAAAGATAATGTCTTGTCTTGTCTAGTCTCAGCGGGCTGGTTTCCGCAACTAAGCGACACTGCGATCATTTTGCGTCGTGGTTGATGTTAATCCAGCCAACCCAACTCCTCGAGTAATCCCAGGAGACCCTTGATGTTGCTGGCGATCTCGGAAAGCCACCTCGGCGATCCGTAATAGGTAGCCTTGAGGGGGAGGGGGGGTGGAGCAACATCCGTACACCGAAGTAGTACGTGTGCTGCAGTATCCGTAGCGCCTAATGTAAATAGATGTTTGTTAAAAAGACCATGAACGGTTACAAGGTTCCTGCCACCAAGCGCAGTCGGGGTCGCGACAGCCGGAGCAGGGCGTTAGAGCCGGCGGCTTATGATAGGCATTGTCGCCGCCTTACCTATTACACTGTATAAGAACACTAAACTAAGACTACTGTCATAAATAGTGTAATCTACAATCAATCTGCTTTACATATCAGCTTTAGGTTCAAATAGAAAATCAATTTGGCGACAAAGGCACGTTGATGTATACCGAGAAATCGAGACCATGTAAACGACACCAACACAAACACTTGTACCGAACCCGCACTGACACACGAAACGCACCCGGGAGTCACCAAACGGTGCACGGACCCCACCAGGACGGGCACGCCCGCTGCCAACGACGCTCCAGCCACTGATGTCTACCACTTCACATCATTACAGAGTAACACCGATAGCGAAACACCCAGTCCTACCCAGGAGTCCCAGAAACCCGGGCAACGGCTCCCATGTTAAATAGGTTGACACACTGTCCACTGTCATGGGGAGGATGGACCAACGACATAGTCAAGGTCTCGTGAAGGCGTTGGATGCGGACAGATCTAGACTGACAGTCGCGGAGATCTTTGAGAGAAGCTTACGCGTTGCAGTTGGCGCATATAGTCTTTTTATACAAATACACTTACGTGATTTGATGAGATAGCGAGACATTAAACGCCATTAAAACCAACTTCAACATAACGCATATGAATCTAGTTTAATGACAGATTACAGATGATAATATAGCAACTATATATTGCTTCTCATTTTTACTACTGTAATAAAAATATAAAGTTTTGGTTAAAATTAATTTAATACGCAATAGATTGTTCGTGTAATGTTTTATAATCATTTAGACAGCCGTTTAATGTTGTTTTCCGTTTTATTCAGTTATTATCGTTAAGATATACCTGTTACAACACGTACCCTAAGATATGTGATAAATTTAAGAAGTTCATTTACTAGAAACTAGTCATATTACAATATGAAAGATTTTTAAGATAATTTCCTCAGTCCAGGGCGCGTTTGAGACCTCCGTATCTTAAAGTTAAGGAATGCCATTACAAGGGATTTCAATCTGATTCTAATATCTATACAGGGCAGTTTTGTGTCGCCCTGACGTACGCAAGCAATCAATGTAAATGTATAAAATCCAATAACGTATGCACTGACGAATTTCCACTAATAACTTCGCAATCAGATTTTTGCAATTCATTTTTGTCTGACTCTATTTAAGTTTTTAATGGAATCAGGCGTTACCTCGCGGAAGTCCATTCTAAGTAAGAAAAGGACCAATATTTAGCCACTTCCGCACATGCAGAGGTAGTCGTGCAATAAAATGACACCACTTTATTTGGCTTCACTTGGCACTAGTCGGTGTAACATAACTCCTGAAGATGCCCCGTGGAGGGGTCAAACACGTGTTGAGTAATTTGGCGGTGGCGGTTGTGTGATTCGCATTGTTTGCCGCATACGCATTTATCAGTGGGCTTGCGGGCGGTGCATATATATATATATATATGCTATGGGAATACATACACTTATCATCATTAGTCAAGTAATTTGGTAAATTTATTTATAATATATACATTTGTATACAATTAAAAATTACAAAAGGAAACAATCGGTAACCATTCCATACACATTTCCAAAAGAATTGCAATTACTCTGTGAGTCATTTTTTTATTTGTTCCCTATTCATAACATAAAAAAAAATATTCACCTAAAGTGTTAAGTTTACTTGTGTAAAAGACAAGTAAATAAATTGCACTATTTGATACAACTTTTCATAAAACGCATAATAACAAAATCTCAAACACCACATAAAAACTTGTTCGTGTATTTATTCATACACCGCTGATGATATAAATAACATTATAAGTTGCCACTATCTATTCCAACAAAGATAATAATTTTTACGTAAATTCATCTTCATCACTATCTTCAACATCATCATTGACGCAATCACTATTCACCATCAAAGCTATCTTATCAGAAGCATTTTTTATTAATTTCTCACTAAAGTTAGGGAATCTAGCATTGAAATCTGATCGCAGATTCTCCAAATCAAACTTCTCCTTCTCCATATTCCCAAGATTTATTTGAGTTTTTTCATATTCTTTAGTCTTAGTCACATCCAACTTTGAATTGTTCTTAATTTCAGCTAAGCCCTTCAGTGCATCATCTATAGCTTCCAATAGCTTGTTACTTCCATTTTGTTCATCACAATCAGCTATAACATTTTTCAGCTCAAGTTTATCCAGACATACTTGTTCACTGGACGCCAGGTCATTAAGTATCCTCTCAGCGTCAGAATTTTGTGCCATTTCACAAAACTTTATCGTGTCATTAGACTTTAAGTCTAGTAACCTGTAAAAAATAATTATTAACATTATTGAAATAACTATAAAAGATTTGAGGTCTTAACATAGGATGCAGCTATAATAAAATTTGACTCCTAGTTGACTATAATAACTACATTGTGGACAGATCTGTTGGGAAAAAGGTAGGTTGCCAACAATGGTTTGTTAACTATCCAAATCAGTTGGCTAGCAAAGAAAGACCATGTGGGATTCTTCCTAGGGCCGGTAGGTCTTGGAAGTAATAACAACACAAAGTACAAAGTAAAAGTGTGTATATTCATCAAACCTAATAATTCTTCTCCATTAATAATGTTTAGCTTTACAAGAAAGCTCAAAGTCACCCAGGCAGCAAGAGCATCTTCACTAATCAAATGTGGAGATACTTAGAAGAGCAAAAACCACCGGCGAATCTCGAAGATTGCTCATTTGGAGTGGCAGTGCGCGGAGCACATCACTTAAGCAACCAATAGTGGTATGGGCCGAAAGGTTTTTGTGTAGCAACCACGAGCTCACTGACTAGACAAACAAGTTGGCTAGCAAAGAAAGATCTTGTAGGATTATTTCTAGGGCCATTAGGTATAAAGTGTGTATATTCATCAAATTCAGCCCATATACCAATTTAAAAGTATAAAAACAAAAAAAATCATCAGTCAATTGAGGTTAGAAGTATTGTAGAGCTCTCTCTTTCACCTGATGTATATAAAGAAATATATTTCTGAGCCCGTTTTCTAATATGGAGATATTCCCAGTATTGCATTGTCTTTTAATTTTGAAATTGCAAAATTATGAAAGCCCTTAAATAAAAATAGTTTTAGAAAATAAGTATGCCTGACTTGTAACTGACAGGCAAATGAACCGGAAACCAAGTGCTTTCTAGTTCCACCAAGTACACCTTCGGGGTCACTGGATGTTGGCAGCACTAGAGCAATGACTGTGTAAACTTTGGGCAAGCCCTATGTCATGCAGTGGGCGTATTTTGGCTGCCATAAATAAAGTATAGCATACATAAACAATTGTAATACTTATTGCACATGCTTGTGAGAAAGTTGTAGTTGCTAAATTTACATTATAAAATACCATATCTAAAATGTATATACCAGCATATAGCACTTTGTCTAGTTCATTAACGCTTATGGTTTGAGCAATTATGAGGAAACATCTGTTTTACATTTGGATAACATTCAAAATCTAAAATTCTAACCAATTCATTAGTAATACAACTTTTAAAATCTGTCTTAGAACATAACTCGGAAAACATTATAACACAGTGGAGTAAAAATAAAACAGGTTTTGCTTTTGGTTCAAGTTTACACCTATCAATCTTGGCAGACATTGTATAAAAAACACATGGTTCCCTTCATACAAAAGGAGTTATAGAAGACAAAGTTGCAAATTAATTTTAAGTAAGGTGTAGACATAATTCTTTATTTATATGCATAAAAAGATTAGGTATGCTGTGTATCTTTATAATCCTACTAAATTATGCACAGGTCCACATCCGAACAACAAATAGTTCTACTTTTAAGTTATTTGTGATCACGAAGCAGGATTTAAATAATAATAACTTCATCATCAGCCTCATCTTCATCATTAGCAGCAAGACATCCACAGCTGGACATTTATAAATTTAATGTTTACGGTACGTATCAAATTAAACAACGATTGTGACAAAAAACTAGTTTGTTGAAATAAAAACATAAACTTACCTTTTCTGTTCGACGATAAATGATATATTTTTAAGCCGTGCGTTGGTTTTGTTAAATAGATCCATAGTTTTGCTCATGCGGTCGACGAGAAGTGCCATTTGGCCTTCTATTTGTGGTGCCTCACGTTTAATTTTCTCTTCCACCAAATTCTTTTCCAGTGTCGCACGTTTGAACCTGCCCAATTCGATATGACGATACGCGGAGGCATCAAATGATAACGATGATGATATTGATGAAGACGTCGATGATGGGGATTCTCCCGGTAGAGTATTCTTATAATTATCACGAGATATGCTGCTGTTCACTTTGCGGCGTACTACATTTCTTTTTGTCGACGTCGCAGGAATATTCTGTAATGTCGATGCAGAATTTACTAATCTAGGCGTGCTTGCATGCGGTAACGCTTTAGGAACGGGAGCTGCGAACGATTTTCCTTTATTAGACATTATTTAATAAATATATTATAATCACCAAACTCCGTTGACGTTTATTTAAACTACAACGTTCGGTTTGCGTTCAAAAACTAAAATAATTTTTAATCAAAGTGTATCAAAATATTTGAGTATATGAATAAATGCATTTACTACGATTAAAGTAAATTGATAATATGATTTAAAACAAAACATCTACAAAACATTATTTTAACTTAAATCACTTACTACCCATTAACATATTATTTGTAAACTTTTATTTAAAATTACGTAAATATTACTATATCGACAAAACGGACGGTTTTAATATTGCTGTATAAAAAGAATTTTTTTTAAACTAGAGAAATAAAGTAGATACAAATATTTACATCGTATATTTATACATCTATTACCCTTAAAGTTGTCATCACATACAGTTTGCAGGTAAAATAATTTTTCTTTCCAATTAAATTGCATATATAGTTTGAGCTAGATAACAAGTTTTATATTCTTACTATGTTCATGTGAACAGACCTTTATCTATGATATAGGAAACAATGTGACTGCCCATTTAATAAGTTCAAACAGACATTTCGTGTCAAAAGTCGAAGATAAATTTTAAGTTAACAAAACTAAGTAATTGTAAAAAAGTGAATATAAAGACATGAGTATCTCGAGTGAAACATCCGGCGGTAGGAGAGGTAAACTGAAGGATCACAATTCTTGGTACTGTCTGGAAGCACATAAGGCGTCTACGAAGTGCTCCGGGATTCGACAAAGGTCTACAGGGCCGGTTAAAGATATAGCTCCTGTGATCACAGCTTTACCGGATATCACTACAGAGCACGATGTCCAGTACAAATGTCTGCCCCTACTTCGGAATTTGTTTATAGTGACTCTCTTACTCGCCGTGATATTCTATAAGTTATTGTTAAGCTGTGTATACAGAATAAACAGTGAAAATGTGTATTTTGAATCAAAATTTTAAATTAATATTATTAAAAAAACGTTCAATGTGTTATATTACTGTTTACATTTGTCAGCCGGTAGACGCACACTATAGACCTCCTCCAAAAATCACTACGATGGTTGGTCTTGCGTTGCCCGCGACCTTGACTTTTTAGTTGGACCACCTGCCGCGCCTGCCGGATCATGTTCGCCACGAGACCCACGACAACCTTTCAGCCACAACAGATTACAATCTGTTATGAACTGATATACAGATACGTTTATATATACTTAGAATATATAAAGGGGCATCTAAGTATTTAAAAATAATTTCATTTTAAGTCTCGATTTTCGGCTTCTACCTCATATTGTTCTCACACACATTTTTTTAATTGACATTCTGTTATCAGCTGATAACTGATATTCCCTGCTAGCAGTTATCTTACGGCGTGAAATGACGATGATCATGATGACACGGGTCGTATGCGAACCACGAGTAGGTAGATGGCGCTGCAAAGGTATCAGCGCGATAACCACGGGAAGCTGTTGGTCGACAAGCGGCAACTGCAGCGAGTTTGTACGAAATGAAAAATATAGAGAATATGTTGGTAGTAGCGTTTTATAGTTGTGACCTGTATGCGATGACCCTTATAGTACGCAGTAAGAAACCCATAAGGCTTCGCCGGAATGCTCACATATTTTATCTACTCTTTAATATTCTTTTCAATCCACTCACTCCCTCTTATCTCAAATCAAGGTTTCAATTTCTTCATGATACACATGAGAGGTCTTTGAGATCATCAGATAATCTGGAATTAAAAATGCCGGCGCATTCTTCCTCGTTTATGGCCAAATCTTTCACCACGCAGGATGTTCGATTGTGGAATGATTTACCGCTGAATATAAGACGTGCTAACTCACTACTTATTTTCAAGAAAAAGGTTAAGAACCATTTACTAGACCTATAATTATCTATATCTTAGTTCATTTCTTTTTCTTCTTGCTTCTTTCTGAGACAAGTGCGATCGAACCAATACTGATCGAAGTCAGATATTTTTATTTATTATTGTAATATATTTATAATATGTATTAAACCTTTTTTATTATAAGTATGTATGTTATATACGTATGTATGTATGTATGTATGTATGTCTATGTATGTTTATGTTCATTTGTTTGTGAATATGTATTTTTTTTACACGTAAACTACCCTTTATAAGTACTTTTATCTTTTCCATACTATGGTTGTCTGTAAGAGATTGCCTTGTGTGATAAGACCGCCCATTGTATTTTTTTGTATATTATTGTAAAAATTATTAAATGTATCTTATCGTGTACAATAAAGAATATTAAATAAATAAATAAGAAGTTTTCAACGGCGAAGGCTGCATGTGATTTGTTTGAAAGCTGCTTAATTTAGTTCTTAACTATTTTCGTATCACGCCGAAGATAGAAGGCGCATTTCGGTCCGAGTAGAATTTAGATAGGCTATTAAATACTATAAGGTATCTATATAAATAAAAAATAAACCGCTAGATGTGTTGGTTAGCGAAAAACTCAGGAGCGGTTCTAATGTAGAGAATAAATGTAAAAATTGTGTGGGACATCGTAAAATCGCATTGCATGCAATGTATTTCTCTGGAGACCATAGGCCAGCAAGCATAGGATGTCTACCCATGAGGTTGACTAACTTTGTCAAGGTCATCAGAAAACAGAGGATACAGGTCCCTTCCAACTGTGGGTATTGTAGAGGCAGTCGTACGGCAATAAACACCTAATGGCCAAAATAATAACGCTGCTAAATCACATTATTACAAATTTTCTACACAGAAATCGATTTTAATGATATAAAATAAATAAATAAAATTATCACATTCAAAAAAATGTTTCATGTTTTCTACTGGAACGACATTTGACAACACGAAGTCTCTTGAGGAACAAGAATATTTTAAAATACCCATTCTCTGCTAATTCAAAAACTGACCGCGCGAACTTCGTTTAGCCTAACAGTCAATGAATGATCAGATTTAATATTATCAAATTTCCCCAAATAGTTAAATGACATTTTTTAAACAGTTACATTGATGGTTTCTTAGTCATATTTTAATAGATTCATATTATTTTTAATACTTATTCTATTCCTAACAAAATCACCAAAATACCGTTCTAGAATTATAAATGCTAATATTTTTATATTTTTTTAAAATTAGAATTTAAAAAGGTACATAAGCTTAAATTAGATTTCATATTTTTCCTAGTTATACTATTAAGTACATAACATCAGTACTTAAAAAAATTGGCAGTTCTTTGCTTTCTTTTTTGGTATTTTTTAATTTGCAATAAATTGGTATATTATTGTAAGGATCCTGAAAACCCTAAAATTATATAAAAATAGTGCAACTAACACTACTTCTTGCTTTACATACATATAAAGGTGTCTTAGTTATTAGTAATACACCGACACCAACGAACGGCGCCCTTACATGCGATTACCCACCCGTAAAAAATGATAGCGCGAGGTAATCTGCTACCAGCGCCATCTATCCGCCGTCCGAAGTGACATACAAATTGTGAGTGAAAATAAAATAACGGTGTAGTAAAATATAAACTTTATTTAAGTGATAACCAATAATGTTAGGTCAGGCCGCGGGGCCCGGTGCGAATAAATATTGTGAACCAAATCATTACATAACAACCACGAAAATAAACACATCCATTTAAATCATACAACATATATATTTTTCTAATTTAAATTATCATCTCGGGTCGCATATTCAGAGCATAATTACCCACAGTTTCTGTTAGCTTAGTATGGAAAACATTCATTAAAAATATTCTGGGTATGAAATTGAGGTAGAAATTTAACATAAAAAGGTTTCTTTTGTAATTTACTTATTAGTAATTCAATAAAGTCATCTCCATGGTAGAATTATCTAGAAAAATAAAACGTGATTAGACATAGGTGTAAAATTGCCATGTGTGAATATATACCTAATTTACTGTTAAGTAATGTAGGGTAAACCTACCCAAAAACCAAAAATTAATGAAACCAAAAAAAATATCGTATACTAAATGTCCTTGCAGATTTTATACTGTCAGAAATTATTGGTCTATAGCATTAACAGAAAAAATTGCTTTACTTAAAAATAGTTTTAAAGATTTTACACCTATTTCCAATCAACCTGTATAACTGTAGGTAGATATGCATCAGAATATTCGACCTCCACTTACGGTTCCTTAAATAAATTTTCTAAAGTAATTGTCTTTGTGCTGGCAACAAAAAAAAAAATGTTCACGTCTTTATAAGTAGAAACGAAAATAAATATATTTGTTGGATCTAAGAGACATAGATATTAAGACAATAGTATTATTAATTAACAACCTCGTATAACAATTGAAAACACTAACCGAAATTCATAAATTATCCAAACAATATTTCAGATAAATTATATATGAAATTCATTTCTTTGTTTAATAAAACAATTGTTGAAATATAAAATAATTTTTTATGATACAATTACACTCAAACCAGTTTTTATGCTAAAATATTGCAAATCTTCGTGAGTAATTATAAAAAATTGTTTTTAATATACAATTAAAAACATTTATGCAATTAAATACCACAAAACTCGTTAAATTAAGCCATTTAATGATAAATTTTAACCATAACAGTTATGTAACCGGTGAATAATTTTTTAAAATAAACGCTCGACATTAATATTTTTCATACCGCATATTAAAATAATTAAAATCTCGAAAAACAGGTTCGAGTGTAATAGCAAAACAATAAAAAATTTTAATTGTAACTAAGACGCTTTAGAAGTAACTAAAAGCTTATTTAAACAAAGTTTTGAATATTCTAATTATATGTAGATACATTCGAATGCATATTCTCCTAAACTAGAAATGTTGGATTACTATGGAAAACACTTTTATATCTCATGATGCTAGAGCGAGATATACTTTTAAGGAGACGAGAATCGAAAACTCATTGAAGCTGTCTCCACATTTTTAATGGTTTAGGTATATGCATCCATATATCCAATTTTCATCAAAGGACATCATGTAGTGTACAACAACAAATACTTCTTTCAAAAATAAGAGAATTCATTTAAATGTATAATTACAGGTTGCATTTAAAACATTGGCGAAAAATAACCAAAATTAACAATTAAAAGCATTTCATTTAGTTAACATAATGAAGAAAATAGTTTTTTTTAGATAAAACTTTAATAGTTTAAAACAATTTGTTTAATTTCATTACTGTGAAAATGTATTTTCTCGTCAAAATATCGATAGGTGTTAAAATTTAAGAACATACTTTTTTTAAATTATATTTCGCTATGAGTAGAAGTGAAAATAAATAAATTGTAATAAATATAGATGGAAATAATAATGAAAATTAATATAAATATGAAACGAGAAATTTTAATTCTCAATACGAATATGTGTAACAGATAATGTAAACAATTGTTACATTGACCGAATCGATTTTTTTTGTGAATTTGTATTTTTTTTACACTTATACATCTATATTGACTTCTTTCGTATTTTAAATTATCTATGTTCACATTAAATTTCTTAAAACTGTCTATGTATCCATCATACATTTTTTTTGATTAAAATTGATTTTTACCAAAATATTTTCGAAGTTATTCCTAATATTTTTTTTTACAGTATAAATAAAATTTAAAGATGTTCCTATCTCTATTTACGTTATTAAATTATTTTGACGTATGTATCTTATTTTCTGAGCGTGTTCAGATGCCGCCGCGGCTGGTGGATGGATGATCTGTAATTCATATGATATTTGTTCACAGATAAAATATAACTTTGTTTTAGTATAAATTTTTGAACACGAGAAATTGTTTTTGTTTAGTAAAGTGGTCAAATGTTATCTAAAAATTTATGGTTATCGTCGAACGATTGGAAATACTCGCAAAACGTTCACAGGTTTTTAAATAAATCAAGTAGACAGTTGGCAGCACTGCTTTTGAAAATAAATGTAATAGACCGTTGTCATTTAACTTGCGCCCAATCTTTTATTGAAATATGATCAATATTAAATAACTTTACCAAGTTAGGTAGTGTTAAATAAAATTTTAATTTTATTTTAAGAATAAGTGAATGTAATAATTGGTAAGTTACAAAAAATGAGGTCTTACCCACGCTGTATATGTCGGCATCGGCCTGAAAAATTAAAACAGATCATGTACTCGATTATATTTAAAAGAAAACTCGCATTTGACCGAATACTGCCTGTTCAATTGTAGGAATATATACTTTTTTGGTGTTTACTTTTTTTTTAGTGCAGTGAATAAGGTTTCTTGTGAAGAAAGATGTAAGTGAGGGAGAGTTCTAGTAAAGAAGAGTTATAGTGAGGAAGGGTTCTAGTGAGGATAAGTTCTGATAAGGAAGGATTCTAGTGAAGAAGGGTTCTTGTGAGGATGGGTTCTGATGAGGAAGGATTCCAGTGAAGAAGGGTTTAAGTGAAGAAGAGTTCCAGTAAAAAAGGATTCTAGTTAAGAAGGGTTCTGATGAAGAAGGGTGTAAGTAAGAAAGAGTTCCAGTAATAAGGATTCTAGTGAAGACTAGAACCCTAGTGAGGAAGGGTTCTAGTGAGGATGGGTTCTGATGAGGAAGGATTCCAGTGAAGATGGGTTTAAGTAAGGAAGAGTTTTAGAAAAGAGAGGTTCTATTGAAGATGAGTTCTTGTGACGAAGGGTTCTAATTACGAAGAGTTTAAGTGAGGAAGGGTTCTAGTGAGGAAGAGTTCTAGTGAGGACGGGTTCTAGTGGGGATGGCTTCTAGTGAGAATGGGTTCTGGCGAGGCAATGGTCTAAGTGAGGCAGTAGTCTAGTGAAGCAATTTTGTGGTGTGTGGATGATTAAAATATATTAGTAAAAGAAATATATTGGTGGTAGTCGTAGTATAAATAGTAGTGTATCAGATGTAATAGTGTAGTGGGAGTACTGTTCGAATTGTGTTACTACTGTATTGGTGAAGTGATGAAAGTGGAAGATATAATGTATTAGTGGTACTGGTGTAGTAATGGGAGTGATGTAGTTATGTAATGACGTGTGATAGTAGTGGTGTATTAATTAAAATGTGATGGAGTAATGAGAGTGATGTTGGTGATGGGTGAGGTGATGGCAGGAGGGTGGTGGCTCACCAAGCGCGTGCGCTGAACGGTGAGCGTCTGCTGTGGCAGGCAGCCGTCGGGGCGCACCCCGCACGTGTCGTATACCTCTCTCAGCATCAGCAGCATCGTGTCCTCAGACTCCCTAAAAACAAACGAAACGTCTATTTCCAGCACTGAATAGTTTTTATTCTAAATTTAAAAGTATATTATTAAATATATCTTATTACAGCATTCAAAAGTTTTAGTTGATCGCAACGTGTGGAACTTGGTTCTTTGATATTTACAAGGTTGACATTGTATATATGAAATATTTTTTAATTTCATTTACACGATCAACTGTTTAGCTTCTGTCCGGCTCTTAGCAGATCAGTATTCCTGGCCGGTGGTACAATGCGATTAAAATAAGAATAGGACGGGCTCTCGGCTAACTTCACTCATATAAGTACGGTCAGCATTAAATACATAAAATAAAAAAATAAAAATCTCCCGATTTTTAGATAGCAAATTTAACGAATTTCATTATAAACATAGGTGACAGTAGTAGCAGCAGCAGTGATGATGACGACGATTACGAGGAGTCTGATTCAGTTGGGCATCAGGGCATGAGTGGAATTGAAGAGCTGAGCGATTAAAATTAAAATACGTACATTCACTAAATAAAGACAGTTCAACGTGTTTCTGTGTTTACTTTAGTTTACCTACCTATGATTCGTTTTTAGACGATTTTTTTCTCTATCAGATAAAAAAGTACGTGCTATTACAATATAAAACAAGCCAATATTTTTTAACATTGCTTTTTTTGCACACTATACCAAGTTCCCGTTGTGACGTCAAAACATGGCGCTAGGCCGGTCCTATTCTTATTTTAATCGCATTGTAGCTTTCTACTTACAATTTTAAAATAATCGTAAATTCAAAAGTGCGTATATATACCTAAATCAAAAAAGATAATTTTAATTTGATAATGTGTGCCGATTTAGATTACCAGCTACAATAAGCCAACAGCACCTAGCAACACTGAAGAATATAGCCAACTCTTGTGATGTCTTCAGAGAGGTTTTTATATGTAGTCTTTATTCCACACATATTAGCCATTAGTCTATGCCTTTATTTATTAAAAATTTCTAATATTATGATAATTAAAACCAGTAAATAAAAATAATAAAATTGTTATTGTGGGCGGGGCATATCTCTCGTGGAACCGATAGCACATTCGAAAGGTCTATATCCAGCAAAAGAAATTAGAATTAATTGATCTGTAGTGGTATTGGAGTAGTCACCAGTATCCCACGTGACTGCTCATGGCAAATAGATACTCGTTGATCATTTCAAAGGGCGCCTCTTGGAGTACGTAGTCCACGCGTCGGCCGCCGTTCAGCTTCCCCAGCATTTCAACGCTGACCTGTAACGGTATTATTTATTTTTATAATAGAAAAAGTATGTCTTCACTCTACCAGTATTATAAGTTACAAATTAAAAATATACATTTAAAGACGAAAAAAACATAAGTATAGACACCTTCTGGCTGAAAAAGGATTGGTAACAAGTGAGACCTGACCAAAATAAAGCAAATATAAGAATTCCATTTGGAACAAATTAATTCACAAAGAATGGATAGCGTTCTTTTTAAATACCACACCGCACGTGTTTCAGAGTAGGCAATTTGGTATTACAATATCGGTTGAAATACAAATAACTTTCAACGATTTGTTCATCACTTCCAGTTCATTGCGGTTTAATATTTCATTACTTTCCCGCTATTTCTACTTGTTGCACTTAAATCGTCCTAGGTGATATTAAAAGTCCATGTTGTTTTTTATTAAGTCCTAAAACCACATCTATAACTCGGAATACTTTTGACGGTATTTTCAGTAAATCTCTGCCGTGATAAATAAGGTGTTATAGAATAATACTCACTTCATTCTCCTCCGCAACATCGTCATTCTCTTCTTGTAGTTGCTCTTTCTCTATCTCTTCTTCGACAACCTGAGCGTAGAAATAACTTACATTAGACAGTCCACATATTTGTATTGACAAAATTATAGCTTGTGATGTGGAAAAACGTTTATTTAATTATTAAAACAATTTGTGAGCGGAAAATGAATAATTCGCTTACGCGCGGTTGCGCATCGAACCATGGCTCAAATCCGACTCTCTGGAACTCCAACGGCCGCGGGCGCATGTGTTGCGTCTTGGCTACCTGTCAAGAGCAAGCAAGAGCGCGTATCGTGCACGCCGTGCGAGTGAGCGAGACGAGTGGGCGAGACGAACAAAAGGTTAAGCGTTGTGACGACGTCCGCGGGAACTTTCACATAGGACGGCTTTTTATATAGCAATATTATTACAAGCTGTTATTTTTCGAAATTGGATATTTTTAACAATTTTCAAATTGTAAGGCTTGGTTATTTCATATAGCATCAATGAAATTAAAAAAATCCTTTGATCAACATCCATCATCTATATATTGATGACATCATGATGAATCTGATGATTTGTTCGGATACAAATGATTAATATCTCAGACCTGATGAGGACAGGCCAAGGAAACTCGACTGGATTATATATTTTTCAAAATAAGATACAATTACAAATTAAGTTAATAATAAAATAGCCCGGAGATGACCGCATCATTCTCAAGGTGTGCTATCTTCTATAAAGCCTGGTTATACAGAACTGTTTTATCATATTTTTTCAAAAAGATCTACTAGATGGCGCTAGTCAATAAGTCTCAAAGAGTAGTGCTGATTTACCGACGTTTTGTTTTCTTTAAAACCATTCTGTATACGTGTAATACGTACTCTTGAAAAAAAAAATCATATCACAATATTTGTGTTTCTTCAATATTCTTCTTGGACCTTGAAGAGCAGTCTATCATGGTCTACAAAGTCATTTACAGTGTAATAACCCTTACCTAAGCTTTCTGAACATCATCTAGGATCCTATTGTGAAAGTGTATACACTGCCCAGAGAAATATTTACAAACTCAATGAAGTAGAGTCGAAGTACGAAAAAAATATTTTTGCTTCTGGTTATACTGTGCGTTCACACTTTATGGGTAAATCTTTGCTATTTATAGATTCCCAATAGATTTTCATACTTTTCAACGTTTATGTTCGACATTATTTTATAGTTCATTAAAATCTTGTATTATATTAAAAATTTCAATCGAACAGAAAAATATTTATTAACATTTTTTTTTACTTTTAATAATTTCTTGTGACGTCATCTAATTGTATCAAAACCAGCGAAACTAACTGTAAATCCGTTAATTTTATACTAGTTAGTGTTAACTTTTAAACCACGTTGTTAAATGTTTTAAATTTATGGGCGGCGCTTTGTCAGACTACAACCATCGACAATTAGAAAAATAAACAACAAGACTTTTTGGTGATTTAATTATGTTACGTTTTCGAGTGGCGATCAGCATCCGGTAGATGTAACGTGGGTAGGCTCCCATTAGTGGACCCATAACATAGTTAAGGTAGCGGTAAGTCGCTAGATGCGTGCAGCGCAAGAGCGGTTTATTGTGGCGATTTTTGGGGGAGCTCTATGCCTTGCAGTGGGCGTGATGAATGCAATTCTTTTTAATTTCAGGAATAAGGCTTCCACTGCTGAACATAGGCCTCTCCCAGAGACTTCCAATAGAACCGGATGGAAGCAACCTGTATCCAGGGTTTTCAGAGCAGTTTCGTGTTCTGTTTACGGTTGAACATCCCACGCCGATTCTTGGTCTCCACTTCAATACCTTAAGATCCCAGAAGACATCTGTTCTGGCCTGTGCTGTTTTAGAATTGTAGCGGCCGAACAAACGCATGGTCTCCCCATGCTGCGGTCGGTTTAAATGATTATAACATGCACAAGGTCACGACTCTCGAGCGAGCGACGGCCGGCGTTCCACCCGCGCGCACCCCGCGGTAGGGAGAAACGTACGGCGGCGCTGGGAACACGCGCAGTTTGCTTTCGGTCTGCCCTCGCGATTGTAATTGTTTATAAATGTTTAAGGACTGTGTATCGGTGTACTGATTAATATTGTAAACCAAAGTTTACTTATATAGCGTGTCTGTTTAACAAATTGGTGTATGATTTATCGCCCTCAGTAAACACGCTACAGAATTATTACCAGGAAACTCAATTACATGATTATATTTTTCATTATAAAGCTTCATGGCACTATCTTTTGTCTTTTTGATTGATTTATATATTTATTTAGCTGTATGTCACACATTTGTCGTCAAATGGGAACAGATCAATAGAGATAGGAAACTCTGGATTGTATTGGATTGGATTCTTCAAGACAGATCCTTGAAGACCCAGTGTCAGATAGTACAGTTTACTTTAATTACCAGTTTCATCGACGTTATGGTTCTAGAAATTGCTAGCTAAGTGGTCAGTGAACTACTTGACGTTTGTCTCACCTTCTCCAGCTGTCGATCTATTGCCGGCGGCTGGGCCTTCCACATGCTGGACCACGTGTTCTTGAATAATTCCATCAATTTCTGCTTGATGTCGGTGCCAAACCGTGCCATTGTATCCTTTAGTTCTGTAAAGAAAATATGATGAGGTGTACCTTTTTCATTTGAAGATTTCGTGGGTTTGAAACTAGAGGGTCAAGTCGGGGAACCCTCTGCTTGGGTTGCTACACACTATAATTTCACCAGATTGGGAGGCCGCTGAGCTCTTAGATCGTTTCAGTGGACGCTCCATAGAGGTACCAGGCTCAGGGGTCCCCCACAAGTGGATCTGGGCTTGGACTCTCACTCTTCGATAATACCTGCTTAGCATTCCCACACAAGGACACCAGAGAATGCCTGTAGAAACTCCAGTACCCCTTCAATCTTATATGGTAGGAAGTTGGCTTTTTTTGTGAATACTATCTGGCTTCAGAAGAGACCGGTTTCTCTAAAGGCGGAGGTAGAATTCCTTATCTATTTGCCTAGCCATTTTTACTCCATGGCCAAATTCAGTCGCCCAACTTTGTGAAGGAATTAAGTGAGGACCTTCACGAAATCATCTCTGAATCTATGCCAAGTGGCTTAAAGGTGAGATGATCACGACCATTTTATTAAGACTATATGACTTCGATGCTGTCATGGAAATTAATTAATACAGGGAGAGGCATAATAAAGCAAGGAATAATTTTTGTTTTTTAATCATCTTGCAACCAAAGCTAAATACAACTTTAGGACTTTATTTCGAAATGGAGCTATTTTTCACATATCTGATGCCAGCGTGGAGGTCGTACGAGAAATGTTCTCTAGAAAAGTCATAACGAAGAGATAGTTAACAAGATTTTCTTAAGTCTCTTAACCCAGCAGTGGGCAGTAAGGCAAATACGTATGTATTATAGTATGTATATATTATTATGGACTCACCTAAATGCATTCGCTTCCTTCCTTTGTGGTGTGGTATCTGAAATGGCTTGACGTTCCTCAGCTGGGGATTTATAAGGGGTTCGATTCTGTAAACAAAGTTGATCACTTTAATGAAACTAGACTTATTTATCCACCTGAAAAGCTTCCATATGTCATTTTAAGAGTTCCAAGAGTGTCTTACAGAGAAGAATCCACAACTCAGTCGAGTTCATTCTTCGGTCACTTTCTTACGTCATCAGAAGGATGTCAAAATGAGCCCAATTTAAAAGGAACTAGTATCAAGTTGAACTGCCCTATAAAGACATCATTCAAATTATTACATGGCTTTTAAGGTTCTACAACCTTATACCCAGCTTAACCCCAATTTGACGTTTTAAAAAACATGACTCAAAGCTAATTAAGATTTTCTATAGCAATCTATGTAAAGATCGAAGATAGGTTCCGGGGTTACGAAAATACTACTTTTTAAAGAAAATTGAATAAAGTAAGTATTTGAAAAACAAAACATTAATATTTTTTTACATACATGCAAAAATAAACAAAACGTTCAATTAATTCATGAAAAACAAAATTAAAATTAATCAATTGTCTTATGGGCCCATAGCGGCTGTTATCACTACGTAAATAAAACTGAACTTTTCAATTAGCAAAACAAAGTGAAAAATAAAACTGTATTAAAATTTCGATGATTTTTAGTTGGAAAGAGAACCCTTGAATTTGATGGCATGGCCGCAATCAGAAACAAGTGTTGCCATCTTTCATCAGGAAAGAATTTCATCAGGAAAGAAGAGAGAATTTCTAAAAAACAAATTGAAGACAGAAACACGGTAAAAATCAGTACAGATTAAACAGCGATGCAACTTAGGAAAAACGCAAAACAAAAAGACGCAAAGCGAGGTATTGGTGTATATAAAAATATAATACATCTGAATCCTGGGCAATCTACACAGCAGACCGATTGAAAATCCACATTTTTGAAATGTGGTACCGGGGAAGGATGTTACGCATATCGTGGACTACCAGGATAAAGGATCCGTATAAAGTCCTTACTCTCCACCATCAGCTACTTCTTTCTTGGACTTTTGGTCTACTTCGGCCACAGCTCGGAGGCAACCAGAGAGTCTCTGTAAGCTGGTTGTCGTAGGAACAGTATCCAAAGATATATCCACTGCAAAAGTCGTGGCCTGCTTTTTAAGTGCTTCCGTTATTGATCCTGGCTGATCATCCTCTACAGAAGTAGTCCAGTGGTAAAGGACTGACTTGCTATGGAAGGTCGCGGGTTCGATACTTGGGATACAGTCTTACATATAATTGTGAATTAGTTATATAGGATTTCCACTACTCATAAACAAGTTTCCAGAGGAAAGGCAGCACCGTCCTCTCCACCATACTGCCTTATATTCGACTATTACTATATTGATAGGAGTACCTGTATGCTATGGGGTCATAGGGGTGGAAGATGTTGAAGAACTTGCTGCAGGTTGGTAGACAGAATCCAGGGCCCAGTAGCTCTACGCCCCGTATGCATTCGAAGATAGCTGCAGACGAAAAAAGAACCCTTGTATGTGAATTTGTTACTTATTCTCATAATAAATTTCTTTAATTTCCAAACTAACCCCACTTCAGTATCACGGTATTTGTTTTTTTTTTCATCTTCAAGTGACGTATTCTCGTTGACATTCATACCTTCACTGGATTTAAGGTGACAGAGTTATAAAGGTAGTTAGTAAGAATAGGACAAATATTCCACTTCCGCATATGCACAGAGTCGACTTTGTGTTTGGCACCAATCGGTGTAACATAACTCCTGAAGATGCCCCGTTGAGGAGTGAAACGCGCCTTGAGTGATTTAACGGTGGTAGTTGTGTTTCCTATTATTTGCCGCATACGCATTTATCAGCGGGCTGGCGGGCGGTGCGCTTTGTTGCACGACTACCACTGCATGTGCGAAAGTGGCTAAATAGTGGTCCTTTTCTTACTTAGGATGGACTTCCGCAAAATAACACCTGATTCCATTAAATATAAAGGTAATTAGTCAAGATCTCTATTGATGGAGGGAACAGGTTATGCACGGAGCATATACATCGAATCAGAAATGAGATCTAGTGAAGAACCAAGGTCACTGATGCAGCTTGAAGATCGTCTGATATGGCGGTGCGCGCAGAAAATTGCTCCTATACTGAGAAACGGCGGCTGTTGGGGCGAATCAGTTCTCGAGTGGAAAAATGAGCCGGTCAGTATCACCATAATTTCATCCGCAGGACTTCCATATATACATACGTATATATACACCTATACATATATATATACACGTATATATACATATGTAGGACAAAAATTGTACTAAATGTAGTGTTTATAATTGATAAACGCAGTGAAAATTATTTCTAAATGACGCCTGTATAAAAGAGATGGATGTATGCGAAAGTATAGCTCTCTCTCACTCTCTCACGACGACACCATCATTGTGTAAGACGTAGTAAGATTTTCTTTTGATTAAAATTAGTTATAATACTAAAATATCGCCAATCATTTAGGCCCACTCCCACTTTATATATATATATATATATTTATAGTGATAATCTTTGTCTCTCTCTACCTCTCTCGAGAAACATGTATTGCATAACAAACTCACCTATCGGGCTGCCAAGCGCGTAGAGAGCGTCGGGTCTGAACTCCAGGTGAGGGTATTTGACTGTCGGCTGTCCAGTGCCCGCAGTGCCGTTTACGTATCTCTTATCAGGACAAGTGTTCTCCTGGGGACAATAAATCATTTTCCATAGGTTTTACTACACCTCTTAGTCCTAACAAACCTCGGCACGGACTATTATATAAATTAAGGTATATTCTTAATCCATAGAGCTCAAACGCGAATTAATTCCATTCCGCGAGGCCCATATTGCACTCCTGAACTGCCATGGGGCGGGTCACATTGTTGGCACACTCAACGACCGCTGACGCCGAAAGGTTCCCGACTGGTGAACAAGAGCCGGTAGACGCATGGGTAAGCCTTACTTTAGGTGGTCCAACGACATTAACATAATACGCAAGACCGATCACTGTTGCGATCTTTATTGGAGACTTAGATCTCGCTGTGGGAGTCTATCACCTAACGTGATGATGATTGGTGAATTGTGAACCAGTGCTTGCTTTAAAAATATGAATATACACGTGGAGTAACCGTGTGCGGGGATTCCCACCTGCTGAATGACTACTGACTTAATTACAATTTGCCTTTAAATCGGTACTATTGGGAAGATTTACGTGGACCTTTTACGGTTAAAATAAAATAAAATTGACAAGAGTGAATAGGTGTCTTCTAGGCAAACATGCTACACATGGTAGACCTCGTCATCGCTTAACATCAGACGAGACAGCTGCTTTGCCCTTAGTCGATAAAAATAACGTTAGTGATTTTTAATAAGCTTGAGAATTAATCGATTTAATACTACTATTACTGATACTTATTTTACTACTACTACTAATTTTACGATACTACTACTGGTAGTTTTACGATACTACTAATACTAACTAGACGATACTACTACTACCAACTTTACTATATTACTAGTACTAATTTTACGATTCTACTACTACTGATTTTACGATATTACTACTACCAATTTTACGATATGACTAGTACTAATTTGACGATACTACTACTACCAACTTTACTATATTACTAGTACTAATTTTACGATTCTACTACTACTGATTTTACGATATTACTACTACCAATTTTACGATATGACTAGTACTAATTTGACGATACTACTACTACCAACTTTACTATATTACTAGTACTAATTTTACGATTCTACTACTACTGATTTTATGATATTACTACTACCAATTTTACGATATGACTAGTACTAATTTGACGATACTACTACTACCAACTTTACTATATTACTAGTACTAATTTTACGATTCTACTACTACTGATTATATGATATTACTACTACCAATTTTACGATATGACTAGTACTAATTTGACGATACTACTACTACCAACTTTACTATATTACTAGTACTAATTTTACGATTCTACTACTACTGATTTTATGATATTACTACTACCAATTTTACGATATGACTAGTACTAATTTGACGATACTACTACTACCAACTTTACTATATTACTAGTACTAATTTTACGATTCTACTACTACTGATTTTATGATATTACTACTACCAATTTTACGATATGACTAGTACTAATTTGACGATACTACTACTACCAACTTTACTATATTATTAGTACTATTTTTATGATACTACTACTAATTTACTGAATTATGGATAATTGAAAGCAATCACAAAAAAATCATCCATGTATGTTGTGGGATCTTTTCAGATCAATCATCGTAGTTGTCAGTGGAAGGATGATTTAAAGGAGATGAATTTGTTTATTTTTTTTATTATCAAATTGAGCCTTTATGGCATTTTTCTCGACATGTGGATTATGTCAACAAGATGTCACTGTAAATAATTCAAGTGAATAATAACATGAATAAATATTTACCGCGGGTGTCTGATGGCAGAGCAAATCGTACATGATGACGCTGCCGAGGGAGTGACCACCAAGTGACACGCCTCCGTTGAACGAAGGGTTCCGTGACCTGAACAGGCTGTATATCCGGTTCAGTTCCTTGCATACGGTATCGATGATTGTCTGAAATTATGTTTTATATTCATAAGAATTTTTCTGTGTCCTAAAATTAGAAAATCGATTAAAGATTTAAATTTATGTAAGATTATATTCATTCTAATAATTATTTATATAATAATTTTACAAAGTAAATTTGTACACGGTAAGGTAGTAACAGTAAAATATCTGTAACCTGCTGAAGGTTGCGGTTATCAATACATTACTCTAGAATCTACTTTGTAGGAGATAGGTCGTTGAGTAAAAGTTCGTCGAACGTATAAGAAACACTGTATTCAATATTGCCAACTTGGTTCTCGATTCTCTTCTGGCTTGTTTGCTTCTTTGTCCTTTGCTTCTCTTGCTTCATTTGGTTTCTTTATTTTGCCGCTATATCTACACATCTTGCGTAGTACAACTTGTGGGTGACTGAATCCGCACAGGTCTGCTTGTGGTAGGTACTGTGCGAGCGAGACAGCACTAGGGATTATTGTTTGACGTACTATTGGTTGGTTGGGCGATAGCCATTACTCAATAATGACATGTGAGAAGGTAAGTTTTTTTATGCTTTTATAATGGCTTCGATTTTAGGGACCGCGCGTTGCCCCTGTTTTCTGACGGACAAGGACGTTACAATATCGATTTAAATATTTTTTAACTATCTTTCTCCTTTCAATCTTCACAATTTCTTTCATTCATCACTTCGATTTTTTTTCCAACATCTCCTTATATAGGTGACTAATCGTTGTTTAACTAAAAAAGTATTTTCCAAAACGATATAAACCTTCGTTTTTTCACTATTGTTTTGACAGCCTCTTATTGTCATTTATCCTAAATGAGCACAAAAAAAAAACAAAAAAGTAATCGTCCACAAACGATATATGCGTAGTTAATATATAGTGTGTTATGCGCATTTATTAGCGGGCTGGCGGGCGGTGCTGTTTGTTGCACGACTACCACTGCATGTGCGGAAGTGGCTAAATATTGGTCCTCTTCTTACTTAGGAAATATATAATAGCAATTTTCAAACTATCCACATACCTGACAGTAGACTGGGCTGGTGTAGAACAAGACGTCCAGGACTGTATCGTTGGTGAAGTTGCGCAGACGCGGTATGCTGTCCAGGGTCACCTGCGCTAGCCTCTTATCAACCCCACCTTCCCCGGAGTGGAGTGTGGAATGCCAGGATATTGGCAGGACCTGTGGAGATACACTTGAATAAGCCTTATGACTTTCAATCTTGGTAGACACTCAGACGCTTTTCTTACTTATAATATTGACATTACTGTCTGTAAATTAGAGATATTGTGTACCATATATAAATTAAGCTATACATCCACCTCCTTAAAAACTTCTAAAACTATTTTCAATCACCCTGTAGACATATATAACATCATTTGATCTTATTTAACCGAAACAGACCATTTTGGAGAATTTTTTGTAATTAAATGTTCTCTTATAACTAGTGTAGCATCAATATAAAACATTCATTCGGCTTGCATCTATTAATTTGTGAGTTTAAATATGGAATAGTTGTAATATATCCACTTTTTAATCTATTACTATTTATAAAAATTCTACTTTAATCTCCTTTTCTGGTTGTAAAAATGTTATAAATGATTGTTCAAATGTACAATTATTTTTTTTATAATTAAATAAATTCTAAGTTAGGAAAATCTGAGTAACAAAGTGAACTAACCTCTATTCTTCCCACGATTCCACTCTCGTATGAATTCTTGTAGTGAGATTGAATGAGTTGGAGGCTCGTTGCTCGGAAATCGTCAACTGCGGGCAAAGCGTTCATTTAAGTTGTCAAATTTGTTATAAAATAAAAGTGCCTAACAGTGCCTAGGTGTTAAAAATAAAAGGAAACTAAATAAAGTAGAAATTGAAAGAGCGAACCTCTATTGTAGAGGAATTGGGTTCGTCAGCAAATCTTTAACAGATTCTGGAAGGTTTTAGAAAGAGCATATTTCTTTTGAATTATTTTTGAGATCATGTCTAGATTGCAGTTAGTCTATGGTCACCCTCCAAACGACTCCAGTAGACATATGCTCTGTGCACCATGTTGCTTACCACGACCAGTTTAACTTGCCGTGTATATATATATATATATATATATAACTTTGAGCAAAAAGTAAGGTGGCTTGGTTTTTAAAATGTAAATTCTTACTTATTTTTCCTCAAATTTCTTTCCCTTCCGAAAATTCCCTATCCAATATTACACTCTTTTGCAACACTTTTTCCAGTCCTTGAAACTATGGGAATATCATTTTCCGCTATAGCCTTCAAAACCCTTCTTCCTTTTTTTTCTCCTTAATCGCGTCAAAACGGCAACCCCGCATTGGCGTTTTGAGTTTGCTAAATATTAAGAAAAAGAAAGGAGCCAAATCAGGTGAATACGGTGGTCGCGGAGTTGATATTTGGCAAAAAAGTCGCGAAGAACCAATGCACTCTTACATCGACCAATTGAGACAAGACACGAAACGCCTTTCAAAATGGGCTGAGCCAAATGATATTCCAGGTCTTGACAAACAGACATTTGTCAAATGTTATAGACAATCCTACGAACCTAAGAAAAAAAAATTCGTGTCCAGGATTTTTAGACTTACCTTAGTCACCTTATTTTGTTTCTTACAGTGTTATATTTAAGTAGTATGATATTAATATTAAAATTTTATTTATTTTCCAGTACCAACAAGTACTAGTAGAACTTACCAACATCCTCCACCGGACGGAATCTCATATCGCAAGCAGAACCAACCCCATGACAGAGCAACAGGAGATGGTCCACCTGGGACGGCTCGGTGTCTTCTATCTCGATGTCCGCGCAACCTCGTCGCACTACCCAAGGCCTCAGCACCGATTGCTACATAAAAAGTTTTATAATATACCAAAAGAGTACAGTACCAGCTCCCACGAACGAGCCTTCGGACACGCCATGCCCGGAACCGAGGTCTCTACAACAATAGTTCAACTTTAGACCTCTATAATAATTTCGTGACAATCAAACAAACGAACGCACCTTTAAAAGTAAAGAAATTAAAAAAAATATCTATACATGGAACTACTCCTTGTTTCAGAATGTTAATTTTATGTAGATGAACTTGTCTAGAAAGTCTACAGTTAATATTTTAACGCTTCCGCATGACATTAAACCCAGACCTCTTTATCTCTTCTTCTTCTATCTTTCTTTTATAAATTTTAATGCAATAACATGCGTAGAACGAATACGAGAATAGGATAGGTTACACACTGCCTGTATTCTCTCATTTCTTTAAAATGAAGGTACACTATAAATTTTAACTAAAGTTAATAAGGGAATCTAGTTACTTTTGCTTGTTTATCAATTTTATTCTTTTATTGAAATACAATTGTGTAATATTGTAACATATAAACCACTGACAAAAAAAGTTTATATTATCTAATTTACTTATATATTTATCCAGGAAACTGTTTTTGGTACAAGAAATAACTGCACTATTGCGATTGTGCACTACTGCACTGTTGCAATGTATATATATATATATATATACATTGCATCCACTTTCATGACAATCACGAAATCACTTAGACTTAATGAACAGCGTTTAGAATGTGAATCACTTTAATTACATTAGGATTCACTTAGTAATTTTGAGACCATTCTTGTAAACACTTCTGTATTTCTTAACAAATAAATAAGCTCTGCAAAAATTTTCGACGATGGTATGCCTATTCAAACGTTGGATCCCATGTCCAATATTTATTTATCAAATTGCTTTTGCTGCAGAAGTCAATGTAATTACTCCCTTACAACTATCCTTTACAATATCATCATATGAATCTAGGTCAGAAGTGATATTGATTACTCTAGAACTATTGGCACATTTACTGCATAGGGTTTAGACTGAATGCCGTGGAATGTTTAAACATTCCAATGACAACAGATGATTCGATAATTTCTTTTAAGTTCTTGAAAATAAAAATGTCTGTATTTCTAATGAAATAATATAACATGATATCTAAAATGTTTTAAAATTACAAATATGGTTTTACTCTTTGGTTATCCAGAACATCTACTCTTCTAGAGATAATATAATTTTATGGATCGATTTTCTAAAGTTCGAACGTTGGAGTCATCTCCTTCCATCCATCTCCTACCACGATTTCCAACAATAAACATAATGCGTATTGATGTAATCGGTATCGTTGTATAACACTAATATTACAAATCTAACAAAGTTCATCATCATTCAGCAGTAGGTCTACTGGATATAGGCCCCTTCCATTGACTCACAATAGGACCGGGTGGAAGCGGCCTTCATCTTCCGACCAGAAGATCGTCTGTCTACCGTTTCTTCTGCGATATGTGTCCTATTCATAGCCACTTCAACTTCCCAATCTACTGGACTATATCATTTATTATCATTCCAACTTATTTTTCCTGGTATGAGGGAAAATATTCCTTTATACTTTCCAGGTCTTTATCAGAACTAGTAAATTTTAAATAGGAAATGATTCTAACATTTATTTCGTACCCGTTGTGTCCAGCTCCGTGGACAAACAGCACAAGATGGTCCTGAGCTCTCTCTTCACTTGGCTCCATGGGAATCTTCGTAGGAGTACGATATACCCACTTCACATACGAAATGTGCTAAGGATGACATGGAAAGGATTAGTTGATGAAGGAAAAGGAAAGAAAGGATATAACATTCGTAAGGAACCTAAAAGCCTGGCAGTTAGTATTCAGTATAATTAATAATAAATGTTCTCGAAGGATTCTTCAAGGTCACTTAAAGGATTCTAATTTAAGAATAATTTAGGTAATGATTAAAATAGGTGAAAATGGAAATGCGGATGGGAAAATAGTGCTAAGCCGTGAAAAGACAAGGATATACAAAATTATCAAGGTTTTCTTTTTCACAGTATCATATCTCTAATAAAGTTTTAACCCCCTATAAAGCGATAAATTCCCATGGTATCAACAAATTTCTAGTATGGTATATGTACTATGTTCCGATTTTTTTTAACAGTTTATTTTTCATCAGCTGTAATCATGGCCAGTTTTAACAAACCCGACATGAACACTCATCGCTGTAGGCGTATAAGTCAATGGTGTTAATAAACAAGTGTGTATGTTAATATTTGTAAAAAAAATACAATCAGGGCCGGATTTATATTGAAGTAAATTAATTAAAAAAAAAGTTAACAAATATGTTGTTATAATATAAATATTTGTAATTGTTTAAACCCACAAGATACAATATACACTACATAAAACATGATTTTTTTTTCACATTTATAAAGATATATACACATGTTCTTGCTACTCTATGATAGAAGAATTATTTGGTAACTTCTAAAGAGGTTAAAATAATGAACAGTGCCAATAACATTTACTAAACATAAAAAAAAAATGTAACGTCATCATCGGTTACACCGATAGACGTTCATTGCCAGGCATAAGACTCCCAAGGAAACCCAAGATGAAGAACCTTGACTATGTCATCAGTCCATGTAGTGGGGGAATTCTTAAGTCTATCGGTCAAATTAGCCGTTAGTCGTTTCCACTTCTGAACATGATAAACCAAACCTAAATCCGCCCCTGAGTTACTGTTACTCACAGGCGAAGAGCTGAATGCGTCCGGCACGCTGGACTGTCGGTGGTGCTCCATAACGGACGGCCCGTGCATCACGACGAGCTCATCGTTGGGTAGGATCAGCCTCCTGTGCCACTCTCCCGTCATCACCCCGTGCTTGTATTCCTCCTGGTGAAAATAAGTTACGTCAACAGTCATGACAGTCTTACGTAAGGTTTTTTCTCAGTGTAAGACACAAGAAAATTAATTAGAAAAAAAAAAACAAAACTATAGGGTTGGAAGCGGTCTGCATCCATTATATAGATAGCTTGATCTTATGACTTTTTTTTTTGTTATAATGGTCCCCGCTATTGGGGACCTCTCGTTCCCCTGTCTCGTGTGGGACAGGGACTTTTTATTTCTAATAATTTATTCACATTTTTTTATTATTATCATTCTTCTCTTTCATGTATCATATTATCTGTCGTACTGTTTCTTTCATTTTACAATTTTCCCAGTCTTTCTCTTTCATTCCATTGGCCATACATCCGTCCTTAACCACTACATTCTAGGTTTCCTTACTATTTTATTTTGCAACATTATATTTATTGTTCAAACATTTAACACATATTTTCTTTATAATTATCATATTATATTATACTGTTTATTGCACTATTTTTGGTACCACTTTTTTTTATTTTATTTCTATTAGAGAGATTAATACTTTTTATACATATTTACTTAGGAGACTTTAATTATAAACTTTGAACTACAATAAAGACTGTAGTCTCAATGGACTACACTCGAGATCACACTATATACTAATTTCTTAACATAATAACACATTATAGCACTGTGCTCCTCGGCAAACTTTTTGAACTGTCTTCGCGACACTAACGCCCTCCTTTTATAAACGATAGTATTAGTACGTAACACTATTAGCTTTCCAAGATTACCTTAATTATAATATTTTAATGGTTGCTATCATACGCACAAGTTATTTAAAGTATTTTAAATTCGGAGAGTGAACAGATGCCGACAGGCATTATTTGATTTTGAGTGTCTAAGTGCGGCGCTGGAGTTTTTAAGTTTTGCACATACACCCACAGGTTCCGTCTGCTCGAACTTTAAGGTTGTCGAAAAACGATGGATGCAGTCAAATTACAACTGATATTTTTTTATATGGCCCCCGCTATTGGAGGCCTCTCGTACCCCTAATTAGTTGGGATCAGGGTCTTTGTTTACAAATAAGTTTTTCAGATTTTTCATCTTTATTCTTCACTCACTTTCATGCTTCTCAATTTCTTTTATTCTTACCTTATTTCACAACTGATTTTAGAAATATATGAAAAGGCCTATATCTAGTAGTGGACGTCTCACGACTGAATGACGAACAAGGACTTGTTAGAGTGTTATCATAAAACGATGCCAGAAAACCTTGTGAAGGTAGTCAGAACACCATGAATGCTTACCACTTTTAACATAGTCTCATTAGAAATATACAGAGGAGGTTTATATATGACACAACTACCTACGGTTGACTATTTCTTCGTAGTTTTGATTTTTAATTAATTTCTGATGAATTACATTCATTTGAACCATTTTTTAAGGTTATAAACTTTTTTTTTCGAGTGTTGAACAATGAAATGAAACCGTACCTCCAACATCTCCGCAATCGACTCCGCATAGGGCACGTACCGTGCGTCTGTATTACCTTTGTAAAACCAACTGCATCTGTTGAAACAATTTTTACTTTATCATATTTTAATAAGTGACAAGTTATACCTAATAATGCAAAATAGTACCAACTCATTTGTTCCTATTGCAGTGAAATATTATTAATTCTATAATTTTACTGGCAACACCACCACATAAAATTACTATAGCACCCGGCGTTTGATTTGGAGAACGCAAATGTAAATATTTAATGAACATAATTCTGCTTTATGTACTTATGTGCTTTTGTACACAGGATGATTGGATTTAGATGTAAAAACTTTTAAGAAACATACCTAAGAACATATTTTAACAGACAGTAAATATACCTCATTTACTGTCTTCTAATGTAATGATAATATTATAAGAAAAAGTCGTTCTAAAATTTGAATTACGTCATATTAAAATTACTTATTTTTTACAATCAAAATTTAAAATGCGGAGACATCTGCAGATTTTGTACTGTCAAATATTATTAAATTCAAATATAGGAAAATGAATTAACGTAACATTTCAGAGATCTTTAAAACTTTCTACGTTCAAATGCCTTTTTACTAAACATCCTGCATACACTAAACATCCTGCATACACTAAACATCCTGTATACACCTACGAAACAGAAACAAGCCGATCTTTTCCGTAAGCTGTTCTTATCTTCACGATATGTTATATCGAATCACAGGTAATATAACTTAATAGTAGGTTTATGTTATTTTCCTGATTAAGATCGATAAACAGGACCATAATAAAAAAAAACTCACCGCAAAACATTCGTGGGTTTATCTGACCAGTACACTGGAACCCTGAGCCTGCCCACCACGTTCACATCGTACCTGCCGCCGTCAGTCGCCACCAGCGTTGTTTCGTCCAGCTCAGCTGAAAGTGGGTTCACTTTTAATATTCCTCTGTTGGGAAGCAACAAGAGTATGATCTAATTATCACTACTTTCTTTATTTTTGTAAATATACGAGGGCCAAACTGAAAGTTTTTAGAACTGGCAACTTAAAAGCATTATATTAAAAAAATAAGTTTAAATTTTGAAAATAGAACTCTTTACCAATAATATTGAGTATACATTTCATTCATTTGTCATTTGTTTTACGATTTGGCGGCAAATTGAAAATTGTCTGTGCACGTCAGAATGAATTTAAGCCGAGAAAATTTTCGTGCAATGATTTTTTATGACTTTCGATGTCATATAAGTCAACAAGAAAGTTATGATAGACTTCGATTGGCTTTTCACGATGAAGCCCCATCTCGTGACACAGTTTACAACTGGTTTAATGAATTCAAACGTGGTCGAACTAATCTCACCGATGATTTGCGTGAGGGACGGCCTTCTACAGCGACGACTGAAGACAATATCAGTGTTGTGCGGCGTATGATAGAGACTGACAAAAGAGTGACCTATCAGCAGATTCGGACAAGTCTAGGCATAGGTATGAGTCAAGTGCACGAAATCCTCCATGAACATTTAGCGGTCAGAAAGCTTTGTGCCCGCTGGATACCGCATAATTTGACCGAGGCTCAAAAACTCCGCCGTGTTGATTGGTGCCCAGAAATGATCCAAAAATTTAACGGAGGTGACTCAAATGCTGTGTTCGACATACTAACGGGTGACGAAAGCTGGATTTACTGTTATGATCCGGAAACCAAAAGACAGTCTGCTCAGTGGGTGTTTCCTTCCGAAGAGTTGCCAACTAAAGTGGAGAGAGGTCGAAGTGTTGGAAAAAAGATGGTGGCCTCGTTCTTCGGAAAGACAGGTCATTACGCGACAGTTGTCTTAGAGGATCAGAAAACGGTTAATGCAGAGTGGTACACTAACAACTGTTTGCCACTTGTCTTGGAAAAAGTTCGAGAGAAATGACCTCGCAGCAGGATCCTCCTTCATCACGACAATGCCTCGTCGCACACCGCCAGGCAAACGATCGACTATTTGGCGACCTCAGACGTGGAATTACTGGGTCACCCGCCGTATAGCCCCGACCTCGCACCCTGCGATTTTTATTTATTCCCGAAAATAAAAGAAAAACTTCGAGGAAAACATTTTATGGACGCCGAAGAAGCAGTGGCTGCGTTTCAAAACGCCGTCGAAGAGGCCCCTAAGGCCGAGTGGGCAAGGTGCTTTTCTCAATGGTTCCATCGAATGCAGCGATGTATTGATGTAAATGGACGCTATTTTGAAAAGTTATAATAAACTAATAACTTGCTAGAATGCTTAGTTTTTGATTTTCTAAGAACTTTCAGTTTGACCCTCGTAGTAGCATCTCCGTAGATACACCGGAACCAGCTAAATTTCCAAAGTAGTCTTTATGAAATAAGTCTGGAAATCTCTGCTCTATGAATTAACTTCCCCTTTAGTGAACAATTTAAGTGCTTGTTATTCTCTTAACGTTCTACTTACGGCTGCTGAAGGCATTTTCCAAAGCATTGGAGTCGACCACTGAGAAACCTTTCCACACTTTCTCCTCGGCCTGCGCTTGGTAGAACCAATGGTATTTCACTGGACTGTACTCTCCCGCCGACCGGTTCTGAAAGGTAAAACTTCTTATTAGAACAAATTGACACATGCATGACTTCATGTTCTTCATAACTCTTTATAAGTTCGATGGTGTCCAAAGTAAACTTCGAAACTATCATTCACATAAAATAATTGGTGATGTAAACTCAGAAAACAGAATATCTGAATTTATTATTACTTAAAAATAAGTGTACATTTTATTAAAAGGCCTATTCAAATATTCGAATTTTCTGGAGGGGCAATATTATACTTCTTGTGAGTATTTCAAATTGTACTTACATTAAATATTACAAAAAAATAAATAAATATATTAAGAAAAAATATATATTAACAGGAGAAAATGTTTAATATAAAAACCCTTAGCGGAATGCCTGAAATTTTAAAGCAGGTTGCATGCCAGTTGCCCAACCCTGACCTAAACAATTACATATAAGAGAGTTAACGAGGTCTTCTAATAATAGAAGGCATTACTTCTTCTAGACCAGAACTCCTACTCGACCTCCTAGATATTGCGACAGTAGATCGAAACCAAATAACTTCTCAGCCAAATCATATGCTATTGTCAGCGTGTTCAACTTACTGGATATATACAATACATCTATAAATAGGGCAAGATTTTTCATATAAACGATAGTATCTTTGCTGGAGTTTTCTCCGCTACTACCTGCATAAACGCTTTCCAAAGTGGATGTAATATTAGCCGTAGAAATTCTACAGGTTATGTCGAGGTTCGGACCTCTCGGGTAGCTTCGAATCGGAATGAAAAATGCGTTTTAACTTTAGATTCGTCATCTGGAGCCATCGTACCGTAGTACTTAGTCGAGTGTCTGTCTTAGCCAGCTCGGCGGGATTCCGAGTTAGTGAAATAAATAATGAACCAGTCAAAACAGAAGCACAGCCGCGCATGTGACAAATCAATCCATTCCTAATGAGAAAAAGTAACCAGATAAAAGCATACTTTCGAAGCGACGACCCTTGCAAAGATTATTGTAAACAAGTCTCTTCTAAGAGCTTTCAAAGCTCAGTAATTTTAAAAATTGTAACCAACCCTAAGACTGCATTTCTAGATTACAAATTATCAGCACTTACAGACATTATTAGTTGAAACCCATATTGGTTTGATTTGCGAAGACCTTATCAAAATTGTCTGCCTGAAACTTTCCAATACCTAACTAAATTAACCAAAAGAGGTTTAATGTAAAATAAAATTAGTTTCAGCTTATAATTAATTTATGTACATACATGGAAATAACTTCCCGGAACTATCAAGCAGTATCTAATATATTTTATGTTAGCGTGATTTTTAAAACATGACTCTTAAAGAATACTACCATAGGCTGATAAATAGTGGGTTCTGTAGACAGGGATTTGCTTTGAATATTTTATAATTTCAACAAAGTGCAAATTATTATTTCTAAACACCGACATTTTCCAGTTTTAGGTCCCAACCAAAAACTCAAAATATACACGACTTTCATCAATTAGGAATACTTATAAATCAACACATGAAAAAACTACAAGCCTAATAACATATGAAACATAAGGATAGCCAGAGCGTAACTAACGTTTGAAAGTATTATAATTATTTTACTTAAGAATTTTTCTTAAAAATTCGTACCTCTGCCACCATAGCGACGTTCTCTTCTTTATCTTCGTCTATAGAAAAGTCCTCGAAACTGACGGTGAACGATCTTCCCGTGTCGTCTTTTTTAGTCTCCATTTCCTTAATTTCTTTTCGCGCTTCAGAACTATTTTTACTCATATGTCTCCTATCTTTTACGTTTTTCGAATCTAAACTATTTAAATTTTCAGCGGTACTATCTCGGACTAAGCCGCTACCTATGTTACAGCTATGTTTGCTTTCTCTGTCTAATAATTTGACAGAGCCTGTCACACTGTCAGATGGATTTGTTTCAACAGTTTTATGTTCGCGTTTGTTACTTTTGTTATTTAAAGAATCATTGTCGTAAACTACAGTGAAATAATTAACCGACCTAACTATCTGCTCTTTTGGAATGAAATCTATATTAGCTGTGGAGGTCAAATCTTTCATTAAGTTCATATTAGCAATGTATTTCTCATGTGGAATGTTTAGTTTATCACAAATGTTTTGTTGAAGAGATGATGAATTTTCTGTAGTGGATTCGTCACAAGTGTTTGCTGTCATATTTTGGGGGTTTGTCTTTTCTTGTCTGTAGTGGTTTTCGGACTGGCTTAATTCAAAAAAAGATTTTGACGGATCTGATTGTGTTGGGGCTGAAAAATAACTTGATAATCTGCTAAAATCATAGACGTCTGAGTTTTCGGATGTCGTCGGAGTAGGGTCTGACGAGAATAAATCTGTCGATTCTGGTAATGATGCCGGAATGTTAGTAATAGGTTCATGAATTGTTTCGGATTGAGTTTTGGTATTTGAAAATAGTGAAACAGATTCGTTTTTATTATCTTCGTAATATTCTTTGCTTTTTACGCCAAATGCACTAGCGAAATCTGGTAGCTTCATTTCACTTTGTGATATATTTGTCGGTACGTTTTCGATGGATACATCAGTCGCTTCTTTGTTTAGTTGTTCCGTAGATATGCTTGTGGAACCTGTGTTTGTCGACTCTAATGCTAGAGAATTTGGAAAACTAGTACTCGAAGAATTCTGACTCATCATTAAGTTAAGAGCTAAGTCATTCTCAGACAGTGTATCCGGAATGAATTGAGCCAAGTCTGCTTTGTTTTTTTCTAAGAATCCTTCATTAGATAAAAGGCTTAATTTCCTCTTGAATTCGTTCTCAAAACCAGGAGGTATTCTCATAATAGGAATTTGGTGCATCGAATGAAATGCATATAAACTCGACGGAGATGTTAGAGAATTCCTGTAATGATTTTCTACAGCATAATTTCCAGTGTCAAAATAAGAAGCTATAGTAATTGATGGACTTGTTGAAGTAGGTAATTCAAATGTCATTGAACTTTTCTGCATTCCAAATACTTCTTCACTATGATCAATTTGTGTTTCTTCCATTTTCTTATATCTTTCCACTCTGCTAGTAAACGTATCCCCTTCCTGAACTGGATCTTCGGAGCTTCTCTCCCTTTCTTTGAACTCAATTTTATCGTCATCTGTTTCAGAAGGCTCGATGACGTATTCTTCAAATATGGGAAAATCCTTCTTTGCATCCTGTTCTATAGATTGCACATCTAAACCACTTTCATCTGATTTAGAATCTTCTTCTGCGGGCGGTGCTGTTGGTATACTCATTTGTCGAGGGAGAACCGTTGTCGTATCGTCGAATGAATTTTTGTATTCGGCTTTAATTTCGTCACTTGCGTTAGTTGGTATGTTATCAAAGAATAAAGACTTATTTTGGAAAAATCCTGCAGAATTACCCACTAACTGTAGAGTATAATCATGTTCTACGAGGACGTTAGAAGTTGGTAGAGGACTGTCGCCTGCAATCCATGCATAGTTTTTAACTATAGTTGTATTGTTATCATTGACATCCAAAAGCTCTGTCGCAGCCTGTACATGTATTGCTTCAATGGTTTCTTCAGTTACATGTGAAATTTCAGCGCATTGGTCAGGTTCGAAATCAGAATTACTTACACCTGGAACACCGTTATCGGCAAGGGGAACTTCGACAGGATTTGATAGCTGTATTGGTGCAGTTATGTTTTCAATAAGTTGATCGGTTAAATTTTCAACTTCTTTTTCTTCAGGCTTATTAACCTCTCTGCAGGTTTCACAAATATTTAAGTCATTATCATTTTCTGGTTCGTCTAAAAGAATATTTTGTATCAATTTGTTCTCTGATAATTTAGGTTTATCAAAAAAGGCTGCAGCGCTCTCATCAAATCTGATGTTATTTTCTTGTTTTACAGAATCCGCGAATAAAATTATATTTGACTTATCCGGATTTTCAGCAATATTTTTATATTCATTGGATAGTGGTTGGCTAAATAATGAAATGCCTTGGAATGCGGTTGCAGGTGTTTCAAAATATTTTAAGGTAGAGTTATCCAAATTGTTAAAATGTTCTTGTCCAGTAATATGGGACGACGAATTACTATCAACCTCCTGTTTTATATCAGATTCAATAGCGACATTTTCTTTCATTTCAACATTACTCAATTGCCAAGAAGCTTTTGCAGACATTAAGTCGGTTGCACCAAATAATTTATTATTTTCTGTAATCTCATGCACCGCCTGCGAAGAATCTTTACTTGACATTTCTTCTTCCATTTTTGACGAAGACGGCTTACAGAGCAAGTCTTGTTTTAAACTTGTGTCGCAGTAGACATGCGAATCCGAAAAATAGGAGTTATCAATCAAATTTGTTCCTTGCGTTTGGTTTTCGAATGGTTTAAAATCTACGGTATTATCTGTGCTCGTATTGAAATCCTTTACATTTTCTGTGGAGCTCAAAGTGAGATCGTCAGACTTGAGTTGATTTTTTGACACACAAGTAAAGGTGGAATCGATTTCTTTTTTAACATCTTCAGCCTTACTCGCAGAAGGAGGAAAAGTCGCACTCCACGGAGTTGCATTGATAGTTTGACCAAAATGGGTATAATTTAAAGTTTCGTTGGAGTAACCTGTTGAATACGTATTTCCTGATGGATTAGCAAAAAAATCGAAATAAGAATGTCCAGATACATCAGATCCACTTTTGGGTGCAGTAGTATTAGTTCCATCAATTATTTGGTAATTATAATCACTAATTGATTGTAGAGCCGGTTCTGCCTTAGGAACAAAGATTTCCAAATTATTATCTTGTGTTTCGGGAAATTTGTATGATGGCATCGATTCATATGGTTTATTTTCTTGTTCACGTATTGGATCAACTTTTGTATAATTATAAGCGGGATCAAAAAATGTGGTGACGGAATTTTGAATCTTATTGATATCTATCGAACTTAGCTTAGATTTTAAAGATCCAATAATTCCATAACCTTTCGATTCCAGCTGAGGACGATCGAAGCTTTCGGTTGTTTGTCGGCTCAAATCAAAGACAGTGTTGTAATCGGGCTGTGTTTGCGGCTGGTTGATTTCATACCTTGGAAATGATGTATTATCCTCCATTGATTGCGTGATATCGAATGGCGGCACTGACTGACCAATACCTGATAAAGATATACCAGAATCCTCAAGGGTAGAATGGGCAGGCATCAAAGGCATTTGAGGCGTGTACATCACGCCCTGAAAAGTATTCGTCTGCACAGGATTGATAGTGGGTTTTATGTTATTGCTTATACTGCCAACGCCTTCAATAGGGCCAGAATAATATTGTGGTTTCTTCTTTATCATTCTGAAATTATGATTATTGGACACTTTTGGAGGTTCTGGTAAATTTTTGATAGGTCCTGAGAGCGTAGGATCGAATTCATATGTTCTTATAACAGTATTTTTATTTTCTTCTATCTCAATATCTTTACTTCTCATGTTAGACGTTGCTGAAGAATCAATTCTGGAAACTCTTGACGGTGGTGGTACGGGGACCAATATTGTAGGCTTGCTTAATGATAAACTGCATAATGATTTCTCAGAAGGGACCACTTCCAGTAATTCTTCGGTGAGTTTAGATATAGGCGGATCTAAGTTCATCTGTGACAGCTGCTTTACTGATAGATCAGATGGTTGTGAAATGACGTGAGGTAGTTCAACATGTGGTTTTTTGTTATCTTTTGCAAGTGTAGCTGATGGTATATCTTTTGTTATAGTTTTGGAAAGGCCAGTTGCTTTTGATGAAGGCGGTTCAATAACAATTGAAGAAGTAATTTCTTTTGCCATGTTTGTATGTGGATCATTTATTGGGGTTTTATCCTTCGTTGATTGTGAATCAAACACAGGTACAAAACATTTTGCAGCTTGTGACACATTCTGGTTATGCTCTGTTTCTACAGGAGTATCAAAAGTTGGTACAAATATGTTATGAATCGGATTTGCAAGTGGAGGAGCTTGTTGTTTTACTGGATGATTTGCGGAAATACGCCTTGCAACAGATGGCGGTAAAATTGTTCTGTCGATCTGTCCTTCTGGTTTTGATATATTTGAAAACATTGGAGGCGGCGGTATCACAGACATGTTGGCACTAGTCACTGTTGTTATAAATTGAGATTGAGAGGTAATCATAACGTTTGGTTGTACAGTGTCAACTGATTGAGATTTTTGAGTATGTGTTTTGATTTCTATGTCTTTGTTTATGGGCACAGCTCCTTCAAGTGGTGGAAATGGATGATTATCTGGTTTTTGGTATGATTGCGATGAACTATTTGGATCCGTGTGAGTAATTTGATACTGAGTTGTCCGATCAACAATGTTATCAAGAAATGGGGATTTAAGAACTTGTACGTAGAGTCCACCTTCCAAATTAGTCTCCGTTTTGCACATTTCGGGAACGTTAGTCGCTTCGGGTATAAAGTACGAAGGTGTATTTGCAGGGCATAAAGGGCTGTACGTGGATGTATTTTGCGAAATATGTCCAGATCTCAAACCGGGTATCTGCGCATACATTTTCTTTCTAGTAGTTATCCGATAATTGGAAGCAGCGCCTGTAACAAACAAGATCGTGTTTAATCATAATATTAGCGTCGAGTATTTCTACTCGTTACTTGCTTATTGATTCTATATGCGCAGTATTCTATACAAAGCACTTAACTTGCATATTTTATTGCATATGATAAAAATAGAGACACATTCGACTTATTTGCAGTAAGTAAGTAAGATACATTGAGATAGATATATTTCAAATCATAAAATGAAATAGCATTAGAATAAGTACAAAATGGACTTTGTTCATAATTAACATTAAGGTTTTGGCTAGGTCCTACATTTAAACAGTTCAATAGTTTCTGAAGGCTTCTATTCGTTGCCTTTTTATAATATAATCTGTTAGTCTGTACGAGTCTGAAGTACCAATTAACAAGTTTTCGATTTTCCTTGCAGAAGATATGGAAGGGGAGAAAAAAATGTTCGTAATAAGCTCTTGTATTATTTAGCTAAACAGACATTCATGTAAAAGATGAGATGAAATACCTCGGTGTAACGAGTCTCTTTTAAAATCTACTTCATAATATTACAGGGAAATGAAGGTAAAGACCTTTTACATGATCTGGCCAGTAATGAGTTTTAATAAGATTCAATTTATTTTATTGGAATTATGTAAACATCGTATAGCTCTCGGAACTGTTGGAGTATAAACATAGTTAATACTTAATATTAGTTCCTGCAGAGAAAGCTCGTCTAAACAACTTACATAAATCACTAATTCCAGTTAGCACAGCCCTCATTAAACTATAACTGTCACTCTACTCTAGATTCAGGTCTCGTAATGATAGTGTCGAGTTGTCACCTTTATAAACCAGTTCCTTGTTAATATGCATAAGAGAGTATATCAGGAAGTAATGAAATGGCATCTAGAAGTTTTAGGTTCGATTAAACTGTGACCGTTCGTCCAACACAAATAGTCAACATCACGATGCCTCTGATATCTGACACTAGGAACCGTAGCTAGAAAAATTCTTGGGCAATCATTTTCACTTCAATCGTTATAGCAGAACATAGGCATATCCCATAGATTTCCAAGACCATTGGTAGCGAGGGACCTGCATCTAGACTATTCCGAAGATTTTAACAAATTTGTCTGTCTAACTACGCTTTGCAATGCTGCGTTTGGCAATCCGTGGTCTCTACTGCCCCTTCTCGTCAATTAGCTGGGCTAGGTCCATTACTTTTGTTATACTGATCTTATCATTCCTAATGTAATCCATTATATAAGGAGCATCATTATCTTATATGAACAAATCAGAATTGACGCTACCAAAGATTTTTAGTATTGGTACGTTTGAAAAAGGTTAATAATCGTTTGTTTGAATCGCCTTTTATAGATCAAGTTACCGACCATCTTGTAAACTATCTATTCTTCTAACCATTTAAATACTAAATATCTAAAACAGTAAACGTTCATGGTGGATATTTTATACAAAGACAGTTGTTATCACAGTGTGTTCATATATTATTTCTTCTTTTTAGTGTATGCTCTTGTCGGAGCAGTAGTAGCTGTCGCTGCATGGCGTTTCTTACAGTTCCCCAGCCTCTCTGTCTCACCATTAACCTTTACATGCATATAATCACGGGTTGCTATGAAAACCTTCGCTCCATCTATCCATCATAAATGGTCATATCTGGATTCTGTGCCATTTACTTTACCCGGCCAAAGTATTTTCAAATTTAAGTCACCGACTGCTGAAAGGCATTATGTATTTGATTTTGAACTCATGGAGATCGGAGACAGTAGCTTTATTATGAATTTAATTGATTTATTTGATATTATAGATAAAGTGGTAATTCTGAAATAAGTTATATTAATTTATTTTTTAACTTGGTTTGCGATAGGTCAAATACTTTTGACCGTATGAAATCCGCCGGGGCAGCTAGTTGTATGTACATACATATATTGTATCTGTGACATTCTGTAATGTTCAAGCGTGCAATTTGTTGAAACGACACTTAGTACATATTTAGTACGCAATCACGGCACAACAAAATGGATGTTATGTACCCATCTAACATAAACATATGTCATTTCAGTATATATATGCATTAAACTTTGTGGCATATTTGTTAACATGTGCCAGCGTGTACTGCGTAGCTTTGTATTTTATATGTTGTCGTATAAGAAGGATTTACTCAATTTTTTTTGGTAAATTTTAGATGTGATCGCATTTTTCTAAATGATACAGTAATACCCCGCTTTACGCGAGGGATACGTTCCAAAAAAAATCGCGTTAACTGAAATTCGCGTATAACGAGGTTTATAATTAAACATAGTCAAAAATTATTACAAAAAATACAAACCATTTTAATCAATCACTTTAATTCTAGGAACAGTTTATGCAACACATACTCTTATTTTTTACGGAAAAATACATCTATTGGGTAACGTTTTGTTTACGTTCTTGTAAAATACGTTCATAACACCCAACACTGTTTTTAATTGTTTGACAGATGGTCAAGACACCATAGAGAAGTTGATGACTACATTATATTTATATTCACTCTTTCGCGTAATTCGAGGCATTTGAGCGCGAAATTTGCAATTCGCGTTATAGTGAAACCGCGTATAACGGGGTCGCGTAAAGCGGGGTATTACTGTAATTGCTTCGTGCCCATTGGTATTTACAGCATCAGGATAAGGATAACATGTCTTTATAGGTACTAAGCTTGAAGTCTTTCGAGGGACTTGTGTCTTTTATATTAGATATTTTGACGGATTTGCAAGTTGTCAAGCTTTTGTCGTATTGGACGATCGACGAACTGTCTAAATGCCTTTGTGGGGTGTGGGGGAGGGGAGGGGGAGATATCTCGGCTTGAGTTGTCGCTCGGAACGCTGTGAGCATTTTGATTACTGTTATCGGAAAATAGAGAATGAGATCTAACATTGAGAACTTACAAAAGCTTTGGCTGCTGCTTCTTTAATCCGTAGTCAATGTTTCAGATTGTAACGAACTAGAAATATCCAACCGACGTTTATAAGAAGAGTATGAAAATAATAAAGAGGAAGTGAAAAATTTCGTAAAGAAAGTAAATCCCTGTTCTCAACAAAACAGGGGGGCGGAACGAGAGGTCTAAGAAAAAAAACCGAAGTTTATAAAGTAACCACAATAAGCAACTATTTTTGCTCTAGGATTATATCTCGAAATGTGCCTACTTCGTCGCGTAAGATACTAAAGTGTAACTTGCATTTAATCCAGACTTATGAAAGTCCATTGCAGAACAGCATTCATACTGAGTTTGCAGTCGTATCTACTACATACTTATAAGTCAATTTTTAAAATTCTATTCGTTTCGTACTGGCTTCACGTAAACGCCGCTCTAGAGGTCAATTGGGGACCATGAGAACGACAGACCGCGCGGCGCCCGCTCCGCACGTTCCGTTTGCTTTAAAAATTCACTTCTGTCGTGACGCAAACTCTGCTCTGCAGGTGCCTAGCTGACCTTGATATGAACAACAACCGTACATAACAAGCCTTTATCAATCCGTTCTTATATTTTTAAATACATTTTATTTGGCGCCTTTCAAACTTGGTTTCTTAGAGAATCATTGCGGAGAACTATTCTGTTATTTCACTGTTCAATATTATTTCATATGCCGGTTTCAACGTACTTGTTATGCGTAGCGGTTTTATGTAACATATTTTGTATTTTCATAATTTAATGCTACATGTTCTATTTAATTCAAGTATTTTAGTTTTAATAGTATCTAATAATGTTTTATAACTATTATTCTAATAGTAAGCAAAATTAAATTATGATACTACCTCACAAATAGTACAAAATTTGTCGATAATTTATATTTGTCAATATATCTAACAACTACTAGTGATTTATTGCAAGTAAATTTAAGTTCAAACTCACCTATTATCGGAGGTTCCTTAGGCGGCGGCGCCAAATCCTTGACCATTTCTGGGGCGGACATCAGAGGAACACTAGCGTCCTCAGGGCGCTGTATTTGCGGCTCATAATATTCCGGCTGTTTTACCGCATCCGGTGTCTGTTCCCGGCTTTTCATGCTGAGCATATTCGAGAAAGAACTGAACACTGCACTAGCCACTTGAGGGAGAACAGTCGGCAGCTGAGAGAAGTTCTGAGCGATGTCTGAAGTAAGACTATGCTGAAATTCATCTGTTGCCGATTTATCTGGCTCGTTCAAGTTTATCTCCTCCAAATTCTCTTCTTCTGTATTCAAGTTGTCTCTCTCTTCTTTGACGGCGCTATTCAGTGGTGCGCTGACATACCTCGTGCCGTGGAGCCTAGCAAAGTATTCGTTCACGTCGAAATCGTCTTCGGCGCTGACGGGGGCTTTTGACGTCGCATTGCGAGAGTCATTTATGCTGTTATTGTCGCCGAAACTTTTGACTGGTGGGTTAAGATTAACGGGTTGTTGAGTGTGAGTGAAGTTCGATTTTCCATCGCCGGATGAGAGATCTGTTGCGTTCTGGTCGGAGTGCACCAAGGAATGCGCTTGGGATCCGGATTGTACATCTGGAACAGAAATTAATTTTGTTATAAAAACCCATAAGTAATTATTAAACAATGATTATGAGTAGAAGAACCATGGTCTTAGGCGTTGTAGGAATAATTGCTCAATATTTAAATATTTATACTACCACTAGTTATTTAACAAGCTTGACACTGTGGCATTGGAGCTCATGCAATAAATATATGTTTATTCAATATATTATACACATGGGATTATTCACTTGAGTATGTCATATCAAGAATGCAAGAGAATCCCAGTTTGATAGGTATTAGAAACAAAACGAGGAGTTATGCTGAAAAACCAAAGTCACCGACGCAGCTCGAAGATTTTTCGTCAGCAGTGGAAACGTGCGGGCACATGGAACCGATGGCTGTTGCAGTCGAAAGGTTCTTGAGTAGGGACAACTGGTCGGTAGACGTGGCGTGAGTAAGCCTCTGGACTGGATGGTGAGACAACCAAGTTCGCGGCAAGTAGCTTGATACGGCAAGACCGTTCATCATAGCGATCTTTAGAGAAGACATATGCCTTGTAGTAGACGTCTATCGGCTGATATGATGATGAGGAACTATTAATTTAATTGTCAAAGATAACTTATATAATTACTCTGTTTAATATTGAAAGATATATCAAGCTTTGTAGTAAATTATGGTAGCTTTTGCAATAACATTAAATATTATAATACCAATTTACCGACATTTTAAAAACAGCATCATAATATATTTTTTTACAGAATCTAACAAACCGAGCGCTAAAAATACATTTTGTTATTTTTTTATCAATATTGAATTATCTAATCGTGGTTTATTATTGACATTATGACATACAAAGCGATCACTCTGAAATACATTTTTTTATATTTTGGCCATTTTTTTGCAGAAAGAAGTCTGTTTGAGCTAGCACTTAATACAAGTATTAGAAGCCACAGAGTTAAGAATAACTAGAAGTGTCACTGAAATACGCTTCAGAATTTTTGTCTATTATCATTAAGACGTTATCTAGGCTGCACCATAACGGACGACAACACCAGAGAGGAGGATATCGATATCCGTATCCAGAACTCGCTGAGATGCAGTGCAACACTTCACAAGGTTCTAGTGTCTAGGCTCCTAAGCAGAAGTACAAAAGTCCGTATCTGCAAAACCGTAATACGACCAATATTGATGTATGGCTGTGAAGCTTGGACGCTAACTTTGAAAGAAGAACAAAAACTGCTAGTGACGGAACACAAATCATGCGGAAGATCTTGGGACCAGCGAGAAATCAAGACGGATCTTGGAGGCTCCGAAAGAATGCCGAAATTGAGACTTTAGTAGCACAGCCAAATATCATTGGCGAATATAAAGCTCAACGAATCCGTTGACTTGGTCACTTGGAGCGAATGGGATCGGATCGGAGCGTGAAGGTAGCGTACCTGGAAAAACCGAGGGGTCGAAGACCAGTGGATTGACCCAGGTATCGCTGGATCGATCGCGTTGATCAGACTTGCGCGAATTGAATGTCAACCAAGGGCAGACGATGGCGCAAGATAGAGGAAAGTGGAAGTCTCTCGCTTCGGAGGCCAAGACCCACTTTGGGTCACTGAGCCAGCGGAGTAAATAAGTAAGTAAGTAAGTATCATTAAGACGTATAATATTACTTACGTAGATGGAACCTACAGTTTTTTAAACAAATGTACTTGACTACACAACTAAAGTAATCAAGTACTACGATGTATTAAACGAAATAACTAGGAATATATTCGTAGTGTATTTGTATGCGGTGGAAGTAGGAGCGCGAGGTATAACAGAGATATCTCTATGTAACCTGATGAAGGATTTCGGCCGGTCAAGAGAAAACATAAGATCATTTCTATGGCTCTAAAGTTGGATTGTTAAGATGCGATGCGTTTCATTTTTGTGTCGCAGGTCGACAATTTGATACATGAATGAAAATGACCAATGTTTAGCCACTTCCGCACATGCAGTGGTAGTCGTGCAACAAAGTGCACCGCCCGCCAGCCCGCTGATAAATGCGTATGCGGCAAACAATGCGAATTACACAACCGCCACCGTTAAATCACTCAACACGTGTTTCACCCCTCCACGGGGCATCTTAAGGAGTTATGTTACACCGATTAGCACCAAACACAGAGTCAAACTCTGAATTTGATGTATTTTACCGTAAACCACTTTATTTTTCTCGGAATTGATATTTGTGTTTATACTGAACACAGTTGGTCTAAAGCAATTTAACAAATCAACCGCAATAGAAGCCTGGCGGCTGTTCTATAATTCGCACGTGGTTTTTATAATGTCAAGAGCAACAGAGAAAAACAAACAGATAACACTCCCCGACTAACATTCGACAGGTTAAATCAAAAAATATTTTATTATTTTGCAAACATTTCAAGTTCATAAATGATACTGTAAACAAAATAAGTACTTTGATATAGTGGTGATAATAAACGAATTCTTTTCTTATTCAACAGATAAAAATCTACTTGTTAATATATTAACTTAAACAACATATACGCAGTTAAAGTTTTGTAGCCGTAAACAGATTTATTTATATCACTACTACTAGCTCCACTCAGAAATGATAAAATCTGAACGAACAGAAATTACGGATATAGCCCAGCGGACTAGCAAGTTGAAGTGGCAGGCCACAAATCAGATGGTCTCTCGGTCGATTCTTGAGAACAGGGATCGGCAAGTGACTTTGTTAAGGTCGTATACACTTGATAAATACGTATTACCTCGAATGAAGTTAACGCTATTAGTCCTGGGGTCTTTTAAAGCTTCGTCGGAACAGAGTTCACCGGTCTGCAAACTATATTCGATTCATTCCAACCGGTCCTAGCAGTATTTATATTCGACATCTACGTTTACGTATCTTCTCATTTTTGATTCGATATTGTATAGAAAATAGAATAGCATAGAATAGAATAGAATAATTGGATTCTAATTTTAAACTTCCGTTTTTTAGTAGAAAGAGACTGTTGAGACTGAGAGTTCTAATTAACCCCAATCAGCTAATAAAGGACACAAAGGAAAATAGTAATCATGGTCCAAAAATCCTAAAGGTACATATTGGTCCTTTTCTTACTTAGGATGGACTTCCGCAAAATAACGCCTGAATCCTTTAGATATTCTAAAGGTGGTCAATCAGGACTTATGGATACGACACCTATTCTGTTCAGGATTTCGTGTGGAAGAAAACAGAGGTTGTGCGTTATGTATTGCAACCCCACAACGTACGTTGTTTAATATAACGCGGCGAGTGAAAAGGAACGCGGGTAGTTCAAACATTTGCGACTCGCTTATTGAACGCGACCGCTTTCTCGTCGATCGCTACCAATTGTGTACAGTCGCGGGGAAAAACACTTTCATAGAGTTATATTTATGACTCTTACAGGCGAATAGATAGCTAAGATATGTATATTAAGAGAAGTTCTACGATTGGATTAACTTCAACTGAAATATCGCTTTTTTTATTAAATGGCTGTTTTTGAACGGAGTACTTAAATCTATGGCTAAATAAGTTATATTACACTTTTATGTTGATTTGAAATAAATGTAAAAGCTTTTAAGATTTTTGCCGATAAATAACCTTTGCCCCTTTAAATATTTTAGTTTACATCTATAACCAATCATCCTGTATATGTGAACAAATAAATCACTATCGAAGTTATGACCTTTTGTGTTATTTTTTGTAATTTTAAAGGTTATTCTGTGTATAAGTATATATCGTTAATTTTTTAATAAAACTGATATATAAAGTGTATCTATGAATCTGTGCGTGAAATGTCAATAACGAGGGCGCTACTGTGCAACGGACAGACAGGAAAACAACAGATCTTGTAAAATAACTTTTAACGAGTTTAATAAATATTTGTATAGCTGGAACAGCTTGTGTTACAACTACTTAAGACGTAACAATGTTATGTTAGCACACACTACGTCTTCTACGTTTTATTTACGACTACTACGTTTCAAATTCACAAACTCACTACGTACAAAATGCCTTTCTTACTGTTGCAGTGGTATCATCGACTGCAGTAAAATTACAATTGTAATACTTTCCATTTAGATTAAAAAATAAGTTAAAATTTAAAACTTTACCACACGCCTGTACGCGTTGACGTGCAGTCCTTATAAAGCTCGACATTTGTGCTTAGGCCTTGCGAAAACCTTTCGAGAAGGAAATCTATTTTTCTCAGGCCAATAGTTACTAACAGGTTACATAGTAGGAAATATGGCGCCGTCGCACACCGTGTTATATTATAATTCAGCCTTGTTACGTTAGATTTTTACTTTAAAATACTCTAGAAGTCTTTCGACAACTTGATTGCTGATTGTAATTTTTATCCAACGGATCAGCGCTCCGAAACCGTGGTAGCTTACTACATATAATGTTAGACTAACTAAAAATTTAAAAGTACGTATAAAAGCCTTCTTCAACACAGTTATTGATTTTTTTATAATTTTGCCAACGGTTCGTGAAAATAAATGAGATAGATTTAATTGATAAAGTGCGTGAAAAAATCTGTAAAGAATTCTGTTTTCAAATTTTATTTTATTTTTCATTATTTCTTTACTATCGAGATTAAACATCTTTCAATGACACCTATTAGTGATTAATATCTGTTGTAGTAAACGAATATAGCGCTATAATAGTGATAAAAATTACAAATAATTAGAAAATTGTAATTAAGCAGTGGTAACCAATCGCTGAAGTACTGAGATTTGCGATCGTAGGACGCGGATTCGATTTCCAGAAAACAATCTTATGTAATTAACATTTTGTATTAATTATATAGAAATGCCACTGCACATAAAGAAGTTTCCAGGGTGGACAGCTGCATCATCTGCGTACAATAATGCCACATTGCGATCGTATGTCCGCTTGACAAGCGTGTCGAAAATGATATATCCACCCATAGATATCTTTCGGGAATGATCGTAATTATTTCAGATAGGTAAAAATAAAACACAGTAATAAATTCAAATAGACTTGAAAATGAATAAAAAAGTAAAGCAAACACTTAAATAAATAAAGTAGTACCAAAAATAGTGCAATAAACAGTATAATATAATATGATAATTATAAAGAAAATATGTGTTAAATGTTTGAACAATAAATGTAATGTCGCAAAATAAAATAGTAAGGGAACCTAGAGTGTAGTGGTTGAGGATGGATGTATGGCTAATGGAATGAAAGAGAAAGACTGGGAAAATTGTAGAACGAAAGAAACAGTACCACTGATAATATGATACATGAAAGAGAAGAATAATAATAATAAAAAAATATAAATAAATTATTAGAAATAAAAAGTCCCTGTTCCACACGAGAAAGGGGAACGAGAGGTCCCCAATAGCGGGGACCATGTAAAAAACAAATTGTTTTAGAAATAGTCAATTAATTGTTTTCTATATTCCACTGTAACTATTAACTACCAGGTTAGTAAATGTATTTCTAAGAATAATTAGAAAATTTATACGTCAAATGTCTGACAGATAGCGACAGGGATTTTAATAATTTAATGTGTGATTTGTACGGAAAAACTAAAGTAACACATCATCATATTATCGGATAGACTCCCACTGTAAAGTATAAGGCTCTCCCAACAATAACTGCTATTGCGCTGCCCGCGTTCTAACAGCCTTAACTATGTCGTCGTTCAACCTATAGGGAGCTCATCTGTAACGTTATTAACGATATTATATTCAATTAATTATTAGTCTATAATCTTTCCTACCAGCATATGAGACGGAGGTCAGGACGGTGAAATCTATGGGTGAGGCCTGCCGTATGATGTCCAACAGTGGACTTTCTAAGACTGAAATGATGATGGGGAATGATACGTATCTGACAATCCTGTGAGCATATATGACTTACAATCAGAGCTCCCATTACATAACCACGTCAGAGAAATTAACATTTGCGGCACCTTTGTTTTTCGGCATTGACTTTTCGCGAGAAAGGAATTCTCTCATATACGTTCAAGATACGCAAAAGAGAAGACATCTAAGCTATTTTTAAAATATCAAATTGTTTACTTAAGCAACCTCTTCTTCTCGAAAGAGTTTCCAAAATATTTTTAATGGTTCTTCTTTTATCGTTCAAAGGTAGATTGATGGTGATATTTCATAAACGTTTATAGTACAAGGCGTCCGGTGGCAGAATTCGAATTTCAAATTCAATTTTATTTGTAACCGTTTGGCTGAGGAGCGGGGAAGGGGCAGAACTAACTTGTTATTCGTGTGAATTTTTCACACACTTTTCTTTTACATCTTCTAAACTTACTTTAAACTGTTAACCTTAAGTTTTTCCTGCTCTGATAGACTTACCTTTTTCAGGATAATTTCTTTGAATAATCGTAGAGGTATTATAAACAAAAAATTCTTATTCAAACTGTTGGACAATAAAATTAAGATACCCTCGCTGTTGCCAAGTGTTAATTTCAGAATTCCAAGCACTCCAAAAGTCAAAGTCAAAATCGTTTTATTATACATAATATAAGATCGTTACAGTCATCTATAAACGCCAGCTTAAAATTAAGTTTACGCTAATCAATCTACAGAGAAGAACCAACGAAAAACTCAGTGGGATTTGTAGTTTCCTTTTTTTATTTTTACAAAAAAAAAATTCCTTGAAATTGGAACAATTAATTTCCGAACATCTCAATCCTAAACATAGTTTAAAATAGAGTAATATACCTTTCGACAGAGCCCGTACAAAATTTCTTAATTCTTGCAAGTTTTTAAACTGCTTCAGTAAATCTAACGACATTTATACGGATTCGAACAAATTTCGTAAGACTCGTGTACACGATGTTTATTTATAACTTGTAATGGATACTTTTCGTTCAGAAATTTAAGACAAGATATATGTCTTATGTATATAGTTAATATAATTAGTGAATGCTGTGTATACTATTAACAACTGCGTATCCTCAACAAATCAGTCGATAGTAGCCCACTGCCAGGCGTGGGCCTCTCCGAAATATTGCAACGATATCGGGTCTTGCACTGCCCACATTCGCGACCTTAAGTATGTCTTCTGTCTACCAAGCGGGGACCTCTACTAATGCCGCATCAACCGGCTTGTGTTTTTCTTTAATTCTTTGCATATTTCATGTAATAATACATGATTTAAACTAAAATTCTTACACCCCACATATTTAACATAGATATTTTTATATCAAAGCAAAGCGAAATGGGTAAACTCGTGAAGAGTGCACTTTCGAATTGCCCAAACAATCTAATTACCCCCTTTGGGGTGTGGGCCCAAAATTGAGGAACACTGGTGTAGATCAAACAAATAAGAGTCATCTTTGAGGTGGTTTATAAATTTTTCAAGCAGTTCCTGGATATACAGTTGTATAAAAACAGGTTTAACTACTGCTTAATAACGTATTTACTATATCTGGTGTATTTCATGTAAATACCGTCACCGCAACCTGTTTGGGTCGTTTACTAACATGTTTACATTTAAATTTAAACAATTTTATATATTATTGCAACAGTTATAGAGTTGAAAATGCTGTGAGTTTGAAAGTAGGTTTATATGAAAATACTGGGATTCGACTCAGTGATTAAACCACGTCAAATTATCGGTTTAAGTAGTCTTGCTTATTTAACTCTTAAGTTACATTTGTACTTTAAGTAATGGGCAAGTGTCGAAAGTTTCTGAACGTTCTAATCGCGTATGAACAATTTGCATGGTAAGCGGTGGTTGAGACAAAGGATTTGAGAATAACAACAACCTTTATTAACAGCAAGGTCTGGCAGAAAGCCTCGCTGCAAACTTGAACTTCTATAGGTTTTATGTCTGTTTATACCGCAATCTCCATACTTAATAAAGCTTGAGCGCTTTCAAAATTTTTGTACTAAGTTCATATTTTGGTTTGCGCAGATATGACCAAGTGCCCAAGCGGTTATCGATTCTATTTAATCTGACTTACTCTATAGCTCAAATGGCATTAGCATTCGCGGGTACGTGGAGGCAGTACGCTAAAGGCGCTAACATCTTACCATCTCTTTTTAAGTAGCAAACTTCGAGGGCTCTCCAGGAAGCCTCGGCACAGGCCATATCCTACATTTTCACTGGATTAGGAGACCGCCTAGATCTTCTATCGCTTCGGTGATCGCGAGGAGACCTCACTCGTCAATAATACCTGTACCATTCCGACTCAATGGCACCCAAGAAGGCCATACTTTGACTTGGTCGGTAGCTATTATCTGAATTACGTTACCACAACTTCCAAAAGCATTAGCGCAGGGTGCATTGGCGGAAGAAACTCCAGCAACGCTTCTATCTAGTATGATCCGGAGTTGGTGACCCCTGACACACAACTGAAAGGCCGGCTGGTTTTCGATTGGTGCCGATTCGACTTCGCCGGAATACCTTTATCCTTTTAACTTACTTCTTACTTTAAATCAATGTTTCTTTTTCTACATGACTCACATGATAAGTTACTTCGAAGTACTTGAAATTAATAATGCTTTGAATAGGTAATTGTAATAATATTTATATAAGTAACAACTGTCGCTATTAGGTTATGGCATGAATTGCTAGTAGCAATAATAATTCGCGCTAAATCGCTGCTTGCCTTTATAACACCTTTTTAAAAAAAGATGGCAAAAAGCACTTTCTTTGTCTCTAACATAGTATCGACTAGCATTTATTCATCTACTTTTTAGACGATAGACGCCCACGGCAAGACACAGGCCTACCCAAAGATCATCACGACTACCAGCGAGCATATTACATATTCATATTTACGTAATACCTTTTTCTTGTATTACGTGTACACGCATATTAAGTATGTATTTGTTTACGTATAAATAATTATATGTAAAAATATATATATATTCTTAAGTAAGAAAAGGACCAATATTTAACCACTTCCGCACATGCAGTGGTAGTCGTGCAATGAAATGCACCGCCCGCCAGCCCGCTGATAAATGCGGCAAACAATGCGAATCACACAACCGCCACCACCAAATCACTCAACACGTGTTTCACCCCTCCACGGGGCATCTTCAGGAGTTATGTTACACCGATTAGTGCCAAACACAGAGAGAGAGAGAGAATCGGTGTAACATAACTGAAGTGGAAGTGGCTAAATATTGGTCCTTTTCTTACTTAGGATGGACTTCCGCGAAGTAACGCCTGATTCCATTAAATATATATTCTTCGTAAAATATAATTTCAACCATGTAAAAGAGTGAACAGTTCAGCAGTAGCACATCGGTAGAGGACTGAGACTTGCGACTGTAGGTTTCGGGTTCGGTTCTTGCGATACAGTCTTATATAATTCACACTTTGCGCATTAATTATATAGGATTGCCACTGCTCACAGACAAGTTTCCAGAGGATGAGCTACGATAGCAGCGTCATCTGTGTACCACAATACTATATTACAATCGCCAACTCGTCTGCCAAACTTGGCGATTATGGTATATCTTCCAGGGATAGCCAGTGCCTTGCTGTGGTCGTCTATGAACTGAAACGACGTGGAGATCACAGCTGACGTTATTTTTGCCAAAAAAGAAGAAAGACATTAGTGTAGTATAGGTGTATTCAGGAATGACTAATAGAAGAGACCCACTTCTTACAATACAAATCTTCTTTGAAGAAGAAAGAGAGAGCGAGCGGGCGATAGTATCAGATTTACGGGGTACCTCAAGGATTTGATTTTGACCGTTTGTGTTTAGGTGGTGTTATTCACCAATTCCTTTATTATCTGTAATCAAACTGATCTGTGATTATCCGTGAACACCAGTTTATTTATCATTCGAATGTATTTCCTCATCGTTCAATGTATATAATTATCCAAAGGAAGTGGTATCAAGTCTAAGTCTAAGTGTTTATGTTTACACGAGCTACATCATTATTAAGTTATTACATATGTAATTGCTGCTTTATATCGTTATAATTAATGAAAACATTAATAAAATGAAATCAAAACATGAACTTTCGAACCGTTTCATATTTACAATTTGAAACGAATGTAAATACATTGGTTGAAATAAATTGGTTAAAATAAAAAATAAATGAGGGCAAAGGACATCCGCAGAAGAGCCAAGGTTACTGAAGTAGCTCGAAGAATATCTTGTATCTAATAGATTCAGACGTTATTTTGCGTAAGTCCATCCCAAGTAAGAAAAGGACCAATATATAGCTACTTCCGCCATGCAGCAGCAGTCGTGCAATAAAGTGCACCACATGCCAGCCCGCTGATAAATGCGCGTGCGACAATCAATGCGAATTACACAACTATCACCGTTCAATCGCTTAACACGCGTTTCACCCCTCAACGGGGCATCCTCAGGAGTAATGTTACACCGATAAGTGCTAAACACAGAGCCTTATCTATTACCTAGATTATTTACTTACCTAGATATCTTGTCTTAAGTAGCCACGGGGGGGAGCTTAGTCCGCTCTGATTTGTTGAGCGTCTGTGAGCCTATGAAGCTCGAAGATGCAATATCGATGTTACCTACACTAAAACGTATTATGATAAAATAAACACTTTGACCAAGCACAACATAGGGCAAGTTGCGCTTGCCGTGGTCTCCACAAGATAGAATAATCGTCACGATCAGGGAAATGAGGGGGGGGGGGAGGCAAACAACTGGACAGGGACGTGGTCTTAAAGATTAAAAGAAGACCAGAACACGGGAAATGTAGTTTCGTTCGTCAAGCGACAGCTAAGGCTGGACACTCTGGCTAATGGAACAGGAGTTATGTGGAAGGCGAGACGGCTTCGGCAACGAGGAAGTTCTTCCCGAACGTCGGGTCAGACTTGACGCACTGCGTACAGTGGGGCTAGACACGGTTGTGGTCCAAATGTTCACGGGGCATTGGGGATTCGCCGAGTATAGATTTAAACTTAAGGAGAGTCCCTCGTGCGCTTGTGTCCCAGCGGTGGACCAGACCGTGGTTTACTCAGTTACGAGCTGCCCCATGTTTGCAAAGAAAAGATGGGAATGCGAAGTGGAGCTGGAGGTAAGGATAGAAAGCGGCATCATTGTCTTCATTATCAAAAACAAAGAAAACCGTCTCAAATCTTTACAACATTTTTACAAAATAATAAAGAAAATAATAGGTCATAAAAATGTAAGTACATACAAAAACTAAATTGTGATACTAAAAGAATTCGGCGAAGTAAAAGGGGCGTTGTGTGTAAGAATTGTAAATGAAAGAAAAGAGTATACAAGAGAAAGTAAAGAATTAAAGAAGACATATAAAAGAACTTGTGAAAGATGACAGAAGAGAACGCTTATTAAAAATTACTGTGCAAATATTTGAATCAAAAGTCCTAGTCATAGATTTTAGATAGAGGAACGAGAGATCCAGGCCCAGGTATAAAAATCATGTAAGATATGTGATTCAATACTGACGTGGTAGATTTTAGCCTGTATTCTTTCCCTTTTAGTGGAAAATTTTTATTATGTATTTACTTGAATTAGTCAAACATTGGTTCAAATGGTCAGTTACTGGGTAAGTGGGCGCACCTAACTTACTATCATTAGCTGTTTTAACAATTGCGAAATATGTCGCAGCAAATATTTTAATCTTGTCAATGGGCAAAATGGCCATATTCGATAGGGTCATCGCTAATGTTTTTTACGCCTTGATTTTATTTTGAGCAAAAATTACTATTACTTTTCTTTTCTCATAAATCTTTTATAATAAATGATATTTTTTTTAAGTTATTAGGTTTAGTGATATGTTTAGTGATTTGTTATAGATATAAGAGTTTTAAAGACGTGAAAGTGTATCTCATTTGGTGTCGATTGATGTATGGTACACCCTACCAAGAAATTGTTTCACACAAAAACAACTAAAAGAAATCATCCATTAATTTAACATGAGTTAACACAGGATGATTAGAAGTAAAATATTTAAAGCTTTTTGCTGCTTTAAAGAGTTTTAAAATTATAACCACCCTATGTAAATGATCTTAAGTGGATAATAACATGAATAAATTATTAAAAGATGTAAAGACTAATTTGGAAACCGTTTTCGACGCCCCAAAACGATTTCGACATTAGCGAAACTGTAAATTTTTTACTTCAAATACTGGCTGATACAAAATAAAAGCCTTAAATAAATCCAGTTTAATGAATCACGAGCAAAAACTCTGCCGTCGCCTCTACCGTTTTGATGTTCGACGTAAAACATGACGTGAAGAGCGAGCGGCTTAGAGAGTGATTAATGAATGTGGTCAACGACCTCATTTGGCGGTCAAACGATGGATTAACATGTCACTAACATATCGACGATATCGAATCTAGATGGATACCAATGTAGCCAACTTCAGACAAAAATATCAGGGAGACCGGAAAGTAATGTCGTTTCTGTCGACATATTTTACAGAAAAACCGATTGATTTGTTATCGCTCCGGCATTGAAAAATTTTGTATACTAAACTGCAAAAGGCTGTTGTTAACGAAGGTGAACATATTGTTGATTAGAAATAAAAACTTGCTAAAAACGTAGTCGAGTGAATTTAACTTAAGAAAGCGGCATTAGTTTTTTATACAAGTAAATTGGTATATAACATAATCCATAACTAGTGCAGTGTTAAAATAGATTTTGTCCCATAAGTCGAGGACCGTGGTCTCCTTTTATGAGACCGTCGTGGCCTAGGAGATATGACGCCATCAGCGCATGAACTCACCTAGTGATGGCTCTCAGGAGAATGATGTTCTCCAAAAAGGACTTTCGGAGTTGCAGTAGTTTTGGGAAGAGGCCCAAAACTCCCACTGGCTTCAGCGCCTTTGAGATGTACGACGGAAGTACGTGCTTTCAAACCTGCCTTAGGGAAATACCTAAATCCCTCGCACAGCGCAGATGGCGATCCCAGAGATCACTGTTAGTGGTTAGCGATCATACATAACCCTGTACTCTCCTCAGAGGGTATCTTATACATCAAGAAGATTTCCTCACTAAAATATAAAATAAGGTTAAGTCACATATACTGCACCATGTTTGCGCTTTAAAGAAATGTGATAATATATAAAAGAAATGTCATTATTTGCGGCGTAATGCTACACGTTTACAAAATATACCTTCCCTTATTGCATTTACAGTATCCTACTTAACATGCAGGATGACTTTTTAATGAACACTTTTAATTCAAAGGTTTTTTCTTTTATTCTACTCAATCAAATTTCAACTAATTGCTCTTAATCACTAAATAATTTTCCTATTTTTATATCAGTCGATACTCCTTCTCACTAATTAATAATTTGGGTCTAAGTTAAAGTGATTTTTAAACTCATTTTTGACTCGGTGTTTTTTTGTTGATAGAATAATAAATTTGTAAATATTATAAACAAACACTGCAAAAAATTTTAATGCAAAAAAATATTTCCTTCTAATATTTATATGGCCGTATTATTATTTACATTTAAAATAAATAAAAATTAAGAAATTTTCAATGACAGTCCGCCGTGAACTCCGCCCCCACCTTTTTCATAAAGGCATGGTACAAAGATTTCGGTCACATTAAGAGCTCTTTTACCAAGCAATATGGCCACCAGAAAGGAGAAATAAGAAAGTGGGAAACTTTAACATCGAGAGCTACAGAAGCGGTGCGACGGCAATAAATACGAAACGAGAATTTCTCCTACACCAACGGGAAGGACAAAGAAACTGTGTATTCGAGTCATACAGACGCGAGACATAACCTCCAAGTGGCGCAACGGGCAGATCTAGTAGTGGAACAAATTTAAGTTTCAGCGCGAACCCCACAAGGCCAACAGCGCTGACATCTAACAAAAACTACTAACTCTTTTGGTGTCTAAAGTCGTACGCCAAATGTTTCCTCTTACGGTCATTTTTTTCTTCATATTTCATTTTTTTCCATAATTTTGCAAGTAGTAAATTTTAAGTGTTTCTGCTGGTACTTTTAAATTATGTGAACCGCTGGTGTACATGAATAAATAAACCCTTTGCAGCTGTATTGGCCAACGCGCAAGCGGCGTAATCTAATATATAAAATTCACGTGTCACGGTGAACACACAACTTGAACTCCTCCGAAACGGCTTGACCGATTTTTACCAAATTTTATATGCGTATTCAGTATGTCTGAGAATCGGCTACTATATATTTTCCATACCCCTAAGTGATAAGGGTGGTCCACCCCTAAATTTTATTTTTAATTTTTTAGACAATTTTTTTGGTTTTTATTTTATTATGATACAGCATACAAAAATACATACAAACCTAAATTTTCACCCCTCTACGATCAACCCTTATCTTACATTTGTTAATTAAAAACTTTAATTTTTTTTGCAAAACAACGTTTGCGGGATCAGCTAGTAGAAGTATAAAGAGAAACAAATAGGCTAATAAAAATAATATATAAACAAATTGTGATACTTTAGAAAACATATGATTGAACTGTGGAATAGTGTTAAAAAAAGTACATGTAGCTAATCATTGAGCGAAGGCGTCGTAAGACGAGGTATGAAAGGAATATAAAGAATGAAATGAAATGCAAGAAATTATGAGGAATAATAAAGGAATGAATGGATGTCATTAATACGAGAAGAAAGAAGAGTACGGAAATATGAAAATTAAGTCAATAAACTATTATTGTCATCCCTGTATACCCTGGACAGTACAAAAGGCACCAATAGCACCATTAAAAAAAGAAACGGGCAAATGTTACAATAATAAGTAATTTTCCAGTTTGCCCTAAACACAAACTGTAACTGCAACATAATGATTCACGGTTTGCGTTGCGGTAACGCGGGTGCAGCGAGTTATCTTCGAGTCGCCTTTATTTATTTCCGATGAACCAAATTTACTTGTACTTTTCATGTAACACACACTTACCCTAGTTTTCCTACGTTAGCAACGACGGCTGTATCTTCGTTAGTTTTGGTTACAGAACAGAACGTGGAACTATATTGTCTTTCTAAAATATTTTACCAAATGACATTTGGTCGTAAAACTCGTCACCAACGTGATATTTAGGCAATTTATATTATGTCATCTATAGAGCAGTGGCAGTCTAACCGTAGAGCACAGATAATTGCGATTGTATGCCACGGGTTCAAATCCCGGGATACAATCTTATATAATTCACATATTGCATTAATTATTGCTATTTCTCAAGAAAAAAACTCAAAAGGATTGACAACAGGGTCCTCTGTTTATCTTAATAGCACAGTGTTTTTTTTTATGACCCCCGCTATTGGGGGCCTCTCGTACCCCTATTTATGGTGGGACAGGGACTTTATTTGCAATTTAATTTTTCACATGATTTTTAATTTTCTCTCTTCTTTCATATTTTACTTTCTCTTTCGGTCTATTATCTATCTTTCATGCTACGTTTCTACTTTCTTACCCTTTTGCTCTGTTTATCTATCATTCTTTCCTCTTTTCTTATTACATTTTTCATTTCACATTTTTATTTTACATTTTTACTTATTTTCTATAATACATTATTTATCACATTTCTTATTGTATATTTTGATTTTTATTTTTTTGTATAACGTTTTTAACTATTTTCTTGCAACAAGCGAGGAATTCTTTCCTAGTTTCTTTTTCGCCTATCAGGGAGGCTATTGTCTCCTCCCTGATTTCAACGCCAGACCGCCACTCGAAGCCGTGCTGGAGTCCCTCGAATGCGGGACACCGGGCCACAAGGTGGATCACGGTCTGGTCCACGCCCGGTTCACAGAAGCACGAGGAGTCCTCCTTGAGCTTGAACCTGTGGAGGTACTCAGAGAACCCCCCGTGCCCCGTGAAGAGCTGGGCCGAGACCGCGTCCACCTCAATAGCACAGTGTTATCGCCAGGCTGCCTGCCAAGTGTGGCGATAATGGTATATGCCCCTAAATTATGTCATTGGAGTTCTCTGCCTTGCAGTGGACGTCTATGAACTGGAACGATGCAATGGTGTATACGCATACTGCAAATTCAAAAAGTCGTCTCAAAAATAACTTGATTCCTCGTAATCACAAATAAGCTTTATTGTTCCCTCAGAGGGGACATGCAAAAGGTCAAACTAATGTATATTACTCTAAGAAATTAATTATTGACCTGATACTTTTAGATGAATACTAGCTGATCCCGGAAACGTTGCTTTGCAAAAAAAATTAAGTTTTTAATTAACAAATAAAAAATAAGGGTTTGATCGTAGAGGGGTGAAAATTTAGGGTTGTATGTATATTTGTATGCTGTAACATAAAAAAATAACAACAAAAAATTTTGTATAAAAAATAGGATAAAAAATTTAGGGGTGGACCACCCTTATCACTTAGGGGTATGAAAAATAGATAGTAGCCGATTCTCAGACCTATTGAATACGCATATAAAATTTGGTAAAAATCGGTTAAGCCGTTTCGGAGGAGTTCAAGTTCGAACACCGTGACACGAGAATTTTATATATTAGATACTGCCTTCTTAACATAATAAGACAACACGGGCATATTACGTATGTAGTGATAAACAAGGTTTACATCTTACACTCGCATTACATATCACAAATAGTGGAAACAAGCGCCGGAATATCCTTTATATGCCGCTGACTGTCGCGTTGGCTTTGAACGAGAATTATGAACAAGACGCACTTGAAACCAACGATTGAGGTTACTTGTGCAATAGGTTAACAGCTTGAATACTTATATAGTAATACTTAGATATGAAATCCTGTGGTACATTAGCTTAGACAGGGTAGAAGGGTCATGAACTTCTCCTTCGAACTCCTTATTCTAAACGGTATTGTGCCTTTTCAGGCTTAGTTTTTAGGGTTTACGGCGAATAAACGTGAACCGTAACTAACTAAAGCACATCAACACCGTAAACAAATATGTTATTACAAAAGAATATTGCGGATATCGTAGAGTTTCCTGGATAATGTCTTTATTATCCGAAATCACTATCGAAAATTCATATTTTAAATACTCTGGCCCTTGTTATGTAAAAGATACTATCACGGTATGATACAAATGTTTCTTGTCCAGGGTAGAGTGGGTCTCACAATCCTCGAACAGATCAAGGGTTTTTTTTTTGGTTAACTACACACAACATAACCAGATGATTAACCCTTAAATGCACGGCTTTTATTTATACTTTAAAAAAATATTTACCTTGCTGATAAGTACACTAAAATGTAGGGAAAAATAGAAAAACAATATGTATATAATATTTTTTCTGCTTATTTTTTTAAAAACCTTAAGTTGTAGATATACACACGGTACACTGTGCATTTACTTTTAAGTGTAGTACTCATTTTACGTTTAAGTAGTAATTTGCAGTTTTACATCATCATGCATTTAAGGGTTAAATAGCGACTCTGTGTTTGGCACTAATCGGTGTAACATAGCTCCTGAAGATGCCCCGTGGAGGGGTGAAACACGTGTTGAGTGACTTGGTGGTGGCGGTTGTGTGATTCGCATTGTTTGCCGTATACGCATTTATCAGCGGGCTGGCGGGCGGTGCATTTCATTGCACGACTACCACTGCATGTGCGGAAGTGGCTAAATATTGGTCCTTTTCTTACTTAGGATGGACTTCCGCGAAGTAATGCCTGATTCCATTAAATGGTTAAATAGAGTTTTTCTACATTCACTCTTCGCATAATTTTAAAATACTTTGAACATTTTATACGAAAGTAAGATGCTATAAGACACTTGTGGTTCAGGATAGAGTGAATCACTATATACCAGGGGGTGGCCAAGCTTTTTGAAACTTCGAGCCATTGTTAGAAATTTGAAATTTATCGCGAGCCGCAATTTATTACGCATTTAAAACACGCAAACGATTTTTCTTTACAAAAATTATATTTATTGAAAATATATTAAATTAATGAAAATATATGACAAAGAGTACAAAATATTTTTATTGAAGTTAGATATAATAACTCACGTATATGACAACACTCATAATAATACCGGTTAGTTAATTATGATCGGTCTTTGGATTTCGCTAATGTTATGGTGGAATAATAATTATTATTATTCACACCAGTAATTCGTTTAGATTTCCCAGGAGCTGATATAGGTTATATAAATTTAAATATTAAAATAATTCGACAATCAATCAGAGTCAAAAATAATCGTTCAAATATATATACAGATCTCTCAGATTTGCGATGTATTATTTAGAACCTATTAAAGAATCGCCCAATAAAAATTCCAACGCTGATTTTTACACCATACATATTTATATATTTAGTTTATAAAAATAGTGGTATTTCATTAAATCCCTTACCAACATGAAACCACTTTTATAACATCTTAATACAGAAGCAAATCAATTCGTTTCCAAGCTCAATTATCATTTAATAATCGTTCACACAATAATACGGTAATTAATTTAGAGACAGACACGGGATATAATATCGTACACCCCACACCCACATTTGTTACAAACTTTATGAAGTAAGAAAAGGACCAATATTTAGCCACTTCCGCACATGCAGTGGTAGTCGTGCAACGAAATGCACCGCCCGCCAGCCCGCTGATAAATGCGTATGCGGCAAACAATGCGAATCACACAACCGCCACCACCAAATCACTCAACGCGTGTTTCACCCCTCCACGGGGCATCTTCAGGAGTTATGTTACACCGATTAGTGCCAAACGCAGAGTGAACTTTATGAAACTTTATGAAGTCTAGAGAAATATATAAAAATCTTTACTTTATTCTTCATATTTCTTCGTTCATTTGCAATCAAGTAATTTACATAGCACATGGTATCACTGCATTGGAATTGTCAACGCGAAACACTTGATCGCGGTTAGAGAAATTATTGTAAAATATTTACATCATGTCTGCAGACAATTGGCCTTACCTGGAACAATTAAATAATATCAACATTAAAGTAATTATATTTCAATTTCTGAAAAAAGAACACAACGAATAAAAATGACAGTCAACAAAGTTTCAGCCAAAATTACGTTTACTGTACATAAGGGAGGCTTTAGCAGATTCTCAAAGAATCGGTCGAAAGCGGTCCACATCCAGTGTTTCGACCTTGACAGAATAGTCTCCACACCTCGAGGACGGACTTTAATCTTTTACAAAGCGTTTAAGAAACATTTACATTTAAAATTAACAGAAACATATACAAACTCTTTGTTTAAAAGGAGGTTTACTTATTAATAGGAAAAATCCTATCCAGCAGTATATATTTAAAACGATATATCCGATTTCCATAGTCTTTATAATAGGGGTTTAGAGCAGTGGTTCTCAACCTTTTTTGCGCCCCAACTAAGCCTTTGTAAAATTCTTCATCCCCCGATGTAAACTCGTTTCGAATCCGTTTTAGAATTGCCCACTTAACAATCAAATTGACAACTAATGGGGCGTGGGTTCCACGTTGGGAAACGCTGCTGTAAAGACAGATAATTGTTTGAAATGCGTGTAATATATATTCAAAAACATAATCAAAAAAGTTTTTGGTCACATTATGCGAACGAATGTCCAGGGTATAGTGAATATATCTATATATAGTGAAAATACATACAATATTCAGAAATCGTATGTATTTATGTAAAGGTCCTCTCGAAACCACCCCTAAACCCTTTCCACTCCAATGTCGAGTGTCACTCGACACTGATTTTGTTCCACAAGCTCAACTGTCGAGTGATACTCGACATGGTGTAACACTTCTTTTTGCGGAAAATTTTAAAACAGGAAAGATTTTTGTTACCAAAATGTTTGAATCACGAATGAATGAAACATATTATATAATCGCAAGATACTATAATTCAATTAAATATTATCGATGCTACAATAACAGCCTTGGAGTGGAAAGGGTTAATGCAAGGGCTAAAAGGCGTTTTGGACCAGTAAACGGAGGTTGTCAAAACAAGTGTATCTCTATTACATATTAAAAACAACAAAATTACAAAAATGTACCAGGCGGGCATAGCTCATTGGAGCCGCGTCACACCTCTTTTTGCGCAATCACAGCGACCGCAAGTATTGCGCTAACCGCACGCGAGACGAGGACAGATGCTGGACAAAGAGAGAAAGGTAAACAGAGATATTTGCTATTCTATTTAGACGAAAAGTAAACACATTAACGGTTAGAATTACCAATAGTTAAAAGAGTTCTTGATTCGAGTTACTTTGGGATTCACATATCGCATTTAACTCATTTGAAGTTGCAGGCGTCAGAGGTAATGTGTGCGTATTATCATAAACTTCTTCATCTTAGTGCAGTAAAATCTTACAAGTTCCATAATACACGCAATCATCATTTTAGCTGCAAGACTACCACTAATAAATAACGAAAACATCAAATCCAAACATCATAGACAGAAATATCTCTAACTGTATGGAGATGATGAGAGAAAATGATAGAAAGCAGCATATTACTCCTCGACGGGAGATAGAAAAGTGAGAAACAGTAAAACGTAATAGTGTAAGAAAGGTCCGTGAATAAAAGTTTGGAATGAAATGTGAAGAAAATTCTGATAAGGGAAAAAAGAGCAAACATTTTAAAAAACCATGATCCGTTCCGTTTGAACGAAATTAAGAAAAATTCTCTACGAAATAGAACCAGGAAAGAGGAGATTCATATATGAACAGCTCACGTAGCTCAGCGGGTTGGCAGGTTGAAGTGACAGCGGATAAGTCACACAGCGCACAGAACTGATAGCCGCTGGGGCTAAGTTCTGGAGTGAAGACCAAAGACTGGCAAGCGCAGCGTTGGACAACCACTCACAAGTGGATAGACTGCATTGTTATATTCTTTGTAAAATGCTGCAAGCCGCTTTGAACTGGTTCTTTTCAAAATACATGCGAGAATGTCCAGCCGTGGACGTCTTTTGGTTTTTTTCTTTCCTCGTTTCCCCATGTGCCATGTGTGGAGGGAAATTACATTTCGAGTAAAGAGTTTTTTTTTAATTTTTATTTACATACTTTTACCTTCATTCACAATATCTTTTATGTCTTCCTTTCGTCCTACAAATGTTCTATCTTTTTCCGTACATCTCCTTTCTTCTTTCATCTATATTTCCTGATTTCAAGTTTGCATTACATATCACAGATTTTCTATTTCATTTTTATACAATACACTTTAGTTCTTGTTTTATCATTAGAGTTAAAAACCCTTTTTTAATTTTCATTATTTTTTCTGTATAGCTCTTTTTATATGATTTTTATCACAGTTTACTTCCTGCGAGTCTTCCCGACTCTTAGTATATAAAGTTGAGCCTTGTTTCTATTTATTCTGATTTGCATCACTTTTTACAATACTCAAGGAATATAGGTAGCGGATTGTCGTCGTCCATCTGGAAGGCGACGCTAGCTCCCTCTATCTCTCTCTCTCCATCTCAACCTCGGAGATGTCCAGCTATAGGAATGGTGATGATGATGAAAGAGGCCCATAAATTTAACTATTGCAGTAACAATAAACTTTTAATTCGACCTTTTTTAATAGACCATTATGGTACCGTAAGGAAGTAATTTATTTTAGTAAAACCTAACAAACCCATATAAATATAATATTTAAGTCAAATATTATATAGATTTACGTGCTTAGAAAAAAAGTTTTTAGTACACTTCTTCTATATGTCCCAGAAACGTCAGCGGCTAGCTAATAATTAAAAACAATATAATTATTTAACAAGTACACACGTATCGATGTAAACAAACAGTAATTATGACATCATTTTCTGTACCTACTTGGATGGAATCACTTCAATGATTTAAATGTGCTACGTAATTGAGGGTTATAGGTAGTCGACAGTGTCCCTGTATTGAGTTATAGGTAGTTGACTATATCTCTTTATTGACTATGTTATTCTAGGCACGAATGCCGACACTATTGTATTAAATTTTATAGCAAACTATAAAACTAAGATCACCGAATCCAACTCTGATCGCGTTCGGAAAGCTAAGAAACATTTTCGAGCTCAAAAAACTGAAATGCCTGAACTAAGGTCTTTGTCCAGTGTTTCTTATCGGCGATGACTTACTTATGCTCTGAGACGTGGTCGTTTACTATAGACATCATAGGAAGGCTCAAGGTAACCAACATATCAATGCAGAACAGAGCTATGCAGAAATCAGGGGATTCATAGAAGAAATAAGGTACCCGAAGTAGTTCAAAGAATTGCTTGTCAAAATTAGCAATGGGCCGAAAGGTTCTCAAGTGTCGATAACGGCCCGGTAGACGCGAACTTAGGTCCCCCATTAGGAGGATCGACAAGATAGTTAAGAAATAAATAAAATCTATTCGATGTCTGCATATTTAGAGAAACTGTCCTCTTTAAACCGTATTCCGTGGGATATTATGTACCATATTACAACACAATCCCATGTATACCAATAATTATCTATATACATAAAAATTAATGTTTATCTGTATGTCCTTTATAAGATCATAAACTATGCATTTGACCATGAAATGATCTTTAGCAAATTTGTTGTGCATTTGCCTACGAAGGTTTCTAAGTGTTTTTTTTTTTAAATCAATAAAATAACTCAAAATGGATCGAACAGCTAGTGTTATATATTTAACTTAATAACTGTTACAAAAAAACTAATTAGTATAAAAAATTTTAAGTGACAAAGTTCGAGAATCAATTCATATATTAAGAAACAGTACTAGTATGTCCAGGGTTCTTCTAAGATCGGAATGCGTATAAAATCCACGTAATTTCTAATTCAAGGATGTCTCTTAATGTATAAATGTAAAGCATCCAAGTGTCTTAGTAAATTTGAAAAAAAAAAAAACAAAAAACAAATTCGTAACTACGCATTGTTGCCAAATATTATCAACGTTGTTTTTATTAGAGTGGCCAATACATCCAATAGATAAGTGTAATAAAAACGTAATGGCGTAAAACCTTCCATCATTATTCGAGTAATAAAAAATAAATGCGCATATGGATTACATCAAGCGATCGATTAATCTGGGTACATGATGACATCTGTCGACCGAGCCGTGGAGGTCAAAAATGTTGAAAAATTGCACAAGATCACAATTTGTGTTACGCGAATAAAATAGCTCATATTGCTACCACTTAGCCAGATCCTTTTGACAAAACCTAACCTGATGAAAATAGAGATACACAGAGACATAATTAGAAGAGTTTAGACCTTTTTATCGAAAGACATGTTGTTGGCAGAATCCAGTTTAGTATAAATAATGTGTAAGACGTAATGTAAATAATTCACTGTAAGGTGTTTGCAATTGCGTTCAACAATCAAGTTAAATAATAAATCTCAATTATATTTACATTGTAATATTGTTTCAAAACATCCCTTAGCAGGCATTGTTTTGGATTTGATTAAAGTCAATTATAGTAATATTTAATGGAAATAGGCGTTACCTTGCAAAAGACATCTTCAGGAGTTATGTTACACCGATTAGTGCCAAACACAGAGTCTGAAGATACCCCGTGGAGGGGTGAAACACGTGTTGAGTAATTTGACGGTGGCAGTTGTTAATTTCGCATTGTTTGCCGCATGCGCATTTATCAGCGGGCTGGCGGGCGGTGCATATTGTCGCACGACTACGACTGCATGTGCGGATGTGGCTAAATATTGGTCTTTTCTTAATCATAGTAATATATATAAATGATTTTTGAGATGAGCGTAAACTGTTTCTTGACACTTCACATATGGCAAATATTAATATATTTCGGCTATTTTATTTTCCTTTTAAATCATTAAATTTCTGTTTGTGAAAGGGATTAATTTAACTGTTCTTCTATAGTATTTTTCGTGACGTAACAGAACAATGTATGTAAATAATCATAAAAAGAGAACTTAGTCTCTACAGGCGGTATTAGATATATATCGAAGCAATGGTTGATAATAAGCAGACCTTAACAGCACAACTTTTGGATACCTAATTTACATACGGATACTAGAGGTGGTAGCTAACGTCGAGTCTTATAAGATGGTACGATAGCCAGAGAGCAAATGGAGAAAGTTATGCTCGAAGTTTCGTTGGGAGATCGAATCAGAAATAGGATGTTTCGCAGAGGAAGCAAGGTTAGCGACTCGAAGAATTGCTCGTCTGAAACGGGAGTGGGTGAGGCAGATTGCCCGTGCGATTGATGGCCGTTGTGGTGACCACGAGCCGATAGACGCGACGTGGGCGACTGACCACTAGGCAGTCCGATGACGTATTAAGGTCTAATTTCGCCTGTGATTTGCTGTGGGCATCTATCGGCTAGTATGATGAAGTAATTCCTGTTAAGTTTGGGAAGCGCCGGTGTAAAGGATCAAGTTATCAACTTGGTAGGAGTCCAAGTTAAAACGAATATCGATAGATGGACGTGATCGATACTGTGTATAGATATTGATAAGGTTGAGACGTGACGGCCGGCGACAGTTTTTGTGAAACCTCAAATCAATTGTGCGGGTGTGGCAATACATTGCGTGTTATTGCTCCGATATTAAATCACTCGTTAATTGAAATAACGAAATGAATGCAGCACCAGATTGCGTTCTATGCGCAAGGGCAAAGAGACAACGATATCTCCATACTCTACTGTTTGTCAGGGCTTATAAAACTCTACCAAGAAAAAAGAAGTGGCAGAGACCTTTTATATGAAGTTTTTAAATGATTTCGAATTTTATTTTATCATTACATATATTATATCATTTGTTAAACTTGGGTATCGTTACTTCTAACACTCTACTTATATAACTTAGATAACTTATCCTAGGTCCTACGCCTCACTCTACCGTTGCTGCAACGGTTTTTGCTGAGTCAGCATCATTACGACTCAACTATTTTTGAGATTGACCGACATTTTCAAAATCTCTTATAAACTTAGTGACACAATAAGCTTATTGCTGTAGGAAAGTAACTCATTCCCAATCTTTCATATCTTTAAAAACCTTTCATACTATAGGAATTTTAACGTTTTTGTTTAATGAACTTATTTAATTTATATCACGACTGTCTTTAATTGTCAATTCTATTTAAACATAATGGTGGGAGGGTGCAAGGTTCTATACTGGCTTATACATTTCGACCACAACAACGGTCACCTAACACATTCAGGTTTAGCTACTCTGCGACTTGACAATGAATTGACAGTACAAACTTCCTCGAGGTAAGTAATATTGGATATGTTGCATAATGTTAATGCTACCGAAACCGCTGTACCGCTTAGAAAAGCGAGGTAAGGAAATATTTACAATATTACTTAAATAACGGACATTTTTTTTCTTCTAATATTTATACAGGATGATTAGTTACAGATACAAGAGCTTTATGGGAGTCAATTTACAGCTCATTTGCCATTCAACTAATGGTACGACGTATACAAAAATCTATGGTTAAGAAATAGTAAAAATACTGATAATCCCATATTAAATTTAATTATTGATTCTTAATTGTATCTGCAGACTTTGTAGTGTCAGATTAATGCATTGCAATTAAAAATAAAATATAAAAGGCCTGTTTCAGAGGGTTCACTTTATACAGGGTTTTTTGTGAATGTTTTTGTAAAATTACAAAGCTATTTGCTTATAAATAACCTACACATTCACGCCATTAAAGCTTTTATTTCTATAACCAATCACCCTGTATAAGTTAACTGTTATAATTTCACCGTACTTCCGTCATTACCAATTTACCTTTCGCGTACCATTATAAGGATCTTTCGCAAATCATACGATACAAGTACCACAGTTTGAGTATCACTGCTTTAGATAGAAACTTCGAGGTCGAATGGTCAGAATGTCTTTATAACGGCGCCCTTTTTGTGGAGGAAATTCCTTCGAAGTTTTAACCTTGAAAGTAAGGATTAACTATGTATCTTGCGTTGATTTAAACCAGACTATGATCTTTGACCGTAAGTTGTGAGAATTACTACGGAGTGCACTTTAAAGAAATGCCTACATTTACTAGTAGTGTGTAAGAAAATAAGTATTAACACTACACTCTTAGTTCAATAACCTTTTTAACATAATTTTTAACATAATCACACTATAGAAGCACGCGCCTCACAGCACATGTTGAACGGTGTCCCCGCGACACCAACGCCCTCTTTTATAAGTGATATCCCGTTCACTTTTTTCCAAGATTACTCTACATAGTCACTTACAATAATACTTACACAAATTAATGATTGTAAACCGTTTTTAAATATTTGACAACGATATTTACTCGTGTGGCGGCTCCACAGTACAGACTTTTTTTAACCACTTACTCAGACACTGATCCCGATTCGAAACCAAAAGACGTAACCACGTGACCCTATGGGAAAACCTTAATATACCTTCGTACAACTTACGGGACCTCCTTAGGAAAAAAATCTACGGCAGAATCTTTTGATGAATTGACCCGAGCACATTGTCTTAAACCATTTAAAAAAGGCATTTAGCGGTCTATAGAGCTTGGGCAGCGACTTGAAATAAAACATGCACCAATTAATGTACAATTGAGTAAATACAAATTTGTTAATTATATTGTTTACATATATACATTTTAGCAAAAAGAAAAATTATAAATAATAGTAAACGCAACAAAAGTAAAAACGCAGTCGTGACTCGCAGATGGGAAAAGAAAGATCCGTGTCAAACAGCGGCAATTCCTCTCCCGACTGTCAGCGCTCAGTGAACGGGAAAAAAATATTGGAAACAAAATACCCTAGTGATACCAATCAGAATTAATAAAAAAAATCTACTAATAATAAATTTCCATAAAACAAAAAAAAAAAAACCAATTGCAAATCAACTCATGTTCTATACACACCCGCATTGACATAACGTGTCTAGATAAAACAATTTATAATCCACTTGGTCATTAACTGGTAAAATATTTTATAAAGGAAGTCATTAGATGGTAGTTGAATTTGATACTAATTTTTATCAAACAGGGTGCTTTTAGCATTCTTTTCATAACGTACACAAGTGATGATTATAGATGATAGTATTAGTCGATCGGGAAGTTAGACAAGATGAACAGACAGACGTTGGGACCTTAAGGATTTGGTGTAAATACTACGGATTGGCAAGCGTAGCGTAAAACGTTTGGTTAAGGTGAACAGATGATCTTTTTGAAGACATCGAAAGTTGGATACAGGACACTTTCAGGATCAATGGCCGCCGGTTTCACGAGAGGTGTACCTCGCTCTCTGCCACTTAATTATTTCTAGACATACTGTTTAATAACATCTCAATCGCAACTAAATGTAAAGTACCTAAAGAGAACTGCGCTTGTCGTAATACTGTGATAAAAAGTAATGTGAATTTGTTCATAAAATCTAAATTCTTTATTTATTCTCACAAATCAATTTTATCCCCTTCAAAGTAATCTCCGTCTGAAAATACGCTCTTTTGCGGACGCTTTTTCCAGTTCTCGAAACATCAAAGACCTTCTTCGGTTCCTTTTTCAACACGGCTTACTCGCATTGGACTTTTGAGTTGTCTAAATAGTCCGAAGTTGCATGGAGCCAAATCAGGCGAATACGGTGGCTGTGAAACGATATGAGTCAAGTTTTTGGGGAAAAAAAAAACGCGAAGAAAATGCAGTATGTCATCGACAAGACTTGACATGTTTAAAACACGAAACGTCTTTCAAAACGTTTAGAGTTAAGTCAAAGGATATTGCATTTTGTGATAAACAGACACTTTGCAAATGTTATAGACTTAATCCTATTACAGGATTAATCCTAAGAAAAAAAATTACCGTCCGTACTTTTTGATCACAGTGGTATATGTGCATTAAAATTGCTCAAATATCACACAAGAATGTTGTATTGAATATACCAAAATGATACATTTCACGGAATGCATGGACCGTCTTAATTTTGTCACATACGGTCTTTTAGCGGGCACCGCAAAAATGCATCGCCCGAATGGCGGGCGTTCGGTGGCTCGAGATAAATCGACACTTAAGATTGCAATTAACGAACAGGATCGCAGGTCACTGACACCGACCGCTGAACAAATTTGTCCATTCAAGTTAAAACCAAAGCACAATTTACACCGTGTAATCAGAAACTTACCATAAACACATCGCTCTTCCTAATCTCCTTGTATTCCTAAAATTACATCTGTTTAACTAAATTTGTAATCATATTGTAACTTACTATTAAAACCATAATTTTTTTTTGGTTTATTCTTGTTCCCCTTATGTTGATCAGATGACATTGCTGCGTGAAGTATTTATTTATTTTTATTCAAACATCAACTATTTAATGATCCAGCTGTATTTTTTATATAAATTATTTAAGATTTATATGAGATCTTTTTAACCCTTTCCATTACTTTCTGAGTGATCTTGAGCCTTTTTAAGAGGTCCATCGTAAGGGACCACTTCGCGGATCCGGATGTCATCGCTTCAAAATTTTAATTAAATGATATGCCTATATCTATGTCTTTGTCTTACATTCAATTATCAATATTTCTGCTTCTTCTCTCCGGAGTACTTTAGCTGAATCGGGTCTTTAACCGTTTCCATTTATTTCTAGTATAATAATTTAAAATGATGTACATAACAAATATTCCTTTTGTCGAATAGAAGTTAGCAACGTGTAACACCTGACATGTAACAACTGATTTTACGAAATTCAACCTGTCGAAGGGGTAGAGGGAGCGTCAAACGCATTTGCCGAGTGTGTGCAAGACAACTGGTTATTGATTTACGAAAACATTTAAATATATAATGACGGACCTATAATATGAATAGACGAATGGAGTATAATTGCCCTAAAGAAACCCCATGTTATACCTCCAGTAAATCCTACAAGTACCAACACATAGAAAGCATTACTCATTCGGCTAAGCGAGTAGGGTTATCACGATATCGCCTCACGCTGCACGTCCACACGGCCCGGCGGCGTTCTTTGATGCCTCCGCGGTCGACAGTGCAAGACATAAGCGGAAGCGATTGTACGAACAATAATTCAAAAATGTATATTACGGTAAAAATGATTAACTGGCAATTATACTGCATTACATGAAGGTCGAAATAGTCAATACTTTAGACTCATCATCATCACTCACACAACTCACTACTAGACGGAGGTTTATTACATATTCCATAGATTTCTGACAGAACCGGCTGGGAGCGGCCTGCATCCAGCGTCTGTCCATTTAGGCTATGAAAAAACATTAAAGGTTTTAATTTAATGAAATTGTAAACAGTTTCAAAGCGTCAAAATTAATAAAAAAAAAAACACGCACAATACGGAAAGGCTAATCGATTTTAATTAACGCTCGATCTCGTGTTAATTATTGTTTAACATACTTCGGTTAAGTATAATGCTTGAATGCAAAGTTGATTTTAACTTGCAATTAATCTACGATTACCGGAGTAGAAAATTTGAGTTTCCCGTACCTTATCTTAATCAGATAATTAGTAGTCAAAACATTTTAGCTAATCGAGGAATTTGACCGAATAAACGTTGAACGTACAAGTCTTTGAATAAATTCTGTTTTTATTAGAAAATTCCATCAATACGTTAAAACATATAATATTTTATTGCCATTTGGGTGAACGAGAGGAATATAACGGGAGGAAAAATTATGCATACTTATTACGCAAGCGATTAGGAAGCGGTCAAAAGAGTACGTCCGCTTATAACTTGCACCCCCTGCCAAGGGTGTGCACGCACGCGACTCCGCAAAACAATTGCCGCCTTCCTGTCACGAATGACAAAACTTTTCCGAGTATTCATGGTTTTCACGCAGTGACCGAGCTTTTCACAGGGACAAAGCGTAAGTTTTTCGAGGACGTGAATAACACGTAATGATAGTAGTGGTTAAAGAGAGTAACTAATATTTAGCCACTTCCGCACATGCAGTGGTAGTCGTGCAATGAAATGCACCGCGCGCCAGCCCGCTGATAAATGCGCATGCGGCAAACAATGCGAATCACACAACTGCTACCACCAAATCACTCAACACGTGTTTCACCCCTCCACGGGGCATCTTCAGGAGCTATGTTACTTCGATTAGTGCCAAACACAGAGCCGCTAATCGGTGTAACATCGATGCTTACTTAGGATGGACTTCCGCGAGGTGACGCCTGATTCCATTAAATAAATAAAGAGAGTAACTTTCAATCGCAGGTGGTGGGTCCAAATCCTGGGATTTTACACACGGTGAAAGAAAATACCCTTTCACCGATCGCGTGCTAGTCTTCATCATCATTTCAGCCTTTGAACGTACACAGCTGGACATAGCTCTCGCTATAGATATAGATATATATAGATTTCCAATAAAACCTGTTGAATGTTGTCTGTATCAAGTCTCCGACGAATTTAACGTCTCCAAGGTGGTCCTAAGGTGCCTTTTTTTATCGTTTATAAGGGAAGCATTTGACCTCTGTCGAGCTATTGCGTAGACCTCGCAATGGAACATGCTTGCCTAGATGATGTACATTTACTCTCGTCTTGAAAACTCCTAAATTGTTGTTGGCCGCTACAATTTTTTTTAAATATTGTTGTAAAATAATAAAGAAAGTAATGGATAAAAATAATAATGATTTAAAAAAATAAACAAAAATTAGCCGAGTTAAAACGAAATATAGAATAAGGAGTAGAAACCAGACAATAATCGAAAATTGTTAACTAAGTTGTGATACTAAAAGAATGCGGCGGAGGAAGAGGAAATGTGTGGACGAATAAATGAAGATATAACAAAAGAACTGGTAAAGGATGACAGAAGATAACGCTTACTAAAATTATTTGAAACAAAAGTCCTTGTCATAGATTTAAAGTCAAGGGAATTAAAAAAAAAAGTTATAGTTGGCTGGAAACAAAAATGTCGATAGGTTGTTCTACTCCTTGGCTGTTCTCATTATAAAAAAATTATCAAAGGCTTAGTGTGGGTGGAAAGGATTTCAACCTTAAGACACACACACACACAACCATAGATTGATGTTGGCGTTCGTTTTATGCATATTTAATTTATAGAACACGAGATTAGCTATCTCTAAAATTTCCAACTTACTATTAGCTTCGCACCGACATAAACAAACTGCGAAAACTCATCAAGACATCTGTCCATCTCACACCACTACTAAGCGGGCACGGGTACTGCAAGCAGTACTTACACCGTTTTAAAATAATCGATAACGAGACTTGCCCATGTGACGACTCCACAGTACAGACTTTTGATCACTTACTCAGACACCGCTCCCGATTCGCATCCAAAAGACGTAACCACGTGACCTTATGTGAAAACCTTAATATACCTCCGTTCAACTTACCGGACCTTCTTAAGAAAAAATCTACAGCAGAATCTCTTGATGAGTTGGCCTGGTACATTGTCCAAAATCTCAAGGCATTTAACGGTCTGTAGTGCTTTGGCAGCGACTTGAAATGAAATAATGTACCAACTAATATATAATTGAGTAAAACTTTCAAACTGTATTGTGTATAATGTAATATGTATAAATTTTAGCTGTATTTATCCATAAGAGAAAATTGTGTAAGAATTTAAAAAAAAATTAAAACGCTGTTGTGGCTCGCAGCTGGGAGAAGAAAGATTCGTATCAAATAGCGGCAACCCTCTCCCAACTGTCTGCATTTAGTAAAAGCGAAAAAAAAATTTTATAAAAAAAAAATTAGTGATACAAATTAGAATTAATAAGAAAAACTATTAGTTTCGGGTCCTCTTAAGGGACCCTAAGGTCATTGTTCATTTATAATATAAAAATCATTTATTCGATGACGAACTATTTCCATGCCCTCTTATTGTCTGCTTTCCTCAGGGCAGTAGTGATAAGAAATCCAGATACTGACTTGATCATACCATCGAATAGACCAGTGCTCCGCAAACTTTTTCCCATCTACGGCGCGCTAAAATCTTTTCTAGAACGGCGCGCAGACAGAAACAGCACACAGAAAGTTTAATTCGAGAAACGAGTGAACGTGGCGTGCGGCTATGTCTCAAATACAAAACATGTATAATGAAAAATTGTAAAATTTCAATTTATTAATTTTTACCGCGGGACACTTGTATTCGACTTACACACCAGTGTGCCGTGGCACATCGGTTGAATAGCACTGGAATAGATGATCGTCTACATCAGTGATTCCCAAAGTGGTCTATATCGACCCCTAGGGGTCTATGACAACCTGCAAGGGGTCTACGTCAGCGAAAAAAAATTTGGGGGTCCATGAAATGAAAATGGGGGTCCACGATAGTGAATCTCAACACATACACTGATAGTACCTATTTACTTACATCATAATATCTTATAATACCAAAACATTTACATTATTTATAAAAGTACCTATGAAGTAAAAAAATTATTATATATGTTTACAAAATTGTGTAAGTTGTAGGATGTTGGTATTCGCTTTGTGGTCGCAATACATTTTGAACTTGTAAATTGAGATTTAAGATTAAACCTTACAAAATTGACGCCAAATGTTGATAATTTATTATTAAAACATCAGTTTCATCCTTCTCACTAAAAATATTGACTTATTGCTTATGTTATTTTATTTATAATTTATTTTATGTTTATTTAATGTTACGTATATTTTACATAACATATGCAAAATTTTATTTTGAGTAGTTTTAATTTAAATTCAATTAATAAATGTATAAATTAACATGTGTTTTTACTTTAAGTTTTTACACTAAACTTCACTACAGTTAGAAATTTACAGGAAATCAATATCAGGTAAGTAGGGTGTCTACTTAACACAGAAAAACATGGCAAGGGGTCTATGACACAAAAAAGTTTGGGGAACTCTGGTCAACATGGTGTTTTACTGTCTTATTTCCCTACAACCAGTAATTTGTTGAAGTCATCTGATTTGCAATATGACTAGAATAACTTAATATTCGTTGGTAACATATTTTATTACTCTCTCTTTCTTCTATTTATACCAAGAGGTTGGTTTTTCCGTATATAAATTCCAGCGAGTTCTACTAGCTCTTGAATTTTGGATTCAATCAAGCTGCAGACAGAAAGGATTATAGCCAGTGGTTTAAATCCATAGACACCCACTGCAAGCTATATATATGGCTTCTCCGTATATAAATTATAGCGAGTTCTACTAGCTCGTTGATTTCAGATTCAATCAAGCTGCAGATAGAAGGGATTGTAGCCAGTCGTTTAAATCCATAGACACCCACTGCAAGGCATACGCCTTCTCCAAAGATATCTATAAAAGGATATCCATCAATGGCCACGCTTAGCAGGAGGATTGACGATCGCAATGTGATATTATTGCACGCAAAGGACTCTGCTGCACATCCTCTGGAAACTTGTTTGTAAGCAAGGACAATCCTAAATAATTGATGTGCAAATTAAAATTTATATATTATACTAGCTGATCCCGCAAACGTTGTTTTGCAAAAAAAATTAAAGTTTATAATTAACAAATGTAAGATAAGGGTTGATCGTAGAGGGGTAAAAATTTAAGGTTGTATGTATTTTTGTATGCTGTATCATAATAAAATAAAAACCAATAAAATTGTCTAAAAAATAAAAAATAATAATTTAGGGGTGGACCACACTTATCACTTAGGGGTATGAAAAATAGATATATAGTAGCCGATTCTCAGATCTACTGAATACGCATATAAAATTTGGTAAAAGTCGGTCAAGCCGTTTAGGAGGAGTTCAAGTTCGAACACCGTGACTCGAGAATTTTATATATTAGATTATAAATTAATGTTATCTCACACAATAAAATAAGATTGTATCCTGGAACCTAAAATTGCAAGTCTCTCTTGCAAGACTACAACTGCTGGACATTAAATTACACACAGAGATTTCAAATTAATCAGAAGCTGGAAAAACAGATTTCTGATCCTATTGGAAATGGATAGGCCTATCTGGGACAGACCTACAAAGGACAGTCCTATATAATTAAGGTACAGGCACAAAGTGTGAATTAAATGAGATAGTATCCAGGGCATCGAACCCGCGACCTACTATCGCTCGACTGTCGACCTTTATCTGTCTTCTGTCTACCACTGCTCAGTAATGTAGTCTTTCTATTTAACCCAATCGTGTTCGAACACCCTAAACCACTTTCCTTCGCCTTATGCCGTGTGTTCTTTTTACAATTTACTAAGCATACATACATACATTTCTTTTGTAGTCTTTTCTATGATATCTGGTCTAATAAATGATGTATTAAAAATAAGCATGAGTATAATCGTCCGTGAAGCTGGTCTTCCTTTCCAAACTGATCTTTTCCTGTTGTATTTCAAAACACATTCACGATTTATTGTGTCTTATTGTATGTAAATAATCAATTTTGTTTTACGAACAAGACGTAAATATGAGTCATTTGCCTGTTGGCAGGTAATAAGTTCAATATGGGTATATCCAGAACTTTTAATAATAAAACTAGTATTATAGAATATACAGCATTCTCGTTTCATAATTTTTAAACGGATCTACTTTTCCAGTGATCAATAGTTTTTATATATTAGTATCTTTATCAGGAAAGATACTATTCAAAGATATATAGATTCATTTCTAGCTATATGTAGAAAATATGATACAAGTGAAGAAGAAAAAGTAAAATATCGTTTTCATGTCAACTGGGCCACTGCAAGCCTTCGGCTTTCGCTAAAATTACCCAGTTGATTGACTCCTTGCTATTGTGACTATGTTGTTGGTCAACCTAATAGGGGTCGCCACTCGAGAACATCTCGCCCTCAACAGCCGTCAGATGCATGAGCGATGACCCTCCCTACTGCGACTTAGACACCAAATTCTTCAAGCTACATCGGTACCCTTGGTTCTTCAGCGCATCTCATATCTGAATCGATCTTCAAGCATAGCCCTCTTCATTTCTCTCTATGTGACCCTGAGCATTCTTATAAAGCCTATCGTAAAAAATGAAAGATGCTTTTTATACGTTGTTGCTTATCGGTAGCTATTATACAGATTAAGAAACATCCACCGCTGACAATGGGTGATATATAACTGAACGTTTGAGTCGACGGGTTGCAAAACCATCACGTTACAGCCGTGCCCCATCACCCACATACCACAGTCGTGACAGCGGCGAGATAACCAACCCTGGCCGGAACAATGATAGTGAAAACGTAACGTGGACAAATAATTGGAAAATGACAAATTACTTGTTCGCAACAGGCTTAGTTCAAGAGCTGTTAAACTGCGGCCCGTTAAGTGATATATTGATCAAATCTTCTAATATTTTTTCTTTTAAAACTTATTATTAAGAAGCACCTCTTTATTGATGACTCCATACCTACATTAATTTTTTTTTAATTTGGTTAAGGGTGTGGAGTCTGACCGATGAACGAGAACTGCAACTCACAACAAGAAAGCCGGCCTCCTTTACACATGCACTAATACGATATACATAAGCTAAATTTTCGTGATCTTTATCATCGGGTCGTACATATATGAGCTTCGTTCAGCATTAAAACTAAATATTTATTTAATAATAACACACTTCCTAACATTATAAAGATACACAGAGAAACACTTACTAATAATAGTTATATTGTTCGGATGCATTGATGATTTGTTTTGCTTCTCTTTGGTTGTAACTAAATTCATTCGTTGGCTAAAAGAAAAGGAGATATACTGTTTACCAATATGCAAATTGTGAGGTGGAAATATATTATTATTATACTTATACATTATTTTTTTTCCACTATAAGGGCCGTAGCAAAGGTATCAATGGAATGGTATACCATAACAGACGCTATTATCGATTTAAAAATATTCACACGTTACGAAGTAGAGCTCCATGGTTTATAAGAAATTCCACGTACAAGAACATTCAGAAATGCCAACTGTCTCCAAACTGATTGAAAAGACCCGTAAGGCTTTTAAACAAAGATTGGAATGTCATAAGAACTTCTTGGCAATGTCTTTGATAAAGATAAACAAGCATGTATTCCGTTTAAAAAAGATCAAGACTAGGTCCATTCTGAACTGAAGTAACATCTTTTTTTTTTCTTTTCTAAATTATTTAATCTTTTGAAGGATTAAGAAAAATAGCTGTGATACAAAATAAGTGATAAAAAATTGTAATATAGAAATTATATGTAAGAATTAAAGAAATTAAAAATTTGTAAAAAAAAGCAGTCCAGGAGGAAATGGTAAAGAAAAGATGCGATGCATGACAGATAAAGGAATGAAAGATTATGTGAAGCAAAATAAGAAACGAGTGGGAGATATCAAGACAGACAAAAGAAGAGTTAGGAAATAATAATAAAAAAATGAATAAAATAGAGTGAATAAAATATTTAGTAAAACAATGTCCCCGTGAACCCAAGGCAGGGGTTGCACGAGAGGTTCAATAGTGGGGGCATTTAAAAAAAAAAGAACCTACATCGTTGAATGAAATGTCACATCATGAGAAGTAGTTCACTTTCAAAAACAAACAACTTGATCAAAAAATTAAATAAAGCTTTCTGGTTGATCGTATACATAAAAACAAAATATACACACGTAGCGAAGTGTCTTTTCATAATAAGAGCAGCAAAAATTCTTTTATTTTTGTTGCTTATAAAACATCAAAAATTTTCTTTGCAATGAAGAGAACCATAGATGAACGAAAGAAAATACACACAGGCAAGAACCTGCGCGATGAGGAAGCACACATAGCGCGGATAATAGATGGCCGCTGGAGCCTTAAGGTTTTGAAATGGAGACCATGGAGCGGTAAGCACAGTGTAGGAGGATTTATAAAAAATAATTACCCAGTACCAAATTATCTTTCTTCTTTTCAAATAGTAACAGCTACACCAAATTGAACAGAGCAGTGATCTAAAGCTCCCTTAGAAGCCTCGGCTTAGACAATTAATTTTTTTATTTCACCTTGTTAAACTAAATATTAAAGATATACGTTTGTTATGATACTCTGTGGTCCGTAAAACTTTGCGGTCCTCTACAAACAAAGCTTGCGAACTCCTGCGTACGCGCATTAAGGCACCTGCGCGACTGACCGACAACGCCAGTTTGGACCCAGCCGCCGTCGCGTACGGTCGTCTCTTACGCCGCTCTGTTATTACGCGATTTATTTTTTTCATCGTTTTTCTTTGTGCCGTGTTTTTTGTGATCGAGGACATTTGATAGTGGGTTTTAGGTACGTTTATTGATATTAATTTATTTAAGTGTTTAGCTTTATAAGTGTGGTATTGTTAAGAGTGTTGTGTTTTTTACTTCAATTTATCAAACACTACAAAAAAATTAAAATATTAATGTGTTAAATTTAAATTTACTTTTCGAAGAAGATAAAACATAAACATACATAACGTTTCTTCTGTTTGCGAAGAGGTGAGGAGTAAATTTGTATTTGATTGATTACAATACATAACATCAAATTGGAACATTTTATTTAAATAATGCATTCTTTTTGCTACGAAGGATTTTGCGAAAAATATTCCCTGATGTCTTGTCTCGCTCTGCCGAATTACATTTTGTTTTTACTTTAAAATGATTCATATATAACTTTTCATATATTATGACATATAAATACGGTACATAGTTTTTTTACGTTATCTCAAAAATATAATTCAGGTTTAAATGGACACTGGATCTGATCATGAAACCGTAACCAAACTAAATCATTTATATGAGAACGTACACGACTGTATTCTTGAAGTCATTTTTCGAATATTTAATATCTTGTTTACTGTCTCATAACAATATTACTTTAGTAATCGAATTCTTAAAAAAACAAAAAAAATTCACACATCTTTATTCGATCGAAACATCTAAAAAAAAAACTATTTTATCTGTGTGTCAACATAGATAAAAAATTCGCATCATTAGCATTTTTAAATTTATAATCAATTCAAAAATAGCACATGGATAGCCCTTGGTTTTTGCCTCACCGCTAATGTCAAATACACGAATTTATAATCAACACGTGAAGATTAATAAAACAAAATAAATATGCCTATCGTAAAATTTTTCCGCTACATTTACGTTAATAAAAAAAGATCGGAGAGCATTCTACTGCGCTGCTGTCTTAAAATTTGGCTTCATAAATAGTAACACATAGTATGTGTTCTGTATAAGTTATATTAAGTTAGTATTATGAAATTAAACATTAATAATGGACTCAACTGAGTGCTTTGTAGTGTATTCTCAGATCAGGATGTGTTTTGAAAACTCGTAGGTTTAACACGATCTGATTTTAGTGGGACAAATTGTGCTACTCTACTGGGATTCTTCTAATTTTTAATAATATATATATATATATATATATATATATATATATATATATATATATATATATATATATATATATATATATATAATGGAAAATTGCAATTCAAAAGTTAGTAATAGCGTTTTCATACAGTTTGATTAATGTATGTCATCAAATAGCTTACATATTAACCACTTTAAAACTTTTACATCTATTTCCAATATCTATATATAAAGTGATCACTACGACATGTTACATTATTTTGTTTTTTATTGAAATGCGATAGGCGAATAACTTTTGTCTATACAAAGTTAACAGACAATAAACAATAATTAATATTAATACGCAGCAATCAAAAATTTTAAAACGCTTTTTAACTACATTATCATAGCTCTAATTATTATTCCTGAAACTTTTGATCGATTCTTGGATAGTTTCGCCTGCAAGACATATGCCTACCCCAAAGCCATCTATGGAGAGATATACCAAAATCACCGCGCTTGGCAGACGCGCTGATGATCGCAGTATGGTGTTACGCTGCGCAAAGCCGTGCTGCCTATCTTCAGGAAGAAAAGAACCACTATTTAGCCACTTCCGCACATGCAGTGGTAGTCGTGCAACAAAGTGCACCGCCCCGCCAGCCCGCTGATAAATGCGCATGCGGCAAACAATGCGAATCACACAACTACCGCCGTTAAATCACTCAACACGTGTTTCACCCCTCCATGGGGCATCCTCAGGAGTTATGTTACACCGATTAACACAGAGAGAGGACTTTATCTTCTGGAAACTCGTATATGAGCAGTGACAATCCTATATAATTAATGCACAAAGCTTTAATTCTATATCAGCCTGTGAGGAATTGAACCTGCTACTTACGATAGCCATTCTCAACCCTCTATCGCTAGGCTGCCACTACTCGGATGCTGGATAGTGTACGTTACACTAATTTACAGCAAATAAGATATACAATAACTACTTTAACGTTTTATACGAATTTCCAATCATCATGTATATCAAAGTTATCAAATAAATATTCATAAATGTTGTAATAAAAAACGAAAAAAAAAACTACAAAAAACCTGTCCGAATGGAAATAGATAACTTTTATAGAAATGTGACAGGAATATATTGACAATTGAAAATAAATATTTAATGTGTTTTATAAAATTATAAATAAGAGTTGTTTTTATTGATAAATAGCGAATGGGTTTTAACGAACGGAAATAAAATTAAAATCAAGCTATAAATAAGTTTTAATATTAATATCCATTTTTGTTTGTTTGTCGGTGTTTACGTGGTAAACGCTCCATTCTTATTTTATAAATAACTAGCTGATCCCGCAAACGTTGTTTTGCAAAAAAAAAAATTTTATTTTCAATTTAAAAATAAGGGTTGATCGTAGAGGGGTGAAAATTTAGAGTTGTATGTATTTTTGTATGTTGTATCATAAAAAAATAAAAACAAAAAATTTCGTCAAAAAATAAAAAAAATTTTTAAGGGTGAACAACCCTTATCACTTAGGGATATGAAAAATAGATAGTAGCCGATTCTCAGACCTACTAAATACGCATATAAAATTTGGTAAAAATCGGTCAAGCCGTTTCAGAGGAGTTCAAGTTCGAACACCGTGACACGAGAATTTTATATATTATAGATTATCATGACATATCTATAATATGAGAGACTACCTCAGAAAAAATTAAGACGATAGATATATAGCACTGTGATCAAAAAGTAAGGTGAAATAGTCATTTAAAACTCTATGACATTAGGAAGGCAGGTATTTTTTTTTCATAGGTTGGTAGACCTGGCAAATGTTATTTGCCAAGCGTCTGTTTACTAAAAGTTGGAGTATCATTTGGTTCAGCCCAAAAGATTTTGAAGTAAGCTTCGTGTCTCGAACCCATCAAGTCACGATTGGTCGATGTCATACTACAAACTTTCTTCAGGACTTTTTTTGTCAAAAGCTCGATTGTTTTGGCTTTGTGTGACTTCTGACTATTCAGCAAACTCAAAAAGCCAATGCGCGGACGTTTTGACACGATTGAGATAAAAATGTAATCGAATAAGATCTTGAAGGCCTTTAAAAACTGGAAAAAGGTTTGGCATAAGTGTGCTTTTTCGGACGGCGATTACTTTAAAGAGAATGAAAATAATTTGGAAGAATAAAGGAATTTACGTATTTTAAACAATATATATGCATATGTATATTTATACATACATACATATGATATGGTCTGTGCATACGAATATTAATGAATATAAGAAAAAGAGCGACGTACACTAACTAGGTCAGCAATAGTAAATTGTAGGCAACTCAAATTCTAAAATTGTCATTAAAAAATTATTTAAACTTGCAAAACCTTGTGAGCTCTTCCCTGAACAGGATGCGTTTGAAACCCTCGTAGTTTTAGTTTGATGGATGCCATTGTGCTCTTCCGGCATCCTTTTTATGAGGTAAACAAGTGATCAATATAAATGATTGATTGTTGACAATGTGAAAATTCCCTCACGTAATTAATAAAGATTCCGTTACAATTCCTTGTGAGGTGGTTGTAGCTTTCAAAACACTTTACTTTGTTTATTATATATAGAAATGAATGTTTTACTCAAACCAGAAAAGTGTTTCATGAAAAACAATTATTTTTAATTTCCTTGCTGTTCGTATTATTATTGCAATTTCCTAGATTTCTCAGGCAATAATTAATGCTGAAGCGTGCAGTTCAGATCACGAAGTGTTCAGAACAGTTTTCAGATTTTATTTCCGCGAAGGAAAACGTCGCGTGGACACCGGCGTATCCAAAGATATTATCATCGTCATATAAACCCATATACGCCCACAGCAAACCATAGACATCCTCACAAGATCACTACCTTGACATTCAATCCACTTATTGGAGAACCTACCCATTACGTGTGGACCAGGGATAATACTTAATAAACACTTAGCGCAAATTATAACCAAGTTTTACTATCCTTTAAAAATCCTTCACCAGGATAAGTAACAATTTTTTTACTAGTTTGAAATGCCCAGAATAAAATAAATGCATTGTTTTTTTTGTGTCCTTTATCTGGGGACTTCCCCGAATGGAATCTTCAGGATTTTCCCGGTTGAATTAGGCTAGTGTTGTCTCAATAAAGTATCAAAGCATACTCCGTGTTCTCATGACAAAACTTTTGAAGACGCTTATGATATGCCGAGGAGAAAGCTGTACATCTTTTAATCTGGTAAACATAATGCTACGTAACTTTTATTCGTCTCTGAGTTTTTGAAAATTTTGGCAATTCGATAAGCTTCTTGAACCTGCTACAATTGAAAAAACACGCTTGTCTGGATCTCATTACGAGAACTTATGAAATGAGAGAGGTGCTGTTAGTGGGAGGTCTATACCCAGCAGTGGACGTCGCGAAGCTTTTGGACTTTGGAAAATGGTCTTGTTTAGAAGTCCACGCTTGAGGGACCTATTTCACTTACAAAAAAAGTAAAGTTTATAATATATACATGAGAAATACAAATGGACGGTATAGTGCTACAACCAAAGCCTGGCAAGGTCGTGGAGAAAAAGGAGACAGATGGAGATGGCGGATTGACGAATCGGTACACGATACTCCCCCCCCCCTTCCCCTTAGCAGTACGCCTTCCTAAGGCGCGGTACAGCGGTTTAGGTAGCACTATAATACGCACGGTCGTCTCCCTAAGATGATGGACATACACGAAAGAATCATCATTTTATTCGAATGAGTGAGACCACGGTGTTTGACACTAGCGTGCGTGTTTTTATTGTTATTTAGATGCAGATGCAAGATGTCGATGAATATTCATTAGTTTGACCGGTTCAGCAGACGCGAGAAGGTCGGCTCGGTTCTGTTTCGGACGTATTTAAGAAACTGTAATTAAATATCGGCTCAAAATTAAGATTCAGCTCGTTTACGAAATAGTACAGTTCGACCTACATTCTCGACTCATTTTAGGCTTAGAAACTAGACACCTTTGACTATACTTGCGGCTAATATATTAATCAAATAGCAACATAAATAATTACGAAGTTTTCGAACCATAACGTACATCATCTTTTTACATCCTGCAGACATATTATGATTTTAAAGTAATGATAATAGAATAAAACAAAAAACAAGTATTGAATGCATTTTCAAAATTAGGATTACTACATATTAAAATTAATTATTATTTACTATCTGTTCCAGCAGACATTGTACTGCCAGATGTTATTGACCAGTCGCATTTTAACAGAAAAAATAAACTAATGTAACATATTTATACACATCTATTTATAAAGAGCGTTTGGTAATAATATATGTTAAATCATTTAAGAGGTAAATCTATAGCTCATTTTTTGTCTAATAATATATGTTAGCCTATTTCAAAAACAATAATTTAAAAAATATTAACGTTGTAATAATATAATAAGAAGAAACGTTTTCGAAATTCGGATTTCTACATATGAAATATAATTTTTTTTTTTTTTTAATTTAGTCTTACAATACAAGCTACATACATATGGTTTAGGGGATATGTTCCACAAATTTAAAGCGTCGTGTTACATGAAAAATCTCTAAATATTTTACCGAAGAAAACGTGAAAAAGAAATACTAATAAAATCAATATTACTAAGTATTAATAAAAGGAAAACATTTCATTTTTATTACAAACAAAAATTGAAATTATTGTACAGTGAAAATTCTGTTTGTAAATACAAAACATTAAAATAGGTGCTAGTACAAAATACTAGTGCTAAAAGTATATTTATTTTTATTGAACTGCATTATATCAAAGTCGTGTAAAAAGATCGTGAAACTAGAAGGTCGGGTTTATATGTTGGTGTGGCCACACCACCATCGTCATTATTCCACATGTAAGACGTCGACTACTGAACCATCTCTATTTCTATAGGTTACTAGTTGAAAGCAGAAGGTAGTGTCCACCTTGTGTGTGAGACACCTACGCCGCACTTGCCAATGCGTGATTTCCATTCCACAATATTAAGTCCCCATCAGCTATCCGTTCTGCACTTGGCCTTGCACTTCAACTTCCCAATCTTTTGGTGGTAATTGGGTTATTTTCATTCATGTCCGGATTCCATCAATCGTGAGTAAAAAAGTTAAGGCAGCACAAATTAATAAGGTCGGTGATTTCCCACTTTGTTTAGTCATTTTATGATATAAAAACTTGGGTTTACCGCTTTCTTAAACTCATCCTTATTACCGACGTCTAACATGAATTTTGTATGATACAAAAAGTTTATCCGTCACTTCTGTAATATTCAGAAAGCTTCTATTGCGATATTTAAAAACTATTAAAAATGTTTGTGTTAAGTATTACTACACTTAATACGTTGAATGCCAGAGTAAAAACCATGTTTACTTCAGTGAGCCGCGACGGACACCATGTGACTGCCATCATGTTGGGTCCAAGAGGCCGCGTCAGACACCATGTGTCCGCATGCCCTCGATCACTTCAGAAGCCTCTAGGGAGCCAACGGACAGTGTTTCGACTGTTTTTACCAAGGCATGTGACCCGCGCGGCCCCGCAGAAAAATAATGGGTAAATCGCTGTTTCCGTAAGTCGCCCATTATTTTTAAGGGTTTTACTGACAATATTTGCAAAAAAACACCTTGGCGATTTTTGACGATTTTCGTGGTGTTAATGGTGTGGCCCCAGGGGACAGTATGCTGTCGGACTCATGGTGTCCGCCATGGCGTTCAACGTGTTAAAATATTTTTATAACATGGGACACAGCACAACTTGGGAGTGACGTGTTCGCCTCCAGGCGTATATATAAAACAAAGACTATTTCTTCATATTATTTCTTTCGCCCGTTCTTCTCATGTCTAAGGTATTTCTTCTCATGTTACTCGTGGAATTAACCTCATGTAAACAAAAGATGTAAACAATAAAATATCTTCAAAATAAATTAACATACTATTAAATGTACTTAACATTTATAAAATTATGTAACGAAAATTCTTATGTTAATACGCACATATGATACAATAACAAAAAAACACAGATCTAGAAAGACCATAGGACACTTCGTAACACAAAGATTCGCTTCATGATAAGCCTGGTCTTTTCAATCTGTACCTGGATGCTGAGGATTCTTAGAATGAGACGGAAGCTCAGAATTACATGTTAGGTGCACCGAACCCATATTTCGTTCCCCAAAAAACTAAACACAAAAGAGACGTTTTATTTTTCTTAAAATGGCATCCGTTATTGTAAACCTCTCGTTCGTCCTTATCTAGGGAAGTACAGGGTCTTTTTATTGCGTTAAATAATTTTCTCAAGTTGCTATTTTTATTTTCCTTCTCTCCTTATATTCTTTCATCACAATATGTTACACTCTCCTGGCTTATTTGTCAATTCAATGGAACTTTTGGTGGTGCAAGGCAATATGCAAGACGAGGGATCTCGTGGACGCTCTCCAGCAACATAGAAAGGTCTCATCAAAATTGGCACTTGGAACTCAATTAATGAATGCTTTGGCGGAATAAGCCGCCAAACACCGAGCTACATGGCGACGCTTAGCAAGAGCAGCGGCTCCAGAAATGTCCGGGGCATGATGAGTACGAAAGAGAGAGAAATGAAGAGATGAAGAGAGAGAGGAAGAGCTAGAGAAAGAATACAACAATATTCAATTTGATTTAATACGCAATTTCGCGAATGTTATGTGTATGATGCAGCTTACATGACTATGTGTCAACACTATGATATATATATGCCTTTATATATAGGTGTATATATATATGATCCGGTCTTCATCTAGCAGTCTGTGGTAACCGCACCTTTTTCATTTCATCGTCGTATAAAGCAGCTGTAGATTTTTAAGGAACAAGTTGTAAGCGTTCCTTAACAAGATCGTCTGTCCTACGCCACGATAGCTGGTACGCGGTCTCAACTTCAGAACCTTCAGGCGCCAATAGGCGTCTGCTCTACGAGTCATGTATTCTGTCCACTGCCATTTAACACTGGGCTATTTCATTTACTTTCATTGATCTACGAATCAACTCATTAACAATTTTATCTCGAACGAAAATCCCAAGTATAGCTCTCTCCATGGTTTGTTTAGCGACTGAAGCTTCCTAATGGGGGGCTGGAGTTAGAGAGTTTACCTTCCGCCTTTACACTGGCATTTTATAACTGACACAAAACCTTTTTTAAAAAAAAAAACAATCATTCCAGCCAGTCCCAGCAAGTTTATTCCTGATGGTTACGATAAAGACGCTTGTAAACAAAACCGCGGGTATAACTTAGTCCTTTACGTAAGTTATACGCAATAATAACGATATTAAGTTGAATCCGTAGCACAATTCAAGTTATGCAATTGGGTTACGCAGTTATTTACGTACGCACTTCTTAAATATTTTTATTCCTTTCGCAAGAGATCGTATTGCCATACATAGAAATAAATGGAGTGTCTATTTGTAATATTAAAATAATCGACTTTTACTACGTGCATATGAATATCTATACGGTAAATATAACAAAACATTATTTTGTTATAAAATTTTGCCTGTTTGTTCCGGCTTATCTCTAAAATGGCTAGAACGATTTTGACGCGGCTTACACTAGCAGGTAGCTTATATAATAAGGAGTAACTTAAGGTACTTTTATTTTAGAAATTTTTTTAAACGAAAAAGATCTAATAAATATTTTTTTTTTGCAAATTTCAATATGTGAAAAATTGTGAACAGAAAGAGTGAAAGAGAGGTAAAACAAGTATGTGAAAAAATTATTTTATAGAATAAAAAGACTATACCTTAAAAGACAGGGGTGTACCAGATACCAATAGTGAGGACCAGAAATAAAAAAAAACTCCCACCAGTTTCAGCTAATCTAATGCGGACGGTGGATAAACGTAGTCTTGAACCAACGTGATGGCACCAGCCGGGTGTCAGGGTAGTGTGAAGGTGGAAATGGGCTATCCGAGCCAGCACAGCTCAGTTGTCGAGTACCATGATGTTTTTAGTGTGTAAGGAATCTTACATAACTCCGTCTTCATACCCTATACCCAGCCTTATAGCTGAGTATTTTTAACATTCATAATTTTCTCCTACCTAAACTAAAAAGATCCGCAGGAGATCAAGTTAAGTTCGACTAAGTTCGCCGTTAAGAAAAGGACCAATATTTAGCCACTTCCGCACATGCAGTGGTAGTCGTGCAATGAAATGCACCGCCCGCTAGCCCGCCGACAAACGCGCACGCGGCAAACAATGCGAATCACACAACCGCCACCGTTAAATCATCACTCAACACGTGTTTCACCCCTCCACGGGGCATCTTCAGGAGTTATGTTACACCGATTAGTGCCAAACACTCTGAGTTGTAGATATTGGTCCTTTTCTTACGCTTTCAATTTGACCGTGTGCAGGTCATCTAAAATTAGATTAAATCTATCTTAGTTCAAGTTAAGATCGAGTTACGTGTTAATAACTTCTGCATTTTGTTTGGGGGGTAGCCCATGTACAGTAACAGACGTCCTATAGCTGAAATGATGTATTTCTGCAAATGCGCAAGTCAAATTTGTATTAAGTTCAACTATCAACCGAGTTCAAATTAAGTGCAAGATAGGTTCGAATAAAGTGTAAGTTGTTGTTAAGTTTGACTTACGCGTAAGTTAAGTTCAACATAAGTGAGCCAATTCCTTGAATTAAGTAGAACCGGTCACGTGCGCCACCTTGACCCGTCGGCGCGCACGCCGCGGCTAAGCCTTTGTTACAGCCCTTTGAGTCAGCTTCTTATCAAAGAACACTACGTGTACTATCACAGGGATTTGATGACGTTAAATGTCAACATTTTATAGCGTTATCATCTAAATATGTTGTTATTGGAGCATTGTTGTAAGATCGTGTCGGAAATGAGGTCTACGACGGATGGGTAGTCGGTAGGGCAACAGTCAACCCACCACCGATGGGCTGAGAGATTATTGAGTGGTGATCACGAATCCGAAGACGCAGCGTGGAAAGCCCCCCCCCCCCCCACGGGACATGACCAATCATTGCGGAGAACTTTGGAGGCTGCCAATGCCTTGCAGTAAGTGTTAATAGCGGACATCATGATGATGGTGATGAAGCTTAAAATTATGATGTCAAGTATTAGAACAGCTCACTTCCGGTGCCTATAAATTCAAATATTCTTTATTCAAAGTCCGATGTATCTTTTACTGGCGTCAATTTGTATCTACACAGGCAACAGAAATGTAGTTCCACTACATTTTTTAATCTTTAATTTTTGGTAAAGAATGTCATATCACAATATAAATTAACAAAGATAAAGCCTGGAGGCTGACATATCATTTCCAAGAAGCGTTATCTTCTTTCAACTAATTTACAGTGTAACAACCCTTGGCACATAAACCATCTTTGTCATTTAATTTTTAAATCTAACAATCGAAGCTTTCTGAATCTTACTATACTGTAAAAGCGAATGCTCTTAGCGAGATTTGGTACCGTAGGTTGACCCTGTAACCATATTTTGATTACAAGAACTAGCTATTTGAAATAACAGTGGACAGGCCATTTAGCGCAAAAACTAAATGGTCATTCGGATCTTAGGATTCTAGAGGAGAAACCGCGGACTAGCATACTTAGCGAAGAACCTCCACCAACAATATGGATAGATGATATTCTTAAAGTCCTGGGAAAGACGTATCATGTCCAACGACGTACATCCCCCTGAATCGAAAAAATCGATAAATAAACCAGAAGTCAATCGAAATGTACCAGGAAGGCATGAGTTATAGGTATCTAGAGTCGACGAGGAAAACAAACACGCGTTCGTGTCTGATCAAAAAGTTCGGCCACTGAATGTTAAGTGGACAGATGTACAGCTGTTTCCCGCCGCCGTGCATTACAATGTTCCGCGCGGACCGCGTCCTTGTACCGCGGACTGGCGTTCAGTTGACTGATCTATTTATTATATGCGAGCTAGCACGTCCACTGGAGAGCCTCTGGTGTCCACAACATAGGATAATGGCGGATAAACTTATAAATCAGTAACAACATTTGTAAACTAACTAATGCATCCGACAAAAGCCGGTAGAGCTGCAACTTAACGTGGCAGTGGTGGTGGTGGCAGTCTTCAGGTTCTGAAGTGGAGACTACAGGCAATTGATTGTTCTTCTTCTTGAAGTGCCTCTCCAACTAGTGGAGGTTGGCTATCAGCTTCCAGCTCTCTTCCTTATTTTTGGTTCTGCGTAATAGCTCAGCAGCGCTGGCGATTCCGGTCCACTCTCTAATGTTACGAAGCCACGACTTCTTTCTCCTACCAACCTTCCTTTTACCAGCGACCTTTCCCATCATGATAAGTTGAAGGAGATTGTATCGTTGGTGTCGAAGAACGTGTCCTAAGTAAGCGATTTTCCTTCGTTTTACTGTGAGCATTAGTGCGCGTATATGGCCGATTCGTTTCGTGCTTATGGACAGCATGCGTCTATATGTCCACATTTCGAAAGCCTCTATACGCTTATTGATTGATTGTTGAAAGAAGCTAATGCAGCTCGCTTCTAGCGAGTCTTATTGGAAAGCTATGAAGAAGGACTTATGTATAGCTGTCATCCTACATCTTAAATAATTTTTAACTTTGTACACAGAAAATGTAAAAAAAAATTGTGATCGAAAATCAAAATATTCTTTATTCTAGGCTGTTACAAGCACTTTCGAATCGTCGATCAACATAATATGTAGGCATTGTTGTCCCTACAAGAAGCTGCCGCCGGCTTGGAAAGCAGTTCTGCTGAGAAGAACCAGCTAGAAACTGAACAGTTGCTCTTTACAAATATAATTATGAGAATAGTGCTTGACAATAATTAGCTTCCTATATTAGCATCGATAACATTTAATTCCACACATTAACAACAGATCAGTATTGTTGAATACAGTAAAATACTTTTTTTACAATAAACTATTATTAACATTAGTTTTAAATCCCTCCATTGTTTGATCTGATACGGTTTGTGGAATTTTATTGTATACACGTACACCTTGTGCTCTAGACGATTTATTTAATTTATGAATTCAAAAAAATTGGGAGTATACAGCTTTTTTTTATTCCTTGTATAAACAGCGTGTCTATTACGATTTCTTAAAATATTTTGTGCTTTTGCGGACAAACAAAATATCGTTCTTTTCAGCCGATGGACGCCCACTGCAAGGTATAGGCCTCCATCAAAGGTCGCCACGGTGAGCGGTCCTGCACTTCCCGTGACCTCAACTCCACCTTATGGGGGGTCTGCCCACATATGGTCCACCGGCTTGTGCCGCCACTTAGAATCTTTCATTATTATACATACATTGCAATATACAAAAGTTTTAGGAACGTTATTATAGATTACAATACGATCTCTTGAATAAGAGAAAAATATTTATGAAGTGCGTAATTAAATATCTGTGCAACTCGAAATATATATACATGTCCTGCATTCAAATAAATACATTTAAAAAACTTTTAAGTTAAACGGTTTTTTAAACGGTTTTATTTGATACCCATATTGTGGTGGTTGTGGAAAAATATGTACCTAGTCCGCCATATTGGAACGGCCTCCATCTTGAATTTTAAATTCTGACATAATTATCGTGTTTTACTAGTGTAGCCCTTTTATTTGATACAAATGAAAAATATGTAATCAGCCATTTTGTTTCGGCGGCCATCTTAGATTTATAATGTTATTGATTTTTATTATATTGTATTGTCATCTAAATTAAATGTGTGTACCAAATTTCAGATCAATCTGACAACGGGAAGGTGCTTAAATTTCAATTTCTAATTTTGACCCAAATAAATAAACAAATAAATTCCGTACGGGTCCAACTATCTGACAACGGGAAGGTGCTTAAATTTCAATTTAAGCTCCTTCCTTAATTTTGACCCAAATAAACAAATTCAAAAATACATAATGAAAAAACAAGTTTAAAAATAGCTTTCGTACTCCTGTCCTAGACTATCTAGAGCGTGTGGACACAGTAATGTCGACCGCAAGCACTAAGCCATCCAGTCGAATAGAGCGTCGCTTAATTTATGATCCTAAAACTGTTGTAAAGCACGCAGTTCAAGTTGAAATGTGAAGCACATACGTGCTTCGCATATACACTGTTTGGTGTACACTTTACACGGCTTAGATTTTCCCATTTTTTGTTCACGCCATACAAAAAGCGATGTTATTAATGAACTGTTTAATATCATAATATCGTTGGCTGTAAGAGGCTTATATAGGTATAATTTTGTCGCCTATTAACACGTTGAACGCCTTTGCGGACACCATGTGTCCGACAGCATACTGTCCCCTGGGGCCACACCATTAAATCGAAAATCGCCAAAGTGTATTTTTGCAAATATTGTCAGTAAAACCATTAAAAATAATGGGCGACTTACGGAAACAACGATTTACCCATTATTTTTGTGCGGGGCCGCGCGGGTCACATGCCTTGGTAAAAACAGTCGAAACACTGTCCGTTGGCTCCCTAGAGGCTTCTGAAGTGATCGAGGGCATGCGGACACATGGTGTCCGTCGCGGCCCAATGAACTAAACATGGTTTTTAGTCTTGCGTTCAACGTGTTAATTTCGTCAAACTGTGGCGTTAGATAAATTTTGGGGTAAATGCGTTATCATGGAGAACTAGGTATGGTATGTAATATACTACACGGGCACAATGCAATTTGATACTTGTCAAAATCTCAAATTTTTGGTTCATACATGCAGGTGTTACTAAAGTGTTAGTAAAACATAATTTTATATGAGCTAATAGGTTTACACCGTCTAATTATAAAAGTAAGGTTTTTATTTTACGATCACTGGAAAATTTATTAAAAAACATTTTGATCGCTTATGAAAAAACTCCACGACGCCGGACTCGGTTCTGGACGATTTGGCCGATTCGGAAGAAGACTTTTTTCGTTTTTTTTATTGGAGTTGAAAAAAAAATACTGGATAACAAATAGAATGGAAATAAACAAATATATAAAACAAACAAATTTTGTATCTATATACGTATATATATCTTCGACATTTCATGAATGTAAGGGGTTCAGAACGCATGAAAACTAGCGATGAGTTGATTAAAACTTTACAATTCATAATTTTCCGATAATGTCAAAAGCGGCCGGCGACAAGCCAAGTAATCCAAATTAGCGCTGCCGACGCCAAGAGAATAAATTTTTACGAAACGAGGAACGAGTACAAGTATGCCTTATTACACTAAAAAAATCTGTTTAAAAACCTGATTAATAGGAAGGGAGATGAATAAACACGTCATACGTTATTTGATAATATATTTAAATATCCTGGATTATCCTACCTCCGTCATTTTAGTCCATAGAATCCCACTACAAGGCTTATTATGCCTCCAAGTTCTCTATAAGGGGCATATACTATAGTGGCCACGCTTGACAGGCGGTTGGTGATCGCAGTGTAGTATTATTGCACGAATCCGCGACGTACGAACTCAAGTTTACTACCACTGCTTACTTACTTGCACAAAAAACAGGTAGACAACTTCAAGTACTACCTGATTGAAACAAGAAATTTCGATGTAAAATTAAAACGAGACAGTGATGCAACTCCTAATCATGATCTGATACAGCGTTGCAAGTACAACTCCATGCTCTGTAGCGGCATCATCATGAGCATTTCTTCTGTAACACCACATTTCCAAAGCATCTATTATGAACAATCACTTTTAACGTCCACGTTCTAAGCTACCATGTCGAAGATCATGTATGTCCAAGTAAAAACTATATATATCCTTTTTTATCCTTTAGAGGTGAAGCATTTGGCCTCTGTCAAGCTATGATGAGGTCTACGACGGTACATGATTGCACGGAAGAAACCCATTCACTCTTGTCTTGAAGACTTCTAAGTTATAATAGTATAGAAACAATAAAGCCGCTTGGTTTTTCCAGTCCTTAGCTGTTCGCACTATAAGAGTATTAGCAAAACGCTTAGGGTGGAAGGAATTTTAAGAAAGGGGATGGGCGTTTTATTTGGTGTAATTCCGAAACACACTCTCCAAAACACCGTCTGATTTTAAATCTTCTCATTCATCATCATAATTTCAGACGTAGGTCCACAATTGGACATAGGTCTCGTCTTTAGGTTTCCAATAAGACCGGCATCCAGCGTCTTCTAACGACTTTAACAAGCTTATATATATATATATATACACATGTTAAAAGCATTAAGATCAGGGAGGGGCATCTTATAAGTATATCCGAGAACCATCTTTTATTTCTGTAAACCTAGTACGGAAACGAAATTATTGAAGAAATAAATTTATCCTCAAACCAAACCCCGCTTTTATGACGTTAAAATCTTAAATGAATAAATAAAACTGGCCGACAACATTTTCATACCAGGATATAATGAGTGTCGTCTGCAGGATGCTGTTTGCGTATTAATCAACACGGAAGACTGTTTTACTCCGCACATAATTACTGCGTAGTGTTCGAAGTAATCAAGCTCTTAACATCTCTGACAGCTTGGTACTTGCGGTAAAGAAAGCATTCTTTAAATTTCCGTAAAATAAATTATCCTGTTTATAAAACCGACGTCAATTTTCACAAGAAATTTAAAATATGTGTAGTAAACAAAAATCCAATTAAAATGACGACCGACGTACTTGAAAAATACAATTATTGTTCATAATAAACAAGCTCCTCGCATCTCTGATAGCCTGGTACTAGCGTAAATGAATACTTTCAAACCAGAGTTGGTAGGAGGTGTTTTTCGTTAAATTTAATTAAAACTAATATGAATTTAATTACAACAAAGTTAATAAAATAATATAAGAAACACTGTTCTTGACAATTAAGCCCTTACTGTTTTTGAAAACCCCGTACAGGAAACTATAAATTCAGTATTAAAATTATCTTTTAAGCAGGCAATTTATACGTTGATTATTTTAACATTCTAGTGGTAATATACCACAGACTCGAACTGCTGATCTGCGAAGAGCCGGCCAGAAACTTAACAGTTGCTCTTTTTAAATGAAATTTTACAAATTTTTATATCTGTATTCTTACATGATTGAGTCATTAAACAATATACATTATAAGACTTAAAAAAATATTGATAAACTCCCAATTATAAAATTATAATTATTTATATATAAAATCAATTAAATAATACATGTCCAAAAAATCAAGATTTCCTCATCTCTTAAAGCTTGATGCTAAAGAATTTTAAAAAAAATTATAATCAGCAAATTTCCGCGTATTTGAACGATTAGGGACCCTCATTTTGTAAGTAAATACCGCGTAAAAGGTTTTAAAAATTTCCCTGCAATTTTTTTTTATTTCCAGCTAATGAGCAATTTTGATTTTCTTTATAGACCTGACTTGCACTCCTGCTTAAGTGACAAAGGGCGCTCAGCCTAAAACCTCTTTTAAGGTGGTGAAACTTTAGGCTTCTCTGAGAAGTCGCATGAAGTAACTAGGCTCCAGGTCCCCCACGAGGGTGCCTCGATCTGGGTTGGCACTCGTCTCGAGAGGACCGAACCTCGATTTAGCCAGTTGCTATTATCTGGTTAAATTAAAATTTCCAGTTTTCTTATTTAACATCTGTACTAAACTGTACTGTCCATTACGTTGTTTATAACTTTCGCTTTACAGTTTAGTAACAAAAACCTAACTGATTTGATTTAACTTGGTTTTAAACTAGTGCAATTGCTGGGGCATTGAGACATCATTTTTTATTACAAAATACGTAAGCGCAGTTTCGGATTATTAAATTAAAAATCCACATCATCGAGTTACAGATCACCGTTTCGCCACCATCATCACCATTAGCGAACCATTAAATTTAATTTTTCTGTAATCCATTCCTACTGTAGTTTAGATCTGATAGCTAATATGCCCGTAAAATCAATTTAACGAGTAACCAAACAAACTCGACGGAAAAGTTGACCACCTTATAACTTAACGTGCTATAATAGAGAATGATTCATGAATTTTAATACAAAAAATATTACCAAATTGCATCGTTTTGTATTGTGTAAATACATTAATTGTTTACAGTCACTCGTAAACAGTAAAAAAACGTTTTATAGCAATGTTTCTTACTATAGGGCCCACGCCCCAAATGGGGCAATATGATTGAATTCGAAAATGAACTCGACACGATTTTAACCCTTTTGCTTTTATATAAAAAAAAATATGTATCTTACTTAAGGAGGCGTTATAATTTAAGAAAGGCTTAGGTGGGTCATAACATAAAACACTGCTACATAGTGTCAGAGATTTTTTTTAATTTGTGGCCCTCTTTACTGGGAGCTTCTCGTTCCCATATCTTATTTTTGGGACAGAGATATAAATCTTCCTATTTTCACCCTCTCTCTCTCTCTCTCTTATACATGACAATTTCTTTCTTTCTCCCCTTTTTAATTTTTCATACTTTCTATCACTCTTGCAGCATCCATTTACATGATATTCACGCATCGCTTCCCATCCCGCGCCACATTTCTTGAAAATTTAATTACTCACATTTTCCATCGACTATTTCCAGTTTTCTTTCCCGTAATTATTCCATTTTATGTTATTTTATACAATATTACAAAATATATTACAGTCTCCTCTTACACGGTTTTGTTACGCTTAATTACATCAGCGTGGCGGGCGGGCCGGGATTGGGAAGACATGCTCTTTTTTATTTCATCGTCGCTGGATTCGAGCAGCGCAAGAGCAGTCATCGTAGCGGTTTTAAAGGGAGGCTGTTGAGATGATGATGCTGGTGATGATGATATATGTATCTGGAAAGTCTGTTTACTTTCCAACTGCCACCACGAGTCCCAGCCTACCTTTCCGATCTCTACCCAGATACTACATAAGAGATTCAGTATTTTTGATAAAATACAAACAACGCCGCGGGCAGGCACGAGTGCGGCGGATCCTGTCTTCGGTTTCATCATTACTTGAAATAACTTAAAGGGCCGGACTGTGAGTCACCGGTCGTTATGTCAGAGCACTTGCTTTTTCGGCTGTTTTAGGGTACCGCGAGCCGGTACAGCAAACCATAACCAATATTGCTAGCTTTCCGATATTTCTATATGAATACAAGCTTTCCTCGGAAGTAGACAATGTGAGAAATCCACCTGATAGCTTTAATGTGAGACGAGACTCTTCTGCGAAAGAGATTACGGTGCCCTATCCAATCTATTTTGGACGTCAAATAACTTACAGATTTAAGTTTAAAAATATTTCAGCTCTTGCAAAGTTATCTTTGCGTAAAGTCTCTAAGGGTGCTATAACAGATTCGCATCTAATCACACGGTATCAACGATTTAAACAGACTACACTTTTTTTTCTCATTACCCCTATTTGTGGTGGGATAGGGACTTTATTAGCATTTAATTTTTTTTCACATTATCTTTTATTTTCTCTCTCTTCTTTCATTCTTCACATTCTCTTTCGGTCCGTTTTCTATCTTTCATGCTACATTTCTACTTTCTTACCCTTTTGCTCTGTTTGTCTATCATTCTTCCTTTTTTCATTTTACATTTATCGATTTGTATTTTTATTTTACATTGTTACTTATTCTATAATTATTTTCTATCACAGTTTTGTTTCTATTTACATTTTTAATCTATTTATCTTTTTATACGCTGTTTGCTTTATAAACAGACTACACTTATTAATGAGAACCTTTTTCTTAAGCCACTCTCTGTTCCTAATGGTCGCAGTAACTACCGATACAACTCAATTTTGTTGCGCACTATGCGTTATTCTATAAATAAGTCGAAGAAATACAATTTGACGGTTTCAGGTTCAATCAATGTGCATCGAAGCGCAAATACATAAAAGATTCCTTTGGTTCTCGAATTTTAAGAACGATTTATTTATTTATATCAGACTTTGTTTTACATTCTATATATGATATCAAACTTGTTGAGTAACTTTCTTCGATAAAGGATTTACATCCTTTTATCCTTACATAAAACCTAAGTCGTGCTTAAAGCAAAAAACTTGTGATGACCCTTTGTAGTGTATGTCGTCTTGTATTGTGTAACTACTTTTAAAGATTTCTCAATAAATAACAAAAAAATAACTTAATGAAACCATCAAGCTATTTTGTTTACTATTAGACTATTTTAGATTTTAGACTGTTAGCATTTATTTAAACACTAACTTACATCTCAGTTGTATCTTAACTCGAGAACTTTCTTGGGAGGGTCGACTCGTACTACAATACATAAGATGTTTCATTGAATTTAGAAACGTCTCTTAGTATTGTATTTCACGTTTATATATTTATTGCGCAATAAATCAACTTTAACATATTTTATATATCCCTTTTTTCACCAAGGATCACTGGTAGTGATGACATGTGACAAGAAAAGTACCATACAAGAATATAGTTGGTAAAAACCACAGCCCCATAGAGCTTCTCTACAACGGATGTTTATCATTTTTAAATAAAGCTACGAACGCGTCCAGATCTGAGAACTCAACTTCTTCTAAAATTGCGCCATACCCCAATCCTATCCATACCGCAGTCCGTTTCGCCGAAATGGCGCTACTGAACTGGATAGCACGCCGCGAAGTGTGCACATTGCATGGCGGTAAGCTGATGTACGAATTTTCTCATTTGTCTTACACATTTAAAGATTTCAAAAAAATATACGTTAGGATAATTGTTAGTAATTTATTTGGCTGTGATAAATCTTAAAACAGGGATCTACACACAAGCCCACATTACCAGGTAGATGCTAACTAACTCCGGCGCTGGTAACGAAAGGTTTAAAAATACTTGACTAATCACAGACATGCGATATCAAACACTTACATATTACTTTTAAAAACGAGTACGGAACCAGTGTTGATAATAACTGATTTTTTTCCACCGCAATCGAACCTCGGACCCTAAGCACGTGCGCTCGATGCGTGTTGAAATCGAGTTTGAATATTTTTTATCCGATATTTTTTTTTTGATGCCCGAGTATAAATATGCATTATGTATTCCGTATTGCGTGTTCGAAAATTCGGCTATGTATGCAGTTTATTGGGGTACGATAAAGGTCAATGGCCATGTAATTATACATTTGCGACGATATATATCAGTAGCATTAAGAGAAGCTTTAATATGTGACTATTTGACAATAAAACTTAACATACGACTTACTACAACTTCTATTGTTCACGGACCCTTTCGCTCCGTCAACTCGTGTCAGACGAAGCTTAAAAGCCTTAAGGCTAACAGCACTAATGTCATCGAAACAGTACAATACAGAATTCTTCAGACTAATTGACAGTTGTCTCTTAGACAAAAACGCGCGTTTTAATAAGCGAAACTTATTTCAATCCCTTTTAATGACAAAACAGTTTTTTTTTAACGGGTCCCGCTATTGGGGACCCCTCGTATCCCTATATTTGAGAAGGACAGAGTCGTTTAGTTTCTTTATTGATTTTTTCACGCTACGTTTTTATTACCTTTTTTTATTTCATTCATCACATAATCTGTATTTTTACTTATTTCATTCCGCAATTTTCTCAAACTTTCTCTTTCGTTCTATTCGCCATACATCCCTCTTCAAACACTACATACTATATTTATTTACATTTTTTTTACGTTCTATTATTTACCTATATTTATCACGGTTTTTATCTTTTATTCTACTTAATGCAATAATTATATTTTCAATTTAATTTAATTTCTTTCCTAGTTCTTACTTACTATTTAATTTCCTATCTGACAATATTTGTGCGCATAATTAAGTTTTATTTCTCTCTATTGCAGTTTTGGCTACCTTCTTACTTGAGGAAGGATTTTCTTTTCTCTTCCTCTAACATGAAGCGATAGTTGCCTCCTCAATTTTCTGGCCAACAAAACATAGTTAAAACATTCCAATCAGGACAGTGAATATTCGAGGAAGAATAAAATTAATCGATATATTATAAAGTGACAGTTGACTGGCCACAGCGCGCAAAGACCGCTGAAGCTTTAAGGTTTTAGAATATAGACTACAGCCCCACAGACGCAGCTTTCGACTCAGGTTGACGTCCTAATCTATCGGGATTGATCAACGTTAAATGTTTTACACCTCTGGATAAATGTTCACAACTCCGAGGTGTTATATAGTAAAAGAAGTGTTATTTTAACGATTTTCCTCCAAGTTATTGTATGTAACCTCTCTATAAAAATCAAAGAAAAACTATATTTGAACAAATCTAAACACGCTTTTTGTACTGATTTACATCATATGCTTGACGGATAGCGAACGGTGTTTTAAAACTTTATTCTGTGATTTTTGCTGAAATGATATCTAATATATAAAATTCTCGTGTCACGGTGTTCGAACTTGAACTCCTCTGAAACGGCTTGACCGATTTTTACCAAATTTTATATGCGTATTTAGTAGGTCTGAGAATCGGCCTACTATCTATTTTTCATACCCCTAAGTGATAAGGGTTGTTCACCCTTAATTTTTTTTTATTTTTTTGACGAAATTTTTTGTTTTTATTTTTTTATGATACAACATACAAAAATACATACAACCCTAAATTTTCACCCCTCTACGATCAACCCTTATTTTTAAATTGAAAATTAAAATTTTTTTTTTTGCAAAACAACGTTTGCGGGATTAGCTAGTATCATCATATAAACAGATAGGCTCTCTTGATTTCCCGCGAGCTTGTCTACGTCGTCGGTACATCTAATCTACCCGCGACACGCGCCACATTTACCATCTCGTGGTCGCCATTCGAGAACGTTTCGGCCACAACAGCCTTCGATTGGACCAGCGATGAGCCCCACCTATTCCTCAATCTACCTCCTTCACCTTGATTCTTCTACAGATCTCCTCATGTCACATTCCATCTCGCTGCGAAGATAACGTATACCTTTCACTATTCACTTATTTATATATTTATCTCCCTAAGAACCTACATTCAAGCTAAGTTAAAATATGAAAAAAAATTGCCGAGTTTATCGGATCGACTTTCGCGATTAGCAACACATTTGACATTTCATTTACAAATTTGAAGGAATCCTATTCACTGTATATGGAGTTATGCTGGCATATCACCTTGGCCATTTTGACCATATGTGAACATGTGTTGTAGTGCAAACAGAAATTTTAGGGTCAAGTATTATACGATAAAATGTCTTCACGGTCACATCGCGTTTGCGGTGAACAGAGTTCCATAGAAAACACGTAAACCACTTTACATTTGTATCTATACATAAGGTAAATATAAGTAAGACGATCAAAAAGTTGAAAATTCTCGACGTTTACATAAAATCTAATTTGTTAGGAAAACAGTAACAGTAGTTTTCCTTTCTCATACAATCACATACAAAATCTTCCGTCAAATATTTGACGTCAAACAAAATCAAAAAATGACATTCCGTCTTATTAATCAATATTATTATAGTGCCATCGAACCCGCAGTACCGCGCCTTAGGTAAGCGCGTGACGAGACGGGGGGAGTATCGCCTTTCTGCGCATTTCTAGCGTGAGGTACACCGGTTTCGGTAGCTCTATAATCTTGTGGAATAGGCAATTAAGAAACTAAAAGTATAAACATAACAATCCGAAATTATAACAAAGTTGTCACTCAGAAAAACGTGTTCTTAATATAACTAATTATTAGTCTTATAACGTGAAAATTTTTCTACGAATTATTTCTGTACTGTGTATAAATTTGTTTCGGCATCATGTAATCTATTCGATATTACTTTATATTTACAACTACACATTTTAATTTACGATGTGTAAGGTATAACAAACTTTTCTTTATTTCTTCGTTCATTTGCAATGAACTAAGAAACTTCGTAACGCTTGATCGCGGTTAAAGAAATTATTTTGAAATATTTACACCAAGTCGGACTGCGGATCATACGCCTTACCTGGAACAATTAAAGAAATTCAAGATTAAATTATTTAATACGTTTATATTCAAATTTCTTAAAAAAGATAACACGATGAATAAAAATAATATACATCAACATTTCAGCTGTTGAAGGTCCAATACTGGACATTATCCCACAGAATTCCAACAGGATCCAACAGGATCGGATTAGTTAACATATTTCATCTACATCTACAACGTGTTTAACATTGACAGAAGCATATATAACAGTGTAAACTTTGTATTTTCCTACATCGAGCAGTGAATTTCTTCGGCTTTATGATGATGAAATCAATATAATAAAAAATTGTCTTCATCATTATCATCACAGTATCAGCCGGAAAACGCCCACTGCAAGGCTTAGGCATTCCTCAAAGATCGCTGTGATGACCTGTCTCCCGCTCCTGGTTTCCGAACTATTTCGTCAGTCCACCTAGCAGGCGGCTTCTCATGCTACGATCTTGGTTCTTCTGCGGATCTCTTCATTTCTTATTCGATCTCGCAAAGAAACTCCAAGCAATCGCTGTTGTTTATATATAAATAACATACGGAACCATCAAAATATTTGTTGACTCGTGCAAGGCATGCGTAATTAAATCAAATATATGTGAAATATCAATCCATGCCGCGAAGCCCCAATGTATTTTTTGTTTACACCAGCGGTTGTCAACCTTTACTCACGAAAGTTCGCAATTTAAAAATTTACGGCGCATGTTTTATCTTTCTTTTTTTAGGTGGGTAGGAATGAGAATTAAAAAAATAAATAATACGGTAATAACAATAATACATTAATGGTAATTTTAAAAATATTCTTTTTTCGAAATACCGCTAGTGGCCTCCATTGGTTTACACTTTTATACTTATCCAATTTAAAGGTTATTTCGAATTTGGTGTAAACATGCCATAACTGTTATCCGAACTTGTACCATATTTTAGGCAGTAGAAGCAAACTTCAGATATCATAAGAAAGTCCCACATTCCCATAGACGTCCACTACAAGGCACAGAACTCCTACAAAGATATCTATCGGTAGAATATAACAATCGCCACGCTTGGCAGGCGGGTTGACGATCGCAGTATTGCGAGTATTGCGCAGTATTGCAGTGTTATGGTATGCATAGGGCGCTGCCAATTTTCTGAAAACTTATTTGTGAGCAGTGACAATCCTATATAACATCCTTTACAAAGTGTAAATTATATAAAATTGTCTCCCAAGAATCGAGCCCGCGACCTACGATCGCAAAACTCAGTCCTCGGCTACTGTCTACCATGGCTCATTTTTCGTCAAAATAGTGTGTGATAAATATCGACTCTATATGCAAATATTACATACAAGAGAAATTACTTTGAACAATTTTTAGAATGCATTATCACACACATTTGCTATATATCTTCCGCTTTGATAAAATAATACAGTAAAAAAATGTAAAAAAGTAATACACCCGCAACCGATTTACCGCGTAATATAAATGCGGTACAGCGGTTCCGGTCAAGCTAAAATCAAAAAATCATACTACATTGTAAAAGGTTCATGAGAAATAATAAGGTTCGGGAACGAATTGCCATAGCTAGTGTATCAAATAATTCTGAATTGAATAATGTCAATATAGGAGAGCTGAAATTGATTCTAGTTTCAATCAAATTGGACTCATCTGACATTCTTTTCTTGACATACATTAGTAATTTAAAATATATAATGACATCAATAAATGAATAAGATTGTATATTTTACTTAACCTTGTATTTACGTTACTTTTTTACACAATGTTTTGTGGGATTAGTACCCACTTAAATCCTCTCGACCAATATTATCATTTGAGCTGTAAGACGTCGACTGGTTTCGTGTCCTTACGGTTATTAATATAAATGAACCGAAGTGAATATTATGAATAAATTTATAAGTACCAACACATCTCAGTGAACACTGTAAAAAAACTTGTATTTAAAAAAGATATAAAAGTAACATTTAATTTCTGACTGCTTTTCGTTTAAACATGCTCATAAAAGACAGCAAAGGGTTTTAAAACCACACACAATTGATAAAAACTACTATATAAGGTCACATTTCAACTACAAAGTGTTTTTAACATTGACATTTCGTCTTTGACCCGTCGCACGATTTTATGTGGCATTTTATCATTCCAGGTAAACAAAGAGATGCGTACGTGCTGAACAATCGTGAATACAAAATGGCAGCGTACACGAGGAAAGACAAATTGACAATTGTGTTAGTGATAGTGAGTGTGATAGGGTGTGGCTTCAGTGATGGTGAGGTGCAACAGAACTATGCCGTTGATAGTGAAAATGATTTTGACGTGATGGTGGAAGTAGACAACAATAGTACACAGGAGAGTAGAGCTGAAACACCTTCTGATAGTGAAGGAAATATGACTGAAAGTCAAACTAGAAGTGTGGAAACATCAGAAGTATATTACGACACAGAAAACGCAACAGATACGACTGTCAACCAATTAATGGAGACCACGACAGCTGGTGAGGAAGTACCCGAAGCGCAAGGCTTAAAGAACTTCGCAAACGACTACGAAGACGTTCATAATCAAGAGAAGGTAGACGCGTTGGAAGCAGGCACTGACGTCACAGAGGCAGCATCACCGACGACGATAGACAATAATGTTTACAAAACCCATGACATTGCGGAGGATGTCTATTCTAGTCGCAGCGGACGGGACCAGGCGGTGAGTTCGTTTTGTTTATGTATTTAAACCACTTATAGAATCGTGGGAAATGTGTTCTTGTAGAATAATTGAGTCACGAATTTAAACTGTCATTGTACAAATCCACAGAATTTTTACCGAGGTTAATAGTCGTCTTAGTTGATACACATTCTTTTACCGATCCAAGTTTTACAACATTAGCATGTAACGGTTAGCCTATAAGGTTTAGTACTATAGCTCAGCTCAGTTTTATGGGAGATTAGATCACAGGGAAGAGAGGGAAGAGATCACAGGGAGATGCCCGAACAGAGATCACTCGTAGATTACCGACGATGTACGACGCGAACATCTTGCATTAAACCCGAAAGCTAACAACACCATTTCACTATATGACTACCACTTCCTCTTGATCAGCTTAATTTTTACTGACTACTTGTTCTAGCCTGATGATCGTTTACATAACCCTCAAGAGTTGCATGAAAATCACTTTTTTGTCTATCTTCAATTCTTCTGATTTTTCGGATCAGTTTTATTACTTCTATCCTGTCCAGAAATTTCTAAGTGGACTTCAATTATCAAAAATCCAATTTTCACGGTCGGGAATGTAAGAAGCTTTTCCGGCGCAACTTTTTCCACTAATGCGCCATCCGCATTATTATGTTAACTGATTCCGCCAAATCTTGAACGTCATATGAATTATTTAATTCAGACAAGAAAGAACACACTATGATTCCGCGACAAGTGTGGGGTAGAATGGCCAGGCACCAGTGACCGACATTTGCATCGGAATCTAATACATACGAGTATGAAGTAACAAACTCAGGCCGAGGTCCCTTTGAGGGCCCCTGCGCTTGTTCACTTCATCATAAAGAACGCTAGAAGTAGAACACAAAGAGAAGGTCTGGAGAGCCTAGTTTAACATAAACTAGTCATATTGTGTCTTCTATAATGGTATCCTTCAAGTTAAAGCTAAAGGGATTTTTAACGCTCCCTGATAGAACATCGAACATAGATATTTTTTTTGCCTCAAAAAATTAGATACGAATGAATGGATTGAACTTTAGAAGGACAGTAGTAGGAAATATACAATTGCAGTCAATGCTGACCAAAGATTTTTTTGTTATCTGGAATTTATTTACCTGTCTATAGACTATATAAAGAGTTTTTTTTTAAGCAAACTGCAACCTCGTCTCTAGTTTACCGTATCGCAACACCGGAATAAATATAGATTTTTCTACAAGGTAACTTTTTTCTACGATGATAGCGGACGTGATTGCGTTGGGTGTGATTCCAAGGGCTCGCTTGATGTCGATGGCATAAGATGCGACGACGATTTGAAGGTATGATGCTCTGGAATGCAGAAACTTAGACGGTAAGAGTGTAACACCTCGGAAATGTACTACTAGCCAAATCATAACAAATAAAATGAACATTTATAACATGAATAAAAAGAAATAGGTTAAACATTTATTACTAAACAAACTTTACAAAAAATTGTGACAATGCATAGTAAATACATTCGAATCAGTAAAAAGGGTATTCGCAGAGGAATAAATCGTCGGAAAACGCAGTTCCGAATACTTTAAAAGTCTATGTGCATTGTTTACATGTCCACCTTTTAGCTGCGCTAAGCTCACAGTGTCTGTAGAGATCACATTCATCCATCATCAGCCTCACAGCCACAAAATCATCACTATTAGAGCCATTTTTATGGAAGTTCGGCAAAACATACTATCATTCCGTGAAACATTCCGAAAAACATTAACCGAGTAGTATTTGTTGTCATCATTATATAAATTGATTCTACCATGTTCGTATGATAATTGTCTTAAATCTTAAATTTTGAAACCTCCGATTAACGTGATGATTCCGTCAATTTGACGAGCAATAATAACTTTCGCTTTAAATACGCAACAATTCCTGATCATCCTAATATCGAGGAGAAGCGCGTTCTAGAGATGAATAGATTGTGTTGCGGAGAGGAGTGCGTAAAGTACGTACTGTGGGAGGGACATTGTAGTAAGTAATAAAAATTAACATCGTTCCGTTTGTTTTTTTAAACTTCTTTTTAATTACAACCACAATTAAATTAAATTGATATGTAATGATAAATAATTAAATTGAAACCACATTATGTACTTTTGTAAAAAGAATTTATTCCTTTTTGCATTCCTCTTAAATGCGTATCTATTTACGGCTGGTAAAAAATTAAAAATTTCGACAATATAGACAGTTGTACCAAATCACACTACTACTAACATCCTCCTATATTAGTGAAGAAATGTTTACACAATTATCTTCTAAAAATACCATGACAGAATGGGTAACTGACATGACTCACATCATTTAAAAGCAGGACCTCGTGTGCAACCAATTAATTAATAGATAAACACAAGACGTAATTACCAGGGTATCAGAAATACTGCAGACATTCCTTGTAAACAATTAGTATTCTAACATTTACGTCTATTATAACACATACCATTAAGTCGCTGATGGCCTGGTACTTTGAGTAAGTGAAGTTATTTTAAGTTCGATTCCCTTACATTAAAGTAATAAATAAAAAAAAGCATATTTATTTATTTCATTATAAATAGCTGCGAATTCTGAAAAATCTTCCAAAAAAGTAAAATCATTTTATTTATAATTATTAAACATATTTTAATTAGAAATCAGGTTAGCGAGTGAAAGTGGCAGTCAATGGGCAGGCCTTATATAGCGTATGTAACAAATGACCATTTCGGCCTTAAAGTTCACTAGTTGAGACCACGTACCGGCAAACGTAGCATAAGACCTCCTCATACAAGGTCAACAGATGACTTTGACAACGTCGTCAAAAGTCACTATATGCAGGTCGCTTTCAAACGGTCTTATTGGAAATATATGCAGGAGCTCTATGTCAATCAAGTCCTCCTAAGGCTTAAATGATGAGGAAGAAAACGAACCCAAAAACTATCTTGACTGAACTATTTTTTTTATAATACTATGATTATCACAAGCGAGTCATAATTACTACTCAACTAACACTTGTCGTATTGCTTGTAATTAAAGTATGGCCCATATTTGCTACCTTATTTAGCTAAACGATGCCTTAACTGTTTGTGCTTAAACAAATGGTGCTTCAATTACTGACAATGGCCTCTTTTCACGGCGACTTTTTGTAGCGATGCTGTCGCGCGTTTACTAACGCGTGTTAGTCGCATTTGTAACAGTAGCGATGTCAACGCGCTAATGTGACGAGGAAAGAACGAAGGTTACTGAATCGCGTTTGCATCGCCACAGAAGCGCGACAATGTCCCGACAGAAGCGCGACAATATCGCGACAGAAGCGCGACAATATCGCGACAGAAGCGCGACAATATCCCGACAGAAGCGCGACAATATCCCGACAGAAGCGCGACAATATCGCGACAGAAGCGCGACAATATCGCGACAGAAGCGCGACAATATCCCGACAGAAGCGCGACAATATCGCGACAGATGCGCGACAATATTGCGACAGAAGCGCGACAATATCGCGACAGAAGCGCGACAATATCGCGACAGAAGCGCGACAATATCGCGACAGAAGCGCGACAATATTGCGACAGAAGCGCGACAATATCGCGACAGAAGCGCGACAATATCGCGACAGAGCGCTACAATATCGCGACAGAAGCGCGACAATATTGCGACAGAAGCGCGACAATATCGCGACAGAGCGCTACAATATCGCGACAGAAGCGCGACAATATTGCGACAGAAGCGCGACAATATCGCGACAGAAGCGCGACAATATTGCGACAGAAGCGCGACAATATCGCGACAGAGCGCTACAATATCGCGACAGAAGCGCGACAATATTGCGACAGAAGCGCGACAATATCGCGACAGAGCGCTACAATATCGCGACAGAAGCGCGACAATATTGCGACAGAAGCGCGACAATATCGCGACAGAAGCGCGACAATATTGCGACAGAAGCGCGACAATATCGCGACAGAGCGCTACAATATCGCGACAGAAGCGCTACAATATCGCGACAGAAGCGCTACAATATCGCGACAGAGCGCTACAATATCGCGACAGAAGCGCTACAATATCGCGACAGAAGCGCGACAATATCGCGACAGAAGCGCGACAATATCGCGACAGAAGCGCGACAATATTGCGACAGAAGCGCGACAATATCGCGACAGAGCGCTACAATATCGCGACAGAAGCGCTACAATATCGCGACAGAAGCGCTACAATATCGCGACAGAGCGCTACAATATCGCGACAGAAGCGCTACAATATCGCGACAGAAGCGCGATAATATAGCGTTTGCATCGCGAGGGTGCAATGGATCATTTAGTTAGATTCGTTCACAGTATTGTTAACTGGTATTGCTGAAACAAAAACAAAACCAATTCAGCCGCTTTCAAACCATTTACAAACGTAACCTACATAAACATACAATTTTAAATCAGAGCCTATATGATTTCATATCATTAAACACGATAGAATATTAACTTTAATAAAATGTAATATGAGATATCCATTAAAACATTGAAGCAATCCTAAATTTATACGCAAAAAATAACGTTAAGGCAAGATTGATCAATAAGACAATTCTATTAAACATTACATAGAAGATAAAGATGTTTGGAATTAGTATCATGCCGATTTGAAGTCACAAATATTATATTTAAAACATGAAAAATTTGGAAAATTTACATTAAAAGAGTAACTATCTAGTTTCTTACCATGTAGAGACGTAGAGTAAACATTGCAATTTTTCGAAAGTGGTTAGTAAAGACTATAATAAAAATTTGTTACATTCGTTGTGGTTTCAAACCCGCAACCGCAGTGAGTGCAGCAACCAATGCACTTCGCGTGCCGATAGCTGACGTCGAAACAATGCGACAGAATGCGCCGGACAATCATGAAATAATTAAAGCGGTTATGCAACGTGTTACGTAATATATTTGTAATTACCTTTACACACATATATTACTTATGATGGGCTATTTAAGAAGACTCAAGGTTAACAAATCGAGACCAATAGAAATTGAAAGAGAATGAAAAATGAGAATGTCCGGGTAAGAACAAGTCATCGATGTAGCTCGAAGATTTACTCGTCTGTAGAGTAGTGGGCGTGGCACAAAGTTCGTGCAACAAAAAGCCGTTGTGGTCGAAATTTTCTTGAGCGGCGACTACGCCAGTATATTCCCCACCAGGAGGACCGATGATATAGTTAAACACAAGACGGTCTATCAACTGATATGTTGTTAACATATATTATACACCAATACCGCGCTTTGCGTCGTTTCGTTTTGCGTTTTTTTTCGAAGTTGCGTCGCTGCTTAATTAGTACTAATTTTCACTGTGCATCGTTAGATTTTCGAGGTTATGTTTTTTATTTTCTTTTTTTTTTCTAAAAGATGGCAACACTTTTGTTTCTAATTGCGCCATGCCATCAAAACTCGGGGATTCCCTTTTTAACTAAAAACAACGCAATTTGAATACAGTTTTATTTTCACTTTGTTCTGCTAATTTTAGAGTTCAGTTTCAATTACGTAGTGTGTTGTGCTTTTTTTAAAAGATAATAATAAATTTATATAAATTTTAACGTGTTGTTTCTGGTTACAAAATACAATAAATGAAAAGAATGTATATTTCATTATTAAAATGTATGACATCTTAAATACAAAATTTAAAATGTCATACATTTTTTTTTATTTGTATAGTGCAAGCTCAAGCTAAGCAGAAATAAACAGTAAATTGGGCCGCGAAGAGATTAAATGTAGTTCAATTGTTTTTGTTTATTTAACTCTATTATGCACCCGCTTGTGTCGTATACGTCACCACTGAGATCGTGATCCTTACTGGAATGTTTTTTTTTTTTTACTCCTGTTATTGGGGACCTCTGCTTCCATCCCTATCTGGTTTGTGACAGAGTTGTTTTTTAACTTTACTAATTTTTCAGTCTTTTTCATTTTCATTCACAGCTGTCATCCTTCACACAGTCTATCATTCTTTTCTTTCATGCCACAATTCGATCTGTCTTTCTCTTCCATTCTGATTGCCATTCGTTCATCACGTCATCCTTTTCCCTCATTTCTTAGTTTTGACAAAAAAAAATACATTCGTTTTTTATTTTTAAATACAATCAAAATTATCACAGTATACTTATTTCCTAATTTATCACAGATTTTTAGATTTTATGTTCTTTCTTATTACCCTTTATATTGGAATGTTTAAGGCGTATATCAAAACTGCCAAAGAAACTGAATAGTCCAAACAAAACATACTCTAGAGAACTAAACCTGCAACCTAGGCAGATAAGTCGCAATTGCCAACTACTGCACTGAACCTATTACCACTTGTTCTAATAGAAATTTATTCTTACAGACTGAGACGCCCACAGCGCAAACCACAAGGAACGAAGAAGTGTTGGAGACGCTCGCCTCAAGCGCAGAAGAGGACCAGCTCGGCAACACGGGCCAGAGGATACCGAAAACCGACGGCTGTATGTATTCTTTTTCTTAGTCGCAAATTCTTCTCAGACCAGTCATGACCAAAGGTCACACTCTATGTTGACTGGATTATCATTCCATCATCAACTTCATTTTAAACGATTACCACAAGAGCTACAGTAAATAAGTCCCTGCCGTCAGTGTCGTCATGGCGCCTATCAGTGTCTGGAACGAATTTTTTAATGATAAATGAAATATTATTGTTTATGATTTTGCGGTTTACAGTACATGTAGAGCAAGCGATTTTAAACTGTATTATTAAGGTGATTCGATATAATGTAGCCTACTTTATTTCGGGCAGATCTAACCCGTCACACTCGGGGAGTTCGGACAGATTTGTCCATAGGCAGCTGACAGGTTAATAATGTTTAATTCTTATTAGACAAATAAAGATTCAATTAAATAGGTTACCAACGCGTGAGTTTTTCATTGTATACTAAAGATTTACTAGTTTCCATTCATTATATTTAAAAAGTTTATTTTTACAAAAATGTCGCTCAGAGCACTTCGTAGAACGTGCAGTGGACAGGCCATACATATAACATCAAATCACAATGTATACACAACGGGTTTAGGTGGCAAGGCGCTGAACGGGATCAGTTTAAACCTTGTTTTAAGTAATAATTAATCATGGCCGTTACACATTGATATATCCAGGCTTTTAGTCTGGCCTGCTGTTTCATAAGAAATGGGTACAAAACAAGCAGTCATAGAGAGCTGGTATAACCTGCGAAAATGTGATGTCGCAGAAGGAAGCTGCGGAGAGAAAGAGAGAAAGAACATTTGAGCTCCCCATCCGCAATCCGAGACCTGGATGTCGGAGGGTGTTTTACCGCGCTTTTCTCCAACCCTCTTAGCATCGCCTTGGCGACGGATTCGAGGGGATCCGCCGCAAGTAAAGAGTCTCACTAGGCCCCGCCATTGAAACTACAGTAGTATGGGAAAGCGTTCCCTTAGTTTCAAGGCGTTCAAGAATACCGTAGGATTTTAGCCAGTAAAAGGCCGTTACACATTATTATCGCCGGGTTAGAAAATCTACAACTTTGACAAATACGATATTGCAACAGATTAAAAATATTCAAATGTAAAGTAGCGACATCTGTGGAGAAAGTCCGTAACACGTGCGATCTGTTGAAGTACAGTCGATAAACGGCCGCCGGCTCGCGTTAATCATCTGGAAAGTGAAAATGAACGGCACGCAGTTGAATATTAAATCCTGACACCTCGGTTGGTTATTAACAAGTTTCCCTTGCAATTTATTAGACGCCTTCGTTTGCATTGCGAACTGTTGATTTCTTACCAATGTTTTAAAAGATTTCTTGTATGTGTGCAAAAATTTGAATTGACAATCGTGTTGGGATAAAAATTCATCATCATCATCATCATCGATTCAGACGCAAGAAGTTCACTGCTGGACATAGGCCTCCTTCATAGATGAGAGTGGTAGAGTAGTAGATGCCAGTAGGTGAAAGTAGTAGAAGCCACTGTCTTCTCCAAAATTTCGACTTCAAAACCTTAAGGCCATACTGAGCTTTTTTTCTGCACGCTTTTTGGCCTGTTCACTGCTAGTTCAATACCAGCTTTATTGTCACTATTACGCGTTTTAATTCAATATACTTTTTACGCGATAAAAAAAAAAAAAAACAAAAATAGCTTTATTTAACACGCGTAGTTTCCACACAAAAGACTTATTGATAATATCGAGCCAAGAGATACATATAACTTGTAGCTTGTAACTTGTAGCTCAGTAGTGGACTCCCTATGTACTTTTTAGTATAATTATCACAGTTGGTTTCACCATGATATTATTCTTTTGAGCAGCTGACAGCAAGCAACCGATAGACAAGAGGAACAACGATGCCCGTCCGCGATCAAACCCAATTCCAAGCAAGAGCTCGACCCTCAGGTCCTGGCTCGAAGACTCCTGGCTCCGCCCGCCCGCTGGTATCCTGGTACCGCTTAGACCTAACGCACTCAAACGCGCCCTCGACGTTTGGAAGGATCTTACAGCTGCGGAGGCTTTGAAAATGACTGACATCGTTATCGTTGGCTTCGATTCAAACGGTAAGTGAACCGAAACCGCTGTACCGCGCCTTCTCCTCCTTTATACTCCAGCTACAAAATATTTGTAGGTTCGTATTCGTTGATTCATTTCAGATTCCTGGTCAAATATATATATTTTACATAATAAGGTGTGCCACAATCCCACACTTTTAAATATAGCTTCCTTTTTATTCTAAAACAATGCAATAAGAGATATTAAAAGTTTAAACTATTTTTTTATCTGTAACCATACCTAAAAGATTTATTGAAGATTTTTTTGCCCTAACCTTAAACGTAAAATTACAACGACGCAAGTTTTTGGTCAATTAATTAATGTAACATATTTCACTGTCACTTTATATATTGGTGATTGGAAATAAAAAAATGGGTGTAAAAGTTTTAATACTTTTTACTGGCTAATTGATGTTCCGGGGTATTTTACGAAATCAACGGTCAATATTTTAGTCACTCGAATTCGGATTTCTACTCTCGATTCTTTGATACTACAAACGTTATGTATGTATATATATATATATATAAAACTTTATTAGTTTATATATAATATATGAAAATAACGTTTGTCGTATCGAAGAAGGAAGGTTAGACACATCGCACAAAATATTTTGAAATACAAAATTTTACATAGAACTCAAAATTTCGAAGTTTAAGAACCCATGCATTTTAATAAAGTAGTATATAGTTCAAGTAATACATCAGCACAGTGCGAGGTCAACAAATCGTTGTACTTGTCGGAATCCAGCCCTGTCGTCCTTCAGCATCTCCGGATGGATCCAAATGTCAAGTGGGACGTGGGAGACCCGCGCCGTCCAGTTTGTGACGCGTGTGTTCTTTACAAAACAAAGGGCAAAGGGCGAGTTGAAAATTCACCATCCACTATTCATAAAGTTGAACTATCATCATAGCATTTCCTGATATAGGATTGTTAAACATATATCATCTCGATATCTATGGAACCATAATGCATAGAGGATTTAAATTTGGTAGTAATATTCATTTCGCCTAGTAGTGTTGAACTAAAAACAGGAATATTCATTTCGCCTAGTAGTGCTGAACTAAAAACGAATTTCACAAAATTCTTTCCACAAGAGAAATTGTGGGATTCATTATAAAAAAATATTTTTTTATTAAAAATATCGATCGTGTAGGTTGGCCTCATATGGCCAGAATTTATGAATATTTTTTGTCGCATTAAAGATTACCAAAGATAGTTTTTTTTTTTTTAAATAACGCCCACTAAAGGCAACATGGGTCAAGCGAAGCGGCTGGGAAACAGCTAGTAACATATATATGAATGTGTGTCTGTGTATTTATAATAAATTTTGGTACCATATATTTTTTTCCTTGATTCAAATGTTTTACAGTTAAATACCTGTTAATTTACGCTATTAAAAGTGTTGTTTTGTATTACTTTCCTCGAATTACTTCAATTTTTTGTATAAAGAACATCGACACGTTTGGCGATTGATTTATAATTACATATATATACTAGCTAAATCTCCCGCCTGCTTCGCAAACACAATGTAAGCTCACTCAACTTTACGTGATGGTCTAATTTTATAAAATCCGTTCTTAGCTGACATCTGCTCGAGGAATGAAATATTATTTCCAAATATCAAGCCTCTTAGCGTTATATTTCCAGATATATCGTGATGAGCCTGTGCATAAATGGAAATGTCCTTTATAAAATAGATGAGATGCCTGTGTCGTTATCATTGTAGTGAATCTGAAGGATGTACAGCATGCGCATAGGGTTTTATGTTTATCCCAACAGTGGGTAAATTATAGGAATACCAACAAGCTCACGCATAAAACATAACGGTATATTAAAAACTTGATTTCAAATTATGTAACCTAATTATGGTCTTCGAACAGGTCTCCAAATATATTGATATAAAAATTAATATGTACGTAAAAAACTGTAAAATCGCGATCCGCACATATCCGGTGCTTTTATGGAATTACGGTACATTCGTATGATGCAAGGGCATGAGGGTAACTGAGACCATAACACGTTTTTCTTATTGCATCTCATTAACTTCAGTCAAGTCGAATTTGATGCGATTTTTTAAAATCACCCGCAAGTGCATTGAACCTCAAGTCATGTCGACCTATAACACTTTATTATATACGTAAATAATTAAAGGCATGTACACGTTATGCAAGAGGCGATGAAAGACAATTCCATATCATACTAGCTGATCCCGCAAACGTTGTTTTGCAAAAAAAAATTAAAGTTTTTAATTAACAAATGTAAGATAAGGGTTGATCGTAGAGGGTGAAAATTTAGGTTTGTATGTATTTTTGTATGCTGTATCATAATAAAATAAAAACCAAAAAAATTGTCTAAAAAATTAAAAATAAAATTTAGGGGTGGACCACCCTTATCACTTAGGGGTATGGAAAATAGATAGTAGCCGATTCTTAGACATACTGAATACGCATGTAAAATTTGGTAAAAATCGGTCAAGCCGTTTCGGAGGAGTTCAAGTTCGAACACCGTGACACGAGAATTTTATATATTAGATTTATACAAAGAGTATTTCAAATCGTGTTCTATTTACAATTTTGACCTAAACACAATGACAGCGACTATCTCACATTTGGCTTCCGGATTCAAATAAGCGTTAAAATTTGAATTCGAGCGCTCAAGAATATTTTAACTCTTAACCCTTAATAGCCTGATTTACGAAAGTGATTTTTTTTAATATTACTGTGTTTGCTTGAGGGTCTAGATGAAGGGAAAAATATATTTTTTTAAAATTTCGTTGGAAAGAATATTACACAACATTAAAATACGTACAGCTAACCTATAAAAAAACTAGTAGTAATGTGAACATTCGGTTTAAATGATTGGTATCAAAATTGAAACTCTAGGCTATTAAGGGTTAAAATGTGTTGTGGCCGTAGTATTAAGCCGGTAAAACGAAACATTCTCTCGTGAGCGCAATAGGTACAACTTTCGCGTTCTTTTAAGAGGAGATGAGAGATATTTACCAGAGACAGGACTACGTGGGCAGTCGGCGCTGGTGGAGAAGCGAATGTGTCGGTGCATCGTGGGTAGTTTTAATTGGTGCAATTGCATCATATCCTGTCCTTGCACAAGACAAACCACGTGAAAGCATTTCTTTCACGTAAAACCATATCATTGAATACGAATACAGTGCTTACAATGAAATAGCTAAAGGTAAATAACCCACGAGGGACAATCCCGATCTAGGATCTATCTTGTAAACCAGGGGTGAGCAACCTTTTTTGGTCGGAGGGCCGCAGTTTCAAAAACAGTGGGCCATGAAAAAAAAAGTATATATTTAAGGTTCAAACCATGTTCTAAACGTCATTTATTTTCGTAATCAACCGATTTACAACTAGATAGATACTTTTATTATCTTTAAAGCCTTGATTCTAGCATTTTTTTTAATACAAAAATATATTAAAATTTACTTGCATCGAGGGCCGCATGCGGCTCGCGGGCGGCGGGTGTCTTATCCCTGTTGTAAACTATTGTGACCGTTAACTACACGAAAGGTAGTTCACTGCAAGGCCTATGCCTCCTCCCAAAGATGGCCACAATGACTGGTCTTGGGTTGACTTGGTCCAGCGACTATCCGCGAGCTTTACTACGTAGAAGGTCCTCTTAGAGCGGACCCTGACCACGCTGCGTATACCGGCTCATACCATTCGAGAACCTTTCAGCCGCAACAGCTGTCGGCTGCGATAACCATGTGCCACGCCCACTTCTACTCCAGAAGACCAATTCTTCGAAATACGTCCGTGAGTTTAGTTCTTCTGCGGACCTCCTCATTTCTAATTCAGTTTCGCTGCAAAAGTCCGAGCAATACCCCCTCCACCGCTCTTTGGGTGACCTCTAGCTTGCCATGAGGTCCATCGTGAGCGACCACGTCTGGGATCCGTATGTCATTACTGACAATACCTAATCGACCTAAAAGCTTGGCGGCCACTGCGAGGCTTTATACAATATATCGAATCAAAACACTTGGGGCAGCCCTCTGCTTAAGTCACTGTAAAGAGGTTTGGTAACAGTTAATAGTTTTAAACTGGTGCAACTGTCGATGACTAGGAGATGGATTAGGCAATGGACTATGAGCATTACAATATAGTCGACCTGTGCCTAGAGAAATCACAAATGAAATATCTACTACTGAATATAATTTGTTGATTATTAGTAACAAAAATTACTACATATGGACACGCTATACTTTAGTAGTAATAAATTAGTCATACTAATTAAAATTCCTCTGGAAATGTCACACGTATGAGGGCTCAATGAGAGGTTTGGTGGTGCAAGGCATAGTGGAAAATATTCTCACTCCGGAAAACAGAGCTACATGGCGAAACACAGCGATACGACCACGATCACTCCGACATGAGTTCAAGACTGGGAAAAAGAGAACTTTTTGAAGGATGGATGAATTTTTGCTAGGTTAAAAGGGGCCATTAAAGAAAAACTCAATTTGATTTTTCTGTAGGTTCGAGTGGTTTTGGCTGAGAGAAACCCTAATAGATTTATTTTAAGTTTAAGTATTTTATATCAAAGAAGGTCAAAGTCATTTACCCTATCTTAAGTTTACTAAGAGTTTTTTTTCGCACCAGATTGCGTTAAGAACTCACGAAGTTTTATTTAAAAATGAAAGATGTCATCATAAAATCAAAAATCATAAGCTCAAATTGATTCTAATTTCTATCAAATTCAGCGCTACTTCCGCTGATATTTACTCTCCAATGAGTGCTTGTAGCCCAGCGGTAGAAGACTGAGACTTGCGGATCGTTAGTCGCGGGTTCGATGTCCGGAATACAATCTTATATAATTAACACTTATTTTATAGGGTTGCCACAACTCACAAAAAGTTTTACCGAGGATCGGCAACCGTCCACTATGTACCATATTACTACACTACGATCACCAACCAGTCTGCCAAGCGTAGTATGGTATATTCCAACATAGATATAATAGGAGAAGGCTTCGAAGAATGTAAATAAATGTATTATTACTCTATGAATAAAGATAAAATATTTCTTATAAATCCTTTTTAACGATACAACTGGACGATACGCGAAAGTATTGCCAGATGTTGTGAGCAAAGCGATAATAAAATATATAAATTATCGATGACAAGTAAATTCATCGACTGCGATGCACGGCATCCATTGCGTCACCGCTTGATGTCACTTTTGTGGCCTGCCACATATTTACGGCAATGGAATTGAGTTACGAAAAGTTTTCACGCAATCGCTTAATACCGTTACATTGTTATTTGACCATATTTGGACGCAAGCGGCCGTAAGTTCAATTTAAGTTTTTTTTTAACAACTTAATGACAAAATGATTGTCTGCCACTACGATTATTTCATATACAAAAATAAATATAATGCGTGATGTGGTTGACATGTTTAAATTATTTTGGTTCCACGATAGTCGATAGAGCGTCGGTTCTATTCTTTTTACTATTCCTCGAGTCGGAATGATAAACGCGTACTAAAAGTCCAATCGAAGGTTTAGTTTAATAACACGCACAAAACCTCATCCTACGCCTGGTCACTCCTGGATCCCCAGGATATCAGCCCTTGCCACTGCTTCTAGCACGGCCGCCTCATCATCTTTACACGCCTTTCTATTTGATACTTCTTTTTTTCCATCCCTATTCATGTGGGAACAAGGTATTTTTTCTCATTTATTTTTTCACATTCCAATTTTATTTCCGTGCTCTTCATTCGTGCATCACATTATCTATATTTCCGTTCTTTCACTCTACAATTCTATTTTTCTCTTCTATCTCTTTCTATTATATCTATTCCATTAATCCATCCCCAATTACTGCAATATGGTGATTATTTACAATTTTCTCAGATTATTGGCATTTGACACTTCAACGGACAGGTCTTTAATGTAAAGTATCCTAGGAAGCCTCCTCGACCATGACTAAACAAGGTTTAAGTTTTTTCGATCCATGGGTGAAGATGTGAAGATGAAGCAGTGAGGTCACTCAACTCGAGTATTATAATAATATCTCAACACATTAAGGACCGTAAAGAAATCTGTAAGACATACGCCTGGGCCTGCACGTTTTGTAACAAACGTAAACGTACTAAAATAATCATAACATTGTTATTTATGAAGCAATTTTTGTGAAAATTTCAAGTAATGTACAAAAGGATGCAAAGTAGGTATTAATGTAAAAAGGTTTTTGTTTAATTATTTGGATAACTTTATTACTTAAAAAATTAATTCGTATGAAATTTTTATATATTAGATATTAAATGCATAATGTTTTGTACATTATGCATTTAGGTATTATAAAAAATGTTCTATAATATTAGGGGGACCCGAAAGTAATGTCGTTTCTGTCGACATATTTTACAGAAAAACAGATTGATTTTTACCTCTCCGGCATTGATTTGTACGAGTATGCTAGACAGCAAAAGGTTGTTGATAAAGAAACTTTTTAAAAATGTAATCGTGTGAATTTGACTTAAGAAAGCGACATTACTTTCCGGTCCTAATATTATTATAACATTTCACTTAAAAATTTGTTTAATCGAATTTTCGAGTACTTTTTTAAAATACGATGTGTGAAATATTTTTGAAGTACAAAATACAAAATTACATATACATCTTGATTACCTACCTTCTTTTGCCATGAGCGGCAAAAACTCTGCGGGGTGAATACTTAAATACATAGAATACAATGTATCAAAGTATGTAATATCTAAAGATAGTGTGTAGAAAACAGGGGTCATTTCGTGATACATCCGTAACAGACGTCGAACTGACTGAACAGAGCGGTCGATACTCCCCCGTCTCGCCGCGCGCATACCTAAGGCGCGGTAATTCCGCATTAACCCCTTCCACTCCAATGTCGAGTGTCACTCGACACTGATTTTGTTCCACACGCTCCACTGTCGAGTGATACTCGACATGGTGTAATACTTCTTTTTGCGGAAAATTTTAAAATAGGAAAGATTTTTGTAACTAAAATGTTTGAATCACGAATGAATGAAACATATTCTAGAATCGCAAGATACTATAATTCAATTCAATTTTATCGATGCTACATAACAGCCTTGGAGTGGAAAGGGTTAAAGAATATATCGTGAATCCATTATATAATACTATCACGATGAAACTAATATTAATACATAAAGGCTTAACACGAGTCCGAAACAGGTACCAATTACAAGAACTATAGGGCCTCTCATTATCTATAGAATATAAACCGCAAATTAATATGAAATACGCGATAACGGTCCACTGGTTACATCCATTTACATAAGATCGTGACAAATGAGGAGAGACCACTCAGTTAAATATTCAATTAACATAAAACAATAATAATAAACAACACGATAAGCGTTCGATGCGCGCAAACATCGATTTGCAAAGTCAAAGGAACGGTAATAAAAAAATAATGCGGTAATAATATAACATTGAATTAGAAACGTAGAGATCCGTAAACGATCGAAAGTAACCGCCCAGCGAATTAGAAAGCTGAATTGACAGTGGAGCCTGCCCGAAAAGCAGCCTGAAACGCAACGTAAGTCCTCTGTGCATTTTGGCGATCTTATTATAAAGGCTTTTACAATAAACTCAACTCTAATACGTTCTAATTATCAATAAATTCAAAAAGTTAATCCTATAAATACCAGGCAAAAATTTTAAAAATTGCGTGATTATCCAGTGCGAAAGATTTCACAAAATCAGTAACCCATTTGTCGACAAATGCGTACATTTTTACATTTATTTTCCTGTAATATCTCAGAAATGAGGATTTCCGCAGAAAAATCAATGTCATCGCGGTATCGTCTTCGAAAAGCTAACTACTCTTTCATGCGTCTTGGGATATGCGCATTTATCATCGGGCTGGCGGGCGGTGCACTTTATTGCACGACTACTGCTGCATGGCGGTAGTAGCTATATATTGGTCCTTTTCTTACTTATATATAATCAAGTTCCACGACATATCTCAGACCTTGCTTTTTTAGTTCTAAACCTAAAATTAAAATATATTAATAATATTTTTTTTATTAACATTCAAGAGTTTTTAATCGATCGAAATGTGTAGAACTTGGTTTGTGGAGTTCGGTTCAAAATTATTTTAAATTGAATTTAAAAGACGACTGTTGACTTTTTGGACGGCTCGTCTCAGCGGATCAGCGTTCCTGGCCGGTGGTAACATACTACTTGTAATGTTAAAATCAACAGATTCAAAAGCGCTTGTAAAAATTTACTTGAATAAAGATATTCTGGAATTAGAAGTTGTAGCTTGTATGAGTAGCATTGGGGCCGATGGCGTGGTTAACATACTGGAAAGTCACAGGAGGAACAAGAAGAATGCCTCAGAAAGATCACAAAATGAATTTAAAGAGTCCATCCTCTAAAAGCCTTAAGAAAATTCCTTTACATATAAATAGAGCATTTTTATATTTTTAATTTTATTGCAACTAATCATTATAATTACTAGTATAAGAGATATCCATGAATATGTTCACAAATATAAACCTGACTTTTGTTGCTGCTCTCAAACCAACATTTGTCAGTCACCAAAATATCTCAAATTAAACAATATCATTATTGTAGCGTAATTTGATTCAGGTTTCTACTATTGCTTTTAATCGTTCTCTTCTGGTATCCATAGTGTTCCAAAGTGAAACATTATAATATTAATGAAAGGAATAAACAGAGTTTCGGACTTTACTATAATACCAGTCTTATTTAAACGGTTTTTTTAGTTCGACCCGTACGGAATTTATTTATTTATTTGGGTCAAAATTAGAAATGGAAATTTAAGCACCTTCCTGTTGTCAGATCAATCTGAAATTTGGTACACACATTTAATTTAGATGACAATACAATATAATAAAATCAATAACATTATAATCTAAGATGGTCGCCGATACAAAATGGCGGATTACATATTTTTCCTTAACCCCCTCAATATGGGTATCAAATGAAAGAGCTACACTAGTAAAACACGATGATTATGTCAAAATTTAAAATTTAAGATGGACGCCGTTCCAATATGGCGGACTAGGTACATATTTTTCCACAACCACCACAATATGGGTTTCAAATAAAACCGTTTAACTTAAAAGTTTTTTTACCGATTTTTATTCCTGTTATTGATCCAAAAACAATTGTACATTCTCAGACATTTTACCACTAAGAGAACCAGATATTAATTGTCCTCGTTTCAGCCGATAGACACTCACTACAAGGTATAGGTCTCTCCCAAAGGTTTTCTACTAGATGATATACCATAATCACCACGGCTAGCAGGCGGGTTTACGATAGCAGTTTGGTAATATGGTACGCAGAGGATGTTGCACCCATTCTGGAACCTTGTTTGTGATCAATGGCATTCCTATCTGATTAAAGCCCAAAGTGTTAATAATATAAGGTTGTATTTCGGGAATCGATCTCGCGACCCACGATCGCAAGTCTCGCTCCACTACCGCCGGGACATTTATAATTACATTCATTTGCAATCAAGTAATTTACATACCACATAGTATCACAGCGTCGTAATTATCAACACGAAACATTTAAAATTATTGTAAAATATTTACATCATGTCTCAGACTGCGGATACGCCTTACCTGAAACAATTAAGGAAATACACCATTAAATTACTTAATTTACTTTCATTTTATTTTATTACAAGTCCTGCAAAAGGATAATAGTAAATAATAAAAATATTTATTTATGTAAATATTAGTACAAAGTTCGGAAGGCCAAAGGGTCTTTAAAACAGTTGATACTAGTCAGTGGTGGACCCAGCGGCATGGAACTGGATCCCGAGCATAGCCTCGTTGAGCAACTTTGAACCTACCAGTGTCGACCAGACAGATAACATTTTAATAGTAACATGTAATATAGTTTTATCTTAAGACACTAAGGAGGAATGAAAGTTATTGTAAAGAAGGAAAGAATAAAAAACGTTAAGCACAAAAGATTTGTAAGGAAATTAATTAAAAATACAATATAAATGAAGTCTGTATGTGTCCCTGTCCACCCATAATAGGGGTGAAACGTAGGACCCTAGGGGTCAAAGCACTTGGAGATATATCGCAAAACTTTCCGAAATTACCACATTAATTGACAAGATCTAAAACTAAATATTTTTTTGGTGATAAAGTTACAATATAATATCTACAAAGCCATTGAATCAATTGTTACCTTCACAAGCAAAATCTGCGATGTTTTTTTATGATCCCATTATTTTGACATAATGGCATGGTATGCCACGGTTAGATTTTCCATTCAGGCCGAGTGGGACGTATGCGACCCACACTTTCAAAAATAAATAGTCTAAGACGTATGCTTTACACTTTTACAATACTGCAAAGCTATAATTAGCGGAAATAAGTTATAAATTTGAATATGCATTACGTACGCGCATGCGTGATGTGAAGTTATCTATATTCGAACTTAAAATTCATTTTTAAGAATCCTTTGTTTTTCAATGAGAACTGCAAATGGCCTGAAAGTGCAGCGGGGGTCATATACACGTCCAACATGGCATAGAATATATTAAGGACACATCTCTCGTATTACCAACATCATAACTTACTCTTTGTAATACAATAAAATTTTTAATGATTTTGATACAAATTATTTATCATATTTCGATAAAAAAAAATTATTGAAAAATTGTTTATTGCCAAAAGTGGTTATATATTTGATGACATGTTAACAGGTGGTCGTTATAACAAGATGTCGATATATAAACCAGCGTAAGGTCAACTGGAAGGTCGTTACGAGATTAATATTTTGAAAAATATCGTAAACGACTATTTGAAACGTTTTATGATGCTAATAATTGACAAGTAATTGCGGGTAATAAAAGTTTTAATGCCCACAACACAGTGTAGCGCCTCGCTGTACCGCATCCGTATATATCAAAACATTTATAACGTGCTTGCATCATCCTTACGTCACAACCAATGCATTAATTCTATCTTGCGAGTCCCTCGTTTGATTCTCAGCAAACGTACTGTTTAAATTCTACACAGCACTGTAAGAAACAAGGCAAGAAGAACTTGTGCGTGTATTCATCATCATTTGATCAGTGAAACGCCCACAGATGGGCACAGGTCTGCCCATTGATTTCTAATATAACCGAATGAAAGAGGCCCGCACTCAGCGCTTTCCTTCAACCTTAATGAGATCTTCTGTTCACATATGGCAGATATATGTAAAAAACGAAAAAAAGGAATAACTATTCTATTTTACTTCTTTCCTACAACCCTACTTTTTAAAAAACCTTAATAAGGATCATATTTTTGTGATACATTAACATCCTCCAATAACCATAAGTTACTAACTTATTTCATTGCTACATGTTTATCCAAATCAATACAGACTGATAATATATATATATATATATATATATATATATATATATATATATATATATACACACATATGTGTGTATATATATATATATATATTCTAAATGTATGCATATCATTCGACGTTTCAGCCCATGGATACCTACTGCAAGGCATAAGCCTTTCCAAAGATATATATATGAGGGGGAGGGGGGAATAAACCATAATCTGATCGCAGCGTGATATAATGATATGCAGAGGAGGTTGCTACCCATCCTTTGGAAACTTATTTGTGAGCGATGCTAATGCTAATAAATAAACGCACAAAGTATGAATAACATTGTATCCTGGGAATAGAACCCGCGAATGGCGATCACAAACCTCACCTACCGCTATTTATTTTTACACTTATTTTCTTGCATTTTAAAAAATCTTTTTTTTTACATTATATTACAAATCTTTTTCTTTGAAACCGACTTTAATAAACACGTCAAACCTTTAGTTAAGTCTTTAGTACTCAATCCATGAAGCAATATGTATATTTATACTCTCAAATTTTTATGATAATATACTATACTTTAGAAGGAAAAAGGAACGTGTAACCTGATTATGCTTAGAAGTAGACGTGGCTGTCTTTATAGAAACTAGTGTATGCTTTTAAAGCTAAAGAAAAAATTCATTTATTCAACATTGGAACTTTTAACAAATTTTTGTTGATCATCAACTTATTATCTATTTATGTTTTTAAAACATTTAATTTTTGACTTTACCCTGCTTCAGTATTAAATAGTTGTGGAGAAGAAGCAGAACGATATTCCAGATAACTTAGAAACCAGGTGATATCGCTTTAATACGAATATCAAGATAAACTTTGGTGGTGGTTATAGGCCGGCGTGACCCGCAGCTGGTAGAAGAAAGATTCAATAGTGGCAAATACCTTTCCAACTGTCTTATGTAAAGTAAACAAAAAGAAATTAAATATATTGTAAACAAAACATTGGTACGAATTAGAATAGGTAGAAATAGGTAGTAAATACTAGCAATTGTAAACATCACGTACGCCGGCTACCAAAACACGCAAAAAAAAAACAATCTAAAATTTCAAATGTGTCTGACCTTGGTCAGTGAATGTGAGAGGTGGTTCAAGTAAATCGACACCGAAACGGTCTAGTTAACGTAGGCAGACCGGGCAGAAAAACGGATCCACTTGGATCTGGTAGTGCACAATTCATAACTAAAGCTCATCGACAGATCAACGAACAACTACCAAGACAGCATTCCTCTAGAAGATGCTATGGCATTCAATGGCTGGACGCGGGCAGCACAATACCGCGAATCCTCGGAATCTTTGGGGGACGTAGGAGTAAGGCATAGGCTTGCAATGGATATCTGTCGGATTACATGATTAACCTGTGATACATTTCGACGTCTTTCATTCTTTGAAACTATCTTTTCTTTAAAATGAGCAAGTCTGTAAATAGTTGTATGATTAAATAAAAATTAAAGCCATTAGCGAAAGAATAGATTTCTCTCTAATTGTATATTATATACGACGTGGGTAGGCCTCCGTTAGCAGACGGCTTTGGGGGTGAAGGCTATACTTTGGGCGTCTATCAGCTGAAACAATGATAACGAGGACTTTGTTCTTCTCGCAAATCTGAGGTCGTTCTTTTCTTGTCTAAAGCAGAACGCTTCAAATGTTAATACACTTTAGAATAAACTTCCTTTCGGAATTTAAAAGTGAGTAAACAGTTTAAAAAGTTTGGAAACCATTGATGGGGGAATCAACGTAACTTATCTGTTATTGTATATTATAGAATATATGTACATATAATCCTATTCATATATGTGTAAACTGTATATTAGATAATAAGTATAGTATTTATCATGTAAATATAAAAAACAGTGTTCGGTTATAGAATTTGTATTTCAAATTTCAATGTAAGAAAAGTACTACAAATACTTATTTCAATTGGAATTAAAAAGAAGAATTGTACGGATTTCATTGCTTAAACATTATTTTTGTCTGAATGCTGACAATCACTTCGGAAATACTCTTGGAATCTGATATCGGTATTTCGTTTCTCTTGATGTAGAAGTATTCGTTAGATATCATTAATGTCGCGAAAGATATTTTCTTTAAGCACTAAGATGGTATCTGGTTTAATTTCTTAAGCTTTACCCATCAGATACCCCCTCAAAATGTCCTTTCTGGCCAGAGGATATCACCACAACGTCTTATCGTCTTCAAGGAAAAACATAGTATTTTATATTATTTTTAATCATATTTACTCACCTGCCATTACAATGGAAAAGCAAAATAGTAAACAAATAAATAGTATATTCGAATCCTCTGGATTTCAACTCATAAATTTGAACCAGTTATTAAACCTAATAGCGTACAAACATGATTATTTAAATTTCGCATGCTTTCCGGTGCAAATTAGACAATACTTTTAAATGACAATTGCTCTTTGCACGGTGGCATTTATGGCTTTACATAGCTTTTTACATGTTTGAGGTGAATATCACTCAAAATTTCATTCTTTACTTTACGCCTTCACTTCTTTACTGTATCCAAAACTTTAGACTTCCTCTAGTGAGACAGCGTTATCCTTTTGATATTTTATCGCACCGGGAAGTTGCCGGAAGCAGATTAACAAGATAATTTCTTTGCCTATTCTTAAATTTGTTGACTATATTGTCCACAAAGTTCTAGAAGGTCTTGCTTCCACTGTCTCTGATAGTATTACTCTGTAAAGCAGTCCTTTACCACCTTGTTTGGGCGATGCCTCCCCTTTGCCTTTCCCAAATTCTTACTCCCCCTAATGTAACATATATAATTTTAAATTAAAACGAAGTGAAATTTTTATATTAAACTCGTGTAGAGTCCACTTTAAAATTGCCCACCTGAACAATCAAAATGCCCTTTTATGGGACGTGGGCCCCACGTTGGGAAACAACGCTTTAAGGTGATAGCCCTGAGCGCGAACGCATACTTCCCTTACGTCACTAAGAACGCGCTAAGAATTCATTTCCTCGTTCGGGATTTTGATTACAATCATGCCTATAAATGTAAACTAATTGATTTATTTAACATGCGTTTATCTTGGCAGGTATCAACTGGAGATCCAGGCACAACCTTCAGGCGAGTGGCTCGGGAGGTGATCGGACGGTCACTGAAGCATTGTCCAAGCTTATACTTAAATACCAGGTAAACATAAACCGACAGAGTTTAAGCATACATCAGTGGCGTAGCTAGGGGGTGGCAAGAGGGGCGGTCGCCCTAGGGCACCACGGGCAAGGGGGGCACCCAAATTGAAAATATTTTTTTTGATGAACAAAAAAATGTTAAAAGAAAAATGAAAACCACGAGTTTAACTAGCGATGTCAGAGTTCAGATCTCCAGTGGGGCCTTTTTTGCCAAAAATGACATATTCATCAGATTAGTGGGGCCCTAAGAACATTTACAAATTTAATATATGCCGAAACTGGTTCGGTTCGTTAGTCAGAGATTGTTATTAATTTTTTTTTTTTGGGATTTGGTATCTTTTGTGGCCCCAAAATAAAAAATCAAGAATTTAATGAAATAGGCCAAGAATTTATTAAAATAGGAAACTAGCCGCATATATTTATTGAAAACGAAACGGTTTGCAGCTATTTCAATAGACCTAAATCATTTGTTTTAACGCAAACAGTCTTGAAGACTTTCCATAAACATTCGATATTTTGTGTATGAATTATTAAATCGTTAGGGTCAACAAAGTGTAGATTGTGGTGACTGTTTCGCGACGTAAACGTTTGAACTTAATTGGTTGTATCACCTCTAATTATAAGTCACTATTTGGATACCGAATTAACATGTACTTTAACAAAATATAAACAATCTACAGTACGATGTCTATGTGTTACTTTCAGAGCACTATTCTCAGTGTATATGCAAATTGCCCAAATTATCCATATTTTCTCGTTTTGTAATATTCGTTTATGTTCATTTATTTTTTGCATGTAGGGGTTGGTCCACCTCCACAATCGTATCAAACGGCCCAAATTTATCGAAATAAGTATTAAAAAAACCATAATCGAATTTATTAAAAAATATATAGATTATACCAAGGCTTCTAAAACTGAGTTTCGGACCCTCTAACGTGTCTTCTGAAAATTTTAGAGGGTCGCGAGATTTCGAAAATAAGAATTTCTATAAGACTTTTTATTTTTTATTTTTTTGGAAGGGGTCGCCAAGGAATCTTTTATTGAATGGGGTCGCGAAAAACTTATAAACCGAAAGGGTATCGCGAGTTAAATAATTTGAGAAGCCATGAATTATACCATAAATCGCAGACCTGCTAACATCTGTTTCATCCGAAATATACTTCATTTTCATGCCTAAACAATTTATATATAAAATGCGCATAGTGGCCGAAATCGCCATATGTTAATTTTCGAAATTGTGTTATAAAATAGAGGAGTCTTTTTCTACATGTTTTCTGTGAACACCTCATTCGTCCGTCAATAGCGTGGCGAATCTTCCCTTTTCAATATGCGTGGGTCAGCCGCATTCACAATATTTTACAGAAACATTTACTAGTCGGAGTTGGTCATCAGGTTCAAATGCAGGATGCATCGTTCGGTTTATATTATTTTTAAAATTTCGACTAATTTTTTTTTACAAGGTAATTTTTTCGTTTTATTTTTGGGACCCTCTTCCCAAAGCTACCAACGTCCGTTTTTTTAATCCTTTAAGATAACTAAATATGTGTTTGTTAAAAGTTTTTCCTTCAAGATAGCACCTTATATTTTTTTGTAAATTTTGACCTTCAAGATAGCACCATATGGCGTTTTCAGAAAAAAAGATTCATTTGAAGAGAACACCATATGAAGTTTTAAAAAAACACCCCAAGAGAACACCATGTGGTCTTATGTGCGTGAAAATTTTTAAACTCAGTAAAAAAATGGGGGGGGGGGGCACCTGACCACAATTTTGCCAGGGGTTTGAAATTGTGAAATTGATCACAAAAAAAATGCTGGGGCTTGGTGTGTGCTCTTCCCAGTTCAGATAGCATATCAAATTCTAACTTCCACAGGTCACTGTAAATTATTAAAATACGTATAACTTAATATCACTTATAAAGTTAGAAGGTAAGCAACAACTTTATAAGTTGTATGTAAGACAAATCCGTTCTTACAAACATCTGTCGATGACACAGACATATGCGATCACGTTTAATTTGGCGTTAAATTTATTCACAATACAAAGTGTGTACAGACGCATATAAAATGTTTTACTGGTGCGATTGTCAACGTCGTGCCGTCATTGTTTGGGAACATCGGTGACAGACCACTGGAGGTCGTACACCCGAATTGCACGAACAGTTGAAACAGAATATGGGATAGTATCAACTTTAATGGAATCTGCAGTGTTGAAATATTCATGTGTAATAAAAATAGTTTAAGGTTAAAAATTTTTTGCTGACAAACTAATTACACATTCATAAAATATAAATTCTCTAGTGTAGTCTTCGTTTTGATATACACCAATACCTCACTTCACGTCCAAAAAAACACGACGCAAATTGAATTAAGATTTTCCATAGAAAACCATGCAAAGATCGAAGATAAGCTCCAAGGTTACGAAAATACTACTCTTTAAAAGGAAAATTGAACAAAGTAAACATTTAAAAAATAAAAATAATATAACTCTGCCAATAAACAAATTAGAAAAATATATACCTTTTTTGTAACCAGAAACAACTCGTTAAAATTTATATATATTTATTATTCTCTTTTAAAAAAAAGCACAATACACCACATTACAACACATTACTTAATTGAAATTGAACTCCAAAATTAGCAAAACAAAGTGAAAATAAAACTGTATTAAAATAGCTTTTGGAAAAAAAAGAAAATTTCAAAAAAAAATTAAAAACTGGAACCCAAAACATCGCAACCTCGAAAATCTAACGACGCACAGTGAAAATTAGTACTAAGCAGCAACGCAACTTCGAAAAAAACGCAAAACGAAGCGACGCAAATCGAGGTATTGGTGTACATTAAAAGTTGATTTTTATATAGTTTCAATTTTAAATGCACACATAACATAAAGGTTTAATAGTGTAGCATTATTTACCTATCACTAAGATTTAAAAACGAAATGCATATTTATTTTTCTATACGATGAGCATAAATATTATCATAACTACTATCTGTTAGACTTATAGATATATCAACTAACTTTCGCAGCAAAGAAATTTTAATAAAATAATAACATATTAGCTATTAAACATGTTATATATATACAGGCTGATTGATTATATTACTCTATATTAATATATGGTATAAACTGTTCAAACATCAATGTTTTCAGAATAACTAACGTAGCGAAAATATACTAAGGAGTAGCGTTTTCTATTTTCGGAGTACTAACAACTCAAATTAAAATGAGGTGTTGTTCACTATCTTTCCCTGCTGACTTATACTTTCTAAAGTTATTGGCCCTCCGCATACTAATAGGAAAAAAATTATACATATTTCAGAGTGCTCACTTTATATGGGTTAATTGAAAATAGATATAAAAGCTTTTTGCTCTGTACGAACGTAAACTTTTAAAGCTTTTACATGTACAACCAATAACCATGTACCTCCGCCTGACTTGCGATTGCAAAAGTGCTTTCCACTATAAGCCAACCCTACTAAATACATATCTGAATTTTCAATATCTGACCGCAGATTTGCCATTTCTTTTTTGTTTTTACATGTATAGCCAATAACCTTGTACATCCGTTTGACTCGTCCATTCGCGTCCTAAGCTGATACAAAAGTGCTTTCCATTATAAGGCAACACTAGTAAATCTATACCTGAAATATTGAATGCCTGACAGCAGATTCCTTCTTTACTTGTTTTTGCTTTTAAATCTATAACCAATAACCTTGTACATCCGCCTGACTGGCTCTTTCGCGTCTCAGGTGATTACAAAAGTGTTTTCCGCTCTAAGCCAACACTATTAAACATACATGGGAATGTAAAATATCTGACAGCAGGTTCGCCATTTTTTTGTTTTTGCTTTTACATGTATAACTTGTACATCCGTCCATTCGCGTCCTAAGCTGATACAAAAGTGCTTTCCGCTATAAGGCAACACTAGTAAATCTACACCTGAATATTGAATGCCTGACAGCAGATTCCTCCTTTACTTGTTTTTGTTTTTAAATCTACAAGCAATAACTTCCGCCTGACTCTTTCGCGTCTCAGGAGGTTACAAAAGTGCTTTCCACTCTAAGCCCACACTATTAAACATACATCTGAATGTTCAATATCTGACAGCAGATTTGTGATTTTCTTGTTTTTGCACCTATAACCATTATTTTATATCTATAATCACACTATATATTAAAAACAAATTCTTAACAATTGGCTCCTTTTATCGCTAATTCTCATAAGGTTTATAGAACAGAAAGCGGAGTATATTCTCTTATTTCCTACCGTTATTTGTGGCAGGGCGTTCGGACAGACGCTTCGCGCGATGGTACCATGAAGGCGTTGGCTTCCGCAGCCAAGCTGGTGCCGTACGACAGTGCGCTGTTCCTCATCACCGACAAGGAGGCTGGAGATCCACAGAAGCTGCCGCTTGCGTTGCGGGCGCTCATCGAGAAGAGACTAAAGGTTGTATTTTCGGCCACTGATCCTTGGTTATTTCCAACCTCCTTTTTCATCCTTCTCGATTTCTTTCATTCCTTTCCTTACTTCTTCCTTAACGTTTATACCATTACGTAGCATTATAATACGTTCTTTTTATGCATCCCTTTCCATCCTTCGCTACATTATAGAAAGCACTGCAAATACATTTACGTATTTATTTCCTTTTTCTTGAATTTTTAGTGATATATATATATATATATATATATATATATATATATATATATATATATATATATATATATATATATATATATATTTATATATTTACTTTGTTTTTTAGAGAGACTGAAGATTACCCAATGTCATCAAACTGCATATTATGTTTAAATCATTCTGAACCCTTTGGAGTTTGTCCTGAGGACCTCAAAGAGGGGACTGCGTTTGAAACCCTTGTAGCTTTAAGATGAATGATACCATCATAGGGGAGTTCAACCCGATTCTAGTTTGTGGCATTTTTTTTCATGTCGCACACAAATGGTCACTGTTAATGTCACTTTACTTATAATAATATTAATAAAAGAACATTATTTCCTCTCATTACTGAGGATTTAGCGTTATTTTGTTTACTTGACTATTTTAAGAAAACTTTACAAAGTAATAACTTAATGAACGTGATGTCGTAAGTAAAAATTAAGTAGCTAATTGCTTTCACGAATAATGTACCTAATTCTACATTTGTACCAAAAGCAATTTGAACACCCCCTGCAAGGTATACGCTTCCCCAAGGATATCTATAGGGGGATATACACAATCACTTCTCTTGGCAGACGGGTTTGAGATAGCAGTTTGGTAATATGGTACGCGGAAGACGCTGCTGCACATCCTCTGGAAATTCGCCAGCAGTGATAATCCTATATAATGAATGTACAAAGTGTGTGTTATAATAAGGTTGTATCCCAGGAATCGAACTCACGACCTACGATAAGTCTCAGCTAAAGTAATCAAATAAAGTTACTTGTGCTTAAAATCCAAGTAACGTAAAATGTCATACTGCGGGTTCCAAGCCTGTGACGCTCTAGGATGCCCCGCATGAGAGAACAATAAAAATTTTTCATGCATTTTAACGATTGAAAGGCTATTTTGAATTTTCTGCGTTACTATTGATGTGTTATTGCTATATTTTCATTGTTACTTATGTCACCTCTCTGTCATAATTAACTTCTACTAGTTGTTCATTTAAACCTTGCAGGGATCTAAAAATATGACTTATTTATGACAAATACCTTCATTATCTACTATAGTATTTGCATTTGATTTGTTTGAAGTTGTGCTGCTAGGCTTTGTGAAAAATTTTCGATGGTTGATCGTACCCCAGTTACATTGAAGACGTGCGTACGAAGAGAGACTATACTCGTGTATGTGTATAGTGTAGTGAATGAGGTGTAGTGTAAGTTATACGAAGCGAGGATTACTCGGCTATCGGCAACGACACCGGCCTCTCCTGACCGCCCTCGCTTGAACGCGGGCCTAAGGCTCTTACGATAACACTAATAATACGAAGCTTGGCCTGTGTTCCCTATTCAAAGCGCGTATTACTACTGTAATGTAGGAACACTGATTTAGGGAAACCAGTAAGTAATGTCGCTTTCTTAAGCTAAATTCACACGACTACATTTTTAACAAGTTTTTATTTCTAATCAACAATATGTTCACTTTCGTTATCAACAACCTTTTGCCATCTAGTATACAAATCAATCGATTTTTCTGTAAAATATGTCGACAGAAACGACATTACTTTCGGGTCCCCCTAATATTATAGAACATTTTTTTAATAATACCTAAATGCATAATGTTGTGCAATATATAAAAATTTCATACGAATTATTTTTTTACGTAATAAAGTTATTCTAATAATTAGAACCTTTTTTACATAAATACCTACATTGCATCTTTTTGCACATTTATTAAAAGTTTCACAAAAATTACTTCATAAATAACAAAAACAAGTTATGACGATTTTAGTACGTATACTTTTGTCACAAATCGTGCGGGCCCAGGTGTATGTCTTACAGATTTCTTTGCGGTCCTTAATGTGTTAAGATATATTTTTATTTCTAATTAACAAAATATTCACCATCGTTATCAAAACAACCTTTCGCCATCTAGTGTACAAATTTCCAATGCCGGAGCGGTAAAAATCAATCAGTTTTTCTGTAAAATATGTCGACAGAAACGACATTACTTTCCGGTCCCCCTAATATTTTGTACACGCCAACTCCAAAATACTGAAGGCCACAGTTGGTTCAAAACAGTGCCAATATTTGACTTTAAAAAGCCATTTAGATTGAAGAATGTCAAAGCGAGATATTAATTCCATATTCAAAATTAAGTTTAAAATGTTTTGCCACAGGTTTATACAATATGGACAGACCCTAGCCACCCGTCAGAGGAGTCGGAGCTGGCGTTGCAGGAACTAAGAAACGTTTCTTCCCACACTGAGGGAGACGTATTACCCTACTCCTTGCAAAATCCGGTAAGTTATCTATATTATATAGCTTGGGATGTAATGGATTATCCCTATTGCTGAATCAAAGATATTGCAATGACCACAAAAAAAGTTTGTCTTTTTTAAACCGTTTTATTTAGTTCGACCCGTACGGAATTTGTTTATTTGGGTCAAAATTAGAAATTGAAATTTAAGCACCTTCCCGTTGACAGATTGATGTGAAATTTAGTACACACATTTAATTTAGATGATAACACAATAAAATAAAATCAATAACATTATAAATCTAAGATGGCCGCCGATACAAAATGGCGGATTACATATTTTTCCTTAACCCCCTCAATATGAGTATCAAATGAAAGGGCTACACTAGTAAAACACGATGATTATGTCAAAATTTAAAATTCAAGATGGACGCCGTTCCAATATGGCGGACTAGGTACATATTTTTCCACAACCACCACAATATGGGTATCAAAAAACCGTTTAACTTAAAAGTTTTTTTAATGTATTTATTGTACGTTCTTTTCAAACTTGGACGCCTTTGAAACCACCTAGCTTTAACTTGAAGCTTTCTAGTATTTATTTATTTACTAAGCTCTACATTACATTTCATGACAAGTACAATCATTTGATATCTCAAGTGTTTAGTAGGGTTAGTTTTAATTTTCACAAATTTACGCTAATTTATATCACTGTTTTGTTTATAATGTAAGGTTAGCCTGGAGAGATATAAGCCTACTCCATCTTACTCCAGATTTCTCTATCTCAAGCTGATCATAACTTTCCCCCAACTCTCATGACGTCATCACTACCTTATGGTCGGTCTACCACTTGGTCTTTTCTTGTAAAAGGAGTCCAATTAGTATTAATTATATAACCTATCAGAAATAATTTGATTGTTCCAGGAGTTAGACAACAGTTTACCATCAGAGGCGGAGTTACAGCAGTGGGAGCCACTGGCTGAGCCGCTGCTGGGACCGCGAAGAGCACGACTGCGTCAGATCGAGGCGGATAGTTTTGATGTGAGTAATATAAACAAATTTACCGCAAAACCAACACCGAACTGTTTTAAAAAACAACAGACAGAATAAAAGTTAAATAGGAACGCGTACAAACATTAAATAAACGAAATGTAAAACGTTTGAATAATGAAGGAAGGTTATATTTCTTTAAAAACATCTTTACTCGTTTGACTCTTTACTGTAGACAGTATATTAACTAAGAAAAGGACCAATATTTAGCTACTTCCGCACATGCAGTGGTAGTCATGCGATAAAATGCACCGCCCGCCAGCCCGCTGATAAATGCGTATGCGGCAAACAATGCGAATCACACAACCGCCACCGCCAAATTACTCAACACGTGTTTCACCCCTCCACGGGGCATCTTCAGGAGTTATGTTACACCGATTAGTGCCAAACACAAAGTCTAAGTATATTAATGTTCAAATTTAACTCCGCTTTCTAAGAGGATCAATAATAATCTTTTACACAACTATGTCATATAATTCAAACGTAGTATAAATCAAAACATTTTTATTAATAAAGAGCGGAATATCCCATTTTGAACATCTTACTTTGACCTTTGCTTCTTTTCCCTCTCCACTCTTGCTGCTCTCATACTCAAATTTACCTATTTTGAATGCTTCACGTTCAAAATGTATCTATTTAAGAAACATTTTTCAAATCAGATCATAATAATTTCAACGTTAGGGCTTACCTTCCACCCCCTCCTTGTAGCTGCTCAATAAAAATTGCTGAAAGCGACTTTAATCCAGAGTCTTTGGATGACCTTAGCAAGAGCGGCCTGTCCACGTTGTGGGTGGACGTCCCGAACTGCGATTGCCGAGGTCTCCTCTCTAAATGCTTAAAATTCTAGCCTCCATCTCCCTTCTCAAATTGTTGCCACTTCAATTTGCCGTTAAGAAAATATGAACATCATTTCATCTCGAATTTCAGACTCTACTAGTGTGGAGGGGTGGCGGTGAAGCAATTTCTCTGGGTATTCCAGTGGAAGCTGGTGTGACAGCTCTGAGAGTTTTAATAGAAGGCGCCGTAGACCACGCCGCTCTTTTCCCGCCAAACGAAGGTAAGATAGAATCAATGTCTACACTTATCTATAATGAAAAAATAAACCTTTAATATACAACAACCTAACATTAAATTTAAAATTTGTCCAAATTAAATTCATTTACAAAAGACAAGTTTTTTCTTCTACAATTCGTTATTTTATGTATTTTGTTTATCAGCATCACATCGTTTCGTTACCAATTTCTCTGGTTACAAAGAAAAGCATGTTTTTTTTTATGAATTTAAGATGCTTTTCTAGATACTTACCAAGAAGAAACCTATTCACTCTCAACTTCAAATTTTCCAAGTTACAGTTAGCTGATAGGTTGTTCTATACGTTGGCTGTTCGCACTATAATAAAAGTATCAAAACGCTTAGGGCGAGTTGATCGGATTTCAACCGTGTATAGATATCGTCGGTATGTCATCTACAGCTCTAATGTTGGTCTGATCTCAATACAATGAAATTGTATCAAGTAGCGGCACAAACCGATGCTCCCTATGGAACCTTCAAGTTCCACATCCTGAAAAGAAGTTTAAGGCATGACTCTGTGTTTGGCACTAATCGGTGTAACATAACTCCTGAAGATGCCCCGTGGAGGGGAGAAACACGTGTTGAGTAATTTGGCGGTGGCGGTTGTGTGATTCGCATTGTTTGCCGCATACGCATTTATCAGCGAGCTAGCGGGCGGTGCATTTTATTGCACGACTACCACTGCATGTGCGGAAGTGGCTAAATATTGGTCCTTTTCTTACTTAGGATGGACTTCCGCGAGGTAACGCCTGATTTCATTAAATATTGAAGTTTAAGGCCAAGCGCCATCTGCACTCTGCCCCCCTCGGATCCACGGATTTTTGCAAATACCACTTGGGCAGAAATGTAAGCTAAGTCAAAAGAAAAATCACCCTTTTTTTCTACGATAATTGCATGAATCAATGCCGCCACAAATTAAAAAGCTACCAGCCACTAGTCATTGGTTACGATCTCTTAATTATAAATAACGTATTGTTCTTAATATCGTATTATGAGACAAAGCCTAGTCAGTTCGTATTCAAAAGGCGTTACCGGGGCCGAATGAAATGATCTTAGTCATATCGAGTACTTAAACAATAACACGACGGACAAACAAACAATCGAACATAAACATCAATAAGCAAAACGATAAATCATAACGCATTCATGGCTGAACCTATTAAGTTTTGCCTTAATATGACGGTTGAGATGGTGGTATACAGAAAACGTAAGCGCGTATACTTGATTCAGACAGTGATAAAAATAACTAAAATAAAAATGAACAATACGAAGTTAATATTTAATTGCCATCTATTCGAATATTTGTCGCTACGTTCAAAGTTGTAAACGAATATATATATCTGGAACAAACCGTCAGCTTGATAAGTTCAAACTCGAGAAACAGATAACTCTGAAACATCTCGTTGAAAACACTGCAATGCCTGAAGACAAAGGCCTTTGACCAGTATCTGTTGCCGGTGATAACTTATGGATCCTAGATGTGGTTGCTTCCGTTGGGTCTTATAAGAAGGCTCAAGGTAACCTAGAGAGCAATAGTGAAGATTACTAGGAGTATCCTCAGGAGATAGAATCAAATTAGGAGATAAGCAGAAGAATTAGGGTTTCCGTCGCAGCTTGAACTTCTCTTTTAAAGTAGGAGTGGGCGGAGCTCATTCCCCATGCGACAGCTAATCGTTGGGACCGAAATGTTTCCAAGTGACGACTGGTCAGTCGTTAGACGCGGCGTGGGTAGACCCTCCACTAGGTAGACCGACGACATAGTTAAGGTCAAGGAAGTAGCTGGTTGAGGGCAGCGCAAGACCTGTAATCGTGACGATCTTTGGATGAGGACTATGCCATGCAATGTCAATTAGCTGTAAAGATTTATCAACCACAAAGACTTAGTTTGGTTAGAGATGGATATAGTGAGAATCAACTACATCAGGCATATTTGTTAAGTTACTACTAAAAGCTAAACTACTGCGATTTGGTTAAATAATTATAAGCACATTCATTTTACCAGAAAGATTCTGGGAATCTTTGAACCACAGTTAAATCCCGGTTGATTCATCATCGATTTTTGTCTAGGGTGTACTCCTTTATTTTTCCATCTTAAAGCAATCAACGTGTTTATTTCTAAAGAAGTAATGGCAAAAAATTACCAAGTTTCAGTTTAAGAGCATTGTAAATCTGTAACTAACGAAGGAAACATAACATCCAAATAGCTTTGAGTTAACAGTAAACTTGGCAATGAGCATCCGCTTAAACCATAAGATCTCAGCCTTGGTAAAGATAATGTACTGACTGACTCACTCCAAGGTTTCGAGAAACACCTCGAGCTTATCTTTACCACTTCACACTCAAAGCTGTAAATGCCAACAACCAAACACACACATGATTGAAAAACAACATACGTAGCTAAAAGAAAGAAGAAAATAATACGAATAAACAAGTGTATGTTCTCGTGGCAACAGGTATGTATGTCCCGCGATCACGTGGACAATCTGACAGTGAGTCAAGACACATTGTTCATATGTTTGCAGGTGAAACGATGCGCCGTGACGGATGGGTCGCAAGGCCGAGTCGGTAGTGCCGCGTTCTGTGTCCGCGACACTCGCGATAACAGTTAAATTATCCACCTAGTTAAATACATCGCGTTTAATGGTTAAATAGACACAGTTTTAATACGGGGATAATCTAAATTTAACCATGTTATCAGATTTACCTTCACCGTCGTGATCTCATCCGAAATACGTTCACGGCTGGACATAAACCTGCCTCTAAAATTTCCAAAAGAACTAGTTGGGAGCGCTCTGCATTCATTGTACTCCAACGACCTTGACAAGATCACACTGCCGATCTACTGCTAACCAGCGGTCATCCACCATGTGCCTTGTCTGCTGCTTCTTCATTTTGCCAATTTACAAACAAGAGTTTTATGAAAAAATTCCGGAAGCCTAGTTTACAACAAAAAATTAAAAACCCAGATTTAAGACTGCATTTTGCATCATACGATAATATGTAAACTCTTCCTTGTCCTCGTATCATAATCCATACGAAGATAACTTCATATCCAAGGCTCTAATGGTCTTTAGGAATGAGGATATCAATGCAAGGAGGAGGACGGAAATTAATTATAATTGTTTTGTACAGATTAAATTAAAAATGTCCATTACATACCGCATGATAATCACATCGGTAAAATCTCTTTCTTTTCTATCGAACTCTCCGTTTGAAGCCTTTGATGGGATATTACATTGATGTTGTCACTAATTATGTCTCAGCCAAATTATCCACTTTAGGAAAATGACCAGTCTCTCCTAGGATTATGAATTTCCACCTATCCAAAAGGAGCCATAGGAGTAGATCACAGTCCAAGTTCGACACCAACCCATGATGTACACGCCTCTTTCTGAAAGAAACCTTTTGTCCCAATCGTCAACAATGTTCTCCTCTTTATTATTCTTAATTAATTCTCTTTATAAACGTTGTGGTACTTTTGCAGCACCTCAGGTGGATCTTTACAACAGGACCTCGGTTCAACAGTTCTCTTCTGCATCCAAAACTCTATCCCTGTCACCGAGGGACGTGTATCTGGGCTTCCCCGGTGCACCTGAACTGGATATGTAAGTTGTCAGTTTCTATCTTTAGTCACATCTTCCTCTTTCTTTTTGTGGAAAGGCATTGGCTGTTTTTATTTATATATTTTTAATGCGAACTTTTTTTCTGTCATACATCTTACAAGATGGAAAAAACAATGAACATGCACCAGAAATATATTAAACAAGAAACGCTATTTTGTGAGCTAATTTCAAGGCCTAAAGTTTTGACTAAAAACCACCTATTAATATGGTCTGTACCTTACATCACAACATAATATTCAGTTCACTTATGGCCTCAAACAATATTGCTGCAAAGTTTGTTTTTTTTTTGTCACTTTTTATAACGTGTTTATTCATCACTGTAGCAACACAGTAATGAATAAACAATTTTGTTTCCATCTTTATTTGAGATACATATAAAAAGACATAGGAATTTGTGTTACTGTATGGAAACGCCGCAGTTATCTTTTTTTTCAGCCGTTCAACTCCTTTTGCAAGGAATAGATCTGCCGGTCCTGCGCTACCAGCATCCAGCGACTTCCCGAGACCTTAGCTATGTCGTCGGTCCACCTGGTGGAAGGCCTATCCTCGACATGTTTACCAGTTCGTGGTAGCCACTCGAGAACCTTTCGGCTCCAACGGCAACCGCTTGCATCTAGTTTTCCTTCTTACGCGACTAAGTTACAGACAAAGTCTTCATCATCATTCAGTATTCCAGTCGAAGTACGTCCACAGATGGACATGATCCTTTCCATAGTAATGGAGATACCATTACTCCGTATATTATCCGTTATGCGCGCCATGTGGCCCGCAAACTGCCTTTTACAACTTGTCAATCCAATAAGCCATTACGTTTACTTTCGTTTGTCTACGGGATTCCAATGCATAGTGTCATGGCTCGTTGAGCTACTGTGAGCTGGCTAATTCGCCCCGAAGTAGCTTTTATGAGTACTAATAGATTAAAAAACTCTTATCACCATACGTATTTTTTCTAGACCAATATTCTTTCCATAGTAAGCCAACACATCATCTTTAAATAATATGTTCTTGAATATCCAATTTCTTCCTGCTGGATATGGTCCTTCCTCGATGCTTTTTATTCTATGCGCCCTTCTCATTCTTCTCTTCCTTGCTCATTCTTTCACTCTAGCCACTATTCAGGTGGCTGCAAATACCTACGGAGGCCTAATCCGCGGCCTAAACTTCTAGATTTTCTTCCCTTATCTGACACGACGAATGTAGCCATAACAATGCCATTTAAATTTGCAAATTCTAAAAGCTATGTGACTTACAAATTGATGACTTACAAAACGCACACGAGGTACTTCCAAACAGGCCTGCTTGACGTTTGTCTACCTCTCATGATTAGCTCTTGCACACACACCACTCTTGTGAGATATGATAGAATAAGACAACAATATTTTTGTAACGCAGGTTGTCAGTCGTACCTGTGACTCCGATGATTACGGATGTGTCCTCCGGTCTTGCGGGTGTGTGGCATCTCAGCGTGCGTTGCGACAGCTGCGACTACCGTCTAACTGTGTTTGCGCGGTCACAGGTTCATTTTCAAGCAGAGGCGAATGACGGTAAGTTTTTGTATAATGCATAATTTGTGACGGAATATTTCATGGCAAAGATTTTTAAATATTCTACGCGTGTTGTACTTATACGTACACGGTTTTAAAATGAAAAAAACTATAATATTATCTTTATTAAAGATTCCTACATCTCTAACTATCCTACAAAATTTTCAACCGCAAATTTAACTTAATTTTAATACATAGTAAATAATTAAAGTTTTGTTTTCGAGAGGCAGTATGTACAGATACTTAAGCTCAACTTGCCGCGTAGCTCTATGTGGGCATTAAACTAGTAAACAGTGCCTGCATGTGTTGCAGAAGGTATATATACCGTTGTATAATTCTATGATGATTTTTAAATTCATAAATTTATAATAATACATCGTTTTAATTAAATAAATACGTGTCGCAGTATTAATACTGATCGTCAAAGCGATAAGTATACGTGTTGTTCAAACGACAACTGCCGAACGACTGCACGACTGCCACACAAAGCAAAGTTGTTTACAAGCACACGCACACATAGAACCGTGAAAGATTTGATACCCATGACCACTATGATCTACCTGATTTTTTAACTCAAAACATTGGGTAACTCTCACTAATTTTAAACATAAAACTGGTGACGTATTAGCATTAATCCAAATAACTTATAATTCACTGTTCCTGTTTCCTTTATAGATATAAATTGATAATATCTTTATTTACCAATGGAATTTTTCTGAAGTTCTCAAATCCATTCGAGGCATTTGATTTGTCGTTTCGCAAAATTCTAGTATTTCATAAAGAATAATCTGTTTTAATTAAATTATATACATACAAAGTCGTCGTTTTAAAAGCATTAGTGTTGAACACCCATCCAAAAATCAATGGTCTCAGAAATTATAAACAACGTAATGATAATTTAGTAAGAAAATGTGTTTTCAAAATTGTGTACTAACACTAATTATCGGTCTGTCGCATTTAAATATAAAATAAATTTATGTTACATATTTCAGAACAATAATTTCATTATTTTGAAATAGGTGTAAAAACTTTTTTGAAAACATATAATCTATATATTTACAGCTTCAGTGTTTATATATATACATATGTATAATTAATCGTCTTGTATGTAACGTAGTGTTTCCACACGTGGGCCCTATGTCCCACAGGGGGGCAATCCGAAAGTGGAGTCGACATGAGTTTAACCCTTTTGTTTAATATATATATATATATATATATATACATATATGTGTGTGTGTGTGTGTGTGTTACATAGAGGGCGGTAATTTTAGAAAGGCTAAGGTGTGGAATGGCACATAACATCTAAAAATACTGATGTAACGTACAAAGGTCTATCGCCCCCTGAGGTCTAAAATGAAGTCACTACAATGTCGAAAATGTCGTCCGTGCGTACATATCGAGCTTAGATTACGTCATGGTTGGTGTTTGGCTCTCATCAGACACCGTGGCTAGCGAACGGTACCCGGCGAAGACGGTAACAAAAAAACAAATGCGAGTTCAACACACCGAGTCGCGGGCGCGTAATGCGAATATCAAATACACATATGCTTATTGCTGCAGTCACTGCGCTGGTTAGGACAAAATTGAAAACGTCCGATTATAATACGTTTTAACTCCAATCTGTTATATGCTATTTTTTAATATTTTGAATGTATTTAATATTTTATTTAAGAAAAAATCGTTTGAACATTACTAGGTGATTCTAAATTCTAATAATTTTAAGCTATTATATATTATACTTGGCACAGACAACGTATTTTCACGTACTTTGCTGTTTGTCGCGCTCGCATACAGAATATATTTAAGTACGAAATAAAAACAGTTTCGTTGGTAAAAACGAAGTAGTTTTCGATTTACTGAGATTTTTATGAACAACCAAACATCTGAGCGACTCGCCACCGCCGGAATACGCGTGTAGCGGGTGGAATTATACCCGCATGCAAGTGTTATAAGCAAATATTGTAAGTAAAACAGCTGACGGGTTTTTTTAATTTACAGGAGAGAATTTTTAATCAAAACCAGTTGCCCTAGCAGATATAGCTCATTAGCTGTCAATTATTTGTACTCCCCTTCCAAAAAAATAAAAAAAGGAAAAAGAGAAAATGTGTTTTCAAAATTTGAATAAGTATATATTCAAATTAATTACTGTTTACTATCTGTGCCCGCAGCAATTGGACTTCCTTTATACATATATATTGGACTAAATAGTATTGACCTGTAGCATTTCTATTAAAAAGATAAATTAAAGTAACATATTTCCGAAAAATCACTTTATTTATTGATTACACGTGAAATAAATAATTCATTTTGCGATCAATAAATGCTGACCGAAGCTGTTAAATGCCAATGTAAATTTGTAGCGCGTGAATTATTAAACGTGGAAGAAAATTGTAATTATATCATCTGAAATTTACTTACCTTTTTGCAAAATTTGGCAATTTGTTCCATTCGTTACTGTAAAGTTTTATGAAACTTTTAAAAAAGAAGAATCAAATCTGTCTGAATTCATTTTCATATACATAGATTTTTCTTTCGCTTTTCAACAGATAGCTCACTACAAGGCAAGGACCACCCGCAAAGGTCGCCACGATGACAGGTCTTACGCTATTTAATAGAATCAGACGTTATTTTGCGGAAGTCCATCCTAAGTAAGAAAAGGACCAATATACGAGGCCACTTCTGCACATGCAGTCGTAGACGTGCAATAAAGTGCACTGCGCGCCAGCCCGCTGATATATGCGCATGCCGCAAACAATGCCGCATGCGCATGTCTCTGTGTTTGGCACTAAAAAATATCTATACCTAGAAAAAGACACCGGTGTCTACAACTTACGGTTTTGTATCAGAAGCGCTTACTGTTTTAAACTTCTCACATTTGACAGTTCGATTTGAAGTATGTCACATTTATTTATTTTTCTATCGGAATGCAAAAGGCTATTACTTCTGGCAGTACAAAGTATGTCGGAACATTTAGTGAGTAATATAAAAAAATACTTAATTAGGTTTTCATTACATTCCTACACTAGTTTGAGTACCACTGGAAAATTGCGATGTAATTTAAAATATGTTATTTTATTTACGTTGCATAATAAAGCTTGGTTGGTTGGTTTTACATAAGAGTACCACAGGCACCAGAGCGAGAGGCAGACTTAATGGGTGGTTCCAAGTTGTCAAGGATAGAGAAATACTGAAAGCTTTGGAGTAGGCTTTTACCTTGAGGGGGTCCATACATATTTAAAATAAAATTAAAACTATTATCTAAAATTTTAAATTATTATTTTTTTATTTATTTATATGGAACGAAATAAAGCTTTATTATTATTATTATATAAAGCTTTCACAAAAGTCAGATTTTAATAAAAATATTATATATTTTTTATATATATATATCTGTTTGGTTGATAATTGTGTACTTCGTAAATATTTAAGAGTATTTGTAATGTCGTTTATATGATTAATAAAAATACTATATAGTTTAGCAAGAACATTTTAGAGATTTTTATTAAAATTAAAATACTAGACAGTCTTAAAATTTAAAAAGGGTTTCTTTTTTATTAACGATATGTAGTGTTCACAAATTATTTAACAATGCCGAGTTAACGAAATAGATTGCATCGCAAATTTTCCAACGAGGGCCATAATCCCAGGTAGTAAGGCACGCGACGCAGGAAGGAGGGGATGAAGTAAACGACAATTTTAATTAATTGTGTATGGTTATATGTAATATTTATTGACCTGATTTGGTTATTTGATCATTTCTCTTTATTTATTTTATTAAAAAATCCATGAAATGTTCGTATGCTACCGTCATCTGTTTCGATAACGACACTAATCGTTTATAATTTGTCTGTAAGGGGCCGTTTAAAAATACGTCACTTCCCCTCTCGTCACAAATCACCTTACATTTTTAACCCTTTCCACTCCAAGGCTGTTATGTAGCATCGATAAAATTTAATTGAATTATAGTATCTTGCGATTCTAGAATATGTTTCATTCATTGGTGATTCAAACATTTTAGTAACAAAAATCTTTCCTGTTTTAAAATTTTCCGCAAAAAGAAGTATTACACCGTGTCGAGTATCACTTGACAGTTGAGCTTGTGGAACAAAATCAGTGTCGAGTGACACTCGACATTGGAGTGGAAAGGGTTAATAAATTAATAATCCGAAATATAAATGTTTCTTAAATATTCTGTGACAGACTAAGAATTACTCCAAATCCCTTCATTCAGAGCAAACGTATTTTGTGAACTATCCCTTATTACGATTACGATTGTGTACAACATGTGCATGATCCTTATATAATAAACAAATAAATGCTAACATATAACCAGTGGCGTAGCTAGGGGGTGGCGAGCGGGGCGGCCGCACCAGGCACCACAACCAGGGGGGGCACCAAAGTTGAAAATATTTTTTTTTTGAATGATGAATAATGAAATGTTAAAATAAAAATGAAATCCATAATTTAAATAGTAAATATCATAAAAAGAATATCGAATTTTACTATTTTTGTGCTAAAAAGTTGTTAAATAATATGAACATTAAAAAAAAGCAAACGGTTACAAAAATATAATATACACAGTGTTTAAGCTTTTCATTTGCAAAACACAGTGTTTTTTTAAAAGGGCCCTAAATGACAAATTAATAAATTATTACATTATTGCAAGATTATTTAATGATAAATAATTTAAATAATCTTGCAATAATGTCAATAGAACATGAACTAGTCGACACTATTGATTTTGCAGGCCAAAAAGCGAGGAATATTCGTTTTAAATTTTTCCAATAAATTTTATTAAGATTTAATGTTATTTTGTTTATATTTATTATTATTTTGAACCAAAAAAATATATATTAACTACATTCTGTTCTGTATTTTGAAATTATTTACTCTTTAGGGGGGAGGGGGGCACCAAGCCCCAATCTGCCCCAGGCCCCAAATACCATAGCTACGCCTCTGCATATAACAAAGTACATAAACTGTAAAAAAAAATTAAAGCTCCATATATGTTTACGTTTTATTCACACGATATGCCACGTATAACTGGTGATTAAAGAAATAAATACGTTGTTTAATGTTAAAAAAAAATCACACGACCCTCCGTTACATTCCTTCACGTTCTTAACAAACAAATTTCAACTTTGACTTGATGTTTTTAATGTCTATTATCGTATAATTCACAGATAATAAAGAGGGTACTTCATGTTTCGTACGTAATAATACAATTGACATTAACATTGGTAAATCACGTTTGCGATTGTAAAGTGAAACTTATTACTTACAGCTTTGAGTTTATATTGAAATGTAGATTTTAAATCAAAACCAGTTTCGTTTAAAAATACCAAAATAAATGAGTGCTCAGGTACCCCGCGATGATTGTACAGGTATTAATGTAAAAGCACTCCAGATCGTTTTTTGGCTTCTCACATTTCTTAACGACGCTCACCGTATATGGTATAAGCAGAGATAAAAATCTTTTATTATGTTGACGCGTTTCTTCGTCGTTGACAAATGCTATTTCTCCATTAGCGTTCATGGCTTCGAATCAGAAATGAGAAGAATCAAGGTAACCGATTTAACTCCAAGAATTGCTGGTCTGCAGTGGTTGTGGGCACATCGCTCGTGCAACCGATGGAAGTTGGGCCGATAGGTTCTCAAGTGACAACTATGGGCCATCCATCCTTCACCAGGTTAACCCTTAATAGCCTGATTTACGAAAGTGATTTATTTTTAATATTACTGTGTTTGCTTGAGGGTCTAGATGAAGGGAAAAACAGATTTTATTTTTTAATTTCGTTGAAAAGAATATTATACAACAGTAAAATTTGTACAGCCAACCTATAAAAAAATCTAATAGTAATGTGAACATTCGGTTTAAAAGAGTGGTATCAAAATTGAAACTCTAGGCTACCTTTTTTTTTTCGGTTGGGGAAATCTTCTGGTATTCAAGATGCCCTGCCTCTGGGGGGAGGACAGGGGTATGTGGGATTCCTACCCACTAAAACCCCCCCTCGGTGGTCGCCCTCTGCGCTAAAACGGGGGACCGCGGTATCTCCCGGTCAGGGATCGCCACGCGGTCTTCCCTCGCGCCTTGCTATTTTTCGATAGCCCGTCCCGGGGTATGCGTGGATACGCTACCCCCGAAACCCTCGTGGTACTATCACGATGGTTCGAGACCACGTCGAACCATCGCCCGCCTCAACTCTAGGCTACCTAACCTAACCTAACCCTTAATGGTTAACCGACGAAAGTATTTGAGCAATTTTAGGAATTTCAAATTAATATTCTGGATGTAGATACCTACTTGTATCGTTCTACGTTTGTTTTTTTAAGTGTTAGTTAGAGTCGCAAAAAGTCGCGATCGTGGCGATATCTTTTGAAAGGCATATGCCTTACAGTGGGCGTCTATCCGCTGAAAAGAGTAGAACAAGAAGTTCCTAGCTTCTTCTAGTTTGAGCTGAAGCTCTGAAGGAATCTAGAACTCTTTGAAGCAAAATAGTATAAATTAGTGAAGACAAAGCTCTCGATAAAAACTTCTAGTGACTGCTTTACTAAAAGAAACGTTACTGACTTGACTGAAATTATCACACAGGTATTACTTTCTTCCTTCACAATGTATACATCATCATAATGTTTAATAAAATATCTTTCACCCAAGTAACCAAGTATCTTTGTTGGTCAATCTGGAGGCGAATAAATAAACGACCACATGTAAACTTGTGACGGTCTAAGTTTATATCCCTAAGAAAACCCACGGGCTGAGCCACTGCAATAAGGTACTAAACTAAAAACACCATAGTGTAAATAGCATTTTTCTTAGCAAATATATAACGTAGTCAAATTAAATTTAAATAGATGTAAAATCATTCGCTATGTCTCTTTTGCGTTCGCAAGTTAGGGGGACCGGAAAGTAATATCGTTACTGCGCATGTCGATATTTGATTGTCATTTAGTAGCTCATTATGTACTTGAAAGACGTTGTTTATTAGATGGCAAAAGGTTGTTGATAACGAAAGCCATATATTGTTGATTAGGAATAAAAACTTGTTAAAATTAGTCGAGTGAATTTAACTTAAGAAAGCGACATTACTTTCCGGCCCCCCTAATATATAAGTTACCTTCTTAAGCAGATCACAGCACATGCACGTTCAAGTTTTGTGTCGAAAACACGCGGCAGCAGTATCTTTTATATATTTATTCATATTGTTATTAACATTGGATCATTTACAGTGAACACTTTAGTACTAATGCCTGAATAGTCCTATTTAATAGAATCTAGATTCAGATTGAACTGATCAGTAATCCTTCAAATTAAAGATACGAGAGGTACAAACGTAGAATGAAAAGCCAACAACAAACTCAGACGGGGTTTTTTTGTGAATACTTTCACAATGTTCTTATTACAGTAATCTCCAAACTTTTTCATATAAATACTAAACATTACAATTTTATTCATAATGAACTTTTTAAATTTGTAAGGTTACTAATTTAACCAATCGACTACTCCTGGCTTCTTTATCATTTGTCATAACACGTCCACTGCTGCATATCGGCCTCCTCTAGATATTTTCAATAGAAGCCATCTGTATCCAGTTCCTTCAGACGACCTTTACTCTCGTCTCACGATTAGTTATTTTCTATTCTTTTCTTTTTCAGCCGATATACTCCCACTACAAGATATAGGCCTTCCCCAAAGATATCTATAAAGGGATATACTGTAGTCGTCACACTTGACAAGCATGTTGGCTATCGTAGTGTAGTATTATGATACGCAAAGAACGGTGCTACTAGACCTCTCGAACTTGTTAGCAGTAGGAATCCTATATAATTAATTCACAAAGTGGGAATTATTTAAGATCGTATTTCGAAAATCGAACGCGGACTACGATCGCAAATCAGTCCTCTACTATAGTCAGATAATATATCTTATATTATTTGTATCGAAACGTCAACCTAAAAAACACGTCCACTCAATCTTACATCTAAATTAGTTAGTTCAATAAATAAACCTACTTCTTACATCAACAAAAAATTACAATCGAAAAACACATCCGGTTTTTTATTCGACCAACTCAAAAATACAATATATCAATATCGTATTGTAAACCAAAACTATTTTTAGTTACACAAAACATGCATTGCAAACAAAGCGTGCCTTGGTTTAGGGTTGCCATCTTCAAAATATTTTAAAGCTGTAATGTTGCTGTAAGACGAGTAAATTTTTGAATTAACTTGAAAAAAAACCACCATAATTATACTTCAAGATATTCATGAATAACGACATACACGAAAATTATAATTCAATTTGGTTTATTAAAAACATTAAAATAATAATGTAAGTCGTTAATCTATACAATTAAATAAAATTGAAGTGTCTGTTAGTAACATTGAAAGAACCGCCGTTTACAACTTGCATGTGAATATATATACGGTGCATATGCGTTTTTATTTTTGTCTGTTTGTCGTTCTTTTCGGCCAATCTGTGAAATTGTTGAACTGATTTTGACGAGACTTATACTGACGGGTAGCTAATATAATAAAGGTATAACTTAGACTACTTTTACTTTAAAAAAATGTATTCCACGCGGACGAAGTCGCAGGCACAGCTAGTATTAAAAAAAATTCTATTATAGTGAGAATGGTTTTATTTAAGTCATAACACACATCTTAGGAATAAATTGTTCCACTACTGTATTAAGGATATTGTGAAAGTGAACACAGGAAAACACCCGTCTGAGTTTATTTGTGGGCATATCTGATTCTCATGACAGCCACAAGTGATTATTGTAAAGAATCCTATGTGGAATAACGTAACTGTAACGAAACGTCCTGATATAAATATACAAAGTTCTACAGAAAAACCTTTAATTGAATATTCTTTTTGGCCACTCCACGGTATAATGCCAAGACAAACCTATTTTCTCAAAATAAATTTGTTAAAAAAATAAGTTTTTATAGTTTAAATATTCCGCGTAGATTGGCATAAAATATATTTTTGCTGTTTGCGAAGTAAAAGATCACGTTTATGGGGCAAAACAATTATTTAATAATTCATGTTAAAACTTTTTTTTTTTAATTATTGAAATCTTAATAAAAATAAATAATTCTTAAATCTAAAAATAAAGAAATCTCAATTGAGTTTTGATTCAAAAAAAAGCTTAAAAATAACACATATACAGCTCTAAAATACAATTAACAATTAAAACTTATAAATGAAAAATAATTTTTGAAATAGTATAAGGTAGTAGCAACCCGAGTATCCAAAAGCATCGATCAAAACAAAAAAAAAACATAAAACATAATAACCTCGAGACGTCACGCTGACAGTTCGGCCATCTTCTCAAAATGGCGGCGCGTTATTTGTAGGTCAAGGGCGCCTGTTGCACTGCACAGACCAGCGTGGCCAAATGTCGCACTTTCTAAGTCGACCACAGATTGACTACAGATCGTGAAATCGTAATTATTTTTTATATTTTACAACTTATTACGTGATCGTTTTGAAACATTACGACACGGTTGAACGGAGATTGAATTATGGTGGTTTTATGTAGTAATGTAAATTTAAATTGTATGCCAGATGTTATGTCAGTATTTTTTGTGGATCAAGATTTATCGAAAACGTAACTACAATTCTCTTATTTCTTAAATACGAATTATTATACTTATCATAAAAAACACACCGCAAACTATTTAAAAACTATGTAGCGTGAAAATTAAAAAAAAATGCATGTAGTAATCATTCAAACATTGCTGTAACATAGAAAAAAAAAGTTAATGATTATAATTTAAGCAACTACCGTTATGTGGGCAAAAAATGAAATCGTTTACACTGATATAATTTTCTTTACTCTAACGATCTATTTAATGTTACGACAGTAAAAATTTATTTTTAATCTCACTAAATAATTTCTACACGACAAACGTATGATAATTCATTTAACTAATAAAAGAAACACTGCTCACTTCCGCTAACAAGTTCCTTAACAACAAAAAAAAACAAATCGTTTTCGCGCCAAAATCGACAAGATGGCGGTGATAACTCGCGCGGAACGAGCAACGCGTCCCAACACATACAGCGGACTAATTTCTCTAATTGAAGCTTATCTCGGCGCTTGTTAGTTATTAACAGTTTATTTAACGAACGGCAGACAAGAAACGGGAGCCCGTGATTAGATTAGTTCTAATTTCAATGTTATTTACATAAACGGCATGCGGATGGTCGACGGTCGGATCAATTTTGCTTTATTATTGTACAATTTACTTTATTGAGGAAAATTGCTTACATCCTTTGACGTTTTATTTTAAAAAAATATTAAGGTTCATTTTAAAAACGAAGGGTTTTCTTTATATATCAAGAACGGAGAAAAACATAGATAACTTCTTGATGTATAACATATTAAGTATATTCTATCCCTGGGCACATATAAAGGCGGCTTCTTTGAGTGACTAAATTGTCAAATAACGTTTTGTGTGCACACTGTCAATGCGTTCATAAAATATAGCACAGCTAGCTTGGCAATGACATATTCGCCTCCAGGCTATTTTAATGTTAAAAAATATGTATTTTTTTCCCTTAAATATAAATATAGTCTCAATGACTTCTTTTCGACTGTTCATCTCATTTCTGAAGGCATTTGGCGTCCGAACAGTTGATAGACTCAACGTCAATAATAAATGAAATAAAACCTGAATCAATCCTATGTGGTCTAAGTCGATCACACAAACAATACATATATACAGAGTGATAAGTTATAGATTTAAAAGCTTTAAAGGGATGAATGTAAAAGTTTTTTTCCAGACAATATACAAAAATCATTGGTTTGAGAAATAGTGAATAAAAAATATAGTTAGAAAAAGCGTTATTAAAATTCAGAATACTACAAATTAAAATTATGCATAATCATCTCTGGAGTACAGTACAGTACTGCCATATTGACCTGTGGCATTTTAATAAAAAAAGTAACATATATTAGAGTGATCACTTTATATAGGAAGATTGGTTATAGTGTTCTAACTCGACCGTACTCGTCTCAGGCTTAATACGATACACAAGCTCTCTCCACTACAAGCTAACACAACTTAATACGTATCCCATGATCAATCTCTGACCATAACACATCCGTAATTCGTCATTCGTTTGTGTTTATTTAAAGTGATATATTAATACGACTATCTATATCATTATAGATACACAAATAGATATACAATACAGATAATATACCAATTTTAAATTAAAACTTCCGCATTTCTTTCTTATAACTTGATTATTGAATGGAAAATAACTATCCGGATATATTCGGAATACTTATATTTACACGTAGTATATTGCAAGCTCAAAATCGCTTAACAAGCCAAGGAGGTATATCGGGATTTGTCAACGAGATCGAATAGGTAACCAACGTATTCCAGCTATTTGGAATACTGATATGGCAGTGAGCCAACAAAATAGCGCGCAGAACAGATGGCCGCTGGGAGCTTGAGGTTCTGGAGACCACAAACCGCTAAAAGCAGTTCTGGACGTTCACTCACAAGGGGGACCTAGATGACCTTCTTAAAGTTGTCGGAAATTGGAAGCAGGCCCCTTATTAGAAATTTAATAGGGTAGGCCTTTGTGACTAGGGAATGACGTGGGGAGCGCTCTTAAACTGTAATGTAACCATAATCGGACGCCACTTCGCATATGTTCAATTCTCACCAGGTTGTGGTTAGATTTTTTATAAATATGAAAAAAGATGTTTTTGTAATATTCATTTGTTTTCATTTCAATTTAACAATTTTCTTAAAAAATATTTTTTTTCTGAAGATGTGCTTCATTTATTATATTAAATGTTTTTAATGTATGGTATTTTTTAAACAATCTCCAACATGAAGGGATGGTTTTCTTTTGCAAGTTTCACAATATTTAATGGAATCAGGCGTTACCTCGCGGATGTCCATCCTAAATAAGAAAAGGACCAATATTTAGCCACTTCCGCACATGCAGTGGTAGTCGTGCAATAAAGTGACTCTGTGTTTGGCACTTATGTCAGCACATAAGCTAGGGATTCCCCTTGAAATGTGTACAAAGCACACGTGTTCATTCACAGTAGCATTTAGAAGAATGAATGAATGAAACCAAAAAAACTTATTTAGAAAACCGTGTAAAAGCGAAAACGTGTAAAACAAGTACCGTGTAAATCGAGGGATAGGTGTATATATATTTATCGTTTCATTCATGTACACTGTGGAGTGTTATCTTCAAATGACGTTATCGATAACCCTTACCCGACCCTAGACGCCGCATCTAACTTCCCGGTTCTGTCTATTGATGTGACGTTAATGAGCACTATAAAGGATGTCCCGAAACATTTTTCTATTATTATTAAAACAAGTTATACTAATGTACAGTATCCAACGGTAAACATTGCACATCGAACTTTGGATGATAATCGGCCGATTTCGGCTTCGGGAACCCCCCAATAGTGGGTGCTATACCCACTAGTGGGGGGCTCTCGTACTTCCCCTGTCCAGGGTATATAGAGATAACAGTCACAATATCAATTAATAACTATTTTTTTATTTCCATTAATGTCATCGAATCATTCTTCTTTAATTCATCACAATTTCTTGTATTCCATTTCATTCTTTATATCCTTTCATACCTCGCCAAACTTACGTCGCCTTCCTCAACGAATAACTACAGGCAGTATATTTTATTTATTTGGTTCATTTTTATATCTTCGCTATACTTCAACTTTAGGCACCACTGGTTTAAATTAACCTCAATTTATTTATTAAAAACACAAACACACGTACGAATATTGAGCAAGGCTTAGATAAAATCACAGGTTTAGTAATTTATTCGAGTGTCGTTTCTTAAGTTATGCAAATGTAATCAATTAGTATAGGAAAGTTTTACCAACATGACTCATTTTGTTTATATATACACATATATATATATATATATGTATATATTTTAAAACTGTAAGATTTTAATAAAAATCTCTAAAATGTAACGTTTTGCTTTACTGATATATATATATATATATATATATATATATATATATATATATATATATATATATATATATTCCAACTTTGGCAGTCACTGTCCAATTGACTTCTTATTACGGGAAACGGTTGGCCATAAAACTCGATATATCATCAGTCTTATGTAGGTCAAAGACAAGCACAAGCTTATCAATAAATGCGAGAAGTTGTTGTTTATATAAAAACGTTTTGTCTATGTAACATGTTCCAACTATAAAAAAAATATTACTCAACTCGGATTTAAACATTATTTGTTCCACCGGCAGTCTCAACTCTTTGTGGCTTGCTTGAACCGATGCCTCATATACTGACCAAGATACGTCAACATGTCTATAGAAACATTTCCCTCATTACTGTCCATGGGAGTTTGAGTGCCAAATCACATCCCATTCGACAGCTATTATCTGATTTAGACGCAGTTAAATGAATTAAAACGATAATTTTTGTGGCCTTAAACTTCTGCAGTGGAAACCACAGACCGGCAAGGTGGGCAAATGATCTTGTTAAAGTCGTTAAAAGACAATAAATCCAGGCCGCTTTTAGCTGGTCTTATTGAAGATCTATTGGGAAGGTCTATGTCCAGCAGTGAACGACCTACAGTTGAAATCATGATTAATATCTGTATGCATGTTCTGTTAGCAATATTTTTTTTAGTAGCGCCTGTACAATCCATAACAGCAATATTTAAACATAGTTATTTCATTTGTTATTTTTTACACATAACATAATAAACTGTATCGCAGCTGAACTCTTAATAGGAACATAGTAATAAAATTTATGAACATAAAGTTATTAAAATTAAGAAAATAAACGATACAAAAATAAAGTAGCGTTGAGCCTGAAAGTGTCCGTTTGTGACTGCGCATGTGTGCGTGAAACGAGAAAGGTATAGTGCTATTGAAACCGCTGTACTGAAACACGACCATACTGTTTTGGTGCTTCTCTCCCTCTCTCTCTCTACTTATATATATATAGCTTAAAATCATTTTTCTAACACTGAAGGTATGTCAATGTTTTGCCTTATTGACATTTATACTTCTACTGGATCCTATGTGCAGAGGTGAAGGCCTATAGACCCCCATTGCAAGGCATAGGCCTCTCTCAAATATTGACACGATGACCGGTCTTGCACTGCCCACATCCAGAAAATTCCCCCGAACTTAAACTATGTGGTCGATCACCTAGTGGAGTGCCTACCACCACGTCCACCAGATCGTGATGTCCACTAGTGAACCTTACGGCCCCAATGTGTACCACAATGCACGAGTACAAATAATATCAACTCATTTTATAGTAAGGAATAAAAATAACCATGAACTCTATTCAACCAGATACCCTGAGCCTGAGAGTCCTAGGAGCAGTGACAAGTATTCGAGAATCTTCGTTGGTAGACGAGTACGGCACGGAGCTATCCAAACTACCATTCAGGTGAGGACCAGACAGCTTAGGCAGTTGTCCACGTTTCTTACATGTATGCTTATATATATAAATCATCATCAACACCATTTAGCCGTAGAAATTCCACTGTAAACATATGCTTTACACATAAACTTCCATTATTCTCCAGGCAACGTGGCCTGATCACTGCCACACCAGCTCATCAATCCGCTAGCTATGTTGGTACTTTCGTGTAGGACAGTGCCCATCCCTGATTCGATCTTGTAAAGAAAACTCTGAGTATAGTCCTAGCAGACCGCTTCAGACAGATTATGCTGGAAATCTATGTAAGACGTCAATGTCTAGTGGATTGAGGCTGAAATGATAACGATGACACCATCTATTCTATCATCCTTAGCTATCGAGAGAAGAGCTAAAATATTTCGTACCTATCGTAGACTACTAAAAAGAGCCTTGGGTTGGTCCACAAAGTAACGGGTCTTCATTTTCCACCTACAGGATTTCAATAAGATTTACAACACGAGGTCCAAAGAAGACCTTGTCAAAAGACGATGGCTACTATGTTAAATAAAAAAAGACCAATATTTAGCCACTTCCGCACATGCAGTGGTAGTCGTGCAACAAAGTGCACCGCCCGCCAGCCCGCTGATAAATGCGTATGCGGCAAGCAATGCGAATTACACAACTGCCACCGTCAAATCATTAAACACATGTTTCACCCCTCCACGGGGCATCTTCAGGTGTTATGTTACACCGATTAGTGCCAAACACAGAGTGGCTACTATGTTCACATAAAATCCTAACGACTTATTTTAACATATGAAATTTAAAACAGCTACGCGCCAATGACGAGCGACTCTCCGAGTGACCACCCGAACCCAATGACAGAAATAGAAGAAGAGGTTCCACTACCAAAATACAAAGGATCCAGAGTTTACGCAAAGATTTTGGGGAGAAATGTGCAAGGTAAATAGATATTATTTAACTAAAATGCTACCGAAACCATTTGTACAGCGCCTTAGGTAGGTGCGGCAACAAGAGAGAGTGTCTCAGACGTTTTTTTTCTCGGACCCCCACCTCACCGCGCTTTCCTTAGGCGTCTTTGAAACCGATCTACAGCCTCTCAATACAGTAAAACTCTATATAGTGGTCCGAATCGAGGGTCTCCCGGGAGCCTTCGAGCTTCAATACCTTAAAACAGGTCAAAAACTACGCCCCCTAACCCTTGCCGACTAGAACTATGCAAATGCCATTTGGACAGCAGCGAGAGTCCAGTTTAAATAATTACTCATGTTTTCCAGGAGACCCGTTCGTGAGATTCGCCGGGCCCATCGACCAGGAACTTGAAATCAGGAACGGCAGATCAGCAATCGTCTTCCCTGACTCCGCCTACGATTTGGAAAGGTTAGAAGAGGAGAACACGAGGATACACCTGAACAGACTGCGTTACAACGACAGTGATCCACAATACAGCAGATCAGTTTCTCAGGTGCGTACTATTGACTTATCATTGACAAAATTTTTATCTATAATTCAATAAATAAAAATATAAAGAGTGATTGGTTATAAGTGTAAAAGAAATGTCTTTCATATAAATATCATTTTAATATGGGGTAAACAAAACATTATTAGACTAACATTTAAAAAATACAAAACGCATATTAAAGGAAAAAAAAAATCCAATCAACTTAAATTATATCAAAATCTCTTAGTTCATTTCTTTTTCTTCTTGCTTCTTTCTGAGGCAAGTGCGATCGAACCAATACTGATCGAAGTCAGTTAGATGTTTTTATTTATTATTGTATTATATTTATAATAACCTTTTTTATTATAAGTATATATGTTATATACGTATGTATGTATGTCTATGTATGTTTATGTATACTTATGTTCATTTGTTTGTGAGTATGTATTTTTTTTTGTACACGTAAACTACCCTATATAAGTACTATTATCTTATCCTTACTAAGGTTGTCTGTAAGAGATTGCCTTGTGTGATAAGACCGCCCATTGTGCTTTTCTGTATATTATTGTAAAACTTATTAAATGTATCTTATCGTGTACAACCTGTACATTCACGAAAATATTTATACTAAATAAATAGCAGTGGGCGCAATAATAACAACGTGGGAATACAAGAGCCTGTAAACAAGGCGAGAATATGCCCCCACTAGGGGGACCGACGACATAAGCAAGGTCGCGTGAATTCGTTGGATGTGGGGTAGCATATGACCAACCATTGTCATGATCTTTGGGGCAGGCCTGTGCCTTGCAGTGATCTATCGGCTGACATGGTGATGATATGTATAATATCTTTATATATCTCCGTTATGTTAGTTTGACGCCGAAGTGCTTCAATTTTTTAATTACTTATTAAACTCTATATCATTAATCAATTCATACTACCCGGCATTTGATTTGACACGTAGAACAGGAGACTAAGATTTACTTTCTAAAATCAACAGAATTCACTTCTGTAGAACGTCGTATTCATCGCACAGTGCGCAAATAGCTTCTTATTATCATTACAATCGTATAGTGTCGCTATCTGAGTTGACTAAATTATTTTTAATCTGTATACAAATTAATCTTGTCAGTGAAATAAGTATATTTAGCTTGCATCGCATTTCATACATCAACATGGCCTGAACGCAACTGCTAGAAGACAGAGATGCACATTACAATTACTTCTAAGTGGAATGTAATGACAAATTAATCTTCTATGTAGGTGGTCAACCAGCAAGGTGTAATCCTGACGTCTGTGCTCATAGGTCTAAGCTCAAGACTGTACGGGTCTCCGGGCGACAGCCTTCAGGTAAGTTAGACTTTACGATGTAAATAAACTAAAACATTTGTCCAACGAATTATTTACGAAATTTCGCGTGCTTTTCTAGAACTATGATCATTGGCAGGATTAAAAAAACAATCAGAACATGAAAATAAAATTAACAGAGAAATAATTAAGGAAAGGCCCAATATATAGCTACTTCCGCCAATGTAGTAGTAGTCGTGCAATAAAGTGCACCGCCCGCCAGCCCACTGATAAATGCGCATGCGGCAAACAATGCGAATTACACAACTACCACTGTTAAATCACTCAACACGTGCTTCACCTCTCCACTGGGCATCTCAGGAGTAATGTTATACCGATTAGTGTCAAACACAGAAAGAAATAATTCATTAAAAATTTGTTTTATACCATGAATAATGATAAAATGTAATAAATTTTTTAAGCTGCACTTCGAAGTGAGCAACCACCGTGAACAAGCAGTCAGGTTCCAGTTCGGCGCCCAAGGAGAGCTAAGATTTCTGAGGAGTATCGAGCCTTCAGCGTAAGTTGCTGGAACTATATTTCTACCGAAACCACTGTACCGCGCCGTAGGCATGGCTGCGGCGAGACGGGAGAAGGGGGTAGGGGTTACATGTCGCTCCTTCTCGTCCACATCTCTTCTCAAGGCTTAACTTCTTCCGACCTTTGCAGTTATAAAGATTCAAATGAGTTTTGATAATCATAAAGTTCTCTAAAGACAACTTAGATATGTTCTTGTGTTTTGGATATTGATAGCACTCAAACGTCACAAACTATCTGGAATTATATACATGTATGCCTTATTTCCTCTAAAGACAGACTGAGGAAATTATACACCTCAGCCTCGATCTTTATGTTATGGACGTTCTTAGCTTCTTGGGCTAGGAAGGACATACCAAACCCATCATTTTCACCATTCCAACGCAGACCTTCCCTATAGATTTCCAACAGAACCGTTTTCTTTTCTCATTCCCCCCTCCCCCCTTTTATTGGGAACAGGGATTTATTTCCTTTATTACATTTTTCACTTCCTTTTTATTATTTTCATACTCTTCTTCCATTCTTCTCAATCCCTATCATTCTGTTGTTCATTCCATAATTTAGTCAATTTTTCTCTTCCGCTCTAATATCCTATCATCCATCCTCAACTACTGCAGCTTAGATTATTTATACAATTTATACATATCAAAGTTCTCTTATTTCTCTTATTTTCAATATCAGTATTTACATATTCAATTTATTTCTGTTATAATTAGTTCTAATATACATTTTTGTATTGCACTGTTTAACTTATCATTTGTTCCTATTTATTGCTGTTTCGGCTACTGTTCTGCAGAAGTTGAGGAAGGTTTTTCTGGCTTCTTTCTCTATCAAAATGGAGGCGATAATAGCCTAATCTATCCTTTTACCTATCCGGGATTCGGTTTCGAAGCGAAGCCCTCCAAAGGCGGAGAACATGAGCGGTTGGAAGCTGTTTGCATCTAGTATCTTTCCACTACTTCAACCAGGTCGTCATTTCATCTTTGCAGGTCGATAGCCTATACAAAGTGCAAGGAATACCAATTTGCTTGAATTACTTTTGTCATCTATTAATCTCATTTATAGAGTTATGTTCTTTTCCAGACAAACCATACCATCTGGACAGACCGTCAACGTGATCGTCAATTTAATCATCACGTCATCAGCTCAGCCTGGCACGAGAGACCTCATCACATTCACGGCTTACGGTTAGATCAAAAGGAAATTGACACACCACTGTTCACCTTCACGAATCTGTACCATCGGTTGCTATTTCCGGTTGCGTTTATGTCACTAGTAAACTTTTCTATCTACTGATGATAATTTAGAGTATCAAACGCAACAGGTTTGTGCAACAGGGTGCAAGTAACCACAGAAAAAACCCGACTGAGATTCTTATAAGTTCTTCTCAGATTAAGACGCGCCTGGAACCCATAGCTTTAATGGATGCTAGTTTTTGTCAAATTGGACTCTTCTGTCATTCTTCTCATGACACAAGGGGTCACTATAAATGATCCTATGTAGATAATATCAATAAATAAATAGTTTTATTCTTCATTATTAACTCCTGCATGACGACACCCTTGATTTTCTTATATCATGTTGGTATCGAAGGAACTATATTACCAAAAAAAAAAAAAATAACGTTGAACCATCTACACCAGTGATTCCCATAGTGGTCTATATCGACCCCTAGGGGTCTATGACAACCTGCAAGGGGTCTACGTAAGCGAAAAAAAATTTGTGGGTCCATGAAATGAAAATGAAGGATAGATAGAGGATCTCAACGCATACACTGATAGTACCTATTTACTTACATTATACTATCTTATAATATCAAAACAGATTGAATTGACGCCAAATGTTGATAATTTATTATTAAACCATCAGGTTCATCCTTCTTACTAAAAATATTGACGTTTTGCTTATGTTATTTTATTTATAGTTTATTTAATGTTACGTATATTTTACATAACTGATACAAATTTTTATTTTGAGTAGTTTTAATTTAAATTCAATTAATATATGTATAAATTAACATTTCTTTTTACTTTAAGTTTTTAACACTAAACTTCACTACAGTTAGAAATTTACAGGAAATTAATATCAAGTAAGTAGGGGGTCTACCCAACACGGAAAAATATGGCAAGGGGTCTACGACATAAAAAAGTTTGGGGAACTCTGATCTAAACCGTCAAATATTAAACCCACAGGTCTAGACCAGGTGTCCACCTCAGCGTACGTCTACGTCCTGAATCCCGGGGAAACTCAAGCCGACACGTGGGCGCCGCAAGTTCGGCACACTTTTCAAGGCCACTGCATCGGGAGGACCGGCAACGATTGCGGTGACTACGTATGGTCGGCAACCATCTTCGCAAGAGATAATGTAGGAGGTGAGGAATCTATCTATCGGACTAATGACTGGATATATAAAAGGCGGTTTTTATTTTCATTTAATACCCTTTCCCTCAACTTGTTTTTTTGGGCCATGGAAGATGGTTTAGATGGGTAGCGACAATCAATATATACTCTTGCTGTCCTTTATACGGAGACATAAGATCTGACCGTGAAACAGAGATGAGAAAAAAAATTACCAGCGACTACATTCCAGGGTCAAATAGATTCCAAGACTTTTTCATGAATGTGTTTAGCTTTAAATGTAAACTGTTCTAGGTCTTCTACGTATCACCTCGTCACCATCTGGACTGACAGCGGCCCAGGATAGCCGCTTTATATCCGGCACGAGAGAGGAAACGGTAACCATGTACCGGGCGACCTGTTGTAACCCGAGGGTTTTAATCAACGCCGTAGACATCTATGGCAACACCAACAGCTATGCGGTCGATATATCAGGTTAGTACTTTGTCCCACGGGGAATAAACATATACATGTTAAATGTTATGTACACATAAAATTGTAAGAGAAATTTAAATAAACTTGTTATACCTTTTGTAAGCTTCATAAAATTTGTAATTTTTTGTAGGCAACTGTGTGTGGTATTTAAAAAGCTCATTAACCGTCTGACTCTTAACAAATCCTTGCAAGAACGCACTAAAACTGCGGGACATATCTTGACTTGATGTTGTCAAATAAATCGCACTCATGTAGACAAATATCAATCAATTATAATAAATCTTTTCGTATTATAAAGAAACATTAAACATGAAGTTTCTTTTTCTTTGAGTTATAAAACTATCAACACTACTTATGCCTTTTCAGCTGAAACTTGCAGCGAAAAAGCGTTTCGTAGCGGTTTTCAAGATGGCATACCGTAGCGCTTTGGGCCCTATAGCAGTCAGTGTTAAACAAAACCTCTTTGAAACTCGTTTTACACTGTAAAATATTTTTAAGTGATTAAAGCTTAATAATGTATTGGTTTACAGCATTAAGGATATCGTAAAGTAAAGGATTAGTGTAGCAACGACCAGCTTTTCGAACTACCCTCCATTTATTCGGGGTATGTGACCAGGAGTGTCGGAGTCATCATCATAATTCCAACCGTAGGATGCCCAATGATGAATATAGGTCTTCCTAAGAGATTTATAACAGAACCTGTTGGAAGAGTCCTGCCATTATCATCTGATGACCTCAAGAATGTGGTCTATCTACTGTGAGATGGAAAGTTTTTGCATGCTGATCTATGATCTCTACGCCACAAAACTTTAGATCATAGCGGCCATCTGTATTGCGCGCTATGTGGCCTGCCTACAGCTCCTTCAACCCTCTGGACTATCTCCGTTACTTTCATTCATTTAACGGCCTCCTCATTTCTGATCTCTGAGAGAAATCCCACGCATAGCCCTATACATGGCTTGTTGCGCGACTATCAATTTTTTTTGGCAATCAGGTCCGAGTGTGAGAAGCAATGTTCGTGACATATGTCATCCATCTATCAATCAAATTATCTCAATTATTCAATTTACGCATTACATACTTTTAATTGAGTATTCTTATGCACTTTTCTTTTGGAGAAACATTTTCACATTAAGATCTCTTTTGATACATAAAATCATAAGACAGGTGTTTCGTCATACGTACAATCTCTATTTTCATAATTAATGTTATTTATAAATGTTGTGTCAACTATGAAGGAACACATAATATAACCATTATTGAAAAATCAAATCAAAAATTAAGTATGTTTCTATATGTTTGTTTTGTACATGTTAACTACCCGCTATTTATACTTCTATCTTTTCCATACTATGGTTGTCTTTAAGAGATCGGTCCGTGTGATAAGACCGCTCATTCTACTCTTTTGTTTATTATTATGAAACTATAGAAATATATGTAAATTAAAATCATTCTGGAGGAATTCGGATTTAATAGAATAACAAAAAAAGAAAAGAGGAATTAATGAAAGGTGATACAGAACAAAAGGAAAAGATAGCAGAATTGTGGCATGAAAGAATAGACCGAAAGACAATGTGAAGTATGAAAGAAGAGAAAGTAAATAATTAAAAATTATGTGAATAATTAAATTTGCCCATAAAGTACCTGTCCCACAAAAGATAGGGGGTACGAGAGGCCCCCAATAGCGGGGGCCACAAAAAAAAATAACGAAGGTCTGACGTGGACTCTTAACTGATCTATAATCTATCTTTAAATACAAGCCACTAAATTTATTAGGGGGACCGGAAAAAAATGTCGCTTTCTTGAGTTAAATTCACACGACTACATTTTTAACAAGTTTTTATTTCTAATCAACAATATATTCACGTTCGTTATCAACAACCTTTTGCCGTATATCTAGTATACAAGTTTTCAATGCCGTAGCGGTAACAAATAAATCGGCTTTTCTGAAAAATACATCGACAGAAACGACATTACTTTCCGGTACCCCTAATACAACGCAGCTCCTGGATATATGTTAAAAAAATACTTTTTCAGGCTACATAACAGATGCCGGTATAGCAGCCATAGTACTCGGAGTACTCCTCGTCATAGCCCTCATAGCTCTGATCATATTCCTCATCACGTGGTGCGTTAGGAAGCGCAGATCGTCAAGAGAACTACCCTCATATGCTACATCGTCAAGAAACATTAGCTAAGTTACAAACTTAATAAACAAGTGTCAACATATTGTTATACAAAAACCTTAAGCTATTGCAACCAAAACAGAACAGTCCATAATTGGTATTTTTATACGAGGCAGGAACATGGACGTTCAAGAATGAGGGTAGAAAACTGTTGTGCTGGTAGAAACTTCTTCCTATACCATAAACAGCACAAAGGACTAACAAATACATACTTGAAGAATTTTTACTAGCAAAAACAAATTATTTGAACATTTAATGGAATCAGGCGTTACCTCGCGGAAGTCCATCCTAAGTAAGAAAAGGACCAATATTTAGTCACTTCTGCACATGCAGTGGTGGTCGTGCAATAAAATGCACCGCCCGCTAGCCCACTGATAAAGCAGTCCTTTTCATACAAATTATTTAAACCTCAGACTCGATTTCATCTAGTTAGAAAATCTTTCTATTAGCTATATATACGTTATCTAAACATATGAATAAAATTTAAGTGTCTGTTTGTAATACCAAAAAAAAAACACTTTTTACTATATGCATATCAATATATATACAGTACACATACCAAAATGACACTAATAAAAAGTTCTGTCTGTCTGTTTATTCTGACTAATCTCCGGTCGATCTTGACGGGATGAACTGGCAGGTAATTGATGTAATAAGGAGTAACTTAAGCGAGTTTAATTTCATAAAAATTCTGACATGAAGGAAAAAAACTTTTTTGTTAACTTCCATGCGGACAAAGTCGCAGGCACAGCTAGTTAAGTATATTATTGGCTTCAAATTTTTACATACAATGCTTCTATATATATAGAGATATATTTAGATTGTCTTTTCATTTGTATAACAATATGTTAACACGCCTGACTAAATAACGAATTTAAGAAAGTATATGTGAAATACAAAAAGTATTACTTAATTATGTGATATTGAATTTGATATATTTCTGGCAACACTCTAGTTATATTGCCATATGCTATGCTTATCAAAGCATAATAAATAAGAATTCTAAAAGCCCCCAAAATGTAGATATAATTAATTATAAGAATTATTTATAAATAAATTAATGGTAAATGGTATTTTGATAAGTCACTAATGTATTATTAAGTGTTAAATTCATTAGTTGCATAATATCTTTATTTAAAACCGTCAACAAATGTTGCCAAGAAATGTTATTGGATGTCACTATAAATATAAATTATTCTGTTTGGATCATGTGAGTAAGTGAAAAGAAAGTTTTATATACATTTATATCAGGGGGACATGTAAGTAATGTCGTTTCTGAAGACATATTTCACAGAAAAACCGATTGAGTTTTACCGCTCCATCATTGAAAATTTGTATACTAGATTGCAAAAGGTTGTTGATAACGAAGGAATATATTGTTAATTAGAATTAAAAACTTGTTAAAAATGTAGTTGTGTGAATTTAACAAAAGAAAGCGACATTACTTTCCGGTCACCTTAATATAAAAAAATTTAATCTAGTAGGGTTACATTTAGTATGTTTCCCTTAATGTTGATTTTAGCTTGACGTTGATTAATGGGACATTCTGTATACCACACTTTAGATATAAAAAAATTTACTAACATTAGTACTGTAGTCTGTAATGAATAAACCAAGTGAACAGTTTTCTGACTTCAACGCGTATATCTAGACATTTATAATTATATTTCCTCTACATATGGCTTTTCTGATATATTTGACCATTTCTTGTAAGTTGAAATTTTTAACATTATAGGTGACTTTAATAAAAAATGTTGCCAGTTAAAACTTAAACCTTATGAGCATTAAATCATTGCAAATTGATTATATACTAAATTGGTACAAATTGGTGTGTACATTTATACAATATATGAAAGCAATCAATACATTTACTCAGTATGTATAGTTAAATCAATATGTTCAACAATTAAAACATTGATTTATAAAATAAAACCATTTCCCTAGTGTATTAGATATTTAAAAAATAGCACAAAGCATTCTATAGCATTCAACATATAATTATTATAATCCCCTAGCAATTATTAATACAAAAATTTGGTAAGAAAATCCAGTCATATTATAATAATATTCTAACCTAATAGTGTGAACAAATTGTTTTACACTGATCATGATAATGTCATTATAAATTAATATATGAAATAATTATAGCATGTCAGATTCAATATTATATATTTAGCATATATGTATGTTTATCGCCAGAAACTTAAGTAAAATCCCTCCCTTAAATGAATTTTAAGACTATGTTTCTTTTATAACATTAATATGAAAAACTGCATTCCAAATCAAATTAAATAATTTAATGCTCTTTTTGATGTTGGATTCAATGCCAGGCAGTGTTAGTACTCTAAAATTCTCAACAAATTGCATTGGTTAATAATTAAAATGTATGTTCACATTATCATGCCTTTTTTGCAGAATACACACAGATTCTCTAACCATATGTTCATTGTTATGGTACAAATCAGTTCATTTAAGGACTGTTCTTCATTTAACTAGTATGTCTATGTAATTTTGCATTAATGCTAATACAAAAAAATACTAATATCTATATGATATACATAAATTATTAATTGCACAAGAAAAAAAATGCTGCATATAAACACAGTCCGTTTTAACTTGCGTACAATGTGCATTTGAAAACACTTTGTATTAACTCTGTCTGAAGAATAAACAATGTGTCAATGTATTTTGAGAATATTGTTAATAAAAATGTAATAAAAATTACATAAAAATCGCCACAGCCTGGCATTTGATGTATTAAAATATCCATAATGTTGAAATCATTAATAATGTTACTAATATGTATTTGCACATTCTATTGAGGATTGACTAGTGCTTCCTTGATGTTTACGAAGTCAATTGAAATTGTTTAACTTATACGGGTAGTACAAATGTTTAATTATTTTAAATTAACTTAGCATTTAGTTGTGAGCCATAAATGATTTTTGTAAATTTTAATAAAATTATTAACAATATATACTTTGTTTTATTTACTTTTAAATAGTTACAGCAACATAGAATGATAATTTAGTTAAATTCACAGGAATATATAATTGAATTGTTCAACTCAAAGGAAAACATTTTCTTTATTAAAACCATCATTAAAAAAATTACAAACCTACCAAACAAAACTGACAAGAATCTTGGTGGGGCAAGTTTCTTGTCAGTTTTTCTTGGTAGGTGACGCATTATGAACTAACTAACTAGATGATCATTAAGTTCTCATATAACAGAGCCAAGAATACTATACTGACATTAATGAATGGAATAAAATGTTGTTGATGCTCACTCAGGAAGCTAATTATTGTCATGTACTCTTTATAAAACTATATTTGTAAAAAGCAACTGGCGAATTTCTTACTGGTTCTTCTCATCTTCGAACTACTTTCCAAACTAGTGATAGCTTCCAGTATGCCGAGATGAAATATTGATTAACGTTTCGTAAATGGTTCTAACAGTCTACTTGAATAAAGAATATTTTGATTTTGATAATGAGCAGTTAGTTGCCAACCCCATAAAATTAAATAAAAAAAATGCATTGCACATATTTTTAAAAGTAAAGATGACTAATTGTATGCACCCTGTGATGTTTCTTCTATTATGATTACTTATGTTTACTTATGATCTTTGATATTTTTATTAAATTTTCACTTTCATTTGACCTTTCTGTACAGCCTAATTTTAAAAGGAAATTGTGCTTTTAATTAAAAATATTAACTCAATGTTATGTTACATCAATCATTTAAAAAATTTAGATGTAAGACTCACTATGTCAGCCACTACCTACAGCTAGATTTTGACTTGATCTTAATTTATGAGACAACACACCACAAAACTATCATACGTCTGATATGCAAAAGCCTGTAGTTTGTTTTGGCAGCAAAAGCTGTATAAAAATAAAAATCAAAAAATCTGCAATAATGAAAAAAAGTATTTCCCTTACTTGAAGAGACTTGCATTATAACATGTAAAATAGGTTTCAGCACTTGCAAAATGCATCTGTAAGATCATTGTTCTGATTGTAATAATTTTCTACAGATTCATATTTATAAGACCATCAATGCAAGGTATAATTTTGCATATGTCAATCATTTGTATTATATGAAATAAGTAGTAAAAACGAAATATTGTAATGATTAATAGTGATATTAACTAAAAGTTTTATTTATGTTGAGTAAAATGTGAAACAAATAAAGATCAATTTAATTCAAGTAGGTTTTTTTTGACAGGTGTTAGACAGGCTAACACTAAAGAAATACACATTTCTGCTATTGAACAATATATCATAGTGTAAAAAGTGCAATAGGATGCTACACATGATTTTGATTTTATAAAACCAGGGAAGTTTTTGTTATTTATCATTAGCAACTTATTTAAAATCCTACATTTTCAGAAAGGACATTGCTAATAAAGTAAGCAACTTGCACACTTAATTACATCAATTATAGCATTGCAGAAAATTAAAATGTAAAGTACACACATACAAATAATGCATTTGTGAAATATCCTACCCTTATAGACCATAGTTCATCAGAAGACAGTGCATTTAGGCCATAACCTACTAATCTTGATAGAAATATTGGGGGGTGCCCTATGTCCAGCAGTAGAGATCTCGTTGCTAAAATGGTGATGTTAATAATTAAATACATTAAGTTACGGTACTTATAGTATCCATCAATCACAACTTCTATTTATTTTTCATTTTTTTCCATTGTACTTATTTGTTTTGTTGTACTTTTTTATTTTTGTTTTTGTTTTATTGTACTTAACTTATTGGTATAAAGTTTTGTGAGTTGAATGGTTTCTGAGAGCTATAACCAATGTCAATCATTACACCTCTTTTTTACTAACTAAATATGAGGACTTCCACAAGGACCTGAGTTTTAACCTGTACTTTAGTTATCTCTATCTATAGTATGGAGTGAATAGGAGCTACCAAGATGAAACATCCTCTTAGACTATCATTCAATACATGTAAAATTTTAATTTGAGGGTATCTAAAAGAGACAAACTTCTACTGTAAGTAAATATTGTTAATATTCTTGATTTTATTTTTAGACAATCTGTCTGTTACTTCATATATTTGCTCCCAGAAATACAGACTCAAGAACTTTTCATTAAACAAGAAAAATATACACTTTGACTATAAATATTTACATGAAATAGCTTATATTCCAATTCGGGACTAGGTATTTTGTAAAATGGTCAATTCACATCACCATTACAATACATTCTCAAAATAAATTAGCTTGTCCAATGTAAATTACACAAACATAATATACAAACACAAAGTCAAAATCACCTAAGTACTTACTATCATGTTTATAAATCGTTGTCCAATATGTTTACAGCTAAAATCGTCTAGTTGGGGCATAAAGCCTGTTTTGAATGGTGCGTTCTTAAATGTCTTATATAGAAATGACGACATTTCATAAGTGCATATGTCAAACAATATAAATATTAGATAAATTGCAAAAGGATTATGACAAAAAAAATCAAATCACTATTATTACACGTAACAAGAAATTATCAACATTAAAATCATCACAATTCGACGCAAACGCAAAAATATACGGAAAGATTCGCGCACTCTGAGAAAACTGACAGTTCGCAAGAGAAAATATACGAATTTTTCTACGAATGTTTTGACGCTAATTTCAAGGCTGAAAGTTTTTACACAACGTGCAGGGACTAAAATAGCACTCACCTTGTCTTGTGATCAATTCTTGGCTGGGCACGGCGGGCAGCAGGACTGCATTGTGCGTCAAATCTTCGAGGGAGACACCAATCACAGCAGTGGACAACAAAGGATTTTTCACTACATTCCTGGACGCTTGGTCGCCGAATCCTCTATCGGACATTTCGGCGTATTCAAATCGAACCGTTTAAATTGTTATTTTCACGTATTTTCACATTTAGAGGTCACAAAAAGCAAATTAAATTATTGAGAATTACGTGTCACTTGCATATTTTGGTTTGACATTGACAAGTTGTTGAACGTTCTGTAATAAAAATATTTATTTACACTACCGAAGCAGTCACACCATCCATTTTCTAGCATTTAGATATCTTTTGCTATTAGCCAATGCCTACAAAGTGTAAGCAGTCTTTTACAAAATCGCAATTTTATAGGAAAACTTATTATAAATATTATTAATAAGCAACAATAGACTTCATAGGTTAGGGAAAAATTCCTTCGCATTTTATAAAACAATCAAAGATATAACTATATTACATATTTTGTTTGGTAACTTTGAGCCATCTTGTAAGTAGTTATATGCTACAGTAATTGTAAGATTTTTATTTTAAAAAAAAGTGGCAAGTAGGTTTTGAAAGTTTGATGTTAATCTGGCACTGATTAACAATTCTGAAAAGACCGAAATAATATATATCTGTTATTAGTATATTATCTCTTAGCAAAACTATCTTAATTTTTTGAGTGGCTAAAGTTTTATATTGTATAGCGTTGTCATAACGAAAGACCACACCCATTCTATTGATTATTGCTGTTGATACAAGCAGTTCAATAAAATAAATTTTCTTAGAAGTTTATACATATTTTAATTTTTCTCCGAACTAATATTTCAGTTTTGGTATAATTCCCATGACGTTGTTGCAAAATTGCGCTGTCACGTCTAGAATATTTTGCGTTTTCATTTTAGTGCTTTTCAATTGGAGTATCTATATGTAGTCCCTTTTAATCTTGTTTCAAAATTAAAATGGATGACTACAGGATTTACTACTAATTAATAATTATAATAACTGGATTAACGCTATTGAGATATTTTTTTTTAAATACGATATTTAGTTAAGCTTTCAACCATAAAAAAATAGATTGTATTTAGATTTTATATCTACATATACATACATCAATTTGATGAGAATGGTTTGATTTTAAGGCAATTTTTAATTTAAACAATATCACGGATAAAATATAAACAACGATAAATCTTTTATAACTCAACGTTTCAATTGTCACAAAATCTTTTAAGCTAAGGTTTAATATTGCGTGAAACCATAATAGTTTATAATATATCGATCTTATTTGGCAAAATACTTTCAGCATCCAAGATATCTATTACGAATATTGTTGTGATTAAATAGAAGTATTAGAGTATATGCAGAAATATTCGGTTTAACATTGTCATACAAAAAATTATGTTTGATAGTGGCTATTAAGTTTCTTATTTTGATAGTACCTTTACTCGGTTGACGAATATGCATTTTATCGTTATTTTTTTACTTACGCTACCTATAAGTAATAAATCTTAACATTTTTGAGAATTTCATGTAAGATATAATAAATAAAACAAATTTTGTACATTCACTTCCATTTTTTTTAGTAAATAGAACACTTGATTCTATTATGAATAAGTATAATTTTACTTTAAATTCGTTGTTTTTAAACAAAGAAAAAACTTTTTTTTAAGTAAATAACGCACATACTTGAGTTATATTCTATATATCATCGACCTCTATAAACGTCACTGTCACTAACGCCTCGTATATTTACTGTTTTTGTAAACATGAGGGTTTATTTGTAAAGAATATATAAAAATGTCTGACACGGCAGGCAATGCGCCGCCGATTAAACGGTACCGACGTGATGAGAAATCATCTGAATCTGAAGAAGAACTTGATAACTACGTCCCTTACGTCCCGGTGAAGGAGCGAAAGAAAGAGAAGCTGCTGAAACTTGGTCGACTCGGACAGGTGGCTGCAGAGGCAGCTGTGGAGACCAAGAGCTCTAGCGACAATGATCCTGATGATGATGGTAAACGATTTCTTATTTATTTCAGGTTAAATTATAACCACTGCTATATTTTATGATAATATAAAGCTGTGATGATTTACACATTAAGCCAATTACTGATGAAAGCAAAAACTATACCATTGAGATGTTGAGTAAAGAGTTCCTTCCTTTAAATATGAATATTATGTAATGTTTTATTTCATATCTTTAATTAACCACAGTTTAATATATGATATATGGTAAGCTGTTCAATATGCAAAAATTAGGTTAGTAATAAAATTTGCTTAATTTGGCTACTTAATACTTCCTGTTTTGTTATCATTGCTATTTTAAGCTGCTTCAAAACACTAAACTGTTTTAAACATACATTTTATTTCGCCTGTTTGTTAAACAATTTCTAAACATACTTCTCATTGGAAAACATATCTTCTGTATATTTTAAATATTTAAATATGTTTCTTAATATTTGATTCTTGTAGGAAATCAAAGGTACTCTTTTCATGTGTTTTTTATATTGTGATAGAATCTTTTACATTGTTTGTTGCTTTCTTGTGTAATAAACTAATCATCACACTCATGATTAATCATTTTAAAATAAAAATGTTTAAACTTAGTAACAATTACGTTAATGAAATAGAGATAAAAGTTAAGTGAAATCAACAAGGAAATTAATAAATTTTATGACAGTAAAAATGTATGCATAACAGACTAACACTTGTATCTATCATGATTTCTAATAAGTCTCTGAAATATTAAAACAGAACTGGATTCTCTGCTCTATTATCTTGCTACTTAATTTTGCCACTTAATATTCTCTGTTGTGTTTTTAAAAGTTTTGTTACCTAGAACTAGAGGTTTACAATCTGTATAATCTATACAAACATTGCATCTATTTTTTAGCTTATTAAGAGTTGATTTGGGGACTATTTGAGTTTAAGCTAGCTAACTCAGAAGTGCCTCTATTACCATCAAAAGCCTTACCCTTGCAATGTTAAGTTGTTTTTCTTGAAGAGGACATTAGTTGTTTACAAAGTCTACTAGACCGGTTGTCTCAAAAAGAAATTTAAGAAACAGATATCTTTCTTGCTTAGCTTGCCTATTAATCTGCAATTAGCCACCAGGTGGTTTTATAATGATATGTCAAGTGTGACATTTGAATCTTGCTTACACTTGGATAAGTAACCTAACCAAAGTAATTATAATGATAATTAAATGAAAAAAATATGGAAGTGGATTCATTGAGCGACTAATACATAAATTAACAATAAGAATTTTTTTGACTTCTTTATCTTGCCAACATCCCAGAATATATTATATGCACAAATGCTTTTCATAGAAAGCCAACTTTTGATTATAAAAAAATATGTATTTGAAATTACTATTCCTACTGTTTCAAGTCTAACCAAGATCTAAATTGCCTTTCATAAAAATGTGCTTAAAAGTGATAAGTCTGCTGATATTAATTTAAATTAATCATTATCAAGAACTAGAGTGAGAAGAGAGAGAAAGAATAGAACTGAAAAATAGATTTCTTTTAAAATCTTCTAAAACTGCACAATCAGGAGTTTGGTTTGAGTATGACAATATATAAATGTTTTGCAGTACTGATAGATCTGCAAGGTTTCTTTCTAACTTTTTTTAATACAAAAATTTCTTGTAATAATTAGGTTTATTGATTACAGTTAATAATACATTTCGCAATGATTTTGTCAAATAAATAAATCATAACTGAATAGAACCTAAACTGAACATTTTTATAGTTTCATGTATTGCTGAAGAAAATTGAAACTTTAGTACAATGTGTTTTATACATGTGTTGTAGTATAGTGTAGCTCTAATGTATACAGCCAGTTGCTCATTAAATGTTTCCGGTAGAATTTTCTACCTTTTTTTATTTTATTCTTGTTGATTTTATACTGTTTCCCTATCTTGGTTTTGGGACAGGTATATACACCCTCCTTTGCTTTCACCTTTCCTCTCTCATTCTTTACAATTTCTCTCTTTATTCCCTCTTTCATCCTTTATATTTTCTATCATTCAGCATACTTTCAGCATATGGCATTCACCCACATTATATTTACGCTTCGCCTCCCATCTCTCGTCACACTTCCAATTACTCGGTTTTGTTATGTCTAATTACCTCACCCACCTTCCTGCAACAAAACTGCAAGAAAATGTTATGGTTCACCTCATCTTCCAAAAGGGAAGTGATGCTGCCGCAAGCAATGTTACTACCCATTTCCATTTCGCAAGCCATTCTGAGATCTCCATGTATGGCACGCAAGTAATTGCATGCATCAAAGTTATAAGTGCATGAGGGACTCCCTTTGAGCTTAAACTTATACAGGTACATTAAGAATCCCCCGTGTCCCATGAACTTTTGGGCATGGCACATATCCACTTATAGCATATTTATATATAAAAGTAAAAGTTAAATAACAGAAAAAGCTTATTAAAGTGTCAAAAACATTTCAGCATCACAAGAAGAGTGGGGCCGTCGGTACAATGTATCTCTGTTGGACCAGCACAGTGAGCTGAAGAGGTTAGCAGAGGCCCGAGCATTGTCTGCAGCAGAGAGGCAAGCAAGAGAAGAGCAGCATATATTGGAGAGCGTGGCACAGAGCAAGGCTCTGATGGGTGTTGCAGAGTTGGCTAAAGGTGATATTATATTCTTTTTATTTTTATATTCTTCGAAAAATGATTACAGGTAACATTCAAAATACAGACATAAAGCATTTGTATTTCAAACAAGACATAGTATTTAAATTTTAATTCAGTGATTTAATTATGTGATGATATATGTTGTACTAAGTGTTTTTGTGTTACAAGTAGTGTGTTTGTAACTACACTTAGACAAATCAAATGAGTGGATTATACGAGGGCCAAACTGAAAGTTTTTAGAACTGGCAACTTAAAAGCATTATATTAAAAAAATAAATTTAAATTTTGAAAATAGAACTCTTTACCAATAATATTGAGTATACATTTCATTCATTTGTCATTTGTTTTACGATTTGGCGGCAAATTGAAAATTGTCTGTGCACGTCAGAATGAATTTAAGCCGAGAAAATTTTCGTGCAATGATTTTTTATGACTTTCGATGTCATATAAGTCAACAAGAAAGTTATGATAGACTTCGATTGGCTTTTCACGATGAAGCCCCATCTCGTGCCACAGTTTACAACTGGTTTAATGAATTCAAACGTGGTCGAACTAATCTCACCGATGATTTGCGTGAGGGACGGCCTTCTACAGCGACGACTGAAGACAATATCAGTGTTGTGCGGCGTATGATAGAGACTGACAAAAGAGTGACCTATCAGCAGATTCGGACAAGTCTAGGCATAGGTATGAGACAAGTGCACAAAATCCTCCATGAACATTTAGCGGTCAGGAAGCTTTGTGCCCGCTGGATACCGCATAATTTGACCGAGGCTCAAAAACTCCGCCGTGTTGATTGGTGCCGAGAAATGATCCAAAAATCTAACGGAGGTGACTCAAATGCTGTGTTCGACATACTAACGGGTGACGAAAGCTGGATTTACTGTTATGATCCGGAAACCAAAAGACAGTCTGCTCAGTGGGTGTTTCCTTCCGAAGAGTTGCCAACTAAAGTGAAGAGAGGTCGAAGTGTTGGAAAAAAGATGGTGGCCTCGTTCTTCGGAAAGACAGGTCATTACGCGACAGTTGTCTTAGAGGATCAGAAAACGGTTAATGCAGAGTGGTACACTAACAACTGTTTGCCACTTGTCTTGGAAAAAGTTCGAGAGAAACGACCTCGCAGCAGGATCCTCCTTCATCACGACAATGCCTCGTCGCACACCGCCAGGCAAACGATCGACTATTTGGCGACCTCAGACGTGGAATTACTGGGTCACCCGCCGTATAGCCCCGACCTCGCACCCTGCGTTTTTTATTTATTCCCGAAAATAAAAGAAAAACTTCGAGGAAAACATTTTATGGACGCCGAAGAAGCAGTGGCTGCGTTTCAAAACGCCGTCGAAGAGACCCCTAAGGCCGAGTGGGCAAGGTGCTTTTCTCAATGGTTCCATCGAATGCAGCGATGTATTGATGTAAATGGACGCTATTTTGAAAAGTTATAATAAAACTAATAACTTGCTAGAATGCTTAGTTTTTGATTTTCTAAGAACTTTCAGTTTGATCCTCGTAGTGTTTCTTGTTAGAAGCTAAAAAGAGGTTCGGAACCATCCTCAAACTTTCTGCACTAAAGAGTTGATCAGTTTTTAAAAATTTACATTTTATTGCGAGCAAAATTACAAAAATTAAAAAAAAAAATTTGTTTATTCCGATTAGTAATTCAGACATGTTTTACTTTTTAACAATTATCCTATAATAAAAAAAATATAAAAGAGTATCATTAGGGTTGAAAAGTTTTCGAGTGGCCACCGCCGACATAGCCTGGGTCGCGAAAAATCAACGGATGCAGGCAGCGTAAAGGTCATCGTGATGATCTTTTTGGCAGTGCATGTGATGATCAATGATGATAACTCGTTCTATATGATGATGATGACACTTATCACCCAAATTGTTATAAAACTTATCACCTATTATCTCTTGATATAGCAAAACTAGAAATGTCAATAATATTCATTATTTTTCTTGAACAGGTATACAGTATGAGGATCCAATCAAAACTTCATGGAGACCACCTAAATCTGTGCTTGAACGACCACCGGAGAAGAATGATATGATTAGACAGCAGCTAAGAATTCTGGTGGAAGGTGAAGACGTACCGCCTCCAATAAGGACATTCCAGCATATGAAATTTCCTAAAGGTATGTTTACATGAATTATTATTTGCTATTTAGAATGAGATCTGATTCATCCACTGCCCTTTGAAATGTAGAGATTTTCATACACATTTACTGACTTGTCTCTCTCTAACCATAAGACTTAGAGACTTAGGAATATTCCTTTCATCAAGAAGAGAACCGCTAAGAAAGGTTTTTATGAAGTTCCACAAGCGGAGAGGTCGAGGTGGTATTATTTTAAAAATAAAATATTTTTATTATAATTGTCTTTTAAGTATGTAACTTGGCTAGAATATTTTTTCGGCATATTAAAAATTACCCAAAAAGCTTATATATATATATATATATATATATATATATATATATATATATATATATATATGTCGGCATGACTATGTATGACGAAGTTCTTACTCCGTTTAAAACGTACATTAGTGTTTTTCATAATAAGCCAAAATTCTGTTGAATGTTGAGCCTCAAGAAATGGAATATAATCTCTTCTTATGTGTGTGGGCTCCATTGTTGGACAAACGTTGGGTTACACTCCTTTCTCACTAATGTGCAGTTCTTATAACAGCATATCTTTCGCGACTCTTTGTAGAGTTTTTCAAACCAACTTAGTAATTCAGTGTATCCATCACAGATTTTTAATCTTAATTGAGTATTGTTAATCACACAATCTTGAAAAAGATTGCGCGCCGGAGGAAACAATTTCGAATTAAGAGCTCTTTAGGTGTTCTAAAATAAGCCAGATGTTTCCTCATACGTAGATCACCTTTCTCTTAATTTTTTTTTATTTGATATGATCTAATCTTACTACAAAGTCATATATATCAGGGGTGGCTAAGCGCTTTGATGATACGGGCCAATTTTAGAAATTTGTAGTTTTTCGCGAGCCGCGAAAAATATTTTAAAACGATATTTTTTTTTGAAAAAATACAAAATTTATGCATTGCAACTAAGTATTACAGTTTGAAACATACAATACGATAACAATTTTTTGAATATAATTACATAAAAATAAAAAAAAATCCGTCAAGAACCACATTGAGCCACAGATTGGCTACCCCTGATATATAGGAATCTATAAAGGAACACATAGCAGAACCATTATTTATATTACAACTTTTAATGTAATTTTAAGTTAAATGTTCTGCTGGTGTATCTAAATAAATATATTAATATGTGAATTTCTCAATGACAATTTTATAAACATTTGACATATAATATTTATGTTGATACTACCATATATTTATATAATTTGTTTTGAACTGTACCTCTTAAATAAACACAACTATCAAGCAGCCATGATATATTTGTTCATGTTCTATCTTTAAATTAAAGATTCTATTCAGCCAGTACTATATATCTACATCATCAGACTTATACATTATCAGCTATGGTTATCACAATTGTAGAAAAATATGACTAGTATTTTAATTACTCCTTCATTTTCTATATCAGGTATCCTAAGAGGTTTAGAAGAAAAGGGCATCAGGAAACCAACCCCTATCCAAGTTCAAGGTATTCCAGCGGTGCTGAGTGGGAGAGATATGATTGGTATAGCCTTTACAGGCTCCGGGAAAACTTTGGTCTTCATCCTGCCCATCATCATGTTGTGTTTAGAACAGGAAATCAAGATGCCATTCATCAGGTAATAAATGCTTTCTTCTCACCATAGTAATAATAAAATATACTACATATTTCAGGATATAATACATTTTGTATATATACAGTTAAACATATGTACAAATACATAAATTACTACACACATATATAATGTTATTTTATTGCTATATTATTTCAGAGGCCAAGGAAGTGCTCTTCTGAGTGTTTTGTGACCCAATTACTTTTTTTTTAATTTTTATTTGCTCCTTCATGACAGATGTCAATAAGAGGTTATTATTGTGAAGATACACAAAAATTTTGTTTGATAAAGACTTCTTAACTAATAAATTAAAGATTAGAAGCTTTCTTCTGTTTCGTTTTAGCAACATATATGTCGTCATATTGTTTTTAATTATATTGTATATCTGTTTTCAACTTCAATAGGAATGAAGGTCCTTATGGTTTGATCATCTGTCCATCGCGTGAGCTGGCCAAGCAGACTCATGACATCATCCAGCACTTCGTCCGCCATCTCAAGCTCTGTGGCAACCCGGAGATACGGAGCTGCTTGGCTATTGGAGGTAATTTTGCCACTGTAATTCATATTATTTACCTATGTCAAATTTAAATTCAAAATGTGTTTATTATTATATTAGTTGGTCAATTATTATAAAAGTAAAAATAGTAAATGAGGAGAAGATGAAAGGCAATACAAAGAAGGAAATTAAGAATGAATGTGAATCTGTGATGTATGATAGAAAATGAATGAATGGTAATATGAAGACCGATAGAAGAGAATGACAATTAAAAAAAATGTGAAATAATTATTAAACACAAAAATGTCTTATTCCCAAAAATAAGACAGGCTGTACGAGAAGTCACCAAAAAAATTAGAAAGTTTGGGAAGCTCAGGAAAAATCTTGTACAAAATACCGCTATAATATCTAAAGATGAATGTGTCTAGCCAGTGATGTCATAAAAAGGCTCAAGGTCATCCAAAAAACAATGGATAGCACTATCATTGCTGGGGTGAGATAGAATTAGCAATTAGGAGATCTGCATTAGTGCCAAGGTCATGTGGCTCGAAGAATTACTCATCTTAAATGACAGTGGGCATGGGACATAGTTCGTGCAACCGATGGCTGTTGAGGTAGAAAGTTTCTGGAGTGGCGATCACGAGCCGGTTGAAGGGGGGGGGGGGTAGACTCCCTATTAAGTAGACCGATGTCATAGTAAAAGTCAAGGGAAGTTCCACAAATTTCATTGAATTAAACTCTTGAATGACAAAGTCTAAATTATTCAATAATATACTTTTAATTTTAGAATTTAAACCAAGAAAAGTAAGGTCTTAGTTATATTGTGATTGGCCTTGATTGATTATACATGTACACCATCAGACCTATGAAAGATTAGTAAGATTTTTGAAGTCAAAATTTAATCGTCACCATTCAAAATAGAGTGATAGGACAGGTAGTGATTAAATCCAGAAAATTATTTATAAAAATTCTTATGTATCAAAATTTGTAATCCCTTTAATAATAGTATATTGTTAAAATTAACCATAGAAGAAACAAAATTATTTTTATTGGTTCAAATAAGTTAACCATTTCGCACACCTGCGTGGTAGAGCAGGGAACATAGTCCATGTAAATATACTATAAAGGGTGATTGGTTATAGATGTATAAGGTTTAAATTCATTCAGTATAAAGATATTACTTTGAAATATGGTACTTCAATAATTACTTTTTATTATTAAATAAATCTTATTAAAGCATTCAAGAGTTTTTAGATCAAATTGTGGGGAACTTGTTGCGTTGGCTCATTTACATGATTTATATTAAAATATACACTTCAATAATTGTTAATTTTCATATAAAAGAGCAATTATTGAGTTTTTGACCAGTGGTAGCTTACTACTTGTAATGTTAAAATAATTGACGATTCTAAAGCGCATGTAAATTGCCTAACCGAATAAACATATTTTAAATTCAAATATTAAACAGCAGAAAGTCTGCAATACAAATAATAAACAATAATAAATTTTAATAACTAGTAATTCGAATTTTGAATTTTTTTTACTGTATTATTATTACTTTACTATTTCTGAAACCATTAGTTTTTGAACAGGGTGTACCGTACATTACTTGACAGTAAATGTACAATAAATTTACTGCATAAATGCTTTTACATATATTTCCAATCACCCTGTGTAAAGAGATCACGTTGAAATAGGTTATTTTAATTTAATTTTTAAAGTTTAATGCGATAGGCTAATAAATTTTGGCAGTGCAAAGTGAAGGGACAGAAAGTAAATAATAAATAATTTTAATATGTAAAAATTCGAACTTTAAAAACGTTTTTTGTTATATTTAATTTAAATTATATATTATGTAAATTGAAACATTAAACTATACATTCATTCCTTTAGAGCAGAGTTCCCCAAACTTTTTTTTGTCGTAGACCCCTTGCCATGTTTTTCCGTGTTGGGTAGACCTCCTACTTACCTGATATTGATTTCCTGTAAATTTTTAACTGTAGTGAAGTTTAGTGTATGTTCAAAATATATTGCCACCACAAAGCGAATACCAACATCCTACAACTTACACAATTTTATAAACATATATAATATTTTTTTTACTTCATAGGTACTTTTATAAATAATGTAAATGTTTTGATATTATAAGATAGTATAATGTAAGTAAAGAGGTACTATCAGTGTATGTGTTGAGATCCACTTTCGTGGACCTCCGTTTTCATTTCAGCAGGTTGTCATAGACCCCTAGGGGTCGATATAGACTACTTTGGGAATCACTGCTTTAGAGCCTTTACACCTATAACAAATCATCCTTTATGTTCATAGGTGTGGCTGTGTCGGAATGTATGGAGGTGGTTCAGAGGGGTGTTCACATTATGGTGGCGACTCCTGGGAGACTGATGGACATGCTGGATAAGAAAATGGTGAGTTTAGTTTCAGCAAGTGTTTTATTTTTAAAATCAATTTAATAATTTTGCTAAAACATTTTACTACGCTCACAATAGTTGCTGTACGAGTATAAATATCACGGATGCATTACATTGAATTATTTTTTCATTTATTACAGATAAAAATCAAAAAAATATTTATTCAATATTCTAACTTTTAACAGGACTGATATTGACCATAAACGTCTATTAAACTCTATTTTATTTATGACTCTACTCTGCTTTGTAAGGTGTTATAGCTGTGGAGAAGAAGCATGAAGAAATTCCACATGAATCTCTTGAAATGTTTAACATTACAGATTTATATATATACACTTTGTTGGATATAGCATAAATGAAAACAAAATAATCAAGCAACATCAATGTTAAGATTCTTATCATTTAACTATTCGTTTATTAAATAATATGTTGTTTAAATAAATGGTATTTCAATAAAGTCTTGTGGAATTATTTTTTTAAATGTGATTTAATCTATTAAAAATGTATTAGAGATTTTTGCAGTAGACATTTTAGTACAGCCATTTTTTTACTATGTCTTGTACTACAATATGTACACCCCCTTCTTATTGTAATTGTTGTAAACATATAAAATGTCAATATAAATATATTGTGAGACCTCAGTCAGAATATTGATTCTTTTTAACCATTTTTCCACTGCTCGGATGGTTCTCTCTTACTAAACAAATATATTCTATCTGCACTTCCACTCCAAAGCATAAATCTAAAGGACATAATGCTATGTAAGTAACTAAAATACATTATCTTAGCGGTATAAGTATTACAGTAACTATTTATTATCCTAAAGGCTTGTTTCAGTCTCTAAGCACTCACTGCAAGGCATAGGTATTTCCAAAAGATATCTATGGGGATATAAGATGCTCACCGCGCTTTTCAGGCAGTTCGTCGTTCAGAGTGATATTATAGTACACAGAGAACGCTGCTGCCGTTCTTCTGAAAACTTGTCTTACATACACATAAATAAATGAATTTTTTTTATAAAAATATCTGAGAGGCCTATTTCCACTAGTTAGATGTCTTATAACTAAAATGATGATGATATAAATAAGAAGGCGTTTGCATTGTCTCTTTAATAGTGGGTTTGTGTACCAGGTCCGACTGAATGTTTGCCGGTACCTCTGCATGGACGAAGCCGATCGCATGATAGACATGGGCTTCGAGGAGGACGTGAGGACCATCTTTTCGTACTTCGCCGGTCAGCGTCAGACCCTGCTGTTCAGTGCCACCATGCCGAGGAAGATACAGAACTTCGCAAGGTAAGTTGATCATTTTGTAATATTTTTTTAAGTAGCAAATGTCTGTGATGGGCATTGCTTAGGCAAGAGGTGAAGGGGGGGGGGTAGTAGGGTCAAAAACTTGGCAAGCACCGATAAGCTGATAACGATTTATAGATACTCTGAACATTTTACAAATTCTTGTTCGTTCCAACATTACTTTATGTAATTATTTATTTCATTTTGTTTATTTATTTATACTTTGTTGCTGTTAAAAATCAAAACAATCACTATGATTATTTCAACCATGTTCTTGTTGAATGTTCTTTTAAAATGAATTTTTGTAAAAACCTTGACTCAGTAATAGTTAAATGTAAAAGTGTTTCATTATTCCCAACATATTTACTTGTTATCGGTGTTATTTGAAATCTATGGGGGCATTCCATGTCAAACAGTTTACTTCATGGGATTCAAATGGTAGTGATGTATGCTTCAATTGTACAAATGTTAGTTGTATGGGGTTTAGTGCAGTGAAATTCCTTTTAATCGTCCAATTCAATTATTTTTGACTGCTTGGCATTTTTTGTTTAAGACGTAACTAGAAGAATTCGTGAATATTCCTCTATAGCTCACTTCGTGTCTCTGTCTTTAGAACTGAATGAAGTCAGGAGGATTTTTTTCTAAATGAATATAGACAGATTTTGCTATCTATGTAAACGCATCTTTATGGCGGACTTTTAGATACGTTGTTAGCTTTATGGTAAAGCCTGTCATTTGAAAACAGTGATATTTAACTTAAGTGCTACCGAAATCGCTGTACCGCGCTGAGATGCTGGGAGTCTTATCTTGACTACGAGCTGGTTTTTGCAACCAAGCGGCATTGCGCTCATTTTGCGTCAGGGTTAACTTTACTCAACCCAACTCCTAGAGAAATTACAGCAAACCCTAGATTTTGCCGCTGATTACGGGGAGACATCTCGGTGAAATGATTAGCCCTGTAGGAAGCTATCCCCGTACGCCGAAGTAGTACGTGAGCAACACTCGATTCCTCTTCTAGGTACGCCCTGCACAGAGGACTGTCTGTAACACCTAAAATAAACAATTGTTTTTAGAAAGACCACCAGTTAATATCCCTACGACCACCGGCACCCGGCAGCATATGGTAACCATTACCTCTTTAGCTTCTCTGCACTCCTTATGGCTTTTTCATTGCTCACTGTGTTGACTCCTTGTATATCTCGATACGAGAGACCTTACCTAATAGATTGTTAGTGGGAGGAGGATCGTAAACGACCGTGCTGGAGCCCCTACCGGCCAGCTCGTCTGCAGCATTGTTGCCTCTGAACCCACTATGACATTCACCGTAGTATCACAAGGTTGTCAATACTTATCTCCATTAGAAGTTTATACACTCTTCGATAGAGGGAGTACTGGTTGCTGCATACTGTAGTCAATTCTTGCGGTTGTAACGGCGGTTTCCTATAGCGCGGTACAGCGGTTTCGGTAGCACTATGATAAAGCTATATATTATAGACTATATTTATATCCTATGGTCTGTCGGTTGAGATGACGACCCTCTCTTGAGGTCCTGTAACGCTACTCTGATATACCAGTTTTCTCTGTTATCACCAGGTCAGCGTTGGTGAAGCCAGTTACAGTGAACGTGGGAAGGGCTGGAGCGGCGTCACTGAACGTTCGCCAGGAGTTGGAACCGGTAAAGGCGGAGGCGCGAACGGTTCATTTATTGCAATGTTTGCAGAAGACCCCCCCGCCAGTTCTCGTATTCGCTGAACGGAAGCAGGACGTGGATGCGATACACGAGTACCTACTCCTCAAAGGTATTGTAAAGTTCCACAGGATATCTTAGACCTTCCGTTCTTTAGATTTAAATAAAAATTAAAAGTATATCTTAAATAAATCCTATTATAGCATACAAACATTTATCTAAATGTGTGAAATTTGGTTCGTTTCTATACTTAAAAAAAATGTTAAACTTCATGTAAAAGAGTAACTGTTAAGTTTCTGGCCGGCATTTCTCAGCAGATGAGTATTCCGATTGTAGCTTACTGCTTCTAATGTTAAACTAATCGACGATACAAAAGCGAAACTTAAATAACTTTTTAATAAACAAATATCCGATAATACTTCGCAGAAACAAAAAAAATTGTTGATGTTTATCGTTCGTTTGTATAAGAAACGTAATATAATTATTATTAAACAAAGTATACGGACATTAATTATAATACTGTTACGTACTGTGGGCTCTGACCCGAAATGAAACACTACAGGTTCACAAGGAGTCCTTTATTCACAAATTAGATGGTCACCCTACTTTAACACAAAGTATACTTTCGCTTAGTCAAAACTACGATTCTAAATCGCTCGAGAAATCACTGTTCAAATAACTAACCAAATAGTCACTTTGTATCATCTATATATATAGATATATAGATGATACAAAGTGACTATTTGGTGATAGATCTTATTCTTATAACTCGAAAAACCACACTGAATTGTCGACATGGGGAGTTATATTTATTTATACTACAGATAAGGTTCTAGTAAGTTCGAGATAGTACTCGGTTAGAATTTCCGAGAACCGTACACAAAAAAACAAATAATTTTAAGGTCACGCGTGTTCTTGATCTTAGAGTTTATTGTTTAGAGGGTTCTGTAACTCGTGCTTTGTAACAATACTACCGTTGCGTTATAGGGTATTTTTTTTGATTTCGGGTGGGGGGCATCTTCCGGACGTTCAAGGTGCCCCGCCTCTGGGGGGAGGACAGGAGTATGTGGGTTTCCTACTCATTAAAACCCCCCGATGATCGCCCTCTGCGCTATACGGGGGACCGCGGTATCTCCCGGTCAGGGATCGCCACGCGGTTTTGCCTCGCGCCGTGCTATTTTAGATAGCCCGTCCCGTGGTATGCGTGTGTGGTTCACGCTACCCCCGAAACCCTCGTGGTGCTATCACGATGGTTCGAGACCACGTCGAACCATCGTCCGCCTCAGAGTCGCTGAAGCTAGTGGGAGTTTAGGGCCCCCATCCTAAACTCCCGCGACTTCGAAGGCCCCGTTTATGGTAGGGGAACACCATTTACCGGAGGGCCGTCGCGTCATTAGTGGGTATGCCTTTATCTGGACATTGTGAACATGACTTTCAAATTAGTAACAATTCAATTTATATTCTCAACATGAAGAAAATACATCTTCTATCAAATTGAGCTATTTTCGCGTTTCTACCTTGATGTAAATTAAATTAATAAATAATTGTCAATAGGTGTGGAAGCAGTGGCCATCCACGGAGGGAAAGACCAGGAGGAGAGATCTCGAGCAGTAGAGGCTTTCAGGAGAGGGGAGAAGGACGTTCTGGTCGCTACCGATGTTGCCAGCAAGGGTGAGTACAGATCAACTTAGTAAAATACACGTAATTTCCATAGAAAGTGATAGTAAAAATTGTGAATAACGGTTCAATTTTAAAACAATGGCTTTGTTTTATAGCATTAGATAACTTTAAAATTAGAATATAAAGTAAATTTATCACATTGCCAAAAAATATATTTTAGACACTCAACTGAAGAACGGTGGCTGAAAAAGGATTTATGTTATGCTAAATATGCCTATAGAAACTGTTAGTTTGTTTTAGCGAACAGTGTTGTGGTAACATACACCTATGGGTAGGTTATGTCGGAGAGCCTTGCTAGGTACGTTAAAATTATTTTTTGATAGGATAACGGGGGAATTGATCTCTGCTTTATTTGCTTAAAAATTAAATAAATACAGCGGTGAGGCCACACCTACGTCATTAAACTTTAGTTCCAACTGGTGCTACTAAATGACAGAACCAATATATAGTTTTGGTGTAAATTTAAAAGTATGTGTCAAGACCTGTGTTTGGTAGTGGTTGGTTTGAATTGCGGTTCTCTGCTTTTAGCACTTCTGTACTTATATAATAATAGTGACATTATCACTGTCCGCGGGTTGAAGGGTTATACGGAAGATATTTATTCTTAACCTCGTTTTAGTGATTGGGCCCGGGGGTTACCTTGGGAGCCTTGACTCGGGGGGCTATATAGTTTTTGTACTGGACGGAAAAGTTGCCGAGAAAGGGAGAGTGAGAGCGAGAGAGCGAAGGAGAAAAAGAGCATGGTATCGTGAGAGATCAAGAACGAAAGAAAGAATGAGTCGTCAAGGCTAAGTGAATATGTTCAAGATAAAGTAATTCATGGAGCAAATTCTAGGTCTGGACTTCGCGAACATCCAGCACGTGATCAACTACGACATGCCGGAGGACATCGAGAACTACGTGCACCGCATCGGACGTACGGGGCGCGCAGGTGGTGGGGGCGTCGCCACCACGCTGCTGGGCCGCGCTGCTGATGACAGCGTGCTGCGCGACCTGGCGCACCTGCTGCGCGAGGCGGGGCAGAAGGTCACTACATCACACCACTCTCCTCCATAGAATACTTCGATAAATACACCAATACCTCACTTTGCGTCGTGGTTGCGTTCCAAAAAAACTCGACGCAAATTGAAACGCCGCAAAGTGAATAAAGATCGAAGACAGGTTCCAGGGTCACGAAAACACTACTTTTAAAAAAGAATATTGAATAAAGTAAACAATTAAGAAACAAAAATAATATTACGTTTTATGTAACCAGAAACAACACGTAAAAATTTATATAAGTTTATTATTCTCTACGTAATTGAAACTGAACTCTTAAAATTAGCAAAACAAAGTGAAAATAAAACTGTATTCGCGTTGATTTTTAGTTAGAAAGGGAATCCCCGAGTTTGAGCTATGCCATCAAAACTCTAATTAGAAACAATAGTATTGCTATCTTTTAGAAAAAAAAGAAAATTAAAAAAAATGAAAGACTCGAACCCATAACAACGTAACCTCGAAAATCTAACGACGCGCAGTGAAAATTAGTACTAATTAAGCAGCGACGCAACTTCGAAAAAAACGCAAAACGAAACGACGCAAAGCGAGGCATTGATGTATATAATAAGAGTTCAGTATCAACTTTCCACTTTGTCCCACTTTGACCCATGTCCAATAACTCTCATTTTCTCCTTTGTCCAGTATCACCTCCTATTTTGTCCCGTGTCCAAAATCTCTCATTTTGTCCCTCATTCAATACCTCCCATTTCGTCCTTCCCACGTCTAGTTTGCACTTTGTCATGTCCAGTATATTCTTTCCACTTTTTTCCAGTATTTCACTTTATTGTAAGTTTATCCTATGAGAGAATTTTATATTACAACTCTAATACTACTTTCCTGCTGACCCACTTTTTCCACGACCAATAAGCTTGTTATTGTACATATAGCGATAAGCAACTGAATATATATTTTTTAAATTATTTCTTAGGTACCGTCATTCTTGCTGGACATGATAGGCGAGCCGGACGTGCCTCTGGCTGATGGTCAAGGCTGCTCCTACTGCGGTGGCCTGGGCCACAGGATCACAGGTCAGTAGCATCCCTTCAAACACAGCACATGTGCAAAACCAGTATAAATTGTCTTAACACAGCTAAGGCAAACATCACTTGTCAAATCGCCTTTGTAGGCATCCGTTGTTAGGTTTCCACAACCCCAAACGTATATCAGCTTTCGACTTCAGTTTTATATAGACTTGAGACAATAAAGTTACATAAAATTAGTGTCTGTGAATCATGTACCAAATTTAACAAAGTTTATTGAATAAAAACTTACAATGCAACGCCTTGAATTTTTGAGTTCTAATGTTCAAAAAAAACCGCATTCAGAAATTTAGTAAGAGTAAACGGTACAGAGATCTCTGATACCTTCCTCTGGGGTGTGCATCAAGGTTCAATACTGGATTCTTCATTCCTCTTTGTCTATGAATAATAAAATTTAAATACTTTATTAAACACTACCATGTAGAAAGTACTATTACAGTGCGAAGGATTTTATAATTGTATTAGATATTATGAAAGTGGTTGCGAAAAATAAACTCGTCAGTTTGTTGTAATTGTTTGCTCTACTTACACCAGGACGTGTTTGTAACCCTAGTAGCATGAAATTAAAGAATGCTATTATAAGAATCCCCTATAAATCAAATGCAGTTTTACCACACAACATTACCACGCCTGACAAAATTTCACATAGGTAGTGTGGGACAGAGATAATGCTCTACGAAGCCGAAATTAGCCTAATCCAAAGGTCGATGTGCAATATTTATCGCCGGGTACTATACCAAGTGTTATACACGAGTCACTGAGTGAAGATTATATTTGGTAGAATCCAAATTAATAAAAAAGCATGGCATTTATTATATCATATTAATTATGAAAAGTGATCAATTTTAGAAATTATTTTTATAAATATTGTGCAAATATCAGTGCTAAATTGGGGCCTCGGTAGGTAGACTTAATGTTGGACATATATTAAGACGAATGGTGTGTTTCAAACGAGCCAAAAGGCTTGGAAGGTTTGATGTTTATTTGATAGATTCCATTAATATCCAGCTATAGCAGAAAAAAATACATCATTGTAATGACTTCGTAAGTAAAACCGAATATCTGGCCATATAATAAGAATAAGTAGTAATGGTGAATAATTTAAAATTTTCAGAGTGCCCGAAATTGGAGGCGGTCCAGAACAAGCAAGCGTCGAACATCGGACGCAGGGACTACCTCGCCAACACTGCAGCCGACTACTAGCGTCCTCTCGCATTTTGTTACGGCCATCTTGTGGCTGTTTTCTAACAGTGTTTTAGCGCCATCTACTAACGAGAATTGTAAATATATAAGTAGAATTAAGTTCTTAACAAGGTATTTTAATAAGAAATGTGTATTTATTTAACCTAATAAATTATTAGTTATTTTAACCGTAAGACAGACACTATAGGCCTCCCCCACAGATTGCAATAGACCCGGTTGGAAGCTCTCTAAGGGTGAGCGTTCTACCTGAACCTTACGGACCCAGTAGCCATCTGTTTTGCGCGCTATGTAGCCTGTCCACTGCCAGTAAAAATGTTCCATCCGCTGTGCTATGCCCGTTGTTTTCGTTCATCTATGGAGTCAAGAGAGAGAAGTGTTGATTGCGCTTAGAAAAAGGCTTGACAGGCTTTTTTATATCAGAGGGGAAATCTTCAAGACAGACACAATATATCCTGCCCTCTGGAGTCTATTCTAAGATCTCTGCGGTATTCCCATTTAGTAAGTGTTGCATGTAGCAGTCCGAGTCAAGGCTTCCCAGGAAGCCTTCGAGATTCACTAAATGAGGCTTGAGGATTAGACCCTTCCCCACTCGCAGGAAATCGGCAAATTTCATTTGGGCAGCTGTGCAAAATAAATAAAACAGAGTTAGGTAAATAAACAAAAATTGTTAAATTGTAATAAGATGTGTATTTCAAATATTATAAATACATATATTGTTTAATGATATATCATATAAATAAGATTGTAATGCCCTGTCCTGTAAGTGTAATAACGGGGGCCATTAAAAAAAAGTCGGAGAATGAAGTCAAGTGATGTAATACATATTGTTAGATACTTAAATAAAACACAGGATTAACTTAAAAATGTTATATTTAAAACTCTTAAAGTATACTAAACCGAACAATCGAAAGAAACGCAAAGTTACTCTAGTTCATTTATAATACATGATTCAGCTCCAGCGGTATCCGATAGTCTCCCGTCTCAGATGAGCACCTATACTTCTGGTAAACTCAACAAGCGTGGACCTGCTAATTCCTCCAACTCTTCGTATCCCGGGTGAAAGATGACTAAATCCCTTCCCGCCATTCATACCGAATATGTACATTATATTTTTGGTACGGCAGGCTTTATTTTGTGAGATACAAATGGAAGAACTTAAAACCCGTTAAATAAACCATTCGATTTATTTTAATGTGACTTCTATACAAGTAAGTTCTATGTTGGCCCATGTGCCCAGCGATGGGCTACCGAACGCTGATGTAAACATACAAACGAAAAGCCGTGCATCGACTTATCCAATACGGGGTGGGCAGGAACCCTAGTGAAGTGCACTTAAGGTGCCCACTGATGGGCACAAAGTGTGACTACATTGAAGGCACATAAACTTTCTGCTTAAATAACTTATATATAATGATTACTAAATCCATTGACATGGAAATCTGTTTCAACTTTGTCCACCCCATATGGAACGCTATTTATAATATGATATTGTTTGCCCAATATAACCTTTAACAATTTCTCTAACGCTTAAAATATGCAGCAATAATATAATTCGCGATCACGGAACTTTCGGTATTTGATTTTGGAGGAAAAGATAGAGACAGAGTGATAAGAGTGGAACTGGAAAGGTTTAATCTATCCTGTAGTCTTTTCCCATCTTTAAATGTGCCGGGAACACTCCCCATTAGGTGAACTGAAGATAGTAAAGATTGAGAGAAGTCGTTAGCATTGTATTGATCTTTGGGGGAGGCCTGTTATGCTGTAGGCGTCTCTCGGCTAAAAAGAATAGGTGGTGGAATGACTTGCAGTATCAGAGTCCCTAAATATACATAAACGAGTATCTGTTATCTATAAACGTATAAGAGATTACCACCTATCTGACTCATCTCTGGAACCCATCAGGCTAAACTCTACTCGAAATGGGGTTAAGGGAATGATTGCTGATCAAAAATAATAAAAATTGTCCAGATTTTTTTTAACATTTTAAAAATGACCAACAAAGGATTTTACGCACAAAAGGCAATACGGTTCAAGAGAAGTGGGCGTGGGACAGGTAGAACGGATGTACTTAATACTTCAGATGAGTTGAGCTTTGTTACATTGCGACACATTACACTTGAAGCCGTTTCTCATTTGTTAAACTACCCACAAAATCAAATACCGAAACTTACTTAAGAAAAGAAAATAAAAACAAGTGTTAATGTACAATTGTGGGAACAGTTAGGTAACAAAGTCGTAGCCAAGGTATTTCTTATTTTTCCGTCTGACGCGAGACGACGCTTTCTTATCGTCGTAGTCGTCCGACGTATCCTGGTCATAACCTCCGTCGACGACCCAGTCGTCGTCCATCTCTGTCTTGATCTGTATCTGTTTCACTTGCTCTCTCACTGACGGCTGCATCTTCTTCTTTCTCTTCTTCGCGCTGTCCACTTCCTTAGATCTCTTTCTGGACCTGTTGTCTAGTACTAGGTGGTCGTACTCGCTGACGATATAGTTCTCAGGGTCATAGCTGGTTGTAACTTCCACGCCCACCGATGGGTCCACATCTGGCAATATATAATAGTTTTCAAAGTCTCCTTGGAGAGTTATCTCATTCATCTCCGCTGTGAAGTGCCGTTTCTTTTTCCCTGTGTTGCAGTGCTTGATGTAGGCGTATTTGGGCTTACTATCTTCGGGTATGATGTTTACCGTCCATTCCCTGTTCTCCGTCACCGGGATCTCTTTCACCTCCTCCATTGTGATCTCCTGCTCCTCGGCGATCTCGTATATGAAGTTGTCGGAGATGTTGCCGTCGTCCATTATGTGGAGGACTTCGTTCTGGTTTTCTAACGGCTCCGCGGTTGATGTTTGTGGGATAATCTAGAAATACATGTTTGCATAAAATATTTGAAATACAGGTAAGATTCTTCAAATCTAAACATTTTTAATTTAGATCATCGGTTCTGATTTCTATACTCCCCCCTTCCTTTGCTTTACAAGAAAAGAAAATTACACTCAAGTCTTATTTATAACATTATTTCATGAAAATAAAGTAGTGCATAAGAGCTCTTCACTTTGTAATTGGACCAGCTGTCGCTACTTTAAAAGGTTGCGGTTAAATCATTACGAACATATGTATATTTAAGTTAATTCGAAACTAAATAATACCAAGATATAAAAAAGAGAAGTAAGAATCACAAATAGAGAAGATATGGAAGATTTTATGTCTCACACGCTGGCAGTTAGAGAGTTGCACTCACAACATTTTCCTTCTGATAGATTCGGCTTGTCAAGCGTACTTGATGACATTAACCATAAGTATCTCCAAACTAAGGGTGGTAATGGCCTGATGGTTAGGAAGAGGAAGACATGGATAGGATGTGTTAGAAAGAGGAAGGATGGATAGTATTACGGATTGTGTGGACAATGTTCCAATTGGAACGGAACATACATACCTCAATAATCTGCTTTGGATCGGCCATTTTAGTGATGACTTGCTCCGATTGAGTGATGGATGCTTCCGTTTTATCCGATTCCACCTTCACCACCCACAGCTGCTTTCGCTGAAGGTTCTTCAGTGATCTGTGGAAAAAACATCAATATTTACGTCGTTATGATGACATTCAACTAAATTGTAGTTCTAATGGCCTTGATGAGGACGCTGTTTCAACTTATGTTTTTTTCCTATTCAAGTACCAAAATTTATAGTTTTTCTTTTTTTGAGTATAACAGCGTCCGATGAATGTTGATACATTTACTTAATTTAAGACTATAATATTGATGATTAAAAATGTCAATTTTTGGAAAACACAACCGGCCAGGAGCCTGAAAGGGTTTGTAGCCACCGCATTAGAGATGGGTAGCTTGCGAGCTAAAGACAAATCTTTGCAAAAGATATAATCACTCTCCAGCTCCCGTGTGTAGCAATTATATCTCTATACTTATAAGTCAACTTTCGTGAAAGAGATGGGTTTATATAGATATTTATACGTAAAAGAGAGACGGATAGCTATTGCATGTTTGTGTTAAAAATGCGGATTGGCGCCAAAAGTCCGCCGAAGATTTAACAGGGGTCTGCGTTAGCGTGACAAAAACAATACGAGGTTCATAATTCGTAAGCCATTCCACATTTATCAAATATGTATTTGGTTTCGATTCTAAAATCGTGGTTTGAACTTTGTTCAACTTTGATAATTATGTGTATCAAAGAAAAATTTGAAAACTATTAATTCATATTTGGAACTCGGCCACAACGCTAATATCATACATAAATTCTTAACGAAGTCTTGGGAATACTGGAGATACCTAAAGAGTCTATGAGAAAAGTCTGGAAACATCTGGAATAAATGAATAGTATATCAAGGTGCTAAGGTTTTATACTCACAGGTAGCCTAGAGTGTCGACTAGTTGACGCACGTTCAGCCTGGACACAGCCTCCCTCGGTTCCTTTTTCACCGGCTCCACGCTGTAGTTATGTTCCATGCGGATGATGTCTGCGGCTGGAAACAAAGACAGCCTGGTAAAGAACAACATGATGATTGTTCTTCTTATATTATTTTAGCTGCAATCGTGCAAGGTGGACTGGATTAGATGAACCAGTTAACGCCAGCGTAAGACGCTGCATGCAGTCAGTTTCCACCGGTCTTATTGAAAGCCTAAGTAGACATCTTACAGCTGTAGTGATTATTATTTACAACACCTTGCTTCTTATAAGACGCACACGAGATATTAAAGAACAGACAGTTCCTGTATCTGACGTCATTCAGCCCATATATCTCAAAAGGAAGTTTGTACACATACTGTAGAACCGTATCCACTTTGTAAGGTAATAATAATAATATTTTATAAGGCAATTACCAGTTTGTAATGTACCAATACTCATTAGTTTTCTCTCTTTTACCGTAAACGTTTCTAGTAGAGATGGGTAGCTCGCGAGCTAAAGACAGAAATATACACCAGTTGTGTAATTCGCATTGTTTGACGCATGCGCATCTATCAGCCGGCTGGGGGGCGGTGTAATTTATTGCACGACTACTGCTACATAGCAGAAGTAGCTATATATTAGTCTTTTACTTAATTATTTTTTATTTGTTATTATCTCTTTTACTGTTTAATTTTGTTTCGTAAAACTTTTTTCGTCCGTTTAATTATCTTCCAGAGAAGACGAGTATACTCGACAAAAACATAGTAAAAAGTTTCTGCCTATAAAAGTGGGCAATTTTGATTACTCAAGCTTGTTGGCTTTTTAGAAAATATATATTTTTATACGTTGTCCATAAAATAAATTAATTTCAATAGTGGAAAAATATCATATAAATATTAAATTAATGCATTAAAGGAATGAAAACAGAAGCAATAATAGACCAACTGAATTTCAAGAAATATAAGTTACGAAAACTAAAAATTTAAATTACGGGCAATTATAGTTTTTAAAGCAAGGTGCAGCAAATAATGCTACCTTGCATATTGGGTACCATTATCTGGATTCTCTTGTAATATTATTTTTCGAAGGTTGCCAGACTAACGAATATTGTAAAATGTACATTTAATATAATTTTTATTTGCCCTTTTTCAAGGAAAAAAAATCCAGTTCATTCGTTTAATAATAACACGAATGTGATTTTATTTATCTACGTGACGAGTTTACTCGACGTTATGCGAAACATTTTCGTTGCGCTTTGTCGAGTATACTCGACACATACACTTAAAGGGTTACTTATCTGTGTGTGTATAGATTTCCACCTACGCACTGAGATATAGCGATATCTCTGGACCCTAACTGTAATTAAATATTCGCTAACTGTAGTGCTTAAACTGTTAAGTTTTATGGAATTACCTAATGTCAATAGTCCATTATGACTATATATAGCCATGCAGTAGCAAATGCAAATGCAACTAACACACATTAGTAACGATTCTGGATTGTTATGCGATTTTTTTCGGTAATGATTATATCATCTGGTTTTAGTTTAAAAACTAGTGAATAAGACAAGAAGGATTTTTGATTTTTACGTGAAACAAGTAACTCATAAAGTCACTCGGGGTTTTGTATTACAAAATCAGGAATAAATCCTCTGTTTGTATAGATACCTCTACTAATGCACGCAGCCTTTAATGAACCTATCGTATGTCTATATATAAAATATTTCCACTTATATACTGACTCATCACGATATCTCTGGTACTATAAGCCTTGGAGGTTTAAAATTTGGTAGAAATATTCCTTTCGTTGGGTAGAAGTCAGTTAAGAAAGGATCCTACGTAATCTCACCCGTAAGATAGGGGTGGGGGGGGGGGAAGGAACAGTTCTTTAAGTTTGAGAAGCAGGCGCGGGACAGCTGAGTGACAGCCAAGGCATAAAGCCTCTTTTCCAAAGGTATAAGAGGGGATAGGTCACAATCGCTACGTTTGGCAGACGGATTGGCGATTGTAGTGTGGTATTAAGGTACAGAAGTTGCTGCCAATTCTCTGGAAACTTTTTTATAAGTGGCATTCCTAAATAACTCATGAACAAAGTGTGAATTATATAAGATTGTGCCCCGGGAACCGTACTTGCGACCTACGACTTCAGTTCTCAGACTTCTACAGCTGGGACACCATTGTTCCAGGACTACTTAGTGGACCTGTCAAAGAGCTAAACGCAGCCGTAGAATCCTTTGATCAACGCGCTTTGTAACATATAATTTTAACATAAGTTTTGTAACATAAGTGTATAGCTATTTATTTTAACTTAATTTTTATCACTGTATGTTTACTTAGACAAATCGTAATAGATCGCTCTCGGTCGTATGTCAGATCGATACGGGCTCCATGACGAAAGCGTTCGAAAGATCTCTCTAGGTTCGGCGACAGATATTGAATTGGTTGCTATTGCCTTTCTAAGACTTCGAAAAACTTTAACACCGAGAAAAGTAACGAAAACAACTTCAGCAATTCTTCTATCGTTGATGTTAATATATAATGTTACAATGGTATTTATTTAACTTTGTGAGATATCAAAGACGTGCATGTAATTTCGCGGCCGATTGAAGCACCCTGTATAAGTGAGTGGCGTTACCTTTAGGAGGGCCCTTAAGGAACTGTTCATATACGCCGAGGAACCCGTCCTGCGCCGCCGCAGCGCCTGCAACAACGGTCCGTCACTCGCTACTGCCTTATACAGGGTGTCTCATTAGTATTTCCTTTTATTCTTGAAACATATTTTGTTTTTTAATAGACTAAGTTCTATTTAGTAAATTGTCTTTAATCGAAAACTAACTTTTATTTGATTTATCATAAATTAAAATGTTTTATACTTGTTGCATCAGTACAGAATAGTAGACGTGGCAAAACTTAAAAAAAAATTCTCTTTGAATAATTATCAAAGTAATGAATACGGAGTCTTAAATAGAAGTAAATACGTAATTACCTGCAAATATTGTTACTTGTCAACACCCTGTTCTGCGTACCAGAGTAGCATTTACAATACTTAACTTGTACATGAACTAAACAACCAGGAATATAATATGATTATAAAATATCCACATTACTTGATCGCGAGATCGAACCACAAATAAGGAGATCCGCATATTAACCTAGATCACCAACGAAATTCGAAGAATTGCTGCTCATTTGAAGTTGCCGTTTAGAAACGGCGTGGGTAACCCCCCAACCCCCCCCCCCCCCAGGTAGACAGGCAGGCGCTGGATGCGAGCAGCGCAAGAATAATGAAGAAGTAATGGTGGAAATCTTTGGAGGAAGCCTGCATTTTGCAGTAGGCGTCTATCTTTTGATATGATGAACATTGAGGAATCTTCCACAAAACGCACGTGGGTGTACGTGAAACACTATATAGCGATTGAATTAAAAACCCAGGACACCGGTCAAAATACTTTTCGCATCCCTTTGATTCGTGGCGTTAAAATATACCCGATTTGATATCAAATAAATTATCTTTTAAAACACCTATAAATTTCCAATAATACTATTGCATATATTATTGGAAATTCATAGGTGTTTCAAAAGATATCATAGTATATATATATAAATATATAGTATATATACACATATATGTAGCTCAGCGGAGATGGCTCTGCGTAGTACATTTACTGATGGTGTAAAAGGTTATCAGACCAGGCCTTTCACCGCCACAGGATTTAAGTAGCTTTGAACCGATCTTATTGAAAACCTGTGGGAAGGCTGTCGTTAGCCGTGAATATTCTAATGCTGCTATGATGATAGAACAGAGTAAAAGTACAAAAGTTTAGGAGCGTGTACAAAATGTGCAAAAATGTAATATATATGTGATTTCAGAGCTCAGGAATACGCAAGACATCAAAATGACATTTCATATTTAAAAGGAGAATAAATCAGAGACCATCCATATTTCTGCCAGTGGCAATAACATAAAGAAAAAAAAGGGGTCCATTTCTTGAAATTTCTTGTCAAATAAGTAAAGATTTCATAGCATTTTTACATTAGAATGTCTTAGTACTTACTAGAAATTTGCGTACTTTTTTGTTTAGTCTGTGGTAATGAAAAAAACAGATGACAAACGCGAATAAATATAATTGAAAATTTTTAATTCATAGAAGAATATTGTAGTCAGTAATAAAATAATAAGTAAATTTTTAATTCATAGAAGAATATAGTAGTTAGTAAGGTAGTCTAAAGAGTTCCAATTTTCGTTTTTGTAATCAGGTAGGTACCCCCATTACAAAAACGAAAAATAGAACACTTTTTAAATATATTATAATAAAAAATATATATTATACATATATCATTTTTAAATAAAGAATATGCATATTAAAAAATATATTCTTTATTTAAAAATGATCTTAAAAGCATTTTCGAATTGTCAATCAGCATAAAATATCAGCATTGTCAGTCTTACAGGAGGCTACCACCAGCTCAGAACGCAGTTCTGCTGAGATCTGGCAAAAAAACTCAACAGTTGCCCCCTTTTCTAATAAAGTTTTACTATGTGTCCACGACAATAACTAGCTTCCTGTGTGAGCGTCGACAACACTCAATTCCACACCAAACACACCTTAATGTCAGTATATGAAAATAAATATATCCAAGAGATAGAATATTTTTTTTTATATGTATATTTATTTATGCTGTGATAGTAAGATAAACTATAGATGAACAATAGTAAAACAGTATTTAAATAGAAAAGCTATTTAAAAATAAAAACTTTTTACAGACTATTTAAAATGATTTTTCATGAGAAGGCATTTCATTTGTCTCCCTACATGCCTTTGGAATATAATACTACCATAATCATGAAGGTTCCGGAGCCTACTAGTATTGGTACTGCCTCTATTGGGAATTATTAACTCTATTGGTCTAGTGTTTTATAGAGTACTTGTACTACTAAAATATATTATTGTGGACATAAACATTGTGCAGGAAATAATAAATAAAATACTGGATATTGTTATATCTGTCTATATACCGCATGCTAAGAATGATATTGGCACCTAAAATATATATTTGATTTTATGCAATGAGTGTTCTGAGTTCCAATAAATGCAATGCCTGCATTTTGGCTTTCGTGATGAGTTTTAATTACTATTTGTTCATAGAAAACAAAGACACTTTTTAAGATAATAGTAAAAATTACCTACTTTATCAAACTCAATATGTACAGGATGATTAAATAGTTACATGTGTGAAGTGTAAAATATTTGAAAGGTAAATGGGTAGTGCATTTGCTGTCAATTAATTTACAGTACATCCCATCCAAAATCAATGGTTATAGAATAATGTAAAGATATTATAGTAGAAAGAAGCGTTTTTAAAATACAGATAACATATTAAAAACTTTATACTGGCAGATGTTATATACCTGTTTCATTTCAATAAAAATTAATTAATGTAATACATTTCATAGTGATCACTCTATCCTGTAAGAGCTTATAGCTGACAAATGAGCTATAGATTCACCCCTTTAAAAATGTTTTAAATGGTGTACTTATAAAGTAATCACTCTATGTATTTATAGATAAAGGATTGTAGGCAATAAATAAATGTATAATTCTTACCTTTCTTATCGCTAGCCGTTTGTGTAACTGGTGCCTCTTGTTCCTGAGGAGTGAGGAGTTCCGGGAGCATAGGAGAATCAATCCATAGTCCTTGAGCGTCCAATTCGAAGTGGTAACTGAATAAAAAATTATATATACTTTTGGATTTATTGTTAAATTAAATATCTGGCATATGGAATTTAATACTTCAATATTTCGAGCAGAGAAATAATTTTTAACATCAATCACATGTCTTGTCAAAATCATCTAAAGGGAAGTATGTCAGAAAATCCCAATCTGATTAAGTAAAATGATATTAATAAAGAAAAATGTTAAAAACCTTCATGAGAGTAATAAAAAATAACTTAATATCTAAATAATAAATTTAATCTAAATAAACAACTATTTTTATTATGAATATTTTATAAAATGATCAGGTTTTATGTGGCGGATGAGGATCACATAAAAAGAACTCAAATATGAAATCACCTAAACCCTTATAAACTTATCACTTAGCAGATCAAATGCTAAAATAAACTATTTTGCTTTCTTCACTTAAACTTCTACTTACTACCAACTAGTGGGCAACTATCACATTAGCATAAAGCTCTGAGACCCAACATGACATATTCATGATGAAATATGTATATATCAAATATTAGTGGGACCGGAATTTCTTAAGTTAAATTCACCCAACTATATCTGTAACAAGTTTTTATTTTTATTCAACGATATATTCACCTTCATTATCAACAACCTTTAACCATTTAGTATACAAATTTTCAATGCCGGAGCAGTAAAAATCAATTGGTTTTTCTGTAAAATATTTTGACCGAAATGACAGTACTTTCCCTAACGTGTAAAATACTAAATGGCCAATTAAAGCAAGTAATTTTTTATCAATGACTTTGTTAGTTATATTACAATCTAGTTGGAGTTTTCACAAAAATCCACATAAACACATATTCAAGTGTATTTTGTTGTTGGACATAAGTGAAATTGAACACAGATCATGTGTCTCTAGTGTGTCAAAAGTGGAAGTTTCATACCACATATTCCTGCATAGCATCACATTTCTGGACACAGTATAACAATGTGATTTTTTCAAATCAAATCACCTCATACCTTTCTGTTTATTATACAATTAACTATTCAGCAACAATGCAATTGCTTTTACCCGCATAGTTGTAAGCTGACATGTCTCCATAAGCATTCACTTTCCTCTTGCATGGCCCCCTCAATCCACTCTTGCCTCGGTCCATCATTTTCTGATGATGTATTTACACTGAAAGCGAATAAAGTTTTATTAATTTTTAAATGCTTACTGTAAAGTTTGTTTTAGTAAGAATTTTACACAGACAGGACAGCCAAATCATGACCAGTCATTGTGGCACTTTCTGAATGAGGCCTGTGCCTTACAGTGGCTGTTTATCAGTCAATATGATGATGGTGAATCAAAATAATAAAGTATGGTTATATCTCTAGCTGAAGAAACCTTTACTAGACTGTTTGGCAAATGAAATTAACCTATTTTAATTGCTAAACAGTAATAACAGTCTAGAAAAGGTTTCTTTAAGTATATCTATAGTATATACATATAGTTAATAGATTTTTTGTACCGACATGTTTTTTTAAAAATTATAACAAGAATATGTTAAAGGGTGTTTTAATGTCACCCCCACTTGCAAGATAAAACATTAACCCTAATATTTTTATGTCTGTAATGTTTTTTATGTAAATACTAATTAAGTTTGAGAATTAGTAGTTTTTTTTTATTATACATAACATAGCCTAGTCTTCAAACTTTGAATGTATAATAGTTAAAGATCATAATAATCATTAATATGTTATGTTACCATGTCATAATAACACATTCATATCAAATGCCTTTATAATGAGTATGGCAGCCTAATTAATATTTGATTTAACTAAATGAGAAACACTGATCTACACTAGGTGCGTTTTAATCTTTATACACATATTTGAAACAATGCCAACTGTAGAGTATCCTATATACTATAACAGATTTATTCGTTAAATTAATTGACAGATATTTTATGAAATACCGACAATAATGAGGTTTTAAAAGTCCTTATAAATCTCGTTAGTTCATCACAAAACAATGTTTAGTATTCGTAAAGAATAAACTTGCAATATAGAATGTCTAATATTTACGTACCACAAAGAAATTACGAAATATAAATGATGACATATCATTCAAAGATATTGTGATAAATTATAATTAATTTGATCGAAACATCAATTTTTCTTTAAATTACAAAACATAAACATCTTATAGGAAACGCGTAAAGATTTACGTAAAATGGGTGGAAAGCGCCCGTGGAGGTCACGGGGTGTACGCAATGGACGCTTTTTAATTCCACATACCTAATAATTAGAGTAAAGTTAATAAAAGTAATGAAAAATACTTACTTGTAAAATGAAAAGCTGCAAACCACATCATATTCTAAATTGCAGCCTTCTACCACACACTTTTGTGCGGTCATTATGGTGGCTTAACCCGCGACCTCCAAATATGGAGTCGGATATCTCACATCCTTGTTTAAACTTGAAAATATTAAAATATAATACTTTAGCGCCTAAACTAACTTACAAACAAACTAATTTGATAGATCTTTGGGAAATTATCAATCAAATGTCGAAAATGACGTGCTGTCACGAAAAGTCCAAGTCTTAAATGCGTGCCATGAAATGGTGATGTAATTCACTTTAGCGCTGTGTGCTAGCAACACTCGTCTCTTATCTCGATCGAAACGAGTTTTAGAATTAAATAGTGTAATCGTTTTGAATGAAACGATTAACATGATATTATATGAGTATTAACAAAATGTAATAACTTTTTCTTGAAAGTTTCACTATTAAATTGTTCCTTATGAAGTAAATAAGTTGCAACAGTTTGCTATATACATTAAATAATGTATATATAAAGAATTTTTCTACATTCTTTTAATTTGCTATTAAATGAAAATTTAAAAAAAATCGCTCGCTAATGTATAAATAAACTTTATTGTAAACCATGATTTTTACAACACTGTAAAAGTTTTTATTTTAGATTATCAACTAATGTAATCCATATTAAAAAAATTTTGCTCTATTATGCTAAAAGTAACATAAATTGTTTGTATTATTTATTGTTTTTTTTTATCAAACATACTGTATTCCTTTTGTTTATTTTTAGTATTACTAAAGTATTTGCATTTTAATTGTTGTATTTCTTTTTTAATGTCATCTTTATTAATACATTTAGTTTATTCACAATGTCTTACTTAATTTATTATTTAAAAGAAACATTTACATACATCGATTAACTAATCGACATGAAGGCTGTGAGTCGATTTTAAAGTGCTGCTATATCAAATAATGAAGTCATAGACTAATGAAATATGACTTTATTTTTAGAATATCTTAGAAAAGGTTCAACTTTAAAACCAATTTTTACATGTGTTATAGCAAAAAAATGCCTTTTATGTTAACAGTAGTTATTTATAACATGTCATTCTTTATTATATTTAAAGATAATTAAAAATAATAACAAAAACTCTTATGCAATATTATTACAAATCATAGACAAATATTTAAGGAAAAATGTATTGATCGTGCTGATTTCATACTTCCGGTCAAATAGAGGTTATATCATTACTATAAATTACTTGTCCTCGAAAATATGGAGAATGCTGTAAATGCCTTTTATAACTAGCGTTGTTTTCGTTTGTTGTTATTTATTGTTAACACTGAATCATAAATTGTCATTGTCAAAAATCGTTGACAATTTTGTCAAAATAATGTCATCAATTACAAGAACTGTCCTTTCGAGTGTCTCTTAAAAATACGAAGTTTTCACAATATCCAACAATTCGTTAAAAGTTATCGAGTTATAACTTGCAATTATTTATAAACTACTAATAGAACTTTACGCTATATGCATATCAATAGATTATTGATTGCATCACAGAATTTTTTTCATGTTTTAGTAACATACATAGTGGCTAAGGAAGTGTTAATTACACAAGTTAATTGCTAATAACTGCAATACTGTATCCATAATTAATAAATAGACGCAGAGATTATATTTTATACGATTTATAGTTAGGCAAATCGCTTTGTAAAGGTTTTGCAATTCTTGTTAATATTGTATTTTTTTAATATTGCATTGCATTCTTGTAAATTATCGAATATTAAAAGAGAAGTAAACATGAGTACAGGTTATTATTAAATTTGTTTTCTTATTATTTTTTTACGATTCTGTAATGAAGTTAAATAATGTGTTCTCTGTGACGTAAGCAACAATAGGATATGGACCTCCATTACACGATTCCAGTTTCAATCAGTGAATCGTTTCGTAGTACAATAAGTTTTTAATTAATAAATATGTTACAGAACAATATTCGTTATTTACACAGTATATGAAAATCAGTTCCTATATTAAACGTTACAATCGTCTATATTTTTGGAAGGTTTATAATATTATTGATTGACAACTTTAATTTGAATATTTCGAAGTTATATCGTTTCTACAAGTATCTGGGAAATAAATGACTCTTAAACCAAACTATCTTGTCATGGGATTCTATATACGTACAATACATGTTGACAGAAATGCCAGTAAAATTTATTGAATGCGTTCAAACTGGTCTTGTTTAAAATACTCACCCAACTCACTGTCCTGACCCTTCGGACTTATAAGAATTACACAATAGGAAATAGTAATTTGCTTTTGCTTTGATTTCGAGATTTTTATAAAACGTTAAGTATTTTAAACTATGTATTACATTTTCGCACTCATTTCACACTTATACATGTAGTACTGTATTCTGTAAATGGCTGTTTACATTTATTTAAAAATAACATATATTTGAATTTCGAACATTAGCTTCTACGATAAGAAAAATAGACTTTTTTCCGCCCTTACCATATGTTTTTGATTACAAATTATTTGTATTGAAAATGGAATGGGGCACTAAAAAGAATAGGGTTGCAGTACTTGCACTGTACAAAGTAGGTAAGGAGCCAGCCGACATTTTTGGTACATTGAAAAAACTAGGGATTAGCCGAATGTTTGTGTATCGTAACATTCAAAGGTACACTGAAACCATGTCTGTTGATGACCGTGAGAGATCCAGCCGACCGCGGTCTATTCGAACAAACTAGGCGGTTAACACAGTCAAGGCCAGAATTTGACGAAATCCCATAAGGAAGCAGAAAATCCTGCCCAGAGAAATGAGAATCCCACCGAGGACACTTTCTCGGATAATCAAATAAGACTTAGGTCTAGGGGCTTACCGGAGATACAGAGGACATACCTTAAATCAGGCACTAAAACAAAAGAGAGTCGAAAGATCAAAACAGCTGTTACTTTTATACGCAGACGAAAAACAGAAAAATTCTCTTTACCGATGAAAAATTTGGAGGAGCACTACAACAAACAAAATGATCTAGTATATGCCCATAACTCTAAACAAGCTTCCCAGGTAGTGGCTAAAGTTCAGCGAGGCCATCATCAAGCATACGTCATGGTTTGGTGGAGTGTCTCCTATCAAAGGGTTACAAAACTCTATTTTTGCGAAAAAGGAGTGAAAATTTCAGCCAAAGTGTATTAAGATACCGTGTTGTTAAAACCTTATTCAAAAATGAAGTGTGGACATTCTAACAGGATTCAGTACCGGGTCATAAGACGCGCACTAACCAAATTTGGGTTGTGCAAAATGTTCCAGACTTCATAAAGGCTGATGATTGACATAAACCCTTTGGACTATAAATTATGGTCTGTGCTAAAGAACATGGCCTGCTCTAAGCGTCACCCAAATATTGAGTCGTTCAATAAATCTTTGGAGGCAGCAGTGACCTAGTTTCCAATGAATGAAAATGAAACCGTTTGTAAATCTATCGACGTATGGCCCGAACGTTAAAAGGCACAATTTGAATTACTAGTTTAGTATGTTAACATATCTTTTTCACTCTATATAATCACATATAAACTTTAAAATAGAATTATTTTTTTAGAAGTTATCGGATATTTTATTTTTAACAGAACTTATGGCTAAATTAGATATAGTATCTTTATTTTGACAATATTACATTCACTGGTGGATTAGGCCTCAGTATAATTCCAATATCGGTCAGAAGCGATGCTTCCAGCGTCTTCTGACGACCTTGACAATTTCAACTGCTAGGCCTTGGTCTCCATTCTCTACTTGAATTTGTAAAAGAATTCAAGTAGAGAACATTGGAGTTCTATCATCATTTTAACTATTGGATGTTTGTTGCTGGAGACAGGGCTTCTCCGTAGATTTTTCATAGAACCACTTGCAGCCCGCATCTAGCATCTCCCGTCGACCTTTACAGTCATCTGTCCATCTTGTGGATTCCAGAGCTTTAAGTTCTTTTAGTTCCAGTGGCGATATGTTCTCCGCGATATGTGGCTTGTTCACTACCACTTCAATTTGCCAACCCTAGGCTTAGAGGGTTACTTTCGTCCGACGACGGTTCTATAGTTTAATGTGCTATGGAGAGAGTTCAGTATGGAGAGATCTTCGAATCAGAAATGAGGGGATCCGCTGACGAACGGAAGTAAGTAGACAGAATATACATTCTTTTTACATTTTGGGTACTTTTCTGTTAGCCGGGCGCAAGTATCAAAAATCGCCAAATAATATGTAATTAACCCAAATTTTATTCAATCCCAAAGGGAAATGTTTGTTTGCGGCGATGAACTTTTTGAATTCGTTCGAAACAAAATACATTTTCCTTTTTAGCTTATGCCTTAATTTTTTGTAAAAAATGATGTAAAGTTGAGATTTTAGCTAGAACTGAAAAATTTGCAGTCTGTTATTTTAAAGAAAATTGTTATAGGCAAAGAATGCTACATTCGATCAGAATCATTAAACTAGGTTAGGTAAAGTTAAGTTCTCTCGTGGGAACCCTTTAATCACTCCACGGAGCCTCCACTAAAGTAATTTAAGAGGTAGGCGGCCTTCCAATCTGGTAAAATAGTAGTATGTAGCGGTATAAGCTCAAGTCGAGGCCCACCCGGGAGCTCCTCAGGTTCGCTAATTTAAAAGAGTTCTTGAGCTAGGGGCCTAAACGCCCTGCCTTCTCAAATCCGCGGAATCTAGGTAATCTGTGAAAGAAAATCAGAATGTGATGAATGGAAGAATTTGTAAAGAATTTGTAAGGAAAGTGAAAAAGGAATTGTGAAGAATGAAAGAAGAAAGATAAATAAAAACTGATTTAATCCGATATTGTAACGTTCCCCTGCCCCCAGACAAAGCAGAGGGAAAGAGAAAAACAAAAAAATATTAGGTTTGGATCTCACAGATACAAAAACCAGCATTCATGTAACTTTTAGGGTGTCAGCGTTGGATTGTTAGAAAGGTTTAATCAAAACAATTTACGTTAGGAAAGTTTATTACAAAAGCAAATACAAAATATTTACATACACTTATGTCTACATATACAAAATCTATTGAATGACAAGATGGCGACGTTATACACAAAATGGACGACAGTGTACATCAATACAAATATATGTTTTATAATACAAATGTCAGGTTATTTTCTTAAGAATATTGCATGTATTTACCGTCGTTCGGAATCGATGGAGCGAGTTTTTACTTAAATTGTCTAATTATGTCAATATGCCTTTTATTCTATCGAATATTAATTTTGATCGCTTTGATCAATACAGGAATTGTAATAAACAAAGCAGCTAATATATAGATTTTTGGAAAAAAAAACCACGAATAGAATTTTAAAACTATCGATTCTTACATACTCCTTGAAGTTATAAATAAATATATAACGCACAAAAACACATCGACGCGAATCTCTTGTATTACAGGAAACCTATACAAAGCGTTTGGTGTTAAGTTTGCTATTATTATAAATTCTTTTGAAATCGCTCCATCTATTTGCAACTCTGTTCTGAACGGAACAGTCAAGTGATTCGCAATGAAGGATTAGTAATTTTACTTAATACTGTTTACAATAAAAGTTTAAGTAAAATAAAATTACTAATGCACAAAATAACTTCTATAAGCGCTTAATGGTATTGAGAAGGTATTTAAAAGTAAATACATAATGATGGTGTCAATGCTGCATGGATCAAAATCTTGTTTGGGCAGTTTTGTTAACAACATTCAAACCTGTTTTCGTCTAAAAGTAACAAAACTAATTTTAAATAGTTTTCGCTATACTATTTCGTAAAACAGTATTATATTGTTGCTATTATGCTGAGGTGGTAGTGGCAGACACACATCGCTTTTCCAAAGGCCAGCCTTTGGCACCGAAAGATTTTCAAGTGGCGACCGCGAGCCAGTAGACGAAGCGTGCGTGGGTTCCCTACTAAGTAGATCAATGACTTATCAGAAACGAATAGATCCGAAGAAGAATCATGACTGTCTGAAATGGCAGTAGGCGGGGCATATCGCTCGCGCAACCGATGACCGATGGAACCGAAAGTTTCCAGAGAGGCGACCCAAGCAGGTAGACGCGCCGTGGCAGTTCCCCACTAGGTAGACCGACTACATAGTTAAAGTCGTACAAAATCGCTGAATGCGATCAGCGCAAGAATATTGTGTCGATCTTCCGGTGAATCATGAAGACCACGCACCCTATTTAGTAATGTTTTTATTTGTTTTGTCATTGTTTGACTATAAATCATCAAAGGTTCTTAGTGAGATAGTTATAAGTAACAATTGTAACTAATTTTAAATTTCTAAGTTTCTAAGTTTGTACTTTCTTACTGCCGTTTGTTACTGTTTATCTCCAATAAAGTAAAGCAAGTAAATAAATAAAAAACATAAAATAATATATGTTTATTCAATAAGAAAGTACCTATTATTTTTGCTATGTAGATGCTTCGATTTTCACGAGACAGTTGTGGCAATATAAATATGCTTGTATATATATTTATAGCTGCCATACTTGACACTACATATCTATCCCTAAACTTAAATCGACAACGAAACCTTTGATCGAAGTGAACTCTCTTTGACGAACCGTATTGTTTGACTTGCCTTTAAGAGGGCCATCGCAACAGGACAACGCGTTGACAAAAGTAACTTCTAGAACTCTTTATAATATTATTTCTACTGGTGTTGATTGATGGTTTGCACAAGAGTCCTTTACATTGACTTGAAAAAGAACCTGTTTTTAAACCTATGAAAACAGATTGGTACAATAGCAACCGTACCAGCCTAGATTCCTTATAGTGCCACTTGCAACCAGTCACACCATATAGCATCTACCACCAAAGCGATCTAAAAAACTTTGAAGCCTTCCGAAACTAGTAAAATGTATTAATTTGAACCGAGAATTCTGTGAAAATCTTTGAATTTAGTTCTGATGAGGGCGGTAGTGGGTCCAAAGGAAATCCAATATGAAAAATGGTCAATTGGTAATGTAAAATGTGATTGTTACAGGTTGTATTACTCAAGTATCTCAACATAAGTCAGTGCAACCAAATTGATCTCAGTAGGCTATAGAAATAAATACAACAGGTTTGGAACCCTTGTAGCTTTAATCTGTCAACTGGACAAAAACCTTTGGACATATAAGCCCGAAACGAAGTAGGCTGCATTATATTGTATTATTTCAGAAATACAGTTTAATATCGCTTGTTTCGGATATAACAGACCACAGGACCATTAAGAATAATATTTCACTCGTCTTATTAATAACTTTTGTTACTGACATTGACAGGCGCCATGTTTTAATAGGCCAACGAAAGGTTAAGTCGGAGGATGCCATTATAGAGAGGCTCAATTTGGTTTTACTATTTATATACTTGTGCTAATGACGTAAGCAAGTCAAGTCATTTTAAACGATTCTGTTTCCTCACTATAATTCAATAGTTATATGAATAAATATATATTTGTTCTTAATTTTGTTTACACTACGTTACACAAAAACAGGTTTGTAATGTAAAGATTTGTTTACACATAACAACTTATGAAGTAACATGATGCTTTATATTTAGTTTACAAGCTACCTCAATCCAGGATGATACCCTGCAGATCTGACAGATAAAGTACAAGATATCAGCGTAAGTATTGATAAACTTATATGAATCGGTTAATTCATCTATTGTTCCTGAAATATTTTCCCCTGGAGTAATATATAGGGATTTTAGGTCTTGTTTTAACAGGAATTGCCGTGATTAATTAATTTGGTATTGTATTATGGACATTAAAGATAATATATGGATACGAGACGTAGAAGGTCATCAAAGATATCTTACGTCGGCTCCAAGTCTTCGTTAACAACTGCTTTCGACCTAATCTCGGTATATACTGGCCAGCGAAAGTCTCCAACGTAGATCTCTGGAAACGCTGCGGCGAGATGCTGATCAAACGCCGCAAGGTGGAACTGGACAGGCCGCACGTTCCGTATGGACCCTGATCATATACCGAGGCAAGCCCTAGAATCCTCAAGGAAAGTGAAGACGTGGCCGCCCAAAGCAAACCTGGTGGCGGACGATCACTGCAGAAGTGAGGGCAGTTGAAGTGGAGCGAAGTAAACCGCGAGGCTCAAGACTGCTCGGGATGGCGACGTACTCTAGACGCCTTCTGCCCCCTCTTGAGGACTATTTCTCTACGACTTCGAATCAGGGATGAAGAGGTCTATAGGTGAATGAAAATGATCGATATAGCCTACAGGATTAGCAAGATGAAGTTGTAACAAGTCGGCCACATAAAATGCAAAATAGATAACCGCTGCAAAAAAATCAAAATTTCATTCAGATAATACCGTAACGTCTTTATATATATCCACTCTTTGGTATTCTTTTCAATCCTCTCACTCCCTCTTGTCTCAAATCTAGATTTGAATTTCTCTGACACAAACTCTATAGATCTCATCAGAGAATTTGAAATTAAAAATGCCATGGAATGTACAAATTTTTACAACACAGGCTTTTCGATTGTGGAATGCGTTACCGGTAAATATGAGACGTGACAAGTCTCTACCAATTTTAAGAGAAATTGTAAGGTAGTATTTACTTGATAATTGATTTATCCATTAATTATTTCAAGTGCGTTTTCTTTATTATTAGCCTCGTACGAACCTATTCAAGTTAATTTGAAGTTTTTATTTATAGTTGTGTTAAAAATTATAATATATATAATTATAATCAAAAGTATAAGTATATATTGTCTATAAGAAATTGCCTTCAGTGATAAGACCACCAAATTGTATTTTTTTTTGTTTATTATGCATCTATGTATATCTTTTGTTACTTATGCAATAAAGAGTATTAAAATAAATTGAATTAAATTGTTATTTTTTTTAAATCATACGCGGTCACAATATAAATAGATCTTATAAATATAATCATTTGTAGTGGCAACATTACGTCATCGACAGCGGCGCATCGAAAAGGGGAAATTCCACAGAAATATAATTCTTTATTTACATCGGTATTATGGCATTATACAGCAATGTTACGTCATCATCAGGCATCGAAAAGGGGAATTCCACGGATATATAATTGTTAATATACGTCGATATAAATACACGCGAATCTCGAATGAATAACGGATTGTTCGGACGGACCCTTCCGCTCCGTGAACTCATATCCGACGAAGCTGTATAAACCTAAGGGCTAGAAGCACTAAATTCATGGAAACAATAGAATACTATAAAATGAATATACACACTACTACTACAGACTTCGTGTTGTTAATATCTCAAGCTACCGGCGGCCGGCCCTAGGAAGAATCCCACACATTATTCAATTATTTGTTTTAGTTCATATTTCAATATATTGAGTTTATGTTTGTGCGTTGAAATATATGGATATATTATTTATGTGGAAAATATTCAAGAGCTATACATGAAAACCGATATAAACTGACCTAACAGCCAGGTATGAACACAGAAGCACCACAGATAACATCTAATTATCTACCAATTGTTTCAATTTGAGGCTATAATATAATTGGGTGTATAGATAGCTCTTAATCTTCTGTTAAAATCATTTCTTTCTACTACAGTATGTATATTTTAAAATTGAAGTCAAAATGTTTACAAAGATTATAGGGTTATTTGTATATGTAACGAAAATCTTTATTCGTCACCAATATTAAAATATTACACCAATATTCTGAGATGAAAACTAGAAATACAGTGTAAAAATACATTTTTCTTAACCCTAATATATACGAGCGAATTATTTAATAGGTAAAAATCGAATGGTTAATTTGGTAAATCTAATCTATGGTTAAACGAATCGATATTTAATCAATGGAACGAACGAATGAATGAAAGAACTTATCGTTTAAATTATGTATCTTGTACACGCCATAATACATTTCTATACACATTTTTAAGTTACTATAAGACCAGCTGGCAACATTGATATGAGTGTTTTTTATATTTTTATATTTTTTTCTTAATTTAAATCTTCAAATCTTTACGCAAACATCCAATCTAATTATTCTATTACATATTTTTTTAATCCGTAGATTTTTCAGTCGAAAGCAACGTATGTTGCAAAATCTTTCGGTTATCAGTGTAATTTATCTTTATATATTTTAAATTAATATAAATTCCTTTATATTTAATTTTTGTCTACACTGAATTATGATTAGATTTAAATAGGTTTATTACTGAAGCAAATAAATAGAAATATGAAGTAATAAATGGCAAATCAAATTAAATGACATCGGCAAGTTTGTGCTTATATGGCAATACTATCATATTAACGGCAAAATTGGCGGCAAATATGAAATGTAATCTGTATATGTTGCGGTAAAACATAAAAAAAATCACTTGTTTGGAACTGAGGGTGGCAACCCCTCCTTCGCTAAGGATAAATAAAGTAGTTCGTTATAATTTAACAGAATCCTATGTCAAACGCGAGACATTTTTTTGAAATTTTAGTATGACCAGGAATGTAACAATGGAACATAGATGACATAAAGTCTTATATTATCCTTTTTTACTCTGTATTCATGTGTTAACGAATATTGCAATTTGTAGACTTTTGACAATATGCTCAAAGAATTACATCTCAATCTACTTTCTGTCTTCTGGCAATATGGCAGAAAAAGACTTTTATGGATTCATTGTCCAGGTGACGTGTCTATCGCGTTGTAGGAAGAGGGGACAAGTACGGTGAACGTTGATGACGACACGCGTATCATGTTAATGGAGGTATCCAGTGCATTGACATTCTCATTCATCGATCAGACTCCTCTTCCTACGTAACCAAATATTTAATAATCCTACCAATGCTGTTTTAGAAACCCCTTTTACAAACGACCTTTGTTCTTAACAGGTCTAAATCTTTGAGCAGGTTATAGAGAGATTTGACTGCTCAACCCCTCGCATATAGATTCATTATGAATTAAATTCTAGTTATATCATTGAGAAGGTATACGAATTATGTAATTTTACTTTTAGAAATATGACGGTAAGGTTTGTGAAAAAGGACCTCACCGCAAGAGATGTGATCGTACTTTTCATTGGCCACTTTAAGTATAAACAACTTAATACAAGTTATCTATGACTATTAGGCGAAAGGAAAATGTTTTTGACTTACAATTTGTAAATTTTACAAATGCATTGTTTCTAATAGCTTTGGGATATTCGAGTTCAAAATGTGAGATGTAGAAGAAAAAAATTACAATCGATTTTTTCTTCTTAACATAAATCGATTTCTATTTATTTAAAGTCGACTATAAGTATTAAATAATCGATTAGTATTAGAATCGATTATTTGATATTATTATCATAATTTGAAGAGTCAGAAATGTCATGTATATGGAGTAATCTTTGGGCATAAGCGAACATAACTTAAAAATAATCTTAAATCAATGGTGTCTGTCAATTCAAATATTTCTGTCAAGTTGTATTTAAGTTTTCTTTTACTTCGACGTCATCGGAGCTAGACTCGTCATCACCCCACCTCTGACGACTTACATTTGTGACGGTAAGTCTTGGCGGTTAAAACCGTCATCGCTAAATAAGATGGCACGAATATATAAAGTTTTTACTAATTCTAATAATACGATTATACTCCGTCACCGAGTCGTTGGAGCGCTGAGTCCAGAGGAAGGTTCTATCGTCCGCCAACCGTTCTGAAGTACCGCAGAAGGTCTACGTCAGCTCGAGGCACCCACGCCGCGTTCTGTGCCACCACATCCAAAGCAGCGGCCGCACCACGTTGCTCTCCATACAGCTCCTTTAGCTGGAATAAAGTTGTATCTGGTGAAATTCTTGAGCTGTCTGGTGGTCGTCTTAATATATTCTTGAACTATCATATTATTTTTCATGCAACCATAATCTTACGTTAAGTATTTGACAAAAAAACACTATTTTACACGAATGTAATCACGATCAAGTCCAAAGAAAAAACAAGAGAAAGAATTTTTAAAATTTGGCTATGGAAGTCTAAGGTGAGTTAATTTTAGAAAGGGCGTCTCTCGCCCAAAATAACTGTGAGATTGCTGTTTAGAAACATTTAGTTCTCAATGATTTCCAGTTGACAAAAGTATCCCAAGTTTTTATAAAGAAATAAAAGACCCGTATTTAACCAATACTTATAAATAGTTCTTATTGCATTTCATTCATTCAATTAATAATGTGTAGATTTTAATATATCGAATATAATATTTAAAGTAAAATTTATTTTTCAAGATCTATAACAAAAACTGTCTGTAACAATAGCATAATAAAGATCATACCCGCCAGTAGTCTGCGGGCTCGTGGAGACAACGGGCAGCCGCCAGCAGAGCGCCCGGCGGCGGCGCCGCAGCCCTAGGGAGCACCCGCCACACGCTCGCCGCTCCACGCCATCTAGTGCCATCGAACTAAATTACTAACTCAGCTCTTTAATAATAAATAAAGTCTATATTGTTACCCGATTATTGAAAGACAATTTTTAACTTTTTTACCGATTCCTTTTTAACTATAGATGACCATAGATGTTCATATAGGTTTTATTTGTAATAATTTACGTCGATGTTTGTGTCGAATTATCCTTCAATCATAGACAATTTTGATGTTTTAGATGATTTTATTGAATTCTTCTTCAATTATACACAAAGATAATGTGTGTATTGGATTCCATGTAAACAAAGTCGTTGTTCATATATGTGTTTCGCCACCATGTTGTAGCAAAGAAATCTAGATTCCGACTGAACCAGTATTCCGACTAAATTTTATTAAACCTCTGTTAATATCGATGTCGGAGTTTCCTTATGAATTATTTTTGATTTAAATATAGAAAAATTGAAAGATCTATATTGAAATGGTGCTAATATGTATTAATTAGGAGCTAATATGCATTTTTTCGTGAAAATTATTGTATTTTTGATTTACTACGTTTTGAAACAACTCCTAATGGATGTAATGAACTATAATATTCATACAGATATTAATTAAACACATTTTTATTCGATTTTAGTATTGTTTATGCAATAATTAAACATTGTAAAATACCATAGTGTCGTAAGAAATGAGTAATAATCTTATTACCGAGTTACCACCTATATAAGGACGTTTTGGTCAAACGGTTCAAGTTTAAATATAAAAGTATAGAAGTAGAATGTACATTGTTGACCCGCAAAATGTTTAAAGATGGCCTGTTTAAAAACAACATTAAAAAGATATATAATTCGAAAATAGAACATCAATATTTTTACGTTACATTATTCGGTTAATTATTTTTACACATTGAAGATATTACGTTTCAGTTTTCAGCGTGGTAATTATCGTTGTACGATTTTTGACGATATTCAGTGTGGTTAAAGTCACCAGTAGAATTCGACTAGTTTTTGGTGATGATGCTTCATTTTGTGTGTTTGACCAGTATGTGTTGATGGTGATGATGTACGAATCTGAGACGTAGCTGCTTATAATGGAACTTCTCATAAAGGCTCAAGGTCACCGAGAGAGCAAGGGAGAAGGATATGGTTTGAGCTTCGAGAAATAACGCGATCCTGCTCAGAAGCATGGTCGACTTACTTCGAAGAATTGCCGGTCAATAGTGGCAGTTGTCGGGATACATTGCTCGTTCAACTGACGGCCGTTGGGGTCGAAAAGTGGTCGAGTGGCGATCTCGAGCTGAAAAACTAAAGGAGGTGCCTACTAGGAGGCCGTGGAAAATCTTTGGTCGCGATCAACGTAAGACCGGACGTAGTGGCAATCTTTGGGGGTAGGTCAATGTATTGCTGCGTATTGCGGACTACGTATTGCGGCAGTGGCGTAGCTATGGTATTTGGGGCCTGGGGCAGATTGGGGCTTGGTGCCCCCCCACCCCCCTAAAGATTCTAAATAATTTCAAAATTCAGGACAGAATGTAGGTAATATATTTTTCTTTGATTCAAAATAATAATAAATATATATAAAATAACATTAAATCTTAATAAAATTTATTGGGAAAATTTAAAAACGAACATTCCTCGCTTTTTGGCCTGCAAAGTCATTAATCACATTTTCAAAATCAATAGTGTCGACTAAATCATGTTCTATTGACATTATTTCAAGATTATTTAATCTATTTATCATTAAACGATCTTGCAAAAATGTAATAATTTATTATTTTGTCATTTAGGGCCCCTTTTAAAAAACACTTTATGTGTTTTGCGAATGAAAGGCTTAAACACTGTGTATATTATATTTTTGTATCCGTTTACTTTTTTTATGTTCATATTATTTAACAACTTTTTCAGCAGAAAAATAGTAAAATTCGATTTTTTTATGTTATTAACTTTAAATTATGGTTTTCATTTTTCTTTTAACATTTCATTATTCATCATTCAAAAAAAAATTATTTTCAACTTTGGTGCCCCCTCTGCTTTTGGTGCCTGGTGCGGCCGCCCCGCTCGCCACCACTACGCCACTGTATTGCGGACGTCTAACGACAAATATGATGATGATGACTTATAACTGGTTTCAACATGTGATGACCCAAGTGAGAGTAATTACAGAAACTAATATTGAAGTTGCGCGGCACGTGGCAATGTCTGACCAGTTCCTGAAGGAGTTACTAGGGATTTCGAGCAAGAAGTTGGGCAATGATATATTATTTTTATAGTATTATATTTCCCTGTCACAAAAAAATAAAAATATCAAACAACGCATTTGCACGTACTTGCACGCGCCCTCACACAACGCGGTGACCCAGGTCTTCCACTCCCGGCCCCGTTGAGCTTCACTGGACAGGACTGTGAAGGCAAACCTGGAACCAATACTATGTTATAAATTCTTTTTATTTATTAATATATCCCGACTAGATGATGAGAAAAGAGTGACTTATATGTTTTCGACCTTGGGATATGTATCTCTCTTTTACATCTTTAACTCATTTAGCTCAGTGCGGCTCCTTTTATATCTTCGGATCTTTTAGCTTAGAATTAGAACTTAGTAAGGCGGAATAAAACGTGTGAAACGTTCCTATTAAGCATTTTATGTCTTTGTCATAAAGCACAAAAAGCTAAAAGCGCGCGTGTGATGTTGTCGTTCCGAAAATCCGTAGTTTACATTTTTAATACAAACATGCAATAGCTATCCGTGTCTCTCTTTTACGTGTAAATTTCTATATAAGCCTATCTCTTTCTCTCTAACTCTGAACGAGCCGCAACTCATAAGTATAAAGATATAGAGATACAACTGAAACACGCGCGCGCTGAACAGTGATTATATCTTTTGCAAAGATATATTTTTCTTGTCTTTAGCTTGCGAGCTACCCATCTCTAATCCTGGCAGACCTTGTATAGTCAGAACTTATACTCCAGTCGCATTATATATATAGCAGTATATATAGCAGTGGTAGCCCAGGAGTAGAGGATTCAGCGATTGTAGGTTGCGTGTTCAATTCTCGGGATATAGTTTTACATTTTATGCATTAACCCTTTCCACTCCAAGGCTGTTATGTAGCATCGATAAAATTGAATTGAATTATAGTATCTTGCGATTCTAGAATATGTTTCATTCATTCGTGATTCAAACATTTTAGTATTACTACTACTCCGCTAGCTCAGTAACCCAAAGTGGGTCATGGCCTCCGAAGCGAGAGACTTCCACTTTCCTCTATCTTGCGCCATCGTCTGCCATTGGCTGACATTCAATTCGCGCAAGTCTGCCTCAACGCGATCGATCCAGCGATACCTGGGTCTACCTACTGGTCTTCGACCCCTCGGTTTTTCTAGGTACGCTACCTTCACGCTCCGATCCGATCCCATTCGCTCCAAGTGACCAAGCCAGCGGATTCGTTGAGCTTTATATTCGCCAATGATATTTGGCTGTGCTACTATAGTCTCAATTTCGGCATTCTTTCGGAGCCTCCAAGATCCGTCTTGATTTCTCGCTGGTCCCAAGATCTTCCGCATGATTTTGCGTTCCGTCACTAGTAACATTTTAGTAACAAAAATCTTTCCTGTTTTAAAATTTTCCGCAAAAAGAAGTATTACACCATGTCGAGTATCACTCGACAGTGGAGCTTGTGGAACAAAATCAGTGTCGAGTGACACTCGACATTGGAGTTGAAAGGGTTAATTATATAGGATTACCACTGCTTAAAAATAAGTTTCCAGAGAACGGGCAGCAGTGTCCGCTGCGTGCCATAATACCACTCTGCGATCTTCAAGTGTTGCGATTATTCTATTTCCCCCCTAACATCTTTGGGGTAGGCGTATGCCTTGCAGTGAGTATCTATGGGAGTGTATGGCGTAAACGTTTCGTATTATAGGTCACTAAGGTCACAATACTTCTGTGTTAAATTATTCTTACACGTTCCAATTAAAATTGAACGATGATTTGAATTCAGACACCATCTATGATGTGGCGCCGCTACCATCGTGTCGGGGTCAAAATTGTAAATTGTTAACACTTTTTGTATACATATAAATATACCACCTTCAATCAATACTGCCTCTCATTTACCTCGCCTTTAAAAAAGAACGAATACGTGCTCGGGTGATAGCTAGTAGTATATATATATATACATGCGTTTATCTGATATATATATATATATGTATGTGTGTGTGTGTTTGCGGAGTGTGAACTGCTAATGGCGCCGAGTTTGTAACGATTTAATAAACGCGCAAAGTTTTATAAACAATTATATTTAAATAAGTGATTAAAAGAATATCGTGTAAAAACATTGCAGTGTGCGTGATAGAAAAAATAATTCTGCAGGTATATCTTAATATATATAAATCTCGTGTCACAATGTTTAACTCAATGGACTTCTAAACCACTTAACCGATTATAATAAAATTCACACACCATGTGCAGTTCGATCTAACTTGAGAGATAGGATAGTTTAAATCTCAAATTATAGTCGCAATTTTAATTTATTGCTAATTATTGTCTGTTATTATTCGACAGTCACAATTATCTGTTAACTCCAAATGATCCTAACAGATGTCGATACCTTTCGACTGGGTTAAGTAAGTAATCAATAGATGGCGCTGCTATGGTAAATCTACGAACGTGTCATATAAGCTACATTTTAACAGCATAATTACCACGTGTTGTTGACGCTATAAAATTAATTAAATTTATTTTGTAGTGAACGAAATACCGTATAATTCAATTATTTCCACTTTTTAAATTTTCACAGCAACGCGTGGCCGGGTCAGCTAGTATATATATATATATGTATGTATATATGTATATATGTATATAGGTATATATATTGGTGACAAGCTTTTGTCTGAATGAAGTCTTTCAGTTTGCTACAAATAAAATATATGTTTATAATGCAACATCATCGTTTTTTATCAAACCAAGACCATTGACGATGAGTTTGCAGTTACCTGTAAAACAGCCAGTCTTCCCTTGGTGCTGCAAGGGCCGGGAGTAGAGCTGGTGCACGAGCTAAATGTGGCGCACGCATCAGCTCGCGCCACACGCGGTGCCATGCACGGGACCCTCGACCTCGGACCCCTGCCACCAGCGCGGCCTGTACCAACACCACATTTACACCTACAGTATACGTTGTGATTAATTATATTTATGTAAGCTTTATATAACTCATTCAACAGCCAAAGCTATTACACCTATTTCCAACCTATATAAAGTGATCACTCTAAAATATGTTATTTCATTTTCAATGCGACTGGCCAATAACTTCAGGCAGTACAAAGTCTGCAGACACAGATAGTAAACGATAAATAATTTTAATATGAAGTAATACGCATTTTGGAAACATGTTTGAAGTGAAGGTTATCTCAAGATGAAACTAATTGTTGAAAAAAACGCGCCCGTAGGGCACTTGCGTTTGTTAACCGCCGCTCCTGCACTGGCTGGCCACTTCTAAACGTTCAACTAGTGAAATTACGTATATTTCGACATGAAACAAAATGTTAAAAAACGCGCCCGTAGGGCACTTGCGTTTGTTAACCGCTGCCCCTGCACTGGCTAGCCGCTTCTTAACGCTCTACTAGTGACATTACGTATATTTCGAGATGAAACAAAATGTTAAAAAAACGCGCCCGTAGGGCACTCGCGTTTGTTAACCGCCGCCCCTGCACTGGCTGGCCGCTTCTTAACGCTCTACTAGTGAAATTACGTATATTTCTAGTTGAAACGAATTGTTGAAAAAAACGCACCTACAGTGCGCTCGCTTTTGATAACTGCCGCCCCTGCACTGGCTGGCCGCTTCTAAACGTTCTACTAGTGAAATAACGTTTATTTCGAGATGAAACAAAATGTTAAAAAACGCGCCCGTAGGGCACTCGCGTTTGTTAACCGCTGCCCCTGCACTGGCTGGCCGCTTCTTAACGCTCTACTAGTGAAATTACGTATATTTCTAGTTGAAACGAATTGTTGAAAAAAACGCACCTACAGTGCGCTCGCTTTTGATAACTGCCGCCCCTGCACTGGCTGGCCGCTTCTAAACGTTCTACTAGTGAAATAACGTTTATTTCGAGATGAAACAAAATGTTAAAAAACGCGCCCGTAGGGCACTTGCGTTTGTTAACCGCTGCCCCTGCACTGGCTGGCCGCTTCTTAACGCTCTACTAGTGACATTACGTATATTTCGAGATGAAACAAAACGTTAAAAAAACGCGCCCGTAGGGCACTCGCGTTTGTTAACCGCTGCCCCTGCACTGGCTGGCCGCTTCTTAACGCTCTACTAGTGAAATTATGTATATTTCGAGATGAAACAAAATGTTAAAAAAACGCGCCCGTAGGGCACTCGCGTTTGTTAACCGCCGCCCCTGCACTGGCTAGCCGCTTCTAAACGTTCTACTAGTGAAATTATGTATATTTCGAGATGAAACAAAATGTTAAAAAAACGCGCCCGTAGAGCACTCGCGTTTGATAACTGCCGCCCTTGCACTGGCTGGCCGCTTCTTAACGTTCTACTAGTGAAATAACGTTTATTTCGAGATGAAACAAAATGTTAAAAAACGCGCCCGTAGGGCACTTGCGTTTGTTAACCGCTGCCCCTGCACTGGCTGGCCGCTTCTTAACGCTCTACTAGTGACATTACGTATATTTCGAGATGAAACAAAACGTTAAAAAAACGCGCCCGTAGGGCACTCGCGTTTGTTAACCGCTGCCCCTGCACTGGCTGGCCGCTTCTTAACGCTCCACTAGTGAAATTATGTATATTTCGAGATGAAACAAAATGTTAAAAAAACGCGCCCGTAGGGCACTCGCGTTTGTTAACCGCCGCCCCTGCACTGGCTAGCCGCTTCTAAACGCTCTACTAGTGAAATTACGTATATTTCTAGTTGAAACGAATTGTTGAAAAAAACGCACCTACAGTGCGCTCGCTTTTGATAACTGCCGCCCCTGCACTGGCTGGCCGCTTCTAAACGTTCTACTAGTGAAATTATGTATATTTCGAGATGAAACAAAATGTTAAAAAAACGCGCCCGTAGAGCACTCGCGTTTGATAACTGCCGCCCTTGCACTGGCTGGCCGCTTCTTAACGCTCTACTAGTGACATTACGTATATTTCGAGATGAAACAAAACGTTAAAAAAACGCGCCCGTAGGGCACTCGCGTTTGTTAACCGCCGCCCTTGCACTGGCTGGCCGCTTCTAAACGTTCTACTAGTGACATTACGTATATTTCGAGATGAAACAAAACGTTAAAAAAACGCGCCCGTAGGGCACTCGCGTTTGTTAACCGCTGCCCCTGCACTGGCTGGCCGCTTCTTAACGCTCTACTAGTGAAATTATGTATATTTCGAGATGAAACAAAATGTTAAAAAAACGCGCCCGTAGGGCACTCGCGTTTGTTAACCGCTGCCCCTGCACTGGCTGGCCGCTTCTTAACGCTCTACTAGTGAAATTATGTATATTTCGAGATGAAACAAAATGTTAAAAAAACGCGCCCGTAGGGCACTCGCGTTTGTTAACCGCCGCCCCTGCACTGGCTAGCCGCTTCTAAACGCTCTACTAGTGAAATTACGTATATTTCTAGTTGAAACGAATTGTTGAAAAAAACGCACCTACAGTGCGCTCGCTTTTGATAACTGCCGCCCCTGCACTGGCTGGCCGCTTCTAAACGTTCTACTAGTGAAATTATGTATATTTCGAGATGAAACAAAATGTTAAAAAAACGCGCCCGTAGGGCACTCGCGTTTGTTAACCGCTGCCCCTGCACTGGCTGGCCGCTTCTAAACGTTCTACTAGTGAAATTATGTATATTTCGAGATGAAACAAAATGTTAAAAAAACGCGCCCGTAGAGCACTCGCGTTTGATAACTGCCGCCCTTGCACTGGCTGGCCGCTTCTTAACGCTCTACTAGTGACATTACGTATATTTCGAGATGAAACAAAACGTTAAAAAAACGCGCCCGTAGGGCACTCGCGTTTGTTAACCGCCGCCCTTGCACTGGCTGGCCGCTTCTAAACGTTCTACTAGTGACATTACGTATATTTCGAGATGAAACAAAACGTTAAAAAAACGCGCCCGTAGGGCACTCGCGTTTGTTAACCGCCGCCCTTGCACTGGCTGGCCGCTTCTAAACGTTCTACTAGTGAAATTACGTATATTTCGAGATGAGACAAAATGTTAAAAAAAACGTGCCTACAGGGCGCTCGCGTTTGTTAACCGCTGCCCCTGCACTGGCTGGCCGCTTCTAAACGTTCTACTAGTGAAATTACTTATATTTCGAGATGAAACAAAATGTTAAAAAAAACGTGCCTACAGGGCGCTCGCGTTTGTTAACCGCTGCCCCTGCACTGGCTGGCCGCTTCTTAACGCTCTACTAGTGACATTACGTATATTTCGAGATGAAACAAAATGTTAAAAAACGCGCCCGTAGGGCACTTGCGTTTGTTAACCGCTGCCCCTGCACTGGCTGGCCGCTTCTTAACGCTCTACTAGTGACATTACGTATATTTCGAGATGAAACAAAACGTTAAAAAAACGCGCCCGTAGGGCACTCGCGTTTGTTAACCGCTGCCCCTGCACTGGCTGGCCGCTTCTTAACGCTCTACTAGTGAAATTATGTATATTTCGAGATGAAACAAAATGTTAAAAAAACGCGCCCGTAGGGCACTCGCGTTTGTTAACCGCCGCCCCTGCACTGGCTAGCCGCTTCTAAACGTTCTACTAGTGAAATTATGTATATTTCGAGATGAAACAAAATGTTAAAAAAACGCGCCCGTAGAGCACTCGCGTTTGATAACTGCCGCCCTTGCACTGGCTGGCCGCTTCTTAACGTTCTACTAGTGAAATAACGTTTATTTCGAGATGAAACAAAATGTTAAAAAACGCGCCCGTAGGGCACTTGCGTTTGTTAACCGCTGCCCCTGCACTGGCTGGCCGCTTCTTAACGCTCTACTAGTGACATTACGTATATTTCGAGATGAAACAAAACGTTAAAAAAACGCGCCCGTAGGGCACTCGCGTTTGTTAACCGCTGCCCCTGCACTGGCTGGCCGCTTCTTAACGCTCTACTAGTGAAATTATGTATATTTCGAGATGAAACAAAATGTTAAAAAAACGCGCCCGTAGGGCACTCGCGTTTGTTAACCGCCGCCCCTGCACTGGCTAGCCGCTTCTAAACGCTCTACTAGTGAAATTACGTATATTTCTAGTTGAAACGAATTGTTGAAAAAAACGCACCTACAGTGCGCTCGCTTTTGATAACTGCCGCCCCTGCACTGGCTGGCCGCTTCTAAACGTTCTACTAGTGAAATAACGTTTATTTCGAGATGAAACAAAATGTTAAAAAACGCGCCCGTAGGGCACTTGCGTTTGTTAACCGCTGCCCCTGCACTGGCTGGCCGCTTCTTAACGCTCTACTAGTGACATTACGTATATTTCGAGATGAAACAAAACGTTAAAAAAACGCGCCCGTAGGGCACTCGCGTTTGTTAACCGCTGCCCCTGCACTGGCTGGCCGCTTCTTAACGCTCTACTAGTGAAATTATGTATATTTCGAGATGAAACAAAATGTTAAAAAAACGCGCCCGTAGGGCACTCGCGTTTGTTAACCGCCGCCCCTGCACTGGCTAGCCGCTTCTAAACGTTCTACTAGTGAAATTATGTATATTTCGAGATGAAACAAAATGTTAAAAAAACGCGCCCGTAGAGCACTCGCGTTTGATAACTGCCGCCCTTGCACTGGCTGGCCGCTTCTTAACGTTCTACTAGTGAAATAACGTTTATTTCGAGATGAAACAAAATGTTAAAAAACGCGCCCGTAGGGCACTTGCGTTTGTTAACCGCTGCCCCTGCACTGGCTGGCCGCTTCTTAACGCTCTACTAGTGACATTACGTATATTTCGAGATGAAACAAAACGTTAAAAAAACGCGCCCGTAGGGCACTCGCATTTGTTAACCGCTGCCCCTGCACTGGCTGGCCGCTTCTTAACGCTCTACTAGTGAAATTATGTATATTTCGAGATGAAACAAAATGTTAAAAAAACGCTCCCGTAGGGCACTCGCGTTTGTTAACCGCCGCCCCTGCACTGGCTAGCCGCTTCTAAACGCTCTACTAGTGAAATTACGTATATTTCTAGTTGAAACGAATTGTTGAAAAAAACGCACCTACAGTGCGCTCGCTTTTGATAACTGCCGCCCCTGCACTGGCTGGCCGCTTCTAAACGTTCTACTAGTGAAATTATGTATATTTCGAGATGAAACAAAATGTTAAAAAAACGCGCCCGTAGAGCACTCGCGTTTGATAACTGCCGCCCTTGCACTGGCTGGCCGCTTCTTAACGCTCTACTAGTGACATTACGTATATTTCGAGATGAAACAAAACGTTAAAAAAACGCGCCCGTAGGGCACTCGCGTTTGTTAACCGCCGCCCTTGCACTGGCTGGCCGCTTCTAAACGTTCTACTAGTGACATTACGTATATTTCGAGATGAAACAAAACGTTAAAAAAACGCGCCCGTAGGGCACTCGCGTTTGTTAACCGCTGCCCCTGCACTGGCTGGCCGCTTCTTAACGCTCTACTAGTGAAATTATGTATATTTCGAGATGAAACAAAATGTTAAAAAAACGCGCCCGTAGGGCACTCGCGTTTGTTAACCGCTGCCCCTGCACTGGCTGGCCGCTTCTTAACGCTCTACTAGTGAAATTATGTATATTTCGAGATGAAACAAAATGTTAAAAAAACGCGCCCGTAGGGCACTCGCGTTTGTTAACCGCCGCCCCTGCACTGGCTAGCCGCTTCTAAACGCTCTACTAGTGAAATTACGTATATTTCTAGTTGAAACGAATTGTTGAAAAAAACGCACCTACAGTGCGCTCGCTTTTGATAACTGCCGCCCCTGCACTGGCTGGCCGCTTCTAAACGTTCTACTAGTGAAATTATGTATATTTCGAGATGAAACAAAATGTTAAAAAAACGCGCCCGTAGGGCACTCGCGTTTGTTAACCGCTGCCCCTGCACTGGCTGGCCGCTTCTAAACGTTCTACTAGTGAAATTATGTATATTTCGAGATGAAACAAAATGTTAAAAAAACGCGCCCGTAGAGCACTCGCGTTTGATAACTGCCGCCCTTGCACTGGCTGGCCGCTTCTTAACGCTCTACTAGTGACATTACGTATATTTCGAGATGAAACAAAACGTTAAAAAAACGCGCCCGTAGGGCACTCGCGTTTGTTAACGGCCGCCCTTGCACTGGCTGGCCGCTTCTAAACGTTCTACTAGTGACATTACGTATATTTCGAGATGAAACAAAACGTTAAAAAAACGCGCCCGTAGGGCACTCGCGTTTGTTAACCGCCGCCCTTGCACTGGCTGGCCGCTTCTAAACGTTCTACTAGTGAAATTACGTATATTTCGAGATGAGACAAAATGTTAAAAAAAACGTGCCTACAGGGCGCTCGCGTTTGTTAACCGCTGCCCCTGCACTGGCTGGCCGCTTCTAAACGTTCTACTAGTGAAATTACTTATATTTCGAGATGAAACAAAATGTTAAAAAAAACGTGCCTACAGGGCGCTCGCGTTTGTTAACCGCTGCCCCTGCACTGGCTGGCCGCTTCTAAATGTTCTACTAGTGAAATTACGTATATTTCGAGATGAAACAAAATGTTAAAAAAAACGTGCCTACAGGGCGCTCGCGTTTGTTAACCGCTGCCCCTGCACTGGCTGGCCGCTTCTAAACGTTCTACTAGTGAAATTACTTATATTTCGAGATGAGACAAAATGTTAAAAAAAACGTGCCTACAGGGCGCTCGCGTTTGTTAACCGCTGCCCCTGCACTGGCTGGCCGCTTCTAAACGTTCTACTAGTGAAATTACTTATATTTCGAGATGAAACAAAATGTTAAAAAAAAACGTGCCTACAGGGCGCTCGCGTTTGTTAACCGCTGCCCCTGCACTGGCTGGCCGCTTCTAAATGTTCTACTAGTGAAATTACGTATATTTCGAGATGAAACAAAATGTTAAAAAAAACGTGCCTACAGGGCGCTCGCGTTTGTTAACCGCTGCCCCTGCACTGGCTGGCCGCTTCTAAACGTTCTACTAGTGAAATTACTTATATTTCGAGATGAGACAAAATGTTAAAAAAAACGTGCCTACAGGGCGCTCGCGTTTGTTAACCGCTGCCCCTGCACTGGCTGGCCGCTTCTAAACGTTCTACTAGTGAAATTACTTATATTTCGAGATGAAACAAAATGTTAAAAAAAACGTGCCTACAGGGCGCTCGCGTTTGTTAACCGCTGCCCCTGCACTGGCTGGCCGCTTCTAAATGTTCTACTAGTGAAATTACGTATATTTCGAGATGAAACAAAATGTTAAAAAAAACGTGCCTACAGGGCGCTCGCGTTTGTTAACCGCTGCCCCTGCACTGGCTGGCCGCTTCTAAACGTTCTACTAGTGAAATTATGTATATTTCGAGATTAAACAAAATGTTAAAAAAAACGTGCCTACAGGGCGCTCGCGTTTGTTAACCGCTGCCCCTGCACTGGCTGGCCGCTTCTAAACGTTCTACTAGTGAAATTATGTATATTTCGAGATGAAACAAAATGTTAAAAAAAACGTGCCTACAGGGCGCTCGCGTTTGTTAACCGCTGCCCCTGCACTGGCTGGCCGCTTCTAAACGTTCTACTAGTGAAATTACGTATATTTCGAGATGAAACAAAATGTTAAAAAAAACGTGCCTACAGGGCGCTCGCGTTTGTTAACCGCTGCCCCTGCACTGGCTGGCCGCTTCTAAACGTTCTACTAGTGAAATTATGTATATTTCGAGATGAAACAAAATGTTAAAAAAAACGTGCCTACAGGGCGCTCGCGTTTGTTAACCGCTGCCCCTGCACTGGCTGGCCGCTTCTAAACGTTTTACTAGTTAAATTACGTATATTTCGAGATGAAAAAAAAATGTTAAAAAAACGCGCCCGTAGGGCACTCGCGTTTGTAAACCACCGCCCCTACACTGGCTGGCCACTTCTAAATTTAAATCTCGTGAAAAAAGGTTTTTTTTTTCCAGTTAAAACAATACTCCTTGGTATAACACCATTAAGTTATTTATTGTTTAAGTAATTGATTTTTAGATAGAATGCAGAAAACACATTTATTAATTGAAAGAAATTGAGCTACACATTTACCCTTTTAAAGCTTATACATTTATAACCAATCATCCTGTATATATGCTTTGCCGTTTTTCATTTAAGTCAATTGTAATTGCTGCCTGTGACAAAACAATAATTTCGTAGATATTCCTACGTCACGATGTTCAGAGGCCGAGACATGCTTTTGAGTATCCGGACGATCCGACGACAATTCTTTTTTAACCTAGTTTATACTATTGCTTGGGTTTCTTTTGCAGAATTCACGGATTTGAGAGGCTATTTTTGGGATCGCAGAGCTCGCTTAGCTCGCTTGGGCATACGCTTCGTGGAATAACTAGATTCAACGGACCCCGCGAGGGGAACTTGGTCTGGGTTATCGCTCTACTATTATACCGGATCAGTATTACGACCAAATGGCACCCGAGATGGCCGAACCTCAACTTGGCTAGCTATTACCTGACTAACTTTACTCACTTCGGAAGACACTCTCAGCATTTGAAATAGGAACTCTAGTGAGTTCCTATTTCAAATGCTGAGGGATTAGCGAACCTTGTGATATACGTGTCGACCTCGATTTCAACGACGATGGTTTGAGGATGTTGGATTTCGAATAGTTGTGACAATAACACGACGAATAGCTTGTAAAATAATTCGCAGCTTATAAAAAATGCTACGCTACATGCTGTGCTAATCTCTCACCTCTTGATAAATCTCTGGTATGGTTTCGTTATGCTCGAACCAAGCGTCGAACAGCTCCAGTGCCTGATTGGTCACGTTCTCATTCCCCCACTCGACTCCCGCTGTCAGGAGAGCTCCACTCAACCAACTGGGAGGATAAGGAGATAAAAGTTTATACGAACAAGGCATCTACAAAGTGTGTTTTTTATACGTAGTAAAAAAGCTGAAACACAAACATTTGTATTGAAAGAAAAATATCATCATCATCTTCATATTAGCCGATAGACGCCCATTGTAAGGCTTATATTCCAAAAATCACAAGTCTCATCACCAATCAACAGTCTTGCGCTGCCAGCACCCAACGACCACATGATCTTCACTGCATAATCGATCCACCTCGTGGGTGGGCTATCCACACCGCGTTTAAAAAAAAATAGCCTGGACGACGGCTTACATCTCTTGTTGAGTATACCATCAGTTCGGATGAAATATCTCAGACTTGAGAGGAACAGGCGAAAGAAACTTAGCGGAACCTAGTATTTTTTTTAGATAATATACAGTTACGTAATTTAGTAATCATTGAAATTGCCTGCAGGTAAACATATCACTCCTAAGTTCTGCTGAATTCTATGAAGTCATTTATATGTATAGTAAACCTTAGCACATAAACACATTTTTTGATATATATTTAAAATTTAGCAATATAAGTTATTAATTATCGGACATGATGATGTTGATTCAATGTACAAACGATTAGTCAAGGTTACGTGAAAACCAGGTCTTTTACTTACAGCTGATCTTCACTCAATCCGGCTGCTTCAATCTGTTGCTGAGTGTATATTTCCACCTCCGGCTGTAGTTGGCTCAGGAGGTTGTTCAGATACGGCGCCGATGCTGAGAGACGCAGCAGTTCCCTCCACCAGGACAAGTGGGTTAGCACCACGCGCCATGGCGCCCAGTGGTTTTCTGTGCGCAGTCGCGCTATGGGCAACATATTACGTTATTAGGCAATTGTCGAAAAGTATATTCTTACCAAGTTTATACTTATGAGAGAAATAGTTTGAAAATATTCCTTCATATTTTTATGTACGCCTCCTGAACACAGATAAACAAGAAAACGGTGTAGAAAGTGTAAAGAGAAAAAAAATTAAACATTAATTTATTTAATACGTAAGAAATAAGTAATAGATATATCCAAAATGCTTTTTCTTTCTCTGTAGCTATTATTGTTATTATTATTTCTGAAACCATAAAAGATTTGGATGGAGTGTACAATACATTAAATGCCAGCAAATGTACTACTACTACTACTACTCCGCTGGCTCAGTGACCCAAAGTGGATCTTGGCCTCCGAAGCGAGAGCCTTCCACTTTCCTCTATCTTGCGCCATCGTCTGCCATTGGTTGACATTCAATTCGCGCAAGTCTGCCTCAACGCGATCGATCCAGCGATACCTGGGTCTACCCACTGGCTATGTGGCAAATGTGCTATATGTTAATTTATTTAAAGCTTTTTCATCAGAAACTAATGACCCTGTGAAGACTATGAAAAATGACATTTTCTCACCGGCCGCTGCCATGGCCCTGCTAGCAGGAAGCCTGCCTGCTCTGCTAAGGATGAAGGCATCGTCCAACAGTAACGCCCTCTCAGCTGGCGCTCCTTTATCGTACAGTTCAGCCGCCCTTTTCGCTGCTATCTCTGCTGTCTGGAACAATCTTTTCATTTCATATTTGTACTTTACATTTATCAATTGCAGCTTAAATGTTGCAGATTGACTTATGATCGTACATTATAACAAATTTTACTAGCACATCACATGCTTCCTGGCATATCCCCGAACAGTGATGACTCAGATATAGAGTTAATATTAAAAAAATAAAACAAAACAATTTTCGTGTCGTATCACACACTACAAATGATAGACAAATGATAGACTATATGGTATTAAGTTCACTATTGAAAAATCACCATTCAAAATGAATGAATGTGATACAAAATGCGAAGTCTTGTAATACAAAATAATTAAAAAATATTAGCTACCATAACATACAGTTCATAACAATACTATGATGATCGCCAAAATATCTGACAAGAGGAGATCGCCAAGAAAAAAGTACGCATCCCGCGAACGAGTGAGTCGGGGCTGACGGCACTAAATCAAAAACGTTCAGGTGGTTTACGTACTTCAGGTAATAAAATTAGGCGGGTGCTACTATAGGTCTTTCACTTTATTGCATATTTTACTGCAAATAGAAATAAAGTGCGAACTATGATAGAGGCTTGCTTCTGGTGGCTTTGAAATTTCTTCACCTCGCTGGGAAGGTGTCGAATGGTCCAGAAATTATTTAACACGCAGCCTTGAAGAAGGCGAAAAGTTTTTCGTCTGACATCTCGTGTTCGATAACAAAGCGATAGTCACACATCTTTTCAAATGTCGAATTAGGCAGTGTCCGCGGAGTTACAGTGTTTGCGTAATTACATTTTGTAATTCAAGCCCTATCCTGATACGTAACAATACTAAAATACAAGGCTAGAAATATTTCTAAAACGTTGTTCCAAGATTTAAAAACATGGTTTTCAATTGCTTCTTTTAAATTTATCAATTGGTGGAATAAAAAAAACAGACAAAATCTGATGAATTATTTTAAAAAATAATTATGAAAAATTTTAGATACCAACCTCTCCAATTGCGTGGTCTTGCGGTGCGACCCTGTACAAACCTCTCGCTCCCACATTATATCTCACCCACTTATGCTTCCCCAGGTCTGGTATCACCACTACAATGTGTATTGATTATATATTAATTGCATAAATACACTTTAGTCACAGATGAAATTAATAAATTTAAAAATTATGGTCAAATACTACCTCAGTTTATTTTTCTGTTGGTTCAAAATACTTCCCAATTTAAAAATCTTACAGGCGATTTTTAAGTTTAACAATGTCACTTCGTAGTATTTTTTTTATTCTAATAACAAGTTGGCACACGTAACATAAATCATTGTCCTTTCAGCATATAGAGGCCCATTAGAAGTCTCCTAAAGATGTCTATAGGGGGATATACCATAATCATCGTGCTTGGTAGGCGGGTTGGCGATTGTATTCAGTATTGTGATAGACAGAGAACACTGTTGTGTATCGTCTGAATACTTATTTGTGAGCTGTGATCCTATATAAATAATGCACAAAGTGTCAATTATATAGAATTGTATCTCAGGAATCGAACCCACGACACACGTCTAATAATTTTTTAAAAGTTTTTTTTTAAAATTTGGTATATCATCTATGGCGTGCATATCGCGCGCCACTCAAACACCAAGCTCTTACCCACGTGACCGTCAATCGCATCGCGGCGGCGGCGGCAGTGAAACAGATAAATGACAGATGGCGCCACAGTAGACGCAACGAAAATCTGCATCGCGCTGTTGAGAGTCTCCGCGCTCATTATAAGGGCTAGCGGAGGTGCGGTCAAAATATCAAGAAGCAACTGAAGATCAAGAAGCAACCGACGAACAAGAAGCTACAGTACTACGACCACTCTGTCACATCTAACCTTAGTTTTCGTTTAAGTCAGTACTTTGAGCGTCTTGATGAATACGTAAGTGACAAAATTAAAAAAAAAAATAAAAATTAAGTTTACTTACTTTCCGTTTCGTTCATCCATATCAAATGAGTGACGTTTTCAGTCCACCTGGACATGCGATGGCTTTTCGTATCGTTACTTATTTCGTACCTATCAATGCAATGAATACATGTTTTGATTTAATGGGGTAAATGTATAGCTCAATTCTCAGCACAAAACAAGTTTTTCCACCTACAATTTATCAAACCGTATAAAAATCACTCTGAAATAATTTACGTTATTTTATATCATTCGAATGCAATAGGCCAGTAACATTTGACAGTAAGTCTACAGGGGCAGATAATATACAATAATTAATTTGATTACATAGATTCGAAATTCAAAAACGCTTTATTTACGTTTATTTATTTATTACGTTATTATTACTGAAACCGTTGATTAGTTGTACTATACATTATTTGATAGCAAATGAGATATATAAATAATCTAAGATAAATAATCATTCTGTATGTGATATACAATGAGAATATAAAAAGATGTTATTTTATATAAATATTCACTTATATCCGTATTTTATTCAAATTCTAAAAATTTTTTTAAGTACGCATTTAGATTCACTTTTGTATCATCGATCATTTTTACATTATAAGTAGTAAGCTACCACCGAATCGGAACGTTGATCTGTTAAAAGCCAGCAAGGAACTCAACAGTTGCTCTTTTGAAATAAAATTTAACCACATTTTTTAAATACCATTAACCACGCAAATAAGCCAATAAACCAAGTTACACATACATCGATCAAGTAAAAACTCTTGAATGCTGTAATAAGATTTTTTAAATAATGTACTAAAAAGATTTAAACCTAAGAAAAGAAGGTCTAAGATATCTTGTGGTGTCATCATTCCCTAACTTTTTAAAATATATTAGTAATATTGAATTTAATGACATGTAATTAAATAAATAAATTTTGCATACATTTAAACTACTCACCAAGTTCCGTTATGTATGCTCTCGGTCTGATTCTTCCAGATCCTTGTAATGTTCTCCATTTCCTCGTCATCATCAGATTCCAGAGGACCAACGGTGAAAGTGACAGGTATTACCCATTTAGGTAATGGCGGTGGCTTAGTCGTCTTTATCGTCGTCCTTTTAGTCGTGGTGGTGGGTTGTGGTGTTGTCGTGGTGGCGTTTATATCCTCTTCTAGGGGCTCGGTAAAGTTATCTGTAGGATAATTTTACTTTTTTTAAGTAAATAACAATCGTTTATTAAAATGGTGGTCGAAAAATGGTTTTAGTTAATACATTTTATTTACTATTTTCGATTAACCTATGGATAAATAAAATATTATAAAGGAAGTCAGATATGAGAAGGACAAAATTTTCACAAAGTTAAAACGTTTCATAAATATATTTATTTATTTATTTATACATTTTTGTACACCTTAGACAATAACCAAAAAAAAGGAACAATTCACACAGAGGTACAAAAGGCGGTCTTATCGCTCGAGGTGATCTCTACCAGACAACTTTTAGATGGAGATGAGAGACATGAAGGAGAGAGCAGTTTAGTGTGCATATACATAAAAATACATTACAATACACACATACATATATATAAATATATGTACATATATACACACAAACATAAATACAAATAGATACATTACTATACATATATTTATATACATATATGTATATACAAATATATTACCCATTTTCTACCAGTTAATCGTTTAGGCGGTGGAAATATACAGTTTTGTATGTTAAGAGAGATTTCTCAACGATACCAATAATAGTCAATCGGATTAACAAGTCCACGTAGAAAAAGATTACATTGGTATGATCAATAGTTCGACCATCTTACCAGGCTCGAAGAACAGTTCCTCAAGGTCTGCCCTCAACTCCATGGTTAAGAGATTGGTTATCATCGGTGGTTCCGTGGCAGGAGGTTCTGCTGTCATCACGAATCTGTAAGCAGGACCGTTGCTTGATTTATTTGTGGTGACTTGTTTAAGTCATGAGAAGAATACTGGAAGAGCTCAAACTCGACAGCATCGTCTGGGCTAAGAGAGAATAGAAGATTATAAGAAAATACTCCGAAAATATTCTCTTAAAAATTAGTAGTTATTTCGAACATGCTATAGCTATAGGTAAGGTAGCCCACAGTCGAATAGCCTATACTGAAAAAGATTGACATCAGCGAAGTAGAATCTTCATCATTCATCGTATCAAAGATCACCAAAATGATCGGTGTATGGCGGACAGTCCCACTACATCGGACTGTCCTGTCCGCGGCGGCAACATGCGCCCCCTTGCGCATTGACGTAAGCCAGCAGCCCGGATCCTCGGTCGCTCGGCGCGCGCTTCTCATGGCACTCTGGGTTCGGCTGCACATCAGCGCACACGCAAGCGCGCCGTAATAAAATCTCGTTCCGACGCGCCTACCTTTGTGTGAACAATAAATTAGGATCTTCTCAGTAGCATCCGCTTATCTCATTTCACAACCGTGGTGAGAGAGACAGGACAGGCCGATGTAGTGGGACTGTCCTCCATAGGACTTTGGCTGCCCATATCAAGCGAGCTATCGCGACTTTGACTATGTCGTCTGTCCATTTTGAGAGGGGAAGTCCAACGCTGCGCCTGCCGGACCGTAGTCTTGACTTCAGAACCCTAAGTTTATGTACAGTAAGTCGTGATAGCTCAGCGGCAGAGCACTGACACTTGCGATCGTAAGTCGCGGATTCGATTCGACGACAATCTTATATAAGTCACACTTTGTCCATTAATTTTATAAGATTGCTACTGCTCACGAACAAGTTTTCAGAGAATGGACAGAAGCATTCTCTGAATATACTGCGATTGTAACCAGTCTGCCAAGCGTGGTGATTGTGGTATATCCCACCATTGATATCTTGACGTGTATCAGCTGAAAAGAGAGTATATTTATTTCAATTCCTTCTATTACTTGATGACTGCTCGCTCCATTTTTCTTTTTAATCAAGTCCACTCAATAATTGTCTGAAAGAATTATGCCTTTTGTACTTCTTCTTCTGATTTATTTTTTCCTGTCTCTTCATATGTACAGTAAATAATAAAAAAAACTCACCGTTCTTGTTTTATGATAACATCGGATCCTGATATTCTAGTGGACAGCAGTGGGTAGCCTGCTTTTTCGCACCAGCCGTCCCACGCGTGGGCAGGCGCTTCGTCCGTACCGTCTTTTTGTAACGCACGCCACAGGTCTCTAGAAAATTAGCAGTGGGAGATAAAAATACGACAGCATAGTGTATATCTGAACACAAAGGATAAAAGAATGAGTGTACAAGAGAGAAAGAGAGAGGCAGAAAGAGAACGAAGACAGTGAGAGAGAAGATCGAAAATAATATCTATATTAATAACGATGCAGTGTAATACAAAAACCATATACTTTTTATTCAGTTTTCTGAAACGTCTGTCTTATATTCAAAATAGAATGAGTGTATGTGTGTTAGAGAGAAAGAGAGCGAAGACAGTGAGAGACAAATCGAAAATCATATTTATATTAACAGTGAAATCGATGTAGTGATCGAGATCATAAACCATCTATTTTTTATCAGGGTTTTTCCAGAAAATTCTTACTCATATTAATTTATACATACTAATATCTACTTATGATAATTTACACTGTCCACTTGTATATGTAATGGAAAAAAAACCGATTGTCCAATTTGATTAAAACTAGAATCAATAGTTTCAATGTTTTTGTAATAATAAAAAAGTAATATTAATATAGTAAAAGAAAGCGTAATTCAAAATTTGTTTTACTACATATTAAAATTAATTATTGTTGACTATCTGTCCTGCAGAAATTTGTACTGCCAGAAGTTATAGATCTAACACATTTCAATAGAAAAAATGCATTAAAGGAACATACTTCAGAGTGATCACAATATACAGGTGAGTGTCAACAGGTGTAAAATATTTAAAGATTGTTACTAACGAATAAGCCATACATTCATTAATTTTAAGTTATAAACTATAACAAATAAACATGAATAACTTTTACTCATAAAATATTAAAAGTAAAATAAATATATAAAAATTTAAGTTTATTTACAATTTTTTACGTCACCGAAATGGTCTTCAAGAAATTCATTGCAACGATATATATGTACATCTATATAATTTTATATATAACATATGACATGAAATAAAGGCTGCCCTTGATTTTCAAGTGTAAAGTTTAAGTCTGCATTCACTTTTTTAAAGTCTTTACATCTATAACAGTTCACTCTAAAACGTTACCTGGCGTCGGTGCTGGAGAAGCGATGGTCACGCAAGAGGCGTGCAAGGGCGGCCCTCCCAGCTGCCTCTCCGGCGGCTTCGATCGCCATACTCACGATTGCAGCGCCCTGTTACCAAAACTCATGTCAAATTCTAATATTTATTTAATTTAATCTTCGAACGAGCACACTGTCTTTGAATTTACAACAAAATTAGTTTTGAGGCCTCAGATTTCCGTAAGTTAGGTTCAGGTATCACTTTATTTGGGAGCAACGTTTTCTCGCCCGAGATGTGGTTGCCTTGATAGCTGTCTGGTGGGGCTGCGGATAATATTTTGAGAATGGAGTAAAAGGATGAAAAGCTATGGGTGGAAGGTTGACAAGAACACCGGAGGAGTGGAAAATTTTATGACTGATGAAAGGAAAGAAAAAGAAAGATGCTGTGAAAGAAGAAAGAGGAAAACTGTAAATAAAGAAATAAATAAAAAAATGACTATACCCAATATTGTGAAGTCCCTGTTCCAATAACATAATAGAGGAAACAAGAGACCCCCAAACGGGGGCCGTAGAAAAATAACTCCTTAAATTTGTCCGTCACTATTATAGACTCGTCACACCCTCGAATCTCGCGAATGTCCAAAAATTACGTATATATTTTACCACAGATATATGCTGTGTATCTATTGGTATACATAGCTGTACTGGGCTTGAGGTGGCAGCTGAAGTAACTAGCCTCAAGGCTACGGAAGCATCGGCACGGGCCGTTGCATTAAACATTCCACCGGATTGGTGCACGAGTTCCAAAGGAACCCTATTAGACGTAATCGACTCCATAGATTTCCAACAGGATCGGTTACAAAGATCTTACTAAGATCTTCTGCCCACCTTGTGGGTGTGAACACCCTACGCTGCACTTGGTTAGTGATCTCCACTTCAGAACCTTAGGACACCAGCTACCATCTGTTCTGCACTCTATGTGACCTGCCCACTGTCACTTCTATTTACGGATTGGTAAAGCTATGTTTTTTTCCGTATACGGATCTCCTCTTTCCTCCATCTATATATTTAAATATTATAGCTATCGCTACGCAGACACTGATTAATACCTTATGCAGAGATAGTTCTTCAGCTGTGGACTCCATTTCGTTCCTGTCTAGACGAGGTGAAGCGACTGCTCGCACTGAATAGCTGGAATCTAGCCTGTATAATTAAAGTTTATATTTAAGATTTTTTTTTTTATTTTAAATTTTTAACACGTTCACTGCGGGCCTAATTTTGAAGAACTTTTAGCTGGTGCGGCTGAGGTCGAATCAGCCTCAAGCTGAACTTCCTTGTAGTGCGGTTGAGGCCTTTTCTGCCTCATGTTCATCAATATTTTTTTACAATATTGAGTCAATGCTTCGCAGACATAAAGAAAGCTATACTTGTCTTTGTCATACCTCATACGGTTGAGTGTAAACAGCCGCCGCACTAGAGAGAAAACACGAGTTTTACGCGCCGCACCAGTGCAAAGACTACCATGAGGCTGAATCGGCCTCAAGCCGCAGTGAACGTGTTAACATATAAAAAAGATTATATTAAAATTAGTAGCGGTAGCCCAGCGGCAGCGAATTGAGACTAGCGATCGTAGTTCGCGGGTTCAAATCCCAAGATATAATTTTATATATTAAATAATTCACACTATGTGTATCAATTATATAGGATTGCCACTGCTCAAAAATAAGTTCTCGAAGGATAGACAGCAGCGTCCTCTGTTTGTCTTAATACCACACTGCGATCGCCAGCCTGCCTGCCAAGCTGATGATAATGGTATACCCCTGGGTGGTGAGTGATACTGTCAAAAGGAATGAAACAGTATAGATAAGTAGGTACAAACCAAACTGCACAAATAACTAGTCAATTAATAATAGAAAAAATAATATAAGAACAAAGTAACTAAAAATAGAATAAGAACAATGTAGTATTGTATTAAAAAAGTCAAATCCAAAAATAAGAAAACTGTGATATAAAAAAAATAGGATAAGTAATAAAATAAAGAATAAAAGAAATGTACCTAGCCATCTAAGAGTAATAAGATGACGGAAGGAAGGCGATGAAAGCAAGAAGGAATGAAAGAACGAAATGAAAGATATCGTGAAGGAAAAAAGGTAAGAACAAAAGAAATTGAGAAGAATGAAAGTGAGTGAAGAATAAAGATAAAAATTTGAAAAACTCATTTGTAAACAAAGACCCTGATCCCAACGTATTAGGGGTACGAGAGGCCTCCAATAGCGGAGGCCATAAAGAAAAAAAAAATGGTATACCCCTATAGATGTCTTTGGAGATTTTTGCCTTACAGTGCACGTTTAAGAACTGTAACGACCAGTATGCCTAGTGCCACCTTGAACTGGATTATAAAAGCATGAATCCCAACTCAATGTTTCAATCTTTGGAATGGTGGGATATAAGGTAATAAAAATATTATATTTCGTCTATTCCGCTAATAAAAATGATTTGTATAGTAGTTTACAATAGGTATTTAGATCGACACATATTCTTAGTGTAATGTAGTTTATTAGTATATAACTATCTAAAGCTATGACTACTTGTGTAAATATAATGACATATGTAATTAATTAAATAAGGTACACAACTCAAACAGGCCAAAAATCAAGCTGTAAATATAAATGTTCACTCTAAATTTACTTTTTCATTAAAAATTCTAAATAGTGTGTGTAAAAAGGGAAAAAAAACATTAATTGTGTCTCCATAGGAATGGAAGTACAAATTGTTGTTAGAGTGTGTTCAAAATAAATTTAATGGAATCAGGCGTTACCTCGCGGAAGTCCATCCTAAGCAAGAAAAGGACCAATATCTAGCCACTTCCGCACATGCAGTGGTAGTCGTGCAATGAAATGCATCGCCCGCCAGCCCGCCGACAAATGCGTACGCGGCAAACAATGCGAATCACACAACCGCCACCACCAAATCACTCAACACGTGTTTCACCCCTCCACGGGGCATCTTCAGGAGTTATGTTACGTTAGTTATATTATTATGTAGTAGTGGGGGAGGAGGTGGCATATAAATAACAAGCGGCGACGGGCATTTCATTGCACGACTACCACTGCATGTGCGGAAGTGGCTAGATATTGGTCCTTTTCTTGCTGAAAATATATTTCGTCGTCGTTTGTCGTTAGTTGTTTCAGTGCAAATACGCCCACTACAAGACAAGTTTTCCTTAAAGATCCTTATGATGACTGGTCTTTCGCTGCCCGCATTCAGCACATTTACGCGACCTTTACTATACTGTCGGTCTACCTAGACTTTTTCCTAGGTTACGATCCACGGTGCGTCTACCGGATTGGGTCGCCACTCGAAAACCTTTCGATTCCAACGGCCATCGGATGCACGAGCGATATGCCCCGCCTACTGCCACTTTAGACATTTAAGTGCTACGTCGGTGACCATGGTTTATCTGAAAATCACATTTCTGCTTCCATCTTGCATATAGCTCTATCCATTGCTTTTTCGTTTAACCTATTCGCTATAAAATAATAAAAATATTATAAAGGTCTTTTACATCACCCAGAAGAAGATTTTGGAGTGAAAAAAAATACCTGAGCGCCGGTAAGACGTGATCTAAGAGGAGGGCGTCCTCCTCCCTTTCCGCACTGCCATCACCAAGTGGAGTCGCCTTCTCTCCCAGCACCGATGTCAGAGCTTCCATCAACCACTGAGAGCTCCACCACCGTGGTGACACCAGTCCACCGAACCACTGGATATCACGAACAACATAATTTACTCCGAAATATAGGCTGATATCAAGTTTTAAGTTTATAGTTTTTATTACAGATAACTTTAAAAATTAAGCTAGCTTCTTTACGGATACATCATAAATAATGTTATTCTTTTTAAAATAATTTTATTCATAGGATAAACATCGCAGATAATGTTCAGAGAGCTCACACTACTAGATTAAAAAAAGTCTACATATTTTTACTACCATAAATAACCTCGTAGACCAGTGATTCCCAAAGTGGTCTATATCGACCCCTAGGGGTTTATGACAACCTGCAAGGAGTCTACGTCAGCGAAAAAAAATTTGGGGGTCCATGCAATGAAAATGGGGGTCCACGATAGTGGATCTCAACACATACACTGATAGTACCTATTTACTTACATCATACTATCTTATAATATCAAAACATTTACATTATTTATAAAAGTACCTAGAAGTAGCATTTTGAGTAGTTTTAATTTAAATTCAATAAATAAATGTATATATTAACATATGTTTTTACTTTAAATTTTTATCACTAAAATTCACTACAGTTAGAAATTTACAGGAAATCAATATCAGGTAAGTAGGGGGTCTACCAAACACGGAAAAATATGACAAGGGGTCTACGACATAAAAAAGTTTGAGGAAGTCTGTTGTAGACGATAGCACACTTTGAGAACGATGTGTTCGCCTTCAGGCTCGCTTTTTAAAAATACTCATACAGGCACTTCTACTGCGTATATAAAAACCTTATTAGAATAAATTTACAAGCATTTAAGATAAGCACTCACCTGTTGAGCGATGAGCTTGGCAATTATCTTTGTGTCGGTTAGTGTGGAAGGACTTAGGATGATCAAACCCCATCCTTCTGAATAAGGATTGCTTCCATCGACCACCACCATGTCTGTGAAAACATTTGTGTTAAATATTGATGGTATGATCAACAGTATAGCAATTCTCTATGAGAAAATATTTATGGGCAAATAGCCTATTACAATATGTTGCGGTGGTGTAGTTAGAACATGATATCTATATTTTTGCATAAAATGTCGAAAAGACAAATCTCTGGTGGGAACCTTTTAGAGTTTATTAGGTACCGTGGCTTTTGCCTCGACCCATGAAATACATCCTTCGTGGGCCCCATTATTGGACAAACGTTGGGTTACACTCCTTTCTCATGAATGTTCAGTTCTTATATGAATATTTGAACGCCTGACATCGATATCTTTCGCCGCTCTTATAGTCTTTAGAAATTATCTTAATAATTCACTGTATCCATAACAGATTTTTAATCACAGAGCCTTGAAGAGGAAAGCGCATCGGAAGAAACATTTTTAAATTAAGAGCTCTTTTGGTGTTTAAAGTCGTAAGCCAGATGTTTCGTCTTACGTACGATTTTTTTCTTTTCAATTTATTTTTATTTGATGTGCTTTGATTTTTCTACAATGTTGTATAAAGTTAATTTTAAATGTTGTGTCACGTATAATGGACAACGCACCGGGGTGAAACATGTGCTGAGTAACTTGACGGTGGCAGTTGTGTGATTCGCATTGTTTGCCGCATAAGCATTTATCAGCGGGCTGGCAGGCGGTGCACTTTATTGCACGACTACCTACTGCATGTGCGGAAGTGGCTAGATATTGGTCTTTTTCTTACTTTAATTTATGTATTCTGCTGGTGTACCTTATTAGATAAATAATGGATTTTTGATATAACGATAATTAGTGATCCTATTAGCATCATCCTGAACTGCTGACATAGTCCGAACTGCAAGGAAGGGAAAAGATAGGGAAATGGAGAAGCAATTTGGAGGAAGCCTTTACTCTGACCGATGATCATATCACAGAACTAAATTGATTAACCATACTCATACTAAGAATAAGGTAAAACAATATTTGAAATTATTATTATTTATTAGCATCACTCATATTAGATAACAGACGAGATAATGTTGGTACAAGAAACATTGACGGCAATCCGAAAAATAGTCTTACAAAAACCGGGACTTATGAAGACTCAGGACGATCTACGGAAGACCCGCAGTGGTAAATTCCTACTAAATATTCTGATATTGAGACGGTACGATAGATCAAAACGAGTAGCAGTGGTCTAGTGGACTGGGTTACGCCCTGAATCGAGTATCCAAAGCCATTATTAGCGTCGACTATGCAAGATTTAGTAGTGGTAGGAATTCACATAAAATAGTTTTTTCCCCCAGAAGACAGAGAAACTTGTACGTACCCTAAAGAATCCTCCTCCCCCAACATTGCAAGTAACCTAAGTAAATTTCATGCTTAGGGTGGTACTGTATGTTCTATCGCAGATACCTGGTGTACTCCGCGTCATCACCGATTGGTTTAGAAAGTTTGGAAAGCTCTGAAGAATCTTTTAACTCTCAACAAGAGTGAAAGGAGTTTATATTCCTCGAAGGCGTACCTGGTCGAGAGTCAATAGTGCGTTTATTAAATATATATATATATATATATATAATTTCCAATTCTATCCCCTTCACCAGCATTCTTTACCTACTTGAATATTTATTATCATCATCATTTTTGCAGCAAAACATCCACGGCTGTGTATAGTAAAGCCATGAGGGTAATGTTCAACAAAAACTTTTAGAAACAGTTCAAAATACACTAATGTGAAATAAATAAAGCTAAAACAAACTAAAAAAACCTATTGTAAAAGTATATAAGTAATTTAATAGGGGTTTTATACATTATAATTAGATTGTAATGCCCTGTTCCATAAATATGATAGGGGAGAGCGAGCCCCCAATAGCAGGGGACATTTGAAATAAAAAAGGTAATGTTCATAGATTTCATATAGAGGGGTAAGTAAGTACTACCTGAATAAATCTCCAATTAGTTCAGGCATCAATCCTAATGCCAATCTATATTCTCTATACTAACTTACCGAACTTAGGCAGTGGGTAAGACGTATTCAACTCGTACGTGAAAAGCTGTATTGTCCTCTGTACCCATTCCAACAGTGGTCTGAAAGAGAATGGTGTAATTAGTCAAGTAAATCATTCGCCCAATAATTCTATGGAGTTGTATCAATCTTACTTTGAGATAATGTCAAGAATTGCAAGCGATGATAGAAAAAAACTAAACAGAGTAATGTTTTTAGTAAGAAGAGATGGGGTAAAGCACAGAGAGGAAAAAAAGAGTCAGAGGGAGGTAAATAGAAGCTACGATAAGCAGAGAGAGAAATAAATGGAGGCATAGAGAGGCAGATAGAGGTAGAAAGAGGCAGAGAAAGATAAAGGGAAGCACAGATAGGCAGAGAGAGGTATATGGAGACATAGAGAGGTAGACAGAGACAGGGAGAGACGGAGAAATAAGTAAAGAAAAGCAACGTTAAACAGAGAGAGGCATATGGAGGCATAGAGGTGCAGAGAGAGACAGAGACGTGTACAGAGAGGTAGAAAGAGGCAGAAATAGGTAAAGAGGAGATAAGCAGAGACAGGCATAAACTGGAAGAGAGCAGGAAGAAGTGGAGAAAGGTAGAAAAAACTAGAGAGATAAAGAGATAGAGAAGTAAAATCATTGGATATCATTCTCTTCTTTTATTAACTTACCCGGACTCATCCAGTATGGACTGCTGATCGCTGTACAAGCTGATCTCCGGCACCGTAGCCTCTTCAGCTGGTTCTTCAGTGTTTACTTCTGGAAGGTTTGTCAATTCAGTGCCGTTGGTTTCTATGGTGGGGATCGGGGCTGCTCGACGTTGCAGGCGGCAGACGGCGAACGACATCATATGCGGCGGCATGGGTGGTGACTGCGCGAACTCGTCTTGCAGCTAGGTAACATATTAAAATGAATGCATAGAGAATTACTTTTGCCTTTATTGTTGTTATCGCAATAAAGGTTAAAAGACGTTTTTCCAACTTTGACCGGAGTTTTATTATTGAAAACCATAAACCAACTTTTTGTTCATATTTTTATTAATATTAATATACACTTTATATCATTTACAATGACCACACGTGTCTGACGAGCGTAATTTGGAACTAGAATTAGATTGTGCTCTCCTATTTACCCACTGAGAGCTCTGAAAGGTTTGTTTTTAGTTCTATAACACTTAAAATACAAATTCGATTTTCTATTTTTTTTTTTGTTAAAACCGTATTCAATATCATTAAGTTTAATACACAAAATTTTTAAATTATTTCAATATAACTAATAACCAACAATACGGAAAATATTAAAATTATAACGCTTTTAGGTATTTACAAAAATGGCAAAAATTTACCTAAAAATATTCCACCGTGACACATTACTGTAACTTAAATTACTGATGATTAAATATAAAATGAACCACTTTTCATAAAATCAAAAAACAAAAACAGTCAAACCTGTACCTACCTTCTTGTTTTATCGGCTCGTTAATATAATTTTTGCCGCGGTTGCGTTAATACGTAAGAACCCGTTTTTAAATATCTAAGTTCTTTATAAGAAACAATTGAATCATTTGTATAACAAGACAACTAGTCTTTATATATGTTAACAGTTAGATTAACTGTCATATAAAGTTTACATAATGTATTCAGTTGATATGAAGCATTCAAATAGATCTTACCAGTCTGTGACCCAAGTAGAAACCGGCTTCCTCTGTCGCCACGATCGGCATGTTTGTTAAGGACACGTGAAATCTGAAATATCGTTAAATGAATAACGAGCTTATTCCGTGTTATAATCAACTTTGAATTATTCATAGAGATGATTGTATACTTCATGTGAAAAATGACAAAAAAGCTCAATTTAAAACAAACTAGAATCAAATTGATCTCGAAGCTGACATTCTTCAACATGAAATAATGCTAACAAGGTTTTTAAATATATGAGAAGAGTCCACAACAAATTCAATCATTTTCTTGTGGCTATTTTATGTTAGAATTCACATAAATATTTTCTTTTTGGTAAGATTTACATTTAAAATATTTCTAAAAGTATTTTCTTTTATGTTCAAGAGTTTCTAACAATATAACTTAACGTTTCGTGTTATTGTCTGGGGTGGTCATCTACTGAATGGTTTTTTCAGAAAGTATCAGATTTTGACCGTGATGGTCAACTGTTGATTCAATTGACTTAACTTCGATTTCAAAAAGAGTTTCTCAAAACTTCACTGTCTCACGGGCAGCAAAGTTGCAGGCCCTTCACAAGAGGAGATACCAAGTCCATTTAAGAGGCATTTCTTTTATCTTGCGTTTCAAGAAAAAAAGAATAATTAGGGAAAGCATGCCAACGATTGTTTCCCGAGAATTGTGCCAAAAATATTTTGAAACCAAAAAGAAGAATAAAGAGGATCTTGAGCAATTGAAGATAGAAAGAGCCACTGAAAGACAACGAAAGAAGGAAGAGAATGAAAGACTAAAGAAAAATAGGGTTAAAGTGGGAAAAAATAAACACATCAAAAGTGTATCAAAGATTCTTTCAGATAGTTCTGACTTGAGTGTCGATGTTTCTTTTTGAGATAGTGTGGTTTCGGGATGCTCAGATGATGAAAACTTAAGGAACTTTAAACCTTCTGGGAAACCGTTATTAAAACAAATGAATGAATATGTTAATTTCACATATGATAATAAGTATTATCTTGGCAAAATAATTAATGTTACTAAACACACTGCAACAATTTCATTAATCAATACAGTGTGGTCGCTTATAAAGATATGTGTGCCATTTCATTTCTTGATTTCGTGACTGAATATTATATTTTTTCTATGTGAAAATTAAAATTTTAAGTTTTGACATATGTGTGGTCTTATTTACTATAAAAGTAGGTTTTTATTCATATGGTCAACTACTGATGCTAAATACGGTCAATTACTAATTTTTTTCAGATTTTGATTGGTCAACTACTGAAGCAAAAACTTAATATGAATCAAAAAAAATTTAAGTGTTTACGATTTGTTAAATTGAAAGACTTCTTAGTAAAACTTAATCTAAAGGGTATAAGAATTTCCTTTAAGCACCCACTGATATTCTAAAATTTGAATGTATGTGGTCAATAAAAAAAAACATTTTAGCAGCGCTCTTAAGTGGTCAATTACTGGTGCCGTTACCCTAAGTATTTAAATTTTAAAGTATAATTATTTATTTATAAAATGTATGGAGAAGCAAATAGAATACCAATTTCTTAAAAAAACATTAGAGAATCCTTAGCGTTTAAGTTATAAATAGCACAGTTGTTTTTATTTTTTTAAATAAATATAAATTTATTGTCGGCGGCGCCGCCTCGTAATAAAATACCGTAAGGTAAAATCCTATTAAAATAACTAAAACATACTTTGTTTATTTAAATTTAGAATTAATATTGAGATAAGGAAGTCCAAGATATCCTGTGGATTCCTTATCTGGCCAAAACAAACTCAGCTAAATTACTTTATTACTTAAACAAATTTAATCTTCAGTTTCCTCACCTGTCCCTGACGATAGTGAGTTTGAACGTAGCCCTCAGATGCGGTTCATCGAGGCAAGGAAACGTAGAGCGGGCATGGGTCAACCAGAACCTCGATACCGCACAGCGTCTGGGAAGATCATACAAACTGTGTTTCACACTTCATATTTTGAAGCTTGCTGCAACGTTTGTGAGTTTCTTATAAAATCGTATACATTGACCTACGAATGACTAACAAATTTATAAAGTATAGTGTATGTATATATACTCGTATGTATATGCTATGTTTAACAACTTGCTTATTTATTTAACTACCGCGGAGTTTACAAATAATTATAAACATTTAAATCGACCACAAAAACAAAAACCAAAAAAAAAATCACTCAACACGTGTTTCACCCCTCCACGAACATCCTCAGGAGTAATGTTACACCGATTAGTGCCAAACACCGAGTGAGCTCAAAGTGTTAACGGTGGTAGTTGTGTAATTAGCATTGTTTGCCGCGTGCGCATTTATCAGCGGGCTGGAGGACGGTGCACTTTGTTGCACGATTACTGCTACATAGCGGAAGTAGCTATATATTAGTTCTTTTCTTGCTTAGGATAGACTTCCACAAAGTAACGCCTGAATCCATTAGATAACAAATTACTTGTTTAAATATGTAATATAATATTATAATGGGGCTTAGTTTTCCTCGAGAAAAAACGTACTATCTCAGCATAGAAAACACAAATCGAATGATGTGAACAGTTAATACTCACCTCCTGTGGGTGCCGGTTAAGAAGAAACCTCTCTGTTTATCACTCCTCCCCAGCTTGGTGATGAAGCGGAGACTGAGCGTGTAATTATACTTACGACGCAACTTCTCCTTTGAAATAAAAAGAAAAGCGTTTTAAGCCTTCTAGAATATGTTCTAGACATATATATAGATTTTTAATGATTTATATATAAAAAATATAAATCATAAATGCCATTGTTAAATATTTTGATCGCTAAATCGTGAATAGTGCTAGCTTGGTGCTTAAGGCGATCATCACGGATTAACCGAAATGTTAAGGCTAATGCTGACATATGGCGGAAAAAACCTCATGAGGAAATATCTGAAAACAGTGGCTTTTGAAAATTCCTGTACAAATCCACGGCCTTGCACTTAAAGGATTCACGGGTACTCCACGACTTTGATAGAGTCTGAATGAAGGAAACTTAACCGGTGGTTCAACCTGTTTTTTTTAAAAAAAAATCCCGTTGTTGGGGATCTCACATTCTCCCCTACTGTTTAAGCAAGGACATTAAACAGTAAATTTAACACAAAATTTTTGTTATTTCCACTCTATTCTTTTGCTCTTCTTAAGATGTTTTATTCATTCCTTATCATTTCACACCTGTTATCAAACATCCTGTATATCTATTTTACCTTGAACTCTATGTAGGTCTGATCAGCAGCTGGATAGTCCAAAGCCTTGGCGACCTTGGGACCCAGAGAGCCTCCGCTTTTGAACAACGCCCTCTCAGTCACGTTCATGTCCCTCACGTTGAGGACCACGAAGTTCGTATCGCGGTCAACTTTGAAATCTATTGATACTTCACCTGGTTACAAAATGTAGAGAAGACAACATTAAGAGAAGTGTTTCGGGTCACAAAAAATAACTTAAATACTATTTATTTCTTTATTTTATCACCCTTTTTAAAAATTTTGTAAAGGCGGACTCGATGCCTTGCATTCTCTACTAGTTAATCTAAAGTGGTGCAGAGATAGTTAGTGTTAGAGTGATCGAATGTTATAAAAAATTTAATTGGTTATGCATACATATTGTATTTTTATAAATGCTATAATTACTATGTTTACATAAAGAGCTATTCATAAACATTTTGTTGAATACGAGGAAATAATATGAATATACTCGTATATATATAAATAAATATTTATATATATACATATATATATATATATATGTGTATATATATATATACATATATATATGTGTATATATATATATATATATGTGTATGTATGTATTTATACACAATACGTTATTAGATAGCAATCAAAATTTTTCCGCCAACATGTCTCGAACATTCTTTTTTAAACAGTTTGCTGACTCTCTAAAGATGTGGGGAAATTTATTCCAAAACAGAACGCTTTACATTTTAGACAAGAACAGAAGAATGAACAAAGTGAGATTTGTGCGAAGGACAATGTAGTAAAAGATAACTTGGACACTAGAACTATAACCACGAACTGGGGATCATAAGAGAGATGTTTCAGTGTAAGAGAGACATAAGTAGAGAAGTAATTGGGCTAAGATTATCCTTAATATCTTTTTTTAAGCTATAATAAATCTAGACATTTCTTGCTTGCGCGCATATTTATGTTCTATCTACGAAAAAGGCTACATAGTGCGCAAAAGAAACGACCCCTGGCGCCTATTATGTTTTGAAGTGGAGGCCATGAACCTACAAGCACAGCGAAGGAAGTCCATCTACAAGGTAGATAGATGACCTTATTAAAGACATCAGAAAACACCGGGAACAGGCCGCTTCACAACAGGTTTTTAGTTAAAATCTATATGGGATGTTATGTCCAGCAGTGAATGTCCTATGCCTGAAATGATTGATGATGATATATACAATTGTTGTTCTTGTCTATGTGTATAAAAATATCAATAAACATAAGAAAAGTAAAGATAAGATTAGCACTAGGAATAGAAGCAAGGAGTTCGGGAGAGTTCTTTTATTTAATGTGTATAGTAAAGCAGATAATTTTGACGAGATGAACAAAACTATTTAGCAAATATTGAATTGGTTTACAACTTAGATTTAAATTCTAAATAAAACTAAATGCCTAAAATGTTCTTTACTGAATATTAAGTACGACACTTATTATAATATAACAATTAATGGTGATATTTTAAACTACGGTTTTCCTGGATGTTAAAATCGATACTAAACTTCAACAAAAGCCTCACATTAATTTTTTCTTGCGCTCAGCCTTAGTGCTAAGGTTTATGCCATAACGATCATAAAATTTACTCTGATATTGATACTGCTAGAATAGTGTATTTTAGTTATTTCTTTAACATTATGTCCTATAGATTGATGCTTTGGGGTAGAGGTGAGGATATTGAAAATATATTTGTTTTACAAAAAAAAAAGCCATCCAAGCTATTTATAGGTCAGGGCCTCGAATCTTCTTCAAAAAGCAGTTTAAAGACTTTAATATTCTTACTGTGCCTACATTATATATTTATGATAATATTTTGTACATTTACAATATTTATAATAAATAAAAAAATAGGGAACGTCTATAAAGTATTAACAAGGAACCGTGTAAAACTGACTGTACCAAAAAGTCTCTAATTTATTCGTAATAAACGGAAATGGATTTTTTAATAAATTCCGCAAATCATTATCGGATTACCAATAGTAAAATTCAAAACGCATATTAAAAGTAATTTATTCGAAAAGGCTTATTCAATAAATTAATATTTAAATGACAAGAATCTTTGGCAATAATGTTGCATTATTTTGATTTCATTAAGGCTATATCTGATAGTGTATATGTATAAATCTGAAATGTTTAACTTTATTAAAACATTTGTTGTCGTGGAGTTTCTTTCTGCTTTTTCTTCACAACACCTTCCGAAGCAGAGTAGAGCCAAAAAATAAATTAGATTAAAAAAAAATTTACGATCAATGACAGTTTTGTTATAAGTTTCAATGTTAAATAAATGAATTTTATCTTTTTACTAGAATTTAGGTCATACAGGTCTCCCTTACCTCTCAGTTCTCCAGTGGTCAAGTTGGGATGGAGCCAGAGGCTATAGTGCTTCGGCAGGACGAAGGTGGGCAGCCTCGCCCCACGCCACGGGAACACAGCGCCGCTCGTGGCGATCCTGTCTCTGGAGTCACTGCACAGTGTGTTTACGTATGAAAATAAAACACCAGAGTAACGCCATTGTGACGATTTTGGACCGTCGTTAGGCGTTTCACATAAAGATCTTATATATTATAACTTTATTAACTTACAAATTATCTAAATTTAATAAAAAAAAAATTTTCGTTTGTCTAAGTGTGCACATGTATATAATAAAATTTCATAACATATTTTACACTAACTTTTTTAGGTTTCAACCTAAAATTCTAAGTATATTATTAAATAAATATTATTAAAGGAGTCGGGCGTTTTTAAACGGTTTTATTTAGTTCGACCCGTAAGGAATTTATTTGTTTATTTATTTGAGTTAAAATTAGAAATTTAAATTTAAACATCTCCCCGTCGTCAGATTGATCTGAAATTTGGTACACACATTTAATTTAGATGACAATACAATATAATAAAATCAATAACATTATAAATCTAAGATGGCCGCCGATACAAAATGGCGTATTACATATTTTTCCTTAACCCCCTCAATATGGGTATTAAATGAAAGGGCTACACTAGTAAAACACGATGATTATGTCAAAATTTAAAATTCAATTACAACAATCCGTTCCAATATGGCGGACTAGGTACATATTTTTCCACGACTACCACAATATGGGTATCAAAAAACCGTTTTACTAAAAGTTTTTAAATGTATTTATTATGTAATCGAAATGTGTGGAACTTGGTTTGTTGACTTATTTAAACGAATGATAAAAAATGTTAAAATTCGCCGGCTCTCCTTAACAGATTATCATTCCGAGCCGGTGGTAACTTATTACTTGTAATGTTAAAATATTAGACGATTCGAAAGCGAATAAAGTAAGTAAATACCTACTTGAAAACAAACATTTTGAATTTGAATTTAAAAGATAAATATATTTTTTTTTTAACTTGGCTGTCACTGCTGCTCGTGTGGCATTTACAGAATCTACTAGTTCGGGGAGGCATGGCGCAAAAAGTGCTTAGCCTTAACAGCTAGTAAGGTAGCGAAGGTTGAGGTCTCTACCTGGCTGAGGGACCACAAAGATCTTCGATCACTTAGGCGGACATTTCACGGAATGACTTGACTCAACGGGCCTCTCTAGGAGACCTCGGCGTGGACTGTCATTCCCACTTAAGAGCACCCCAAAGGGCCGAACCTTGACTAGATCTGTTGCTATTATCTGATTAAAATTACTCCCACTTCAGAAAGCGTTAGCACTGGGAGAGTTGGCGGAAGAAACTCCGGCAACGCTTCCATCTTGAATAATTGGGGATATGACTCCTATATTGTGTATTATACAAGTATACTTCGATTCCGATGAGAAGCGTAAGGTAATTGTAATAAATAATAACTAACGCCTTGCAACACGACATAGTTAAAGTCGAAGGAAAAGGGAAAAAGGGATTTTTACAGGTTGAATACGCCCTACAGTGGGCGTCCAATGGCTTAAATGAAGAACAAGAACGTTCTGTCGCTTTGCCGATTAAAGTTGCAAAGGATCCAGATCTACGACTGTTGACTGCCTGTGACAAACTACACCGTTCTTTTTTTAAATATTTTTAACTGATACATGTATAAATATGTACGGATAAACTTTATTAAAAGATGTGTTGTTGTGGAGATTCTTCCTGCTTCTTTCTAACAACTATAACACCTTGCGAAGCAAAGTAGAGTTAAAAATATAAAAGATTAACAAATTAAATAAATAAGCTGACAATCAATAAGGTTTGTGTTAGAAGTTTCCATGAATGAATTCTAAATTTATCTTCGGTAACACGTGCTACTTAAAATAATTATAAAAAAACACCTTCCCATTGGTCTGATCAAGTTAAACCAATAACTGAACTATATATCTACTGCCTTTAGGAAAGTAGAATATGATGGTATGCAAAGTGAAGCACAGAAGGAAAGAAACAACTTAAAAGAAATATTACGGGGACCGGAAAGTAATTTCGCTTTCTTAAGTTAAATTCACACGACTACATTTTTAACAAGTTTTTATTTCTAGTCAACAATATATTCATCTTCGTTATCAACAACCTTTTGTCATCTAGTATACAAATTTTCAATACCGGATTGGTGAAAAGCAATTGATTTTTCTGTAAAATATGCCGACAGACACGACATCTATTTTTGGACCCCCTAATATACGAAATTGTAAATACTATCGAATCGAACGCAGAATCCATAAGATTATGTTAAATAAAAGTTATAAAAAAATGAATGTTACAGTTTTTAGAAACGGTAGAGTCAGTAGAAACATTAAAATAGTTGACAGTTAATTCTTAATACATACTTGTTGGCAGCTGCGACGTTGGCTTCAGATTCTGTTGGTGGTTGACCTGGTATCAGCAGGCTCTCTCCAGCGCATGGACAATCTGTTTACGTAAAACATCAAAATTCCGATAATAATTTAATTAAATAAATTAAAAAAATATTTATTTATTATTACAATTTGTCCCCCCCCCCCCATTTATGTAAGTATTATGCTGTTAAGAGCTTATTCCGTCAAATTCGGCATCTACAGGTAGTATTACTTTGTGATTTTTTTACATTTTTCTAACGTAAAATGACGAAAACGAAATACTCATAATTAGAATCTTAAGAGTGAGTACGATGTTATTCGCGGATAAAAGGTTTGATAGGTTTCCAATAATACGTATCACTGGCTACTTTTGTACTCTTTTATGAATATATTTACTGTTGCGTCTTATTATTAAAATATATTTTAAAGAATCGATCACAAACTAAGCCAATGACTCGAAAAAATCTGTAAAAAACTATTGCGGTGGAGTTGGCAGAAATATACACTAGAATAATATCGTAGGATATTACTCTCAAGAATATTTAAATTTAATTTCAGTAAAATCTATTATCCGTAATAACTCAGATAATTTTTAGAATATATAGACAAAAATTAGCTTTCATTTGGTATAAAAATTACCCCTGTAGGTTGAATATGACGAAAGTTATTGAAGAAATTCGGTTTTTTGTTTAGAATTAGATTTTTGCGAATACGCGTTTATTCAGCGGGGGCGACGTATTATCCATGTATTATAAACATTATTTTTATTTCATAAAAAAATCACCGTCTTCTTGTTTGATAACTTCATCATCATCATCATACCAGCTGATAACCATTTGCTGCAAAGCATGGGCTTCCTGAGTTTACCTGCTCGTGATCGCCAGCCGCGATCCTTTCGAGCGATGCACCAAGCCCATTGCCATTTCGGAAAAGATATTCTTCTAGCTATGACTGGTTCTTCTACATATCTTATATATATCTCGTTTATTAAACAAAAAACAAATAATTTTAAATATTTACATCTTTAAGATTTTCCCAAATAACTGATGACCTTTATCAAAGTCATCTTGATCTCCGCTAAGTGTCCTAAAAGGTAAAATAAGTTCTACAGGAGATCTTTTTTAAAAAAAACACTTACCTGGTTGAGGACCAGCATATACGATGAGCAGTGCTGTCGCAAACATCGCCGACAGAACCAACGCAGTGAGGCACAGTGCCCTCCGCTGGGAGCATACTGCCACCGGCGCTTCCCCCAGCTCCCTGGCTTCTCTTGCCTTGTCCGTGTCTGAAGAGATACAATATTAAGTCCACCTGGTGAGATGTTCCTGTCAGTTATAGATAAAAACCTTTAAGTACTATCTCAGAAATATCTAGAGTTCTACATCGAAGTTCAGTAAGAGAATATCATTGCAAGGCTCAAAGACCGCGAGAGGGTTTTTAATATTAACTACACCTTCTACTAAACCATACTCTTAAATATTTAAAGAAAATGGTTAAGAACTAATTACTAGACCTATGATTATTTTTCTGTTAATTCATTTTATTTTCTTCCTCTGTTTATTTGTTCTTTCTAAGGCAAGTGCCATCCAAATCAATTTGATGTTTTTATTTACTATTTTATTATATTTTTAATTTGTATTATACCTTATTCATTATAAGTATATATGCTATAAACATATGTATGTATATTTGTATGTTTTGTACACGTTAACTACCCATTATTTATATTTCTACCTTTTCTTGTTTATTATTAAAAACTGTTTAAATGTCTCCTAGCGTATTCAATAAAGAATATTATATAATAAATGATAATTTTGATTAATAGGAAGGCGAAGTAAATTAACTTGGTTGTGATTTTTGTGTAAAAATATGTATTTTTGTATCTGGGTGTTTTTATATATATATATATATTATGTGATTAATTTCGTATATTAATAAAAAATATAAGTTTTAACTATACCACATCAGTGCTTATAAACAACGTAGAGAATACGTGCGTTTATGAGTTTTAGCGGATACGTGGACAAAAGGCTTTTTAAATAAAGTCAAGGTTATTTTTGAGTACCTCTCACATCAAGCTGGCCGTACTTGAAATATGCTTATGGTGTCAATTCTGCCCCTATTTTTCATAACACAAGTAAGATTCTTATACAAAGAAAAAGTAGTGAAATTGCAAGGAAATTAGTAAAAACAATACTCTTCATGTATATAGAGTAAAACACCTTCGTTCTTAACTGTGAAATCAACATGATCATTGCTGGTGCAAGACGTCCACAGATGGACATAGGTCCCCTCTTTATCTGCAATCAGTCTCAGACTATAAGCAGATTTTTTCCATTTCTTTAATCACTTTTAACACGTTCACTGCGGGCCCAATTTTGAAGAACTTTCAGCTGGTGCGGCTGAGGTCGAATCAGCCTCAAGCTGAACTTCCTAGTAGTGCGGTTGAGGCTTTTTCTACCTCATGTTTCAATCATTTTTTTACAATATTGAGTCAATGCTTCGCAGACATAAAGAAAGCTATATTTGTCTTTGTCATACCTCATACGGTTGAATGTAAACAGCCGCCGCACTAGAGAGAAAACACGAGTTTTACGCGCCGCACCAGGCTGAATCGGCCTCAAGCCGCAGTGAACGTGTTAAGGTGCTCTTCAAGATATACCACATCCATCACCGTCGGTCACCGCTTTTCAGTTTAGTGTAGTTGATAGTTGCTAATGCGGAAACTAAATCGATGATGATTTTCCAGTCGCTGTATCCTATTTATTATCTGCTTATGTTCAGTGCCTTGTGTTTCTGTGTTGGTAATTCTAGCACGGCGCATTAAATATTTTAAGGACATTTTGCAATCTATAAATAATACTAGCCGATCCCGCAAACGTTGTTTTGCAAAAAAAATTGATATTTTAATTTACAAATAAAAAATAAGGGTTGATCGTAGAGGGGTGAAAATTTATGGTTGTATGTAATCTTGTATGCTGTATCATAATAAAATAAAAACCAAAAAAATTGTCTAAAAAATTTAAAATAAAATTTAGGGGTGGACCACCCTTATCACTTAGGGGTATGGAAAATAGATAGTAGCCGATTCTCAGACCTACTGAATACGCATATTAAATTTGGTAAAAATCAGTCAAGCCGTTTCAGAGGAGTTCAAGTTCGAACACCGTGACACGAGAATTTTATATATTAGATTTAGGTTGGAGTCGCTAGCACATCCGTTCATACATGGCACATACATTCATGTACTAACATTTATATTTCAGAATATTTTTTTTTTACATCAGAAGTATATGGTCGATTGACAGTTTGGAATTGCGTGCTATTAATTAGTGAATGTTTCTGAATCAAATACTAAGGTCATCTAGCTTTGATCTAATATTTTCAAGGTTTTTCCAAGTCAACCTTTTTTCCAAGTATATACCGAGGTATCTACTTATTTTTACAGGAATACAGCTTCCTCTCTTCAGTAAATGTGAGATATACGTATTTTGTTGTTCTGAATTTGATTCTACGAAATAAATAAAGTAAAAATTACTTTTTTATATGTTAGATATTAAAGAGGCATGATACGAAAGTTAAAATGCTCCTTTATATGTAATGTACAAAGTAACCCCTTTTGTAGTAAAATGCGTTTCATCAATTTTTATCCAAATTTTTAAAGCCGAGTGCTAATAATTTAAACTATACAACATATTTTGTCTAGACATATGTTATTTTAAAATTTCATATATTGTAACTCTTGATATTAATGCAGCTAGCCCGGGGGATTCTGAACCAAGTTCGCAGAACTGAAGGATCCACGAATTTAAAATAATGAAACTATCCCGGTTTCGTCAGTTGAACGAATATGTGCGCGAAGGTAGACTTTATTGTACAGTGTATTGAGAGATAGCAAAAACTACTTGACGATCCAAGTTAGGATAAAGGTTCTACCTCGGATCGCCCTTGTTGTACGCAGAGGCGGAAGCGGAAGCGGAATCTGCTGACCGCGTAAGCGAAGCGGATTGTGAACTGTGCTCCTTAATTTTGATGTATCCTACTCGTGTTAGGGTGATGTCTTATGAGTGGAGTTATTGTAGTTGTGCGGTATGCGCTTGCAAGAGCATTCTCTTAGTAACTGAGGGGGTGATAACTGGGTCGTGGAAACTGTGGTTGTCTTTGTTCTAACTCGAAATTTTTTGGAGGTGAAATGCAGCTTTCCAGACGTCGTGGCAATAGACCGCCACAGCCTTCTCCATAATTTGCACAGAAGGAGCTTTTGAAGAACGCCTGGTATTTTAAATATAAAATATACGGAATTCTTGTGTCTAAAAGACAGATGTGTGTCATACACTCGATAACCAGTGCAATTTGGCCCGGTGTATTGCTAACATTACCAGTATTTAACTGCATCACAGTGTCGTTAGTGTATATTGTTAAAAACGGATCGCATAATGCACCGATTACCTTAGACGATCGTCTTTGTAATTTTATTCGTTAAATTTAACTATTATTAGAATTAGTTCAATTCGAAGAATACAACTTTTTAATAATTACAGAGATTAATAGTTAGATTAATAGTTAATTCAAGTTAACAAAACTAGACATATATATATTCAGAGGTATAATTTTTATTTAATAATTTTTTATTGTATACGCAAGGATACATTTTAATAGTTTCATAATAATAAACAGAAGAGAACAATGGGCGGTCTTATCACACAATACTATCTCTTATAGACAACCATAGTATAGAAAAGCTAGAAGTACAAATAATGGGTAGTTAACATGCACAAAACATACATACATATGTATACAATATATATATTTGCAATAAATAAGGAATACATATTATGAATGTAATACAATAATAAATAAAAACATCAAATTGATTTGGATCGTATTTGTTACAGAAAGAATAACGAAACAAAGAATGAAAAAAAAACAATTTAGGGATAAATAATCAATAGTCCATTAAATATTTCTTAACCATTTTCTTAAAAATAAGTAGCATGTCTTATATTTAGCGGTAAATTATTTCACAATCGAACGGCCTGTGTTGTAAAAGATTAGGCCATAAACGAAAAAGTATGCGCCGGCATTATTAATTCCAGATTCTTACGATCTCACAAACCTCTCATGTGTATCATGAAGAAATTGAAACTTGATTTGAGATAAGAGGGAGTGGGTGGATTGAAGAGAATATTATAGAGTAGATAAAGGCTGTGAGCATTCTAGTGAAGCCTTATAGGTAACTAATTGAGCTTAGCGCGAAATTCCGAACCATGATAATATTTTTGGACAATAAATATGAAATATTTTGAAGGCGCTTAAGTTTATTTAGTTGGTTTTCAGTGAGGTCTATATAGCTGACATCTGCGTAATTAAGGATGGGGAGGAGTGACTGTGCAAGAGAAATTTTAGTAGTAGTAGATAAAAAGTAGCTAAGACGTCGCAAAGACCTTACCAATGCAAATAGTTTACGGCTTATTTCCCGAACCTGTGGACCCCATGAAAGCAGTCTACCGAAATGAACGCCAAGGTTTTTAACTGTCTCACCGAAAGGAATCACAGTGCCGTTACAAGCTACTGATGGTAGTAACGTCGACTTTAGTTTGGATAGCATTTGGATACATGTTATTATTTTGAAAATAACTAAAATTCTTATTTTCAAAATAATTTATAAGTAAAATAAAGTTGTCGTTATCTGTGTACAGGTGATTGCATATGTGTAGATGTAAACGTTCTAAAGGAATAAATTGCTCCTTTATCAGCTAAACGTTTTAAACTTTTTACACCTATTTACAATCACCATGTACAAACTGATCACTCTAAACTATGTTACATTAGATTATTTTTCCATCGGAAAGCGACAGGTCGATAACTTCTGGCAGTACAGTCTGCAGAGACACAGTGAACAATAATTAATTTTAATATAAATCAATCAAAATTAAAAAAAAAACACTTTTATTATTTTTGAATCCACTGATTTTAGGATGTACCATTCATTGACAACAGGAGGTTTAAAGCGCTAGCGCCTAAAATCAATCATTTTGTATATATACGCACAATAATGTTATACAATCGTAACGAATCAAGTTAATGATACTCTTTAATCTTTACTTTTTAATATTCACAAGATGCTTTTCATATAATCCTGGCCACGTACATACGTACACGCATATGAGACGCTATAAAAGTGAGTGAGGCGTGTACAGTTCAACACATTTTGTATTCACCGCTTAATGACATACTCGGTACTTCATTTCGCACATACGCGCCTAGAGTATTCAGTACCGTCAGCAAAAAAAGTGAAATATAGATTTCTTTAAGAATATTTTTATATGGACAAGAATTTTGGATAACATGATACACAGAGGTAATTAGCCACGAAAAAAACTACGCAAGAGATTCAAAAAGGAATGAGGAGATTCGTAGACGAATGAAAGTCGCCTATACAGCCCAGCGCATTGACAAGTTGAATTAGCAGTGGACAGGCAATATAGATATATATAGAGCGTAGAAAAATGCCCTCTGGGAACATAAGGTTCTAGTGTGGACACCACGTAAACGCACAGTTGCTTTACAAGCTATCCTTGGAACTGCTCTACGGGATCGAATCCGGAATGTGAAGATATGTAGACAAACTAATCAAAACAGTCGTAACCCAGTGGAATGGCAAGTTGCACTTGAACTCGCCATTCCACTGTAGTGGGCAGGCTATATAGCGCGCCGAACAAGTGGCTGGAACAAGTAGCTCTGAACTACGTACACACTCACAATCGCTCAATGAACCATGGTTCTTTCCATATGTTTTTTAAGGCCCTCGCTTTTGGGGACTTCTCGTACAACCCCTGTCTTAGGTATGCAGAGATAATATTTACAATAAATTTTTCACAGATTATTTTATTTTCGTCCCCATCTTTTATTCTTCACAGTATCTTTCATAGACCTTTCATTTATACGCCACATTTTCTATCATTTCTTTCCATAGTTTATTTTCCTTTCTTACATCGCCATCCTTACTTCTCCGTCATCTTCAAACTACTACTCGATCGTAGCAGGAATGGGGAGATTCGTAGATAAACAAATGGAATAGACATACCTCAGTGGATTGGCAAGTTAAAGTGGGAACAAATGGCCGCTGGCATCAAAAGATTCTGGAGTTAAAACCATCGACCGACAATCGCTGCGCGGTACTTACAATATTATTATGTTTAACTAGTTGCCGATAAAAATAATATTAATCTTTTTAAAAATAAACATTTAAAAAGTTCGTTATTATTTAAGTAAAAAGGAACGATTTAAAATAAAAAAGTCATATTTATTATTTATTAGCTGCCCTGATAAACTTCGCACTCACCAATTGGCCCGTTGCAATTCAATAGAAAAATAAATATATATATTTCAAAGTGAACACATTATTAATTGAATTAATTTCTTAACAAAAAATTAGGATTAGTTATAAAAATGAATAAATGAATAAAGCCATTAATTTTTAAATCTTAAAAAACTATATTTACTGTGATGTTGTTCAGCGTTTTATTAAAGTTATTTGTTAAGTTTATGTATTGTTTAAGTATTTTTTTTCTTTAGTTGTATGGCTTCTCCAGCATATTCCATGCATTCATGTCTTTTGCCTTATTCACCCAGTTTTTTCCTTCGTTTTCCAAAGTATCATCTCTCCTTCTTTTGTACGGCAGACCAAGCACCATATATCCGAGCATCTGAGCACACATGTACCAAATACAATATTTTTCAGGTTTAAGTTGTTCGGTTTCCTCTTAGGATTTCTTTCATCACCCTGAACTTCCTTCAGGCTAAGTTAATACGTCTTTACACCCCCATCTTCATTATTTGTTTCTGAGAATATTTGCTTTCCTTAGTACACAAGTCCGTTTGTCCCTTTTACGATGATTTGAATTTCGTTTCTATCGCTCATTATTTAAATTTGGAACAAATGCATCTGCGACCGCACCTTTTTGCTCTTTTCTTCTAGTTGAGTTATCAGTTGCTTTAAGTCTGTGAAAGTTTCGGCCATAACGATGATAAAATGGTTGAGATAACAACCTTCTATCTTAATACCTTTTGTTTTACATTTTAAGTGTTTTTAATATTTTTTTAGAGACATTAATAAAGGGGCTACAATTTGGGCTACAATCACCCTGTTTAAAATATGTTTTATAAATTGTACATTGCATAACTTGAGTTGTAAATAATGTTGAATGTTGTAATCGAAAGATAATTGGTTGATATCAAATATTTGATGGGGTAACAGATGTTGTTATTTACTCTATGGTTAGTATAGAAAACGAATGTTGTTTTCACTATTTTTCTCGGAACATTTTTTTTTTGGGACTATTCATATGCTGTAAGAAATATATGAAAAAAGACGAATTGTTTGTCTGTTAATTTTATTTGTACAGAAATCTGAATTGTTTTATAAATACATATTGAATAGTTTATTTAATTAATGTTACAACCGAAATAAAATGTAGTATAAACAGGCATTCATATATTTTTAATAAACGTTACTTGCTTTTTGCGGACCCTACTTTGAAAAGTAAGACGAGAGCGGGTAAAAGGCACGCACTGTTTTTGTCGAAGGGTGTAAATATTTTTTTTTTGTTAAAAAATGTTATATGTGTTAAGCAATTTATTTTCCTGTTATATTATTATTTTTATATTAAATTAAAAAGTAATATCTCATCAATGAGTTTTTGTTTCAATAATATGTAGTCATTCTTAATGCCATATATAAATTATTTATAAATAAAAGTCAATGATGTAAATAGGATAGAATTAGAAATAAAAAACTGGCTTGTTGCACTATTCTTTTAATAAAATTACCTATTACTTCGAAGAATATTGTGTACGATTTTACACATACAATAAATTTAAAACATTACATTAAACAACAACTAGTAAAAATAATTTATTCAGTATCACATTCAAAGCTCTCTACCCTTTTAGGTTTTTAGTTAAATTTCTTCGCGTTCGAATTCAAATATCGAACGCCGATTTGAATTCGAACGCCATCAGTGATGTATTCGCTGCCGTTGCGTTAGGTCGTGTTAATTGTAAATACTATTTGTACATATATGAATATTTTCCTTTACAACATGCTCGGGTGGTAAGGTACTTGCATCCGGTAATCGTGTGTACATATGTACACACATAACAATAGACTTAAGTAAATGTGAATTATTGAAATATAAAGATTCCAAGTATTTTGTGACCATCTCTCAGATCGGAACTCGTTTGGAACTTTCGTAGCATAACATATTTCGTGACCTCAATTTATATTATTCATTTTTCTAGGAAAGTTAATATTAAATTAAATGAATACATACCTGCAAGGAAAGCCACATCATCCAAGTCCTGATCAACCATATTCCTCCAGGCGGCTGCTGCGGAAAAATATTTTAAATATGTTAGTTACTTCGGGACTTCACTACACAAGGGTATTATAAAGACGGTAACGTCAGTTATATAATAATTACCTCTCATTTTGGATTTAAAACTTTATTTCTGGAAACGCTATACTATTTAAATATTTTGAGTGACATAAGACGTTGTAGATAAAAAATCAAAACATCGCTTACAATTTCAATTTTTAAATTCTTACCCAAGATCACGTCACGCCATTGAATAATCAATCATTTATATGATATGTTTATATTAATTAGATTTTTTAAAAGATCTTGTAGAAATTTATTTAATTGATAAATATTTGAAATGAATAAAATTATGAATAATATCTTTAGTGTTTAGATTTCCAAGGGTATTTTAACGGTGATTGTTTACGCATTTTCTCAGTCTTACATCCCTCGTGAGTCAATTCTTGTTACACTAATCGACTCCTTGCTCCTTCCCCTTACATGACATTCAATAATCTTAATTCACATGAGATAGATTACGATATCCATACGTATAGATCGCGCTAAACTTCTTGTGGTACGTAACTACGGAATACATCTTGAAGTACAATCAGAGAAATGTTTCGGCCGATTTAAAAAATAATAGAATTAAAAAAAAACAACTTTAGTTTTTAACATTATATTTCGATTTATTCTTAAAAGTGAAATTAAAACCTTTTTTTATTCACAGACATTATTTATTTACATACATTTTGTAATGGTTCAAACCGGTGTTTCCTAATGTGGTGCCCACGCCTTACATGGGGCAATTTAATTTATAAGGGGGGCAATTTGAAAGTGAACTCGACTCGATTTTAAAACCCTTTCGCTTTAATGTAAAAAATGTTTAACATATATAGTCACATTAAAGATTGAAAAATACTAATTTAAATGCTTAATACGTAAAACTATATTCCGTCCGGGCATTTTATTGTTGAATGTAATACAATGTAACAAGTAAAAAACAGTAACTATCGATAACAAATAATAGCAATAAACAAAATGTCTACGCGACTGTACTTTCGATCAAACAATGGCGTATTTTCTGCAGCAACAGTATGTTCACACTCGCACACGTAACATAACGCGACACGTCTTTACATTTACAGTGTACTTGTATTTAGGCGTGGTTTACCATTCTAGTTCTCATTGGGAAGCTCACTGTCGCTATATGAGCCACGGAGAGAGATATGCTCGGGATATTTCTCCATTAGAAATATCTCTCTTTAAATCTAATATATAAAATTCTCGCATCACGGTGTTCGAACTTGAACTCCTCTGAAACGGCTTGACCGATTTTTACCAAATTTTATATGCGTATTTAGTAGATTTGAGAATCGGCTACTATTTATTTTTCATACCCCTAAGTGATAAGGGTTGTTCACACTTAAAATTTTTTTTTTATTTTTTTGACGAAATTTTTTGTTTTTATTTTTTTATGATACAATATACAAAAATACATACAACCCTAAATTTTCACCCCTCTACGACCAACCCTTATTTTTAAATTAAAAATTAAAACTATTTTTTTGCAAAACAACGTTTGCGGGATCAGCTAGTAAGAAATAAAGAAATCCGTAGACGTACGTAGAGCGCATAGAACAAGTGGCCTCTAGAGCATGGTTGCACAGAGTTATTAAGGCTAGGGACTAAGTTTTTCGAATGTACGAGAGTATTATTTTTGCTGTCGGCGGGCCACCAGTATTCGACCGGCGGGCCGCGGTCTGTGCATCCATGCTCTAGAGCTATATATAACTGGCAAGTACTATTTATAACTGGAGTAATCAATCAAACACATACCAAACATATATTATACACACACTAATATACATACTCCATACACACTCTCAATATAATATACTGTCCTCTGTTTGGTTTTTCTTCTTTTATGTCTACTTTCGTAATATTTTAACTCGAGTTGATAATATATACTACATAAGTGCTTTAAAAAATCTGTTAATATTTATATTCTATTATGTTTAAATCTGTTAGTTAAGAAGGACCGAGGAATAAATAAATAAATAAATTTTAATTTGGATAGAGAGCCTATCTACTTATAAATCATTTTATAGTGGAATAACAATATTGAGTTTTTTTATGGCCCCGGCTATTCGGAGCTTCTCGTACCCCCTATCTGGTGTGGGACAGGGACTTTTTGTTTACATACATTTAATTTTTCACCACCTTTTTTATTTTCACTCTCTTCATTTATGCATCTTATGATCTTCTATTCGGTATTCATTCCTTCTTTCATTCTCTTTCGCTCTATGACCTTCCATTCCTCTCATTTATTTATTACACATTAACATTTTAATTATTTTGTTTCTGTTTGTTTTACATTCTTTTTATTTTACATTAGTTTAATAATCTTATTTATATATTTATTTACAATTTACTTACGATTATTACTTATTTTTTATTTAGAATTGTGAGGTTTATAATACCTACAATAAACCAATGAAATAATTTATCTAAATCATCGTTTCTTTCAAATATTACATGTCACTTAAAAGCAAGGGCAGACTTTGTACAACTTCGCCCCTTTTGTCAGTCACGTATACTGGCCAGTAGGGATCAAAGTAAATGTATTTGGATCCGATGCAAAATTTACGACGTGGTAAGTAATTTAAATTTGCTCTTGTGAATTGTAGATTATCTTAACATTGTAAGCAGTAAGTTACTACAGGCTCAAAAAGCTGATTTGATGAAAAGAGCGAGTCAGAAACTCAACAGTTGCTCTTTGATATGAAATTTAACTATTTTTCACGTGTACATCAATATTAATCATTCAAATAAGTCAACAAACAGAGTTCCACACATGTCGATCAATTAAAAATTCTTGAATGTTATTATATGATTAATTTAATAAACATACTTTCAGTTTTTAGTTTAAAACTTAGGAAAATAAATATTAATAATTTATTTATTTTTTTCGTAAAATTAGTAATACTTTTATGGGCAACTGCAGTAATACAATACACTCATATGTAATGTCCCTAAATTATCACTAATGTCAGAGGCGATCGACGTTTTGGTCTTCTGTGATATTTACCGGTCTGGGACAAACAGCTTAGCCGTGCACTCACCTTTAGCCGAACCGTTCCTATCGGCCTTGTATTTGCCGATGGGCTCCATCTGTATGCCGTCCATCTCACGCCGCCCACGGCATCCCGAGATCTAGCTGTCAACAAACATTATCAACATATTACTGTTGATAGATTTCTTATGAGACAAGTATAATAAACAACTATTTATTTATATTAATTACTAGTCCAGGCTTTAGCTAGACCAGTCTAGGAAATAGATATAACCTAGGCAAGAAGTTATATCCATTTTCTATTCTTTCGTTCTGCAAAACAATGTAAACATCCGACGTTCCTTCCAACAAACTCAACTAAAGTACTGAGTTAGACTCCGGGAAAATCGCTGCTCACCAGAGCACTAGCTCAGACTTACAGAGTCCCCAAATCCATTCTTAGATAAGTTAAACAATACAATAACACATGTATATAATAAAACTTGTATAACTTTTTTTAAAAAATAATTCCGCGTCACACAATTAAAATAAAAACAAAAAAAACAAAAATAAAGAATAAAGAAAAAATAAATAAAGATTAAAAAATTTTGTTAAATTCCACATGGACACGTAGCGGCGGGACACAGCTAGTGTTATATAAATCACATTTTTAGCATCAACAAATCTTACATACGTATATATATATATATATATATATATATATATATATATATATATATATATATATATATATATATACACACACACATAACAAGTTTCCAGAGAACGGGCAGTAGCATTATCGTCTTACCATAATACCACACTGGGATAACATATCTGCATGCCAAGTGTGGAGATTATATTATTTAGTGCGAAGAGAATAAAATTACAAATGGCGTCCATTACCTTAGACTTTTACAAGCGATTTAAACTATATCTCGTAAGCAGAATATGTATACCGATCTTAAACAAAATGGTACATAAACAACGACAATAATAATATAACGTTATTTAAAAATAAATACATAACAACACAATTAATGATGTAAATATTTATCCATTTAAATAAGTGTCAAAAACTACAAATTTTGTCCAACTTTTACATTATAAACCTTTATACTTGAAAACAGGCTAACAAGCATTTACATATACACACAAATATAATAAAAACAACTAAAAATATTAGTTGCGTGTGTGTTAATGCAAAATTTTACTGTTTTAATTTTCGTTAAGTATATTTCAATTTATTACTTATCTAATATATAAAATTCTCGTGTCACGGTGTTCGAACTTGAACTCCTCTGAAACGGCTTGACTGATTTTCACCAAATTTAATATGCTTATTCAGTAGGTCTGAGAATCGGCTACTATCTATTTTCTATACCCCTAAGTGATAAAAGTTGTTCACACTTTAAAAAAAAAAATATTTTTTTAACGAAATTTTTTGTTTTTATTTTTTTATGATACAGCATACAAAAATACATACAACATAAATTTTCACCCCTCTACCATCAACCCCTATTTTTTATTTGTAAATTAAAATATCAATTTTTTTTTGCAAAACAACGTTTGCGGGATCAGCTAGTTTAAATATATAAGAAGAACGCGGCCCAACTATAAATTATTGTAATTTTAAATAACTAAATATTATTTATTATTATAAATATTACCTGTGACCGTAATCATTTTAATTTTCGTATTTCTATAAATTCTATATCGCAATTCCGATAGCATATTCATATTCAGATATATGTTTTACATTCGTTATATTGATATTCTATTAGATTTAGACATTCCCAAATTTATTAATAATGTTTTCGTGAACGGTTTGATTGTTGTTTTATTTTATTAAATAAACAATTTAAGAAAATTCAATAAAACTGAAACAACCTCAAAATTTAACTGTTATAACTTCCCGCGCAATTTTTTTTTTTTACTTCAAATGAGAAAACAGGCAAAAGGCGAAAGCTATTCAGTCTTTTACCACACTGTCACCCTCCAGAGTGTATAAACGGTTCATTTAAGCCTTTGTTTTGTTTTTATTTTTTTTAAGTTTTGCTCAGTGGGTTGAAAAGTACAATTTTACACTGGGGATATAATCTGTATAGCTGCTTTTCTTTTAAAACGTATTTTATTACCTTATTAATTAAATATTATTTATTTAAATATTGCCTTCATTACTGATGTGATATATATGATTATCTTACATATTGATTGTAAATAAAGTATTGTTAACATTTTGTAGAATGTAAGTATTGGCAGAGTAAATTTTTTTTAAACATTTTATATAAACTAATGCCAATTTTTTTCCTTCAAAGTATCTACATAAATCTGTAAGGTTTGGCAATTACGTAAAGTTAATACCGACAGATTTCGATACTTTGATAAAAAAAATTCACTCATGTTTTGTTTCAAGTTCAAAATGGCGGGTTTTTATATAACGAACTTATAGTTTTAACGTAATCGATCCGTTTGTTTCTATATTAACTTTCTTTTCACAACCCAACCAAAAAAAGTAAATTATGTGATCGACAAATAAAGAGATTCGCAGCCTGTTCGGCTACGAATCTCTTTGGCTGATTCTGATTGGCAAGTTCGAGTGGCAGAGGTTAAACCATATAGCGCGAACAGACCGATGGTGCCGTACATGGTGCAATGTAGGACATCCATCAGAACACATCCTGCTTGAGGTCCTCGGAAGACGCTGGACACAGGCCGCTTCTTACTGGTCCTGTTGGAAATGCGAAAGGTCTATCCAGCAGGTAAAATCTTGTGAATGAAATAATGATATACGCAATAAATTTTCTTAAAATTACAGTTCGTAATAAATACATTTAAAAAACTTTTAAGTTAAACGGTTTTTTGATACCCATATTGTGGTGGTCGTAGAAAAATATGTACCTAGTCCGCCATATTGGAACGGATTGTTGTAATTGAATTTTAAATTTTGACATAATCATCGTGTTTTACTAGTGTAGCCCTTTCATTTGATACCCATATTGAGGGGGTTAAGGAAAAATACGTAATCCGCCATTTTGTATCGGCGGCCATCTTAGATTTATAATGTTATTGATTTTATTATATTGTATTGTCATCTAAATTAAATGTGTGTACCAAAATTTAGATCAATCTGACAACGAGAAGGTGCTTAAATTTCAATTTCTAATTTTAATCCATATAAATTCCGTACGGGTCGAACTAAATAAAACCGTTTAATAAAAACGAAAGCATTCGTTTTTAATGATATTCTAAATAAATAAACGTGGAAATAGCTGTCATTCATTTATTGATATAACTTCGACAGAAATTCCACTATCGAGATGCAAAACAGAATTGCATCGATCCGCTCCCCCGCAACTTCACCGCGTAGGGTGAGGGTGCAGGATTCGATTAACGGATGGGAGGGTTCGAATCCTTCAGCGAGACGGGTCTTTATTATAGACCAGATGTTACTCTTTGTTGCAATAACAATCTCAACAAGCTCAAGTTTTCTCTTACACAAATTTAAAAAAACCAGTCATATAACAGTAACACTTTAGAATTAAAAAAAATATCTGTCTTAATATGACCGACAAGTAAAATCTACACACGTACATAACATCCTTATATGCAGGTTGATCTAAATAACATAATATAATATAGCAATAAAAAGCGTTTTCAACATTCAGATTACCAAACTTAATCTAGTCAAAAATACAGTTATAATTAAAATTAAAAAAAAAAATACTTTTGAATTTGGAATCTATCATTTTTAAATAATTGTTCATTGTGTTTTATTATTTGCGCGCCAATATACTGTCAAATATTTAGTGATATTAAAATGGAGTGGGGTGATAAAGAGAAGCGAATCGCTGCGTTCCATTATAAAGAAGGCATGGTGCCAAATATAAATTTGAAATTCCTTCATACGCTTGGTATCAATCAAATGATGTGTAATGGACAATTGATAGGTACAATCTCAACTCTCTGTGTCCATCCACATAGTGTTCACACGAATGAGGCGATCAAAGCAGCTAGCAAAAAAAATCGAAGAAATCCTGTCCGAATGCAAAAGATTTTAACCCGGTAAATGAAAATAGCACCTAGAAACATAACACGTATTTTAAAAGATAACTTAGGACTCGCAACCTATATGGGATACATTAGTTATTTCTTACACTGGTTATTTTTTAACTTATAATTTAAAAAAGAATAGGGTGGTAAAATCAAAACAACTACTTAAGCGGTACGTAAAGGGAGGTCACAAAAAAATACTGTTTGCGGATGAAAAAAATTTTACAATTGACTAACAAAATGACCGTATTTATGCTGAGAGCTTCAAAGAAGCTTTCCAATTCGTCAACAGAGTACAAGGTGGGTATTATCCGAATTCAGCGATGATTTGGTGGTGCGTTAGCTATGAAGCACTCTTTCATAATTTTATAGAAAATGTATTAAAACATCGAGAGAAATAACAAAAATATAAAAACGAAGTTTTTATGTATTTCTGTGAAAAAGAACACTTCGTGTTACTGGCCACCAAGGTCACAATATGTTTTGTTTTAAATCATTCGCGTGCGTTCGAATTCAAATTCGAACTCCCATTTGAATTCGAACGTTGTCAGTGGTGTGGTCGCTGCCATAGTGTCCGGGTCGAGATTATGAATAATTTCAGTTTAAATGTAAATATTGAGTTTACATACACTTAGCCTTCAAGGTCATGAAATCTGTTTTCCATACATAAATTAATATACACAATTGAATTCTTCACAATTCAAATTTAATTAAAATACAAGGCTACCATAGCGTTGTCTGTAACATTCATCCTTTGGCTTTTCATTTGGAACTAAAGTTTACTTTAATTTACCTTTATTTTCCTCATTAACTTTAACAATTTTCACGAAATGATGACGGAAGAACGCTGCGTCAGCGTAGACTAAACCTCCAGTAACTTCTTTTTTACTAGACTTGCTTTGCTGCCCAAACGGCATTTCCGGAAACCGCAGAAGCGAAAGGTCTAGTCACTGATGTCTCTTCGTCTAACACCTGTTTTAAGGTACCAGAGCTCAAGGTCTTCCTAGAAAGCCTCGGCTCGGGACGCTACATACTACAATTTCACCAGAATATAAGGCAGCCGAACTCCTCGATAACTTCGGTGGACGGTTCATTGAGTGATTAATCTAAAAGCGATGCGAGGGGACCTGTGCTGTAACTCGTCGATAATACCATGTTCAGCATTCCATCTCAAGAACACCCAAGAGGACGTAACCTCTACTTGGTCTACTTGGTAGCTTCTATGAACTTAATACCAAAGCTCTTTTAAAAGCTTCTGCTCGAGATATTTCATAGATATCACATGGTATTCGTTTTTCTTTCTCATAAAGCAGCAAAACTATATTAATTTTTAATAATAAAATGTTATTATTATTAAAATGGGCCTGAAGGTTCTGGAGTACAGGACACGAACTAGCGCAGCCTAGGATGTCGAAAAGAAAGAGAAACCACCATATCAAGGTAAACACTGGATGCAAATCTCTTATAACCGATTTTATTAGAAATACTACAGTACCAGCAGTAGAGGACGCCCTTTGGCTGAAATATTGATTGTTTTTAGATAAGATCGTGCAGACCTGAATTTATGATATCCGCTACATTTTCTCCAACACCACATTTTCTAGCTATCTATAAGTTTCCTTTTTCTCCCTAATAACTTTCATGTTTACTCGCTGTAAAAGTACAGTCGCATCAAATAGTAGCATAAGATTTTATTCGGAAACTGATTTTCGTAGCGTAACTACTCTGTCGATAACTGTACCTTACGATTGGATATTGGCAATGTCGATCTTAATATCCGTTCAGATTGCAATCGTGTCATTCATTCTACCGTTCAACTACTAGTTTTGTTACTTGAAGGGCTCATAGAAGTTCTATTTATAACTTGAGTATTTCTTTTTTTTAATTCTCATCATCATGACAGCCAGTAGACGCCAACTGCAAGTCTTCCAAAGATCGCCACAACCACGCCATACGCCATCTGCATTCGGATATACTCCGCGATCTTGACTATGTCAAAAACCCTCATACTAGATGGGCCGCATCTAGTGTGAAGGTTTTTTTTTATTAGGGGCCTCTCGTACCCCTAACTTTTTGGGATCAGGGACTCTATTGTTCAATAATTATTTCAGTCTTCACGCGCATTTCTCTATTTCACGCGTCACAATATCTTTCATTCTTTACTTTTGTCTTTCACAATATTTTTCGTTTTTCTCTTTTATACCTTCTTTCTTTCCTCGCCTTTCTTTCATCATCTTCTTACTCTATGGTGGCTAAGTACATTTTATTTATTTTTATTCTCTAATTTTATCTTAAGTACATTTATTTTATCTTTATTTACACATTTATTTTTACCATCTAGTGCCGAGGCCCATCTAGTGTAAACTCGTATAAAATATAAAGAGATTATATTATATGTATTTGAAGTTTTCACATCATCATTTCACCCGTAGAAACTTTAATGTTGGACATGGGCGTCGTCAACAGACTTCCAAAAAGGCCAATTGAAAGCGGCTCGCGTCCAATTGCTTTCGACGAACTTAAAAGTGTTTTCTCACCAAGTTACATGGACATCCTACTGTGCGAATAACTTTCTGTGGTCTCGTATAATATAATTTGACAAACAAAGCTTTCATAGCATTTCGTCTTACATTGTAATGATACCGAAATTTATTATATATTTATTTTATAAAAAATTATTTGCAAAAATTTACAATTTAAAAGCTAGAGATACCCCGAGAGATGTTTTTATACAGATTGGTACTCTAACAGCTGCTTCTCAATAGCTATTTTTAAAAATATATTTTTTAAAAATAGTAATTCCGTAACGCCGAGATTCTGCAATCAAATAGTTAATAAATACTTCATGGGTGTGAGTGTACGTTTAAATGATATAGTTCCATAACATGGCTTATATTTTCCTTTTCTTACTTTTATATCAAAAAATAAAAGTAATATACTTTTACTATTAAATAAATCTTATTGTAGCATTCAAAAGTTTTTTTTTTGTTCTAAAACTTGATCTGTTGGCTCATTTACATGCTTGATATAAAAAAGTTCTCGTCCAATATTGTAAAATTTCATTTACAAAGAACACAATTTGAGTCGGTGGTAGCTTTCTACTTATAATGTTAAAACTTGAATAATGACATTTTGAATTTGGAATTAAAAAAGTACTATATATTTATAATCTAACTTATCACCATTGCAAATTGACTGTGATTGATTGGTTTAAAAGATTGTAAGCTAAGACAAGCAGAGGTAGCTCAGCGGTAAAGAATAGTGTTGTGATCGTAGGTCGATTCGATTCCTGGGATAAAGTCTTATATATAATTCACATTTTGTGCATTAACACGTTCACTGCGGCTTGAGGCCGATTCAGCCTCATGGTAGACTTTGCACTGGTGCGGCGCGTAAAACTCGTGTTTTCTCTCTAGTGCGGCGGCTGTTTACACTCAACCGTATGAGGTATAACAAAGACAAATATAGCTTTCTTTATGTCTGCGAAGCATTGACTCAATTTTGTAAAAAAAATATTGATGAACATGAGGCAGAAAAGGCCTCAACCGCACTACTAGGAAGTTCAGCTTGAGGCTGATTCGACCTCAGCCGCACCAGCTGAAAGTTCTTCAAAATTGGGCCCGCAGTGAACGTGTTAATTACATAGGATTGGCACTGCTCACATACAAGTTTACAGAGGATGGACAGTAGCGTCCTCTAGGTATCTTTATACCATACTGCGATCGCCAACCCGCCTGCCAAGCGTGGCGATTATGGCATAATCTCCCATATATATCTTTGGGGAAGACTTATGTCTTACATTGGGCTGAAACTATGAATATAATAACTTCTGTCCGTATGTATAAGCTTTACAAGTTTATAACTATTAATGTATCTCTCAAATAGAAGGAAAACAATATCTTCGTAAAAAATTCCACGTCTTCTCTATTGTTTATTTTCAGTTCTTTCTATTTCGCTGTGCAAGTCTTTTTAGGTCACGCCTTCATTATTTCGCTGCGAGTTCGAGCCCTAGGTACTTTTTAGTTTTTTTTTAAAACCTTTCGAAATATGAGTTTAGACTTTAAGAAAATGTTCCAACCATGAAAGAATTCCTCAGTTATTGCAAAAGAATTATACAATATGCAATAAAAAAAATAAAAGTTAGGCTTCAACAAACAAAAACAAAAACAAAAAAGATATTTAAAAATAAATAATATTAAACTGTGATAAAGACAACAAAACTAGAAATTAAGAAAATGTAAAATGAAAAGAGGATGAAAGATTGGTAAAACAGAGCAAAAGGGAAAGAAAGCAGAATTGTGATATAAAAGAACAGAATGAAAGATTATGTGAGGAATGAAAGAGAAGAGAATGAAAATTAAATAATTAAGTGAATAGATTAAATGCTAATAAAGTCCCTATCCCACCGTAAATAGGGGTACGAGAGGCCCCCAATAGCGGGGGTCATTAAAAAAAAAAAGAAAATGTTCCAATTTGTTGCATGAGATGGTTATATACGTCTATTATTATTTTTAACTAACAAAATATGTATGACGCGCTGTATTATATAAAAATATAAGAACTCTAATGGAAAGTATTCACTTAATGATAACATTTTTCATTACAAGCTGGTGAACGCGTCGTGTTTATACCTCCACTAAATAGATTCGATCTACTCGATGGGGGCTGACATTGTAAACGTCACAACTCGCATGCATTGCATTGTTTCGAGTAATGTTGCTGCTAGCCCTTTGCAGCTTCATCGAAACTGAAGGAACCGCGAACTTAAAGAAACATACTGGCTCTATCGTACATCATTTGAATGATGACGATCGGAAGAAGGTAGCAGACTACCCATTTGAGTGTACAGTGTTCGACTTGTAACAGCAGCGGGGAATATTCGTCGATCAAAGCTAAGGCACGGTTCCTACCTCAGATGGCAGTCGAATGCAGTACAGCACCAGTCATTGTGGCGATATTTGAGGCTAGCATGTTGGTGATAATGATGATGATTGTTCTTTTAGTATCATTTGTAATAATGAGTTTTATATGTCATTAGAAGAATGGTATATATGCCAAAATTTTATATCATCAAATTTAAAACCTTTGCAATTTTCTTATATCTATTTATTTATTTACTTCATTGGAGATAAACAGTAACAAAAGGCGGTAAGAAAGTACAAATATAGAAGCTTATAAATATAAAATTAGTTACAATTGTTACCTTTTAACTATCTCACTAAGAATATATAATGATTTATAGTCAAACAATGACAAAACAAATAAAAACATTACTAAACATGGATCAAAGATTGTGGTTTATATATTTCTATTATATTTATATTATAGTTTAAATTGTATTGTATTTTCTCAATAATTTAGAACAAAATAGTCTTTTAAAAGATACGAGAGAGCACGAGAATATATCAATGTCACTAATATATGAATTGTGGAGGTCACGCATTATAAGAGTGCACGTTTACCGATATTTGTTTTAGCCGTTGATAAAAAAGAGACCTAGAACGCGTTCTTACTGCAGGAATTCGAAAGTTTACCTACAAGTTTACATTGCCACCACAAATATTTTTAAGTGTAGTGGCGTCCATTAGAGAACGTTCATCCTTCAATGATAACATTCGGTATCTGTTTAAAAACATTTTATAAAAATCCCGGGGGCAATGCATTCGGTAGTTCAGAATACGAAGGAATTTTGTACTCTTTCAATAATGTATATAAATTAAATATTATCTATATGTCATATACATCCGCATCCTTCAACTTAAAGCTTCGAGTGTTCAAATCATACTTTGATCTAAGAGCCCATATCAAAGTAAAACGAAGGCTGTGTTTATGTGATCACGTCTTCAAATATCTTTAATACAATATTTCGTACAATTCTTTCCATCTTTATTACGACTTGAAAACCTCTTTACATTGCAATATACTTGACTCAATTTTTTTTTTTAATTTCGTTGTTTCAGCCCGTAGACGCCCACTGTAAGGTACCATACCATACCCGCCACGCTTGGCAGGCGGGTTGGCAATCGCAGTTTGGTATCATGGTATGCAGAGAACGCTGCTGCCCATCTTCTGGAAGCTTGTTTGTAAGCAGTGGCAAACCCATATAATTAATATACAAAGTTTGAATTATATTAGATGAATCCTTGGAATCGAACACCACTAGGCTACCATTGCTCGTTATTATATTAATATCTATAAAAATAAATTAAATTGGAGTGACTGTCTGTCTGGCTGTCTATCTATTCTGTCTAATATTATACTGGCAGGTAGCTAATATAACAAGGGATAACTTAGGCTACTTTTATTTAAGAAAAATTCTTAGATAAAACGAAATGAACTAAATATTTTTTTGTTAAATTCCTCGCGAACGAAGTCGCGGGCACAGCTAGTTTGTATATTGAACATAAATTAGGAGTATCTAAAAAATATCTTGGACTATCTAGAAAATCGAACCTGCGACTTCGCAAGTCTCAGTTCTCGTCCACTAGGTCCATCATTGCTATTTTTTATTTATTACGTGATATTATAGTGACATTAAACGGGATTGTATTGTAAAACCGGACAGTCGCCCTCAAAAGAGTTATTAATTTATTCAAATAATTATACACATAGTATTATTTAAAGTGACTATTTGAAAACGTCTTAAAAAATGCCCAAATAGTTCAATTTGTTATAAACTAGAAACAGATTGAACTCTCCTATAAGGTACCCTTTAACTTTAATATACGTGGGTTCCAAACGCGCCATAAATTGAGAAGAACTTACCAAAGAACTCAGTCAGGTTTTATTATCATATAAACCATTAGTTTAATTATTTCATTTTGGGTTAGTTGTCATTAAAATAGTTATTTATAATAAAATTTATTTACGTGTTTTGTATAACACATTTTATTACATGATAATTATACTGAAGAGTTTTATAATTTAAAACAAAAGTAACTAATCTTATAAAAGCTCAGAGAAAGATATAACAAGACAAAAACCACATGTAAAGTTTATACATATGGATTCAAGAAACATATCGTGATCTCTCCAATTTGTTTAAGGGATGAAGAGGGTGAGGGAGAGGGAACCCTCATAACCGCGAATCTTTATCCTCTTTCAGCCGCTGTTGTAATAGATATAATAGCTCCAGTCAGACATTGACCAGGGGTGGCCAACCTGCGGCTCGCAGACCACATGCGACTCTCAAAGATTTTTTTGGATCTCGTAAAATGTTCGCTTTTTATGTTAGTAAATTAAATAGGATTTTGTGCAACAACGTTTGTTATTTATTCCTATCTACGTGATACCTTTTTCACGTAAATATATAGATGTATATATATATATATATATATATATATATATATGTATATATATATATATATATATATATATATATATATACACACTACTCCTTCCTTTTCAGTTTTGATAATCATATCAATTAAATTCAATATTATCTAGGTAGCACATGTGTCAACGCTTCTTTTCCAAACTTGTATAGCGATGTACCAAAGATATCGAGAGACGGCGCCTTAACGTTGACATCATTGTACATTCTGCACATTCAATGAGAGAACTAGACCTGTGTTGGTACGGACAGATGGTATGTAATGTCACTGTGATTAATAATGCAATATATATATATATATATATATATATATATATATCAGTATATATATATATATATATATATATATCAGTATATATATATGATATAGATATATAGCAGTATATAGACCAGTGGTAGACCACCAGGGAATTAAGACTTGCGGTCGTATGTCGCGGGTTGGATTCCCGGGATATTTTACACACACAAGTACACGCATATATATATATATATATATATATATATATACATCTATATATTTGGCGAACTTTGGGAAGGCCTATGCCTCGCATTAATATAATATAAACATGATTTCTTACGACGACAAATCCAAAAATATTGTCATGAATTTAACCCCGCCGTTCTGGCGTTACAAACATCGTGTAAGTAACGTCATATTATTTTATGTATATAGATCATGGTTCCACAAACTTAATAAGGCCGGCCGCCAGAAGTATAGGTAATTAAATTTTTTAGCTTTTATTCTGGAATAGAATTCAATATTTTTCGAATGTACGGGAGTATTATTTTTGCTGTCGGCGGCCCACCAGTATTCGACCAGCGGGCCGCGGTCTATGCATCCATGATATAGATGATAGACTGATGTTTTAAATTATTTTTAGACATTTAGATCATGTGTTACATTTGTGTCGATTCATGTTCTTACTTAATAGCTTTGGAAAAACTTCGAGAAGGGTTTTATACAAAATTTGACAATCAATAAAATTAACTGAATGCCAGCCTCACGATGCAGAAACGTCTTGGAAAATATTTTAACGAAAACTATACACGCGGAATAAAATATTTATTGTACAGGCTTGCAAATGCTAGAAGAGTTTCACTAATATTGAGATACTTCACAAAAAAAATGAACACTTTTAGATAAATACAAAAATTAGGTGAAAATTATCCAAGATCATTTACATTATTCATTATAAAAATTAGTGATATATATGTACTCGTATATATAAGACATATAAACAGAAATGACAGGAACATATTGTCACGAAGGCAAGAAACGTCAATATAGGTGTAACCCACAAAATGTTTAGAAAAGTTTCAAGAAGTTGGTATGACTGAAATCCATTAGAACGAGTATCAAAATTATAGTTTTGACTGACTGAGGATGTTTTATACAGCTGCAAGCTTGCAAGAAAATTGACAATGTCATTAATTTCAAACTTTCAAATATCAAAATTATTACATACTAGAATGACGTTGGCGATTATAAAAGCCGATACTGGGGGCATTCTAGGTCTGTATATATCCTGAAGAGAAGTTAAAAAACAATAAGACTCATAATAGTGAGAACAGTACAGAAAGAGCTGCAGTGGGCAGAATCGCTGCCAGTTTCGTTGCCCGAACTCTGGAATATTAAAAGGCATATCGGAATCTGCGTTTCCCTATCTCCAAACCACGGTCATGACAATAACATGTAACTTTAACTTACACTTTAATCAAAAGACATATATTATACTAGCTGATCCCGCAAACGTTGTTGTGCAAAAAAAATTAAAGTTTTTAATTAACAAATGTAAGATAAGGGTTGATCGTAGAGGGGTGAAAATTTAGGTTTGTATGTATTTTTGTATGCTGTATCATAATAAAATAAAAACCAAAAAAATTGACGAAAAAATTAAAAATAAAATTTAGGGGTGGACCACTCTTATCACTTAGGGGTATGGAAAATAGATAGTAGCCGATTCTCAGACATACTGAATACGCATGTAAAATTTGGTAAAAATCGGTCAAGCCGTTTCGGAGGAGTTCAAGTTTGAACACCGTGACACGAGAATTTTATATATTAGATATAGACAATTAAAAGAAGATTTACGATCATGGCGTCAACTTTTCCCGCCAAAAATGTAAAAAGCAAATATTGCTATATTATTATTTATTTTTTAAACAGGGATAAATTACAACGGCCAGTTAGTAAAAATAAGGGAAGATCGTTTACTCTTTAATCTCAATTACGTATCAGCTGTGAGTATGTTATCAATTCAGAAAAATGTACAACATTCGGGGCAGCCATAATACTTATATTTTATCTGTTTTTATCTATATATAGATAACTTTACTTTACTTCTCAAAAAAAGTTTTAACAGAAAAATTTAAATCTTATTTAATATTAAAAGAGTAGCTAAAATATGTAATAAATTAATCAAATTCGTAGTAAAAATTCTAATACGTATTCGGATATTATGCAGTTATAGCCACGTGGTAGAGCATTAAGACTTGTGATTGCAGATCGCGGATTCGATTAGCGACATACGGTCTTATATATAATTTATAATTAGTGCATTAATTATATGGGATTGCCACTTCTCATAAAGAAGTTTCCAGAGGATGGACAGCAACGTCCTTAACACCACAATGCAATCGCCAACCCGCCTGCTAATCGTGGCGATTATGATATATCCTTTGAAATAGATCTTTTGGGTAAGCTTTTGCCTCGCAGTGGGTGTCTATGGGCCGGAACGACGAATACCAATTACGATTTAAAGAAATGTATGTAAGCATCAGTAGGTCGACCAAAAGTTCGTGGGTAGAAGTTGTGGATGACCACTTCCAACCGATCCAACTAATAATCTAATGGGAAAACTTATATCCAGCTGTGGACATCCTACAACTAAAATGACTTATTAACCTTTTCACGTCTTTTAAAGAATACATACAGATAAACTCGATAACGCGTGATTTTTTTTTAACAAATATAATATCTTAATGGAAATTTAAAAGTTTAATATAGTTAGATATTTTAAAAAAATATGTAAAACTTTAATTAATGTTACATGTTTAATTGTTAATAATTTTAAATTGTTCAATAAAGTTATAATTTTAATAAAAACAATGTGAATGAAGATAATATATTTTGAGTTAATGCGTAGTTAAAAATTTAAAAATGGCGCGCACATTTATAGCGAATTGAAATATGATGTTACTAAGTTGTACTCTTGATCAATATTTTTAATCAAATATATCAATTTCTTCGACTTTTATACATTTTAATCAACAATTACTTATATATTTAATTATACGAAATGAAAAATTATAAACTTTCGATTGCTACATGACCTTTAACCGGCATAGAGACACAAAATCGCAAAAGCCACTCACCTGAAAATTGCACAACACAGGGTTTTCGGCACACGAAATAACACTCACAACTACTAAATAATATTATACAATTTCTTTTAATTAAAATTTAGTCCATTTAAAAGGCTCCAGAATGTTATTTACCATTAAAATTCATTTAATAATAACCTTTTAATTTAGCAACGAAAACTCCGACAGACTCGCGTAGAGACTTTGTAAAATGTGACATGAATCGATTTTTCGCGGGAAAGAGAAAACGCTAACGCCACGTAGAAAGAGAAAGAGATACTTTGGTGTAGAAAGCACTAGAAAGGGGTGGTGAAATGTGTTTACGTCTGTTTGAGGGAGAGGGTTGATTATGTTTTTTTCATAGAGTGTGTTGAACTCACTAATGTAAGGACCATTTTGATGCATTACCATTACTTTTTCCATTTTTTTCATATTTCTTAATTTTTAAAAAAGTAACAAAATTCCTAAAATTATGTATTGATAATCGCTTTAGGTCATCTATAACTTTTTTGATAAAAATAAAATTATTTGATTTAAAATCATTTCTTTTTCTGCAATGCTATTGGGCTAGTTTGTCATAATAAGTTATACTCAGTTCTATCTCCGATAGAAGAATAGGTCATACCGTCACCACTTATTGATGTTTAAAAAACATGGCAGGAATAACATGTACATGAATTTAATCTTATTATTTGACATACGTTCATAAAGGATTACTTCACAAATAACCAGTAGACTTTATTTCAAAACAAAGAATGTCAAAATTGGAATATTACATATTTTAACTGTTTAAATCGTAAAAAAAATCATCGCTTCTGCCAGTTATGTCATTGGAGAAACTCAGTTGTATTGCAGATTTTAATATTGAAATATCTCTGTTAGAAATATGTTTATGCAGAGTAATCTTGGAATATAGTATGATAATCAATGTAGCTTTAGGATACAAAAACGTTGATCGTAAAAGAGGGTGAACAAAGGAATTTTCGCCACGGTGATCGTTTCAATCATCATCACTATGTCAACTGATAGACGCCCACTGCAAGGCCAATGGCTTGTACTACCAATGTGCTTGTACTGCCAAACGCGCGAAGTTCATAGCGAACTGTCTAACGTGCGAAGTTCATAGCAAACTGTCAAACACGCTTATTATATACGATTATGTTATACGATATATTTATGATATACGATTATTTAAAATTTCAATAGTGATCATATTTTCTGCGCAATTTTCTAAATAATCATTTTTTTATCATAATAATCTACCACAGAGTATTAAGAAAATTAAAGAAAAAGATAAATAAAATTTAAAGTGTTAAGTTATGGCGTGTTAATAGAAAATAAAGATACCTTTTAATATTCAGAGTACTTTCAATTTCTAAGGTCCATTAATATCTAAATTTGTTTAAAAATCATTAATAATTCTATAAAAAAAAACTATCCTTAACAGTTCTAATTAAATATTTTTTTACTAAAAAAGCTATTTTCGTGTTTTTTTTTTTCACCATAATTTCGCTTTGATGACATTAAACAAAATATGTTATAAATAATTTCTCTCATTTGTATCTCTTTACACTTACACATACGGACACTAATCGTTGCTTATTATAACCGTTATAATCTTGAATTGATAGAAAATAAAATAAACAATAATATTATTAACATTTAAATGATTATTCAACATTTTTTATGGGACTAAAGCTATTTTCATTTATTTATACGTATATATACAAAATGCAACTTTAATATCAAAGGCCTATCCTACCCATTTATCATGCAAGCGGTTCAGAAATAAATTAATGAAAGTATATAAGACATTAACAGTAATAAGGCCGGTAAGGTATATTCATCATCAACGTCATCTTTTCAGCCGTAGGAAGTTAACAGCTGTACATAGACCTCCCCATAGATTTCCAATAGAAACAGATGTAAGCGGCCTGCATCCTGCAACTGACAGCAGTAACAATATCGTCTGTCCAACTTCTGAAACTTGAAGTTGTAATTATTGTGTTTGTCGCTCGGTGGTCTCCAATCCAGAACCTCAACACCCCAAACTTTATTTTCACACTATACCAAACTATCTATACAAATAAATGAAATTGTATTGTCTGTTTGTAATATTAAAATAACAACATCTTACAAAATTACTTTTTTTTAAATTTTTGCGCATATCTGTCTATCTGTTTGCTACGGAGAATCTTTAGAATGGCTTTTTGAGGACATACTGGCAGGAAGCTGATGTGATAAGAAGTAATTTAGACTACTTTTATTTTAAAAAAAAATCTTAAAAGAAAAATTACTAAATAAACTGAATATTTTATTTATTAACTTTTACGCAGACAAAGTCGAACTAGATAAATAATATGAATATCTGTAATAAAGAAGTGTACTAATAATATTTGAATATTATGTAAAAATATAATATAGTAGATAATGTATAAATATGATAAATAATATGTTATTAAAAAAAAATTCGTTCGAGTTGCTATCGAGTTTCGTGCCAATGGTAGTGGTCGAGTGTTTTCCCAGCTTCATCCTCTACAAGATAGCCTTTGGGTAAGTAGAGCAGTGGGGTCTCGCTTATAACCTACGACAATGTATGACGGCACTTTTCTTTACATGTTTGTTTTATTTTTCAAGGTTTCCGGGGCGAGCGCGTCCCCTAGTCAGGCTGTATTTTGTTATATACTTTTTAGGTTAATAATCACTTCAAATTCAAATGTCTTCCTTCAAGTATGCATTTATATACATTTTTGAATCGTCAATTATATTAACATTATAATGTAGTAAGCTACCACCAGCTCGGAATGCAAAGAGCCGGGCAAAAACTCAACAGTTGCTCATTTAAATAAAATTTAACATTTTTGATTGATAAATTATAATAACAATCATGTAAATGAGTTAACAAACCAAGTTCAACACATTTCTATTGTTTAAAAACTATTATTTATCTATTTATTTTTATTTTTAGATTTGAAACTAAAAAGAAAAGTCTAAGATATCTTGTGGAACTTTATATATGCATAAACTTAGACCAGTGAAGGATTTGCTTTTGAAGACGATATCAAGCCGTTACCAATTCATTTTTATTTATTGTATTTATTTCATATTTGACGATTAACAATGTTATTACATGCGTATAGAAAAGAAACTATAAATACTAATTTCAATAAAACATTTCATAGAAAATCTCCAACTTTTAAAGTTATAAATAGCCGGCACAGACGTTTTTTTGCAAAATAAATAATGAATTATTTTGACGGCACTGCTCATAATAAAATGCCGTAACACAGAATGTTATGAGAATAACTAAAATGCCATATTAACATCTGTTGTCTTACTTTTACCTGCAAGTGTAAATACATGCATCTGCAGTATCGATAGTTGCATTTAACCGTAGATTTGTCTGTGTGATAGACTAATCTGAGCGTGTCGCATATCATCATCTTCATCATCATTTATCAGCCGATAGACACCCACTATAAGGCAAAAGTTTCCTCCAAATATCGCCAATAAAACCAGTCTTGCGTTGCCTACATCTAGCGCTTTTCCACGACCTTGATTTTGTCGTCGGTCGATTTCAAATTGTCCATTATTTTAACCACCTTTTAATTAATAAAAAGGTTTAATTTTACCACCGGTTTCAATTCTAGGTTTAAATAAAATTCAACAATTTATGACAGATACATTAAATTCAGCATATTTCGATTAACTAAAAACTTTTGAATGCTGCAATAAGATATTTTTTATAATATGCTTTCAATTATACACATATAAGGCATTTCCTTCCTATTATTTATTTAAACTCAAATATTCTACAAGTATTACCTTTCTCATTTGACTTATTCCGACTGTCCACAATCTCACTATTAAATTAAAAAAAAAACACAACTATGCAAGGTGGTCGTTTTACAATGATTTATAGATAACATCACAAATATATCTGAGAAGTAACCAGGTAACCATAAGAGAAAAATTGCTAAAAGTAAATTCTAACTGTCGCCTTATCAAGTGATACTGTACTGTAATGCTATTATATGCACACACATACACACACACACACACAAACACACACACACACACACACACAAGGATCAGTACGCCGAGATCCTTAAGCGGGTCAAAAAAGATGCTTCCGCGGATCATATAGGCAAATGTGTTGATAAAATTAGAAGGACGGCTACGGGCGATATGCTTCTTATCCTAGCGAAAAATCAAAAAGATAAAACGCAGGAGATAAGAAACACCATTTCCACAGTTCTTGGAAAAGATGCTACGGTAGTATGCAAAGTACCTGAACGGGAATTGGAGATTAAGGACCTAGACGAAACCACGACGGTGCCTGAAATCGTAGAAGCCCTACAGAAAATAACTGGCGGAGGAAGCCATATTTCTGAACACTGCGTCAAGTCCCTTCGCAAAGCATACGGAGGAACACTTACGGCTTCTATTAGGGTAGCAGCAGAATTGGCTAGAACCTTAACAGAGCGGCAAAACATCAAGATAGGTTGGGTCAATTGTAGAATAAGAGCTACTCAAAGGCCTATAAAATGCTTCAAGTGCTGGCACTATGGTCACGTTGCAAACAAATGCAGCAACAAACATGACAGATCGAAGAGCTGCATCAAATGTGGGGAAATAGGCCACAAAGCCAAAGAGTGCGGTAAGGAAGCCCGATGTATCCTCTGTGTTGATAATGGGAATTCCGAAGACTGTGCTCACATTGCAGGATGTGGTCATTGCCCTGTATTTAAAAAAGCACTTCAGATGTTAAGACAGCCTCAAAAATGATCAAGGTACTACAAATTAATCTTAATCATTGTGAGGTTGCCCAAGACCTACTCATGCAGACTGTACGGGAGCTAAAATTAGACATAGTACTAATTTCGGAACCCTATAAGCACATCAGTGGCCTAAACTGGATCACCGATAAGGAAGGAAAAGCTGTCATCCGGGCATGTGGCACTAAACCTCTCCAGGGTAATCAAAATAATTGTTCTGGATTTGTAAGAGCCAAATTTAATGGAATACATTTCTACAGTTGCTATGCACCACCTAGCCTAACACACGATGAGTTCATCCGGTTCCTGGCCAAATTAGTGGAGGATGTCCGAATGTACTCCCCGGTAGCTATAGCTGGAGATTTTAACGCTTGGGCAGTGGACTGGGGTAGTAAAGCTACTAACACTAGAGGTTTTTTTTTTTTTTTTTTTTTTATGACCCCCGCTATTGGGGGCCTCTCGTACCCCTATCTGATTTTTGGGACAGGGACCTTTTCAGCAATATTTTTCACATACGTTTTTATTTTCTTACTCGTCTTTCTTTCTTTACATTATCATTTCTTTCAGTCTGTTTTCTATCTTTCATTCAACAATTCATCTTTCTTTCTCATTTGCTCTATTCAACTTTCATTCTTTCCTCTTTTCTTATTGCTAATTCCATTTTGTGTTTTTATGTTACCTTTTTTATTTTACAATAATAACAATTTATTAATATTTTACAATAAATTTCTTACTCTATAATTATTTTTCATTTATCGCAGATTTATGTTTCATTTTGTCACTTTATTTTCTATTTTCTATTTGTTTATTATGTTTGCGTTTTATTTATGCTTGTGGCTTTTTTAACTATTTATTTACAGAGGGTTAAGAATGAATTTTTGAATTCCCCGCCTATCAGGGAGGCAATCGAGTCCTCCCTGATTTGCACGCCAGACCGGCACTCGAAGTCGTACCGGAGTCCCCCGAATGCGGGACACCGGGCCACAAGGTGGATCACGGTCTGGCCCACGCCCGGTTCACAGAAGCACGAGGGGTCCTCCCTGAGCTTAAACCTATAAAGGTACTCAGAGAACCCCCCGTGCCCCGTGAAGAGCTGGGCCGAGACCGCGTCCACCTCGATGCTGCGGAGCACGCGGTAAGCTGAGGCGGCGTCCGGGAAAAACATCCTCGTTACCGAAGCCGTCGTTCCTTCTACATACCTCCTGTTCCATTCGTCAAGCGACTCCTGTCTCAGTTGCCGCTTGACGAATGAAACAGGGCATCTCTCATATTCTGGTCGTCTTTTACTCTTCAGGGCCGCTTCCTTGGCAAGCTGGTCCGCCCTCTCGTTCCCCTCCATCCCCGCGTGCGCTTTCACCCAATACAACCTTACATCCTTCCCTTTTTCTCTCACTTTCATCACATTCTCCTTCACTCTTAACGCTAAGGGGTGGAGGGTGTCCGATCTTGCGACAGTTTCGAGGGCGGACCGCGAGTCGCTCAATATGGCGCAGGCTTGCGCTGACTCGCCGGCCGCGTACCCTGTTGCCTCAGCTAGAGCCAGCAGCTCTGCCTGGTATACGGTGCAGAAGTTGCCCAACTTGAGCTTTTTTGTGTACAGCTCTGCGGCGCCCCGCTTGACGCAGAACGCCGCACCCACCTTATCCTCTATGCGGCTGCCGTCGGTATAAATTACCAAGTCGGCAGCCGCGGTGGCAAGTCGGACTTCCTCCGCACTTTCCCCCAGACAGGAGAACTCCACACCAACTTGACCAGACGGGTGCGGTAGTCTCAGGTAGCTGACCGGTACCTCCAGGTCTCGGTCCCCTACCACCTGCCGGGAATGACCCTTTCTTATTTCAAATAAGCGGGCTGCTTCTTGGACCCGAAGGTCCAGAGGAAGCAACCCGGCAAGTATAAGGGCCGAGTGCAGGGACGCGGTCCTGTGGGTCCTCGCGATCTTCTGCGCGAAGCCCCGCTGGACCGCGTCCAACTGCCTGCGGACCAGCAGCTTCCTAGCCGCCGGCGCCCATGCACTCGCTGCATACAAAATCGTCGGCTCCAGCACCGCCAGATACATCGTTCTGATCACCTCCGAGTTCAGACCCCAAGATACCTTCGCAGCCCTACACAGCTGACGATAGAGGCCCTGTGCCTTCTTGCTCACGTTCTTCACGTGACTGTTGAACGTGAGCCTATCGTCAACTGTGAGGCCTAGTATCCGGACCTCCCCAGTCCGGCCAAGCGGCTCACCTCCCATGTTCAGTAATGGGTAGTCGAACTTCAGCTTGTTGGTTAGCACCATCACCTTTGTTTTGTGTGGTGCGAACCTCAGCTTGTTCCTGACCCCCCACTCATGAACATGGGCGAGAACGGCATTGGCCCGACTCGAGATGTCCTGGGCCTTCTGCCCCGAGAAGACCAGCACGACGTCATCTGCGAACGCCTGGCAGTGTGTCCCGGTCTTTGCCACCTCCTCCAGGAGAGGGTTGATGAGGAGGGTCCAGAAGGTTGGGCCGCCTACGGATCCCTGCACGCACCCCTTGGTGGTCTCTCTGGCCCACTCTGCCCCCGCGTACCGTACGGACACCTTGCGATCGCTAAAATAGCTGTCGACAAGGCGCCGCAGATTCGCGGGGCAGCGAGTTTCTGCCAGTCTGCACCGTATAGCAGGCCACCAGGCGTTATCGAAGGCTCCCTCTATGTCCAATGATACCAGCACTGCGATCTCCTTCTCCTTCAGCCGAGTTCGCAGATGCTGGATCAGGTCATACAGGGAGTCTTCGGTACACCTCTGCGGCATGAAGCCGTATTGGTGGCTACTGATATACGGCGCAGTGTACCACCGGATCCTACGGACCATCATTTTCTCAAGGACCTTGCCGAGAATCGGCAAGAGTCCGATGGGCCTGTAGGATTTCGGGTGCGTGTAGTCCTCCTTGTCCGGCTTCCGCAACGCTACGACCACTGCCTCCTTCCATCTCGTGGGGAAGCGGGAAAGCGCGAGACACCGGTTGGAGAGCGCGAGGTACAGAACGGGGTCCACGGCGACGGCCGCTCGGCAGATGTCCGCGGTGAGTCCGTCAGAGCCAGGTGCCTTCTTGGCGTTGAAGGTCGATACGGACCATCGGAGCTCCTCCATCGTAAACGGGGGATCGCATGTTCCGTCATGGTCCCCCGAATTGACTTCATCGGCTTTAGCTCTTACAGTTCTGTGGTCCGCATTGTCCTTCCCGGGGTCGTCCTCCGGGAAGAAAACCTCCGCCAGCAGCCTGGCTGATCCCGCTGCGTCCAGCACTTTACCTGACTGGACGAGGGGGACGTCCTCTCGCCTCACCTCCGTGCGACGCATCACACGGTGGATCCCGTCCCACATGGTCTCGCGATCCTGTCTCCCACAGAAACGCTTCCAGCTATGGGTCTGAGCGCGCCTCGCCTCGAGGCGGTATGCCTCCTTCGCGTCGCAGTACTCGCGCCAGACCAGCTCCTTACGAGCCGGCCTCGCGGCCCTGATCCTTCTCTTCTTCCTCAAGACATCCGCCTTGAGGAGAGAGAGCTGTTCGGACCACCAGGGCAATTCCGTCCTCTTCCGCTTCGAGACCTTCGGCAGGACCAACTCGCAAGCGTCCCTCACGGTTTCCACGTACCGACCGACCATGCTGTCCAACGCCCCCTCCTCGGTGATATGATTCACCTCGGCAGACGTCAGGCAGCGATCCGATAGCAGCCGGGCGACAGTTCGATGGAACTCGCCCCAGACTGCCCTACGGGTAGTGTACTGCCGTGTGGTCCGCTTGACGTCCGTGCCTCGGGACCTGTCAAGCTTCAGATTGAACACAATTGCCCTGTGATCCGACGAGGATATGTCGTCCACGAGGCTCCAGCCCACCGCTCGGTCGAGCAGGGTGGTCGAGCAAGCAGTAATGTCGACGCGACTGGAGTAATGCTTACCGCCCCGATACGTATCAAACGTCGGCTCAGACCCCTGGTTCAACACGTGCACCCCCAGTTGGTCGAGGGCGGCTGCGACCTCCTCCCCCCTTCGGTCCGTGGACCGGCTACCCCACCAGGTGTTATGCGCATTGACGTCGCCACCCAGCACCACGTTGGCAGTCCCCAAGCCCTCCACGGCCGAGCCGATCCGGTCCAGGTATGGTCCGATGGGCGTATTAGGCTCCAGGTAGACGGACACCACCCCTATCTCCCAAGCCCCAGTCCTCAGCCTGGCCACGGCAACGTTGCCAGACGTGAGTTGGGGACATTGAGTGATATCGATGGTGTCGTCGAATAGCACAATGGCCGCCTTGACAACCTCCCCGTTGCCTCGTGCGACACATTGTACCACCCTTGTCCCTGGGTAGTGCCTCATCTCGCCAATAGCGCCGATATACGGCTCCTGGACCAATGCGAACGCCCAGCCTCTCTTCGGCGCTTCGCATATCAGCTCGGCCGTAGCGAGCTCGGACCTTTGCAGGTTAAGCTGCGCCACGCGGTACTGGTGGTGCCCTGCGCGGAGAGTGCGGTGGGTCACCTGGGTGCCCTTAGCAATAGGCTACGGACGCCCGTGCTATGGTGTCCCACTTTCTCCGCACAGGACAGTCTTCGTCAAATGCGCCGTGGTCCCACCGGTCTGCCTTAGCTAGTCGGCAGTTCCGGCAGGCGGGAGGTTTCCCGGCTTGCCGATCCGGACACTCGGCGCGTAGGTGCCGGCCACCACAATGGCTGCAGCGGTCTTCGCTCTCCGCGCAATGCCGTTTGGTGTGGCCGTAACCTAGGCACCGAGTGCACTGGACTAGCGGGGAGTGATCATGCACCCGCACTCGCTGGAGGTCCACGTGCATGTAGCCCGCAGCCGTCAGCCGTCCCCAGAGCGCAGGCGACACGCGCATGACCACATGGATCGTCTGCACATTTCGCGCCCTCCTCCTGAACCTTACCTCCGCCCTCTGATCCTCCTCAGAGACGTCGACCAGCAGGTGTTTATTTTGGGTCTTAATGGCCTTTACTATTTCTTCGTTAGTATTATAGGCCATTACGTCTCTGAGCAGCACCAGTGGGTCCTTGTTTTTGACCTCTGCAAGGTTCAGGTCCTTGCCTGCCCTCCTCAGCCCCTCACGCACCCTCTCCAGCTCGACCTCTGAGCCGCAGCCCAGGATGACCCGACCGTCCCGCACCCTGCGGATCCGGTCGACCCTTATGCCGGTCTGGGTGGCGTTTAGAGCTTTCCTGATCTTGCCCAGGACCTGCTCGCCCGTGTCGGTCCCCGACGAGACCGCCACCGAGTGCTTAGGTTCGCACCCCGGTGGCGGTCTTTTTGCCGGGCCGGCCGCCACGCTCGCGTACGTGCCGGGAGGCTTCACTTTTTCTTGTACTTTTGCAGCCACGAGAGACTCCCTCAAGCCCTCCAATTCTTTGGTATTGGCTTCAAGGAGTCTCGCGTGGCTGTCTAATTTCTTAAGGAGCTCGCACTGGCTCGCCGGCAGGGGGTTTGCGGGTGGATCCTTCACTACTGCTTCCACCCGTTTCGCCCCGCTCGCCGGCTGCTCTACTGGACCCCCTTTTGGGTCCTGGGTTCTCTCTCTATGTGCGAGCTCCGCCTCCTTAAACAATTCGTAGAGCCGATTAATGGCTAATATCACCTGCTCTTTTATCTCCGTTTTTAGGTTGCGCGAGCTGCCCAGGTGCAATTTCGCCTTTGTTAGGCACGCTCGCGCCTCCTTCATCCGGTCCGCGGAAGCCGGTTTGTCCCCTTTCGGGGATTGCCCGGCCGCCGCGGGAGCAGGTGTCGGCTCCACCGCTTTCGGCAACGTACGCGCCTTTACTTTCACGGCCGGCACGACGCTACGGGGAGAGGTCCCGGGCTTTTTTACCTGCCCTTCCCACTCCCCCACACTCCTCCGGACGCTTCTAGAGTTGCACCTTGGACATTAAAAAACGCCTTTAACTCAGCAAAATGGGAGGTTATCATGGGAGCACTTAGCTCACTGAATGTACCTCTATACCTACGTAAAATAGTCGCTAGTTACTTCTCTGATAGGATCCTCATATACACTACGGAAATCGGGACGGAGGAGTACAAAGTCACCGGAGGCGTCCCACAGGGGTCAGTACTAGGGCCACTTTTGTGGAACGCTATGTACGATGGACTCCTAAAGAAACATCTACCCAGCGAAACTAAACTCGTCGCATTCGCTGATGATTTAGCAGTCGTTATAGTAGCGAAACACGTGGAGGAAGTGAAGTGGGCATTTGAAAGATCCTTCCAAATAATCACCCTGTGGATGAAGTCAGTCGGACTAGAACTGGCTGAGCAGAAGACGGAAGCAGTGCTCATTACTGGCAGGAGAGTTGCGGAGACCATCACACTCAATGTCGGCAGCTGTGAAATCGCAACTCAACCAGCTATACGGTACCTTGGAGTAATGATCGACCATAGGCTAAACTTCAAAGATCAGGCTGAGAGAGCAGCAGCGAAAGCGTCTCTGGTGACAGCTAAACTCTGCCGACTCATGCCTAATGTCGGAGGTCCCAAGCAAAACAGAAGGAAGTTATTAGCGTCGGTGACTACGTCAGTGCTTATGTACGGAGTACCCATATGGTCCGACGCACTGAGCAAACAGGAGTCCCGACGGAAAATCGCCTTTGTTTATAGAGTCAGCACTCTACGGGTAGCTAGCGCCTTTCGTACAGTATCGGAGGATGCGGCATGCGTGATAGCAGGTATGGTTCCTGTTGCGCTTCTTGCAGACGAAAGAACTGATCTGTACCGAAGCAAAAAAAGCAAATCAGACCCAACTTCAGCTGAACTTAGAATTCGGAGAAGACTGAAAAGCTTGCAACAGTGGCAATCGTCCTGGGATAAGTCGACGAAAGGAAAATGGACGCGTAAGCTAATACCAAACCTAGAGCCATGGGTGAACCGAGATCATGGAGAGTTGAACTACTACCTGACTCAGATGATATCCGGCCACGGCTGTTACCGAGCGTATCTCCATAGGTTCAAATACGAAGATTCCCCTGACTGTCCTAATTGTGTCGGAATGATTGAAGATGCAGAGCATGTCTTTTTCGTCTGCCCCCGATTTAACGAAGCCAGGAGGTCTTGGGAAGAAGGTGTAGGATGCAAAATCTATCCTGAAACTCTGATAGCTACAATGCTATCCTCGCCTTCGGCCTGGGAACTTACGAGCGCGTACTGTACGACGGTGCTGAAGGAGTTGCGAAAAATAGAGCAGGAGCGGAGGAAGTTGGCCTGAACAGCCACTCTATCAGAGAAAGCTGCGGCTAAATTCCCCCCGCGAAGTAATGCCTAACGGCCATGCCGTGGGGACCAGGGATACCGAAGAGAGAGGATTATTTTTAGTCGGTATTGATCTAGATCGAGTACGACATACGGGGCACCAACATCAGGCCCTATGATACGTAAAAGTATTTTTAAACCTCTATAAAAAAATAAAAAAATATATATATATATATAATATAATATATATATAGATAATATAATATATATATATATATATATATATATATATATATATATATATTCTGCTACTCATACGCCTGCAGTATGCATGACGTAACAGTCGTAGAGGTGGATCCTGTTGGACGAGATCGAACAAGACCTTTCCTTGGCCACAGACAACTCTTTGTAATACCGTTATAATCTGGCAGAACTGGACAGAATTGACAGATAACACATTTCGCTTGGAATCGACGCCTTCAGAGCAAAGTCGCGTTTCGTGACTACTCTTAGGCGAAGGTTATTCTCCTGTGAAACTGGACCTTCAGAGTTTTGGCTGTTATGGAGGGAGCCCTACCTCCCACTAGCTTTTAAGCCGGATGATGGATCTATGATGATAGCACAACGAGGATTTCAGGAGTGACATGAATATAGCATGCCTTGTAACGGATAATTTAAAACAGCATAGCGCTTGAGGGACTGCGGTGTGTTCTGAAATGTGAGTTTAGTGGGTAGATACCCCACATAACACTGTCTTCCAAGAAGATTACTTATTTTGTGTAGATCCAGAAGATTTTCCTTTAATCAGGTAAAACACATCTTACACTATTGTCACCCAGAGACAATACTAGTAATCTTAACCATGCTTTCTCTTTTTTCCAAGGTCAACGTAGCTCGAAAAATTGCTCGTCTGAATTGGTAGTGTGGCACATAGCTTGTAACCTACCGTCCTTAGGGACGATACGTTCTTGAGTGGTGACCACAAGCCGGTAAAGGCCTGTGTAGGCCTCGTCACATAGTGGGCCGGCGACATAGTTAAGGCCGTGGGAAGTCGATGCAGCCTGACCACAACTGGTCATCGTGGCATTTTTGTGGGAAGAAAGAAGAAAAGAAACAGTATAATAAACACAATTTTTTATTCAAAACGTATTATCAAAAAGTTTCCAATAAAAATAAATTTGAGCGCTGTCGGCGGAACAATTCAATGCACATGAATCACCTGTTGCCATATCATATATAAAAGTAAATCATTATAAAGAAAAGCAACATTTTTTAATTGGACATATAATTTATTACTATTACAATGTCTTATTTTAAAACAAACAGTGCTTTACCAATTTTCTTCTCTATTTGTTAATATCAATTAATACTTATTAATTTGTAAAGCTTCTTCAATTAAACCAAGATTGGTTTTTTTCATTTTGTTTTTTTTTTCATTGCTTAAGGAAGTTTTCTCACTCTTGATAAGAACTATTTTAGATATGATGGCGTAAGTAACGCTTGCCTACGTTTTGAATATAAATAATGGGCTTAAATAATATATATAAAACGTTTCAATTTATTTACTTTATTTTTCTTCTATATAGTTTAAGCGTCAATTAATTTAACAAGCAAAAGATATAAAAACATTCCAGCTTTAAACATTTTTAATGAATTTATGAACGAGTTTGCCAAGTATTGAAAAGCTCAAGATGAGCTACCATAGTAAAAACAATAATTATTTTTAGAAAAACAGATGGATGTCTTTTAAATAAAGTGGTATCATAGTTTAATTAAAGTTATCTTAAATTCTTATGAATAGAAAATTTAATTCTTACAACACTTACAACATTTACCAGTGAAAAATGAATACAAAAATAGAGAAATACTGAAATATAATACTGATCTGACAAGGAAATAGTAAAAAACTTTAATAAAACCATAATATTTTAAAGTTTTTAAGATTATTTTCACGTAATCTTTTTTTTAATAATTTATTTCAATTTTGAGATAGAAAATTTTTGTCCAATATTGTTATCAGAAGCGTAATAGTCAAATAACCATAGACAAGAATAGATTCTAGAATCCGTCGTATCATTTGTAATTATTTCTGACAGTTGGTTCTAAAGCGTTGTATTGGATTATTTCGCCGTTGTTTGTTCAAATTAGAAATTTTCGAATATTATACTCGGCAAAGTTTTTCGTGTAATATTTAGTTAACCTTTTAAATTTCACGTCTAAAATGGCTGTAAGTAAATTTATATACGTAGTACAATTTTTATTATAATGCTGTTTTTGTTATTCTAACCTATTTCTATGTTTATAAAAATTAAATTATGGTTGTTGCGCTTTATTTATAATTCTCATATTATTGTTATAGTCAATAGCAGCGGCACAAGTCCAAGAGGTGCGCTCAATCACCCGTATCGAGAGAATAGGCGCCCATTCGCATATCAGAGGACTCGGGCTAGATGATTCATTGGAGCCTAGAGCCGTGTCTCAGGGAATGGTGGGGCAGAAGATGGCCAGAAAAGCCGCTGGTGTCATTCTACAGATGATTCGAGAAGGTAATATTGGTCAAACATTTTTGTTGCCATGGTTACCTGTCGTTTTTAGGTTAGAATTTTTCGAAATAATAAAGTTAGTTTGATTTGACCGCTCTCGTGAGAAATCTATGGAGGAAGCTTATTTCCAACAGTGGACGTCTTGTAGCTGAAATGATGATCTTGGACAAGGCAAAAGCTCTAAATCACCCTTACCTGTCCATGTTTTCACATGCAGTGTACCTTGGTTAGAGGAAAATGGTGAGACTTATTTAAAAGCGAATACTCTGCCAAAAATACATGAAAGCTCAAGAAATAATGGATTTAATTAAAAATTTTAATATTTTTATTATCAACCTTGACAAACCCTTTTGTGGGTCAAGGTTGATAGTTTGAATTATTTTTTCAAAATTTGTTATTTTCTACAATTTCCGGCTCTGTATGTATTTATAATATAGGCTAAAAACACTAAAAATTATTACAAATGTCATATAATATTTTTTTTAAATCTGAGTCTTCACCGTTTCAACCATCACATGCACTGCTGAACATAGGCATATGCCATAGGTTTAGAACTGAAAGTGGCAACTGGCACTTCGAAGTGGCCTTCAGCATTCACCAACAATATTAACCAGGTCAACTGTCCACTTTGTGGATTGAATCCTGAACTGCCAGTCTGTCAAAACTTGGAAGTTCCAGCAGCCAACTTTCCTGAGTGGTATGTAACTTGCCCACTGCTACGAATTTTATGTCCTGTATGTGGCTATGCAATTTTTAGACATGGTATTGACTGTGAAAGAGCTACAGTTACAGTCATTAATTTGATTTTACACAACCAGTTACCCTGTATAAAAGTATTATAACATAAGTACAAGTATAATTATTCCCCTTATTTTTGTGACTCTGTGTTTGGCACTAATTGGTGTAACATAACTCCTGAAGATGCCCCGTGGCGGGGTGAAACACATGTTGAGTGATTTAATGGTGGCGGTTGTGTAATTTGCATTGTTTGCTGCTTGCGCATTTAACAGAGCGGGCTAGCAGGCGGTCCACTTTGTTGCACGACTACCACTGCATGTGTGGAAGTGGCAAAATATTGGTCTTTTTCTTACTTAGGATGGACTTCCGCAAAATAACGCCTGATTTCATTAAAAATTTGCCTTACGTCTGCCATTGCCCTCATATCATTATTTTTTAGGTAAAATTGCTGGTCGAGCTGTTCTCCTTGCTGGTCAGCCGGGAACTGGAAAAACCGCCATAGCAATGGGTTTGGCACAGGCATTAGGGCCTGACACACCATTTACCAGTATGGCTGGTAAGTTACAATGGCTAGGTTTGTTTTGCTAAACAATTATGGCAGCTTAGTTGCGGAAGCAGAGACAACAAGAAAAGCAAATGGTGGTTACTAACAAATAATTTTACCCCATAGATGTCTACTGCAAGGCATATGTTTCCCCTGAAGATCATCAGCATCTAGTGACTTCCTGCAATCTTGAATGTCATTTGTCCACCTACTGAGGACTTGCTCACATTGCGTCTACTAGCTCACGGTTGCCTATTAATAGTCTTGCAACACTGCCACTACAGAATCAAAAATCTTCAAGTTATGTTGGTGGCCTTGGTTCGTCTGCAGATCTCATTTCTGGCTATGTCTCCTAGGGCATCCTACAGTGCTATGGTAATTTATATATGATTATTGTATATACATTCCAAGGTGACAAAATTAAATTAACAAATATGTAAGAAAAACAAGTTTTTTGAACATTTGGAATAATTATCGGAAGGCTTAGATAATGGTTTGAAAATGTTGTAATTTTTTCTTGCATGGCAGTTTTTAAAAACTACTTCAATTCAGACTGGCTACAGTCACTTTAGAAATTTACCCCTTATAAATAAGACTTTATTCTATAGACGGTTCATTGTTCATAAACAAATTTTTCCATTCTTAAACCTTAACTAAGGTTTTTTAAATTAAATGTCACATTTCAAGTGCATGCACATTCACAGATCATGAAAGATCTTTAATGATCTGTGAATATAGTATTTTAACATAACTTTTTTTATTAATACATTTGACCACATTTACAAATAATATTGGGTTGGAAACTTAGTAAATTTCTTTTTTATTTATTATTTATGTACTCATTAGGTCCGGGAATAAAAAAATTTTTGGCTGTGAATATAGAAATTGGGGCACATTTTTAAATCCGCGAATAGTGGAAATGTAAATGTAGGAAGTGCAAAAAGGAGCTTTTACTGTTTAAATATGCAAACCATATTAGTTGTACCAAGTTAGTAACATGGTTAGTACTAGAAATGAAAACAAGCGTAGTGTACACCTTTCTCCGTTCATCTGTGCACTCTTGTCAGAGAGGTTGTGGTCACACCCTGCCGGGGTTCTAGTGCCTCAGCTACTATCGCAAAGCATGGCCATGGAGCTCGGTGTTAGGCAGTTTGAGAACATGCTTTTCTCAAAGTGCCATAAAATCAGTAACTTGTAATTATGTATACTTTTGCAATATATATAATAAATTTATAAATATATATATATATATAATAAATTTATAAATATATATATATATAATAAATTTATAAATATATATATATATAATAAATTTATAAATATATATATATATATACATATATATATATATATATATATATATATATATATATATTGCTATATAATTAAGTGTAAATCCCCAGATTTATCAAGTAGTAATAAGTTTGTTAGTTAAATGTTTTTTGTTTAGTTAATTTTGATTTTTTTTTATTTGTAATTACTGGAAGATCCATTACCATATCATTGATCAGCCTAGCGGTCTCAATGTAGGGTTTTGATAATATGGCTTGTAACAAACTGACATTTAGTGTGGATATCCCAAGGCGTCCCAACAGGGTCTTTCTTTGTAAAAATTCATGTGTATATAGAAGTTTTATAGGTGATAGTATTACTTGGAAATTTATTGCTCTAATAATTTCATTTCAATCAAGGGTAATTGTGTGTTAAAAACACCCAATTCTAAATACAGGGCCCTTTTTGTAACCCTCATAGTCATGTATTTAAAAATAAGGTATGACATTATAATGGAGCTCTATTTGACTGTAATGTTGTGCATAACTGTGATATTGATAAATACAAGTGTTCATTATCAATTAAATAAAAATAAATGTATATAAAATACTTCCATACAAAATAATAACTATATATATTATCTCTACAGGTTCAGAAATCTATTCATTGGAGATGAGTAAAACTGAAGCACTCACACAGGCTATCAGAAAGTCCATTGGAATTAGAATCAAGTAAGTTTAACTGCATGGAGGTTCATCATCATCCATGAAGGCATATGCCTTTGTCTTGGCTCAGCGGGCTGGTTTTCCTCAACCAAGCAATACTGCGCTTTTGAGTGGGGGTTGGCCTTAATGAAGCCTATCCATCTCCCGGCAGTCAGTTGATGATGCTGCCGATCGCGGAGAGCCATCTTTGTGATTTGCAATGGGTAGCCCTGTATGTAAAATATACACAAATACCTCGCTTTGCGTCGTTTCGTTTTACGTTTTTTTCTAAATTGCGTCTCTACTTAATTAGTACTAATTTTCACTGTGCGTCTTTAGATTTTCGAGGTTACGTTATTTTATGTTCGAGTCTTTAATTTTCTTTTGATATTTACTTTTTTTTTTCTAAAAAATGGCAACACTTTAGTTTCTAATTGCGCTATGCCATCAAAACTCGGGGATTCCCTTTCTTACTAAAAACAACGCAATTTGAATACAGTTTTATTTTCAGTTTGTTTTTCTAACTTAGGGTTCAGTTTTAATTACGTAGCGTGTTGTCCTTTTTTTTTAAAAAAAAAATAATTTATATAAATTTTTACGTGTTGTTTCTGGTTACAAAAAAGGCAAATATTTTTCCAATTTATTTATATGCAGAGTTAAATTATTTTTGTTTTTTTAAATTTGTTCTTTGTTCAATTTTCTTTTTAAAAAGTAGTATTTTCGTAACCCTAGAATTTAACTTCGATCTTTACATAATTTGCTATAGAAAATCTTAATTCACTTTGCGTCGTGTTTTTTGGAGCGTAACCACAACGCAAAGTGAGGTATTGGTGTAGTTTATTTTAATGTGTGTGTATATATATATATATATATATATATATATATATATATATGTGTGTGTGTGTGTGTGTATACATATTTATATGTATGTAAACATATATATGTGTGTGTGTGTATATATATATATATATGTATATATATTAAACTACATTTAGTTGGTACTTCATAAATAAACGTAAAAAATAATGATATGTTATGAAAGCCTCATTAACACTGTAAATTACAAACTTACGATGTGTTACACAACTTTTTTTGCTTTTACACTAAATACTCTCATTTATTTTATGATATAATCTTTTATTGGTAATAAGATACCAATGGAAGTGTGACAATTATTTATTAACTTAAACTTATGTATATTTGATAGTGTATACTTTTTCTTGCCATATTATTGTTATGTTATTAGTTATTTCTGAATCCATTGTCTTTTAGATAGAATATCATATAAATAATGAAATGAAAATGTGCTTTATATTTACCCCCTTTAAAGCTTTTCCACCTATAACCAAGCATTCTACTTATTTCATATGAATGATCTTAATACAATATCATTGTTTTTTTAGAACAAAGAGCAAATAACATATGCTGAACTCTCATTTTTTTATTACATTGGAAGGTTTCATGAAAGTTGTTCTACTTTCCAGAGAGGAGTCTGAAATAATAGAGGGAGAAGTGGTGGAGGTGGTGATAGAGAGGGCCGCTGGAACCGGTGGCGCTCGGGTCGGCCGTCTAACTCTGAAAACCACAGACATGGAGACAAACTATGATATGGGAACCAAGATGATTGACTCTCTTCTTAAAGAAAAGGTATGGTGACTTACATGTCTCCTTTTCACCAATAGACGGTCACCATCAGGCATTCACCTAGTCAGTTGTATGTGCTGATAATTACAAATGCAAAAATTCAATATAAAATTGATTGTATCTCCTAATAACAAGAGGAGTTTACCCAGAAGTTTGGGTAATAAATATCTCAGACTTTATAAGATTAAGCAAAAGAAACTGAGCGTCACAATATACATATTATATAATTGATTATGGAGAGCCTTGCTCGGAGAAGAACCAAGGTCCCCGACATAGCTCAAAGAATTGCTTGTCTTAAGTGGCAGTGAGTACATTGCTCATGCAAGCGATGATCGTTAGGAAACAACCATACATTCATTAAGCATCTATCGGCTTAATAGAAGAATTAATATTAAAATAACCTGGAAGTAAACACATTACACAAGTGTGGCCTTCTATGATATGTAATTTAAAGTGTTTTGTGTTGTTTAATTCTCAATACAAACATTCTTTTCAATTCTTTTTGATATGCTTACAAAATGTTCTCTTATTTAAGTAAATGTTTTAGATAATAATTTTATAATCTGTATCAGGTGCAAGCAGGCGATGTGGTAACCATAGACAAGGCAACTGGAAAAATAAACAAACTTGGTAGGAGTTTTGCCCGTGCCCGAGACTACGATGCGACTGGTGAGTTAGTTATTGAAAATAAGTTTAAAATTTATGAATAAACAGTTCGTCATATTAGCTGATCCAGGCATAGACCTACCTCAAAGATTACCACAATGACTGGTTTTACGCTACCTGCATTCAATGACTTCCGCAGCCCTATCTTGTTCGGTGTACCTAGTTGGAGTCCTATCCACTTTCATCAGACTAGCGATGCTTCAAATTATGTCAGTGATACTTGGTTCATCTGCAGTTCTTCTCACTTATGATTCGAACTTGCAGCGAAGTGATCTCTATTTATGGGTGACCTTGAGACTTATAAGGTTTATCATAAGCGACCACAATATCGGACCGGAGATCATCCCCGGCAACACAAACTGGTCAAAGACCCTAGTCTTCAAAGATGAACACCTAATAAACATGATTAAGAACAAACACACATTAACAAATTTAATATAGAAAAAAATATCAAACTTTATATATAATAAATAACCTATATAACTAAAAAGCAAAACTTTAGAAAATCAAAGTTTAGTTATCAGTTTTGTCCATTTACAGGTCAGCAAGCCCGCTTTGTCCAGTGCCCTGAGGGTGAACTTCAGAAGCGCAAGGAGGTCGTCCACACTGTCACATTGCATGAAGTGGACGTCATCAACTCCAGAACCCATGGCTTCTTGGCACTTTTCTCTGGTATGTCATAATACTCTCGAAATTTTTCGTTGTTGGCTATGCATTGCACATAGGTATACATGTACGAATATTAAAAATTATGAACAACCTTATGCGTATAGAATTAACGTCGGCTGTCACTTGGCATCCTGACTTATTTACGAAATAAAAAAGTTTCCATTGTCAGATATAAAAACGTTCAACAATTCTAATTTGATTTGATGAATAAAAAAAGTGTTGCGGCTAGTGCAGACGAAGCGTGTTTCGTTCTGTGGATCATTGGCAAGTTCACACTCGCTCAATGGTTCAACGAGTAGGCTGTTCTCACGATTTCTTCACGAGTTTTAATCAGGAATGAGATCGGTAGACAAACAAAAGTAATCGAAATAGCCTAGCGGATTGACAAATTCAAGTGGCTATATGCAGACAACATAGTCCGTAAAACATAAAGCCACTGGGGCCTTCTCCCTCGGGTCCGACCCCCACAATCTTGTGAATGAAGACCATTTCAATAGAGGTCGCCTGTCTACTTAGACCTTATTATAATGGTCTGAATATACTGGATCTAATCTTTGGAAGAGGCCTTCATCAAGTAATAGAAGTATAGGACTTGAAAGGCAGAAATGATGATGAAGAAATGTGGAAAATGTGTAGTATGTAATGTTACACATTTATTTTTCAATGACATAAATATGTATAAATATAATTAAAATTAACTTTGTCTATTCTCCTTCGCAGGTGATACGGGTGAAATAAAATCTGAGATCAGAGAGCAGATAAACAGCAAAGTTGCAGAATGGAGGGAGGAGGGGAAGGCAGAGATGATTCCTGGCGTACTCTTTATTGATGAGGTATAAATACTCTAGTACTCTTTTATCCTTGGCCTCCACCTTACTGTACTTTCCTAAACCACAGTATGGGTTCAGTATCACTATGTGTACTACTGTAGAGCCAATGTCTGATAAAAAATAGTAGTTTATTGCTATAATTGTGTAGATAGTTTTAGAGTATGCTAGAGAAATTCTTTATTATTTATTTATTTAGGAATATAGTAAGGCATCATAGCCCACTGGCCTGATCATAATGCAGTCACATTATTAGAGATGGCGAGCTAAAGACAAGAAAGATATATATCTTGGCAAAAGATATAATCACTCTAGCTTGCGTGTGTTCAATTTTATCTCTATATCTTAATACTTAAGAGTCAACTTTCATGATGAGTTACAGTATGTTTAGAATTAGAGAGAAAGAGATGGACTTATATAGCAATTTACTCGTAAAAGAGAGAGGCGGATAGCTATTGCATGTTTGTATTCAAAAAGGAAAACTACGGAATTTCGGAACGACAACATCACACGCGCGAACGTTAGGCTTTTTGTGCTTCATGACAAAGACATAAAATGCTTAATAGGAAGCAAATGCAACCAAAAAGCTTACTCATTCACGAACGATTATTTGTTTATTTACATTCAATTATCAGTTTCATTACTTTTGTTCTGTAAGGTGGCCACACAGGGATACATATAAAAAAGTTTTAAATTTTATGTGTATTCCATTAATTAAATTTCACACGTTTTATTCCGCCTTACTGAGTTCTAAGTCTGAGCTAAATGAGCCGATGATATACAAAAGTGATATATCCCAAGATTGAAAAGATACAAATCATTTTCTTGTCAAGGATACATTTTGCTCATCTCTGCATTCTATTATATGGCATATATTTATATTGATTATTAGATTAGAAGCATACTGGTATTATCAGAATATTATCAAGCGAATTCGGTTGTAAGGAAATAGTTTTCTTTATAGGACGGGTTGAATCTGGCATCCATCCATCTTCCAAAAAGTGTCTGACCCCCATGTGGTCTTTCAACTTCCCAATTGAAGATATCAGTTGGTCTATGTATCTCATACCTGATTCATTCTCATAGTTTAAATTATAATTTGTTTAAATTCTCTTTCAGGCTCATATGCTGGATATTGAGTGCTTCTCCTTCCTCAATCGGGCTTTGGAACAAGAGACTGCACCCATTGTGATTATGGCAACGAACCGAGGCATCACGAGGATCAGGGGCACGAATTACAAGAGCCCCCACGGCATTCCCCTAGACCTGCTGGACAGGATGATCATAGTACCTACTTCTCCATATTCACATCAGGAATTGAAGGAGATCCTTAACATCAGGTAAGTTACAATTCACATTTTATTTAATGCCATGTCCTAAGTGCCGGTATCAGCAATTTAACACCCATAGCAATTAAGTAGGTGGTGGATGGTTATAGATGTAAAAGATTTTAAGAGGTTAATTGTATAGCTCATTTGCTGTCAATTAATATATGGTTCTATCCATTACAGAAATCACTGTTTTTAGAAATAATAGATGACATTATTAGTTGCAGTTTTAATAATGAATAATGTAGTACTAAGAAAAAATATTTACAATAAAATGAAATAATTTATTTTTTACTATCTGCCCCTGCAGACTTTGTACCACCAGAAGGTAATTGGTCTATTACATTTTTATAGGAAAAATAAATCAATGTAAATATTTTAGTGTGAACACTGGGTAATGGGTGTAAAAGCTTTTACACTAATAAACAAACATCCTGTATAAGAAAAACATTTAATTTGTGCACACATGGCGAACTTGTCCCCGAAACCCTCGTCTTGGCACACCAAAGTGCCATTTTACATACCACGTGATCTTAATACAACTTCTCACGTCTTTCTCCGTCAAGATCATGTACGTGGTGCTCTCGAACCCCCATATGCCGGTCCTTTCAAGGTCTTAGAAAGACACCCAAAATTCTTCACAATAGAATTACGGGGCAAGCCCTCTACTGTCTCAGTCGACAGACTGAAACCTGCCTATCTGACTAGGGAAGATCAAGTCCCTAATCAGGTCATCCCTCTAATCCCCAAGTCGGCTAATTTAACCACTACCAATACTTCAACCGCTACAGCCACTTCAACCACTTCAACTGCTACTACCTCAGACGGAGACAAGAGGACCCGGAGCGGCAGAAGAGTAAGGTTACCAAATTATTATCGACCATAGTTACGGTCTGGGCGGGGGAGTGATGTGGCGTGCATATCGCGCGCCTCTCAAACGCCAAGCTCTTACCCACGTGACCGTCAATCGCATGGCGGCGGCGGCAGTGAAACAGATACATGACAGATGGCGCCACAGTAGACGCAACGAAAATCTGCATCGCGCTGTTGAGAGTCTCATTATAAGGGCTAGCGGAGGTGCGGTCAACGCAGGAAGAAGCAACCGACGAACAAGAAGCAATCGACGAACGAGATACAACCGACGAACTACCGAAGCACAAGAAGCTACCGAAGAACAAGAAGCTACCGTACCACGACCACTCCTACAAATTGATTGATTGATTGAGGAGATTTTTTTAATGTAAACTTGCTTTGAATTAAATATCTTTTTTATGAAATGACATGCTGTGACATTGTTTATATTTGCTGTAATATGTAGTAATTATTTGATATCCCTTACAATTAATCATTTACCACATCCTAACGTCGGAGAAACATTTACATTGTTGACTGTTAATTTTAAACCTAGATTATATACTGCACATGTTTTAAAATAGGAATTGCTAACAAAAGTGCTGGAAAAAGAGACACTTTGTCCTGATAATATTAATATTAGATATAGATATATATTATTATATTAATAAATAGATATAGATATGGTTTAAAAGACATATACGCAAGGTGAAAACTAAAATAGGAAAATGCCAATTATTTTTTGGCAATCGAATAAAACAACTTGTCTAATTCCAAAAACATAGATAATATTAGGGGGACCGGAAAGTAATGTCGCTTTCTTAAGCTAAATTCACACAACTTCATTTTTAACAAGTTTTTATTTCTGATCTACAATATATTTACCTTTGTTATCAATAAGCTTATGCCGTCTAGTATACAAATTTTCAATGTCGGAGCGATAAAAATCAATCGGTTTTTCTGTAAAATATGTCCACAGAAATGTCACTACTTGCCTGTCCTAGTACTTGAATTTATGATTCATACAAATTACAGATGTGAAGAAGAAGATTGTCAGATGTCAGCCGACGCCCTAACGGTTCTCACTCGTGTAGCAACAGAGACATCATTGCGATATGCCATACAGCTGATCACAACTGCCTCTCTGGTTGCCAAGCGAAGGAAGGCTACTGAGGTATGCACTTTATATAGTCATTTTCCATCATTAAAAATGTTTATTACTGGTTTATGGAGGTCACCACTGCAAGATGTAGGACTCCCACAAATTTCTACTATATCCAGCTACTGTCGGTGACTTTAACTATATCCTCGGTTACCTAGGAGCCTTCCTACCTCACGTCTACCGGCTCGTGGGCGCCTGTCGAGAACCGTTCGGTTCTGCTGCTCCACCCGAACAATTCTTTTAGCTACGTCTGTGACCCTGGTTCTTTTGCAGATCTACTCATTTCTGGTTCCATCTCACAGTGAAACTCCGAACACAACCCTTTCCATTGCTTTCTTTCTTATGAGGCTAATCATAGGCAACTATGTCTCGGTTCCATATGTCCACTGGCTACACATATCAGTCTAACTATTTAACTTTGAGCTAATGCAGTTTGTATTAATACAAGTTTTGATCTACAAAAGAGAGTTATTCATCCAATCTATTATGTAAAAGCTAAACAACTCTCTTAGAGAAGTGTTGAGAGAAAAATATTACAATGGTACATAGTCAATATTTTAAGGGAACCGGAAAGTAGTGTCGTTTCAGTCGACATATTTTACAGAAAAACCAATTAATGTTTACCGCACCGGCATTGATTTGTATACTAGATGGCAAAAGGTTGATGATAACAAAGGTGGATATATTGTTGATTAGAAATAAAAACTTGTCAAAAATGCAGTCGTGCGAATTTAATTTAAGAAAGCAACATTACTTTCCGGTCCCCTTAATATATGACTAATCTATTTGCATAAGAATACAAATGAATATAAAGAATGTGGCAATGTAACTAATATTAGAAAGAAAGGGAGATAAGCGTGATACATAAAATTAGTCACTCTGTTATGGGCAACTGTGTATGTTACAATACGGAGTGTATTGTAACGCAATGTGTCTAAATGATGTTGTAATCAATTCAAAACACGCCAATATGCATATTCATCAATGTGGCGAATACGGCAACTGCCGCACAGATACTGGCACACAACCTGAGGATGGCAATATGAAATAGGGACGAGAAAGTGGTAATTTGAACCATAATATCAAAAACAGAAATTGATAAAGCGTCTTTAAAAAAACTTAGTTTACAATTTAAATTAAGAGATTAAGAGACTAAGTAAATACTAACATGCAAAAAATTTAAACTTTAGAATTATCAAAGGTTATTGTAAAAACAATAGTATATATATATATATATTAAATACTCTTTCCTCTCATCTAATTTTTGGGGGACATACACCATCCTACTTTCACATTCCATTTACGCATCGCCTCCTATCCCTCAACACACTTCCTGTCACACGGTTTTGTTTTGTTTGATTACATCACCCACCACCCTGCAACAAAACTGCAAGAGAGTGTGGTGACTCTCCTCTTCCAAAAAGGAAGTGATGCTGCCGTAAGCAATGCTCCTATTCATTTCCACCTCGCAAGCCACTATAAGCCCTCCATATATGGGACAGCAAGTAATTGTGTACACCATGGTCTGGTCCACTGCTGGGTCACAAAAGCATGGTCCTTTAGTCCTCAGCGTAATGGAAAATAGTTTTGTGATTTAGAAATAAACATATTCGGCGATCAATATTAATTATTTAATATATAATTACTAATTATAATTTATTTTGGTGTATAAAGGTCAGCATGGAAGACGTGAAGAAAGTTTACTCTTTGTTCCTGGATGAACACAGATCGGAACAGTTCCTCAAGGAATACCAGGACGAGTTCATGTTCGACGATGGAGCAGGAGGTGAGTTTATACTGTAGCAAAGTAGACATCAGAGTTTGATATATTTATATCTTAGAAAAATGCATTATAATTGAGGCAATCAATTTTTAAGTGTAAATTCTCATGGTTGAATATTTGATTGTAGTGTTGCCAGTACATAAATATAAACAAAATGTTTTTGACAGTAATGTAGCAATTATTGACAGTGGTTTTTTGTTCCAGATGCACCACAGATGATGGAAGTCACCCAATAAATGTTTCCACCACCTACCAATTTACCTAAACATTATTTTGTGATGAGGGACATCATGTTTATTTTCTAAGAAAGAATACTTTTAAGTTATGTATAAGTTTCTTGTTAAGATTTATATAAAATAAACCGTGATATCCATGTTTTTTATTTCACACCCTTATTTTAAATGATTCTTTCCTTTAATTAGATAAAGGAGAAGCAAATTTCAATGGGATTTTCATATTTTAAATATTTAGTGAAAAAAGCGCATAAATCTGTGATCAATTAAAAAATAAGCAAACCTCTTGTAAATTTTGTCAAAACTACGAAATAGAAGGAAATGCGATAATTGAATGGTTATTAGAACGGAAGAAAGTTGTGGTATGAAAGAACAAAAAAGAAAGATTCTGTGAAAAATGATAGATAAAAAACGACCCTGTCCCACAGATAGGGATGGAAGTACAGGTCCCCAATAACGAGGGCCAAAATAAATATACTTGCAATACTATCAAAAACAGCAAGTTATTTAGTTTATATGTAATAATTTTGAAATGTTTTCTTAAACAGTAACACCAAACAAACCAAATCTAAGACGCTAATTTATGACCACCAACTGTCATTGCCACCCAGACCAATAACGGTGCGTGAGCTGGCATGGACCCAGACCAATAACGGTGCGTGAGTTGGCTTTGATCTAATCACCAAGGAAATCTTAATGCAACTACCTAGAAAAGCTTTGGTGTTCATCAATACACTTCTCAATGGAGTCCTTAGGGTCCAACATTTCCCAAGCACGTGGAAGGTATCAGTCATCACAATGATACACAAGCCTGGAAAACCCCAAGATGATGTTACTTCATACAGACCGATAAGTTTATTACCTGTCCTGTCTAGTGTTTGAGAGTATTCTACTGAACAGAATACTGCCACTGCTAAAGGAAAATGAAGCAATCCCTCAACATCAATTTGGGTTTAGGAATCAACACTCGACTATAGAGCAGGTACATCGTGTCTATGATAAGATACGACATTCCCTCGAAGCTAAGGAGTATTGCTCTGCTGTGTTTCTCGACATCCAACAGGCGTTCGATAAAGTGTGGCATAAGGGCCTACTCTCCAAAACAAAAAAGCTACTACCACACACCTACTATACCTTGATGAATTCCTACTTGTCGAATCGCATGTTCCAGGTACGAGAAAGTGGAGACGTATCAAATATCTATGATATCTTGGCTGGAGTACCCCAGGGCTCCGTTCTTGGCCCAATCCTATACACCCTGTATATAGCAGACCTCCCACAGACATCACAAGTGATGAATGCTACATTCGCTGACGATACTGCACTGTTGGAAAGTAGCAAAAATCCCCAGACTGCTTCAAACATTCTACAAGAAAGCCTCAACAAAGTAGATGACTGGCTGCAGAAGTGGCGCATTAAGGCAAGTGCCTCTAAATCGACCCACATTACGTTCACGCTTAGAAAAGGAAACTGCTCACCTGTACAATTGGGTAACAACACCTTACCCCATAGTGACTCAGTGAAGTACCTTGGAATACACCTGGACAGAAGACTTACCTGGAAACACCACATTAAAAAGAAACGTGATAAGGTAAACATACGGTTCCGGTCTATGTACTGGCTGTTGGCTCGTAACTCCAAGCTATCGGTGGACAAAAAGCTCCTTATCTACAAACTGATACTCAAACCTGTGTGGATGTACGGGATCCAACTCTGGGGAAGCGCTTTTAACTCCAACATAACCATCATACAAAGGCTGCAAAATGGCATACTGCGTACCATAACAAATGCTCCATGGTTCCTCACGAACTCTGAAATCCACGAAGCTCTGCAGATCAAAACAGTAAAGAAGGAGATCCAGCAGTCATCGACTAATTATAAAACTCGGCTAGACAAACACCCAAATAACTTGGCTTCCGAATTGACTTGCATCCAGTACAGGAAACGTCTTAAACGCCATGACATCCAGAGACTAGACGCTCGATGGTGAACAAGGAGTGTCTCCCGCCGGGGAGACCCCTTTCAAACCTATAACCACTCAACAAATCCGCTTATAGTCCTAGGACTGATCGCAGATGAAATAAGGAACACAAAAAAAAAATTATGCACATTTGGTACAGTAGCCTTGGTCATGGAGGATGGTGCATAGTATTATTTCTAGTTCTGGTTATCCAGGCCTTTGCTCTGCACCGATTTAAAGGTGATTTCGTAAGGACATACGTTTAAATTATCCGTCATATAGTAAATCGTTCTCTGTATATTGAATTATGCGCTGTACCTCAGACAACGTATTATTCTATAATAACGTCTTTCTTTTGTACAGGGTAGGCCATAAATTTTTGCACTTTTGAAACATGTGTAGAAATAAAAGTACAAATGCTATTTTGTTTACGATTTATTTATTTACCGTATGATTTATTTACCGTAATTATCATTTATTAAATTTTTTTTTAAATTACATCGTCGAGATGTGCTCTGTCTCGCCGTTGGCACTCCTGTAATCGACTACGTAAACTTTGGAAAACTCGCTGACACATGTTGCGAGGAATCGCGGCTGTCTCTTTAAGGTATTTTATTTATTTTATTTGTTTATTTTATTTTATTATTTTATTTTTGGCTTTTTCTTTTCTTTATCTTTAAGGTCCAAATGCAAAATTCGACGCAAACTAGTTTTTGGTATAGCAAGAGCCGCCGACCGCTTACGCGTAGATGATTTTGGATCTTCCCTTACAGAAATTTCAACCTTCCCGAATGTTCTCTTCGCTTCTTCTTGAACGTGGTCGCCCAGTTTGTTTAATATTCTCTGTCGATCCCGTTAGCTCGAACTTCTTAACCCAAGCTTTAATTAAATTAACACTTGGACACTCACTTACACGTTGTAATCCGTATTCAACTTTAAAGAGGCGTCGTACAGTAACGTAGGAATCGTTGTTTTTGTAAAATAGTTTTACGAAAAAGGACGCTGTTGTCCCGTGAAGCGCTCCATCGTGACTAAAATTGCATTAAACGACGCACAATTCCCCGCCACCAGCGCGCCCCTTACTGTCACGGTTTTGGAGAAATCAAGTGTTGCTATTTGCAAAAATTTTTGGCCCACCCTATATAACATTTTCAAAATATGTGAATGATTCGCGACATACTTTGCATAATCTTAAGCTTCTATAGAATAATGGTATTAGTTCTGTAATTTAGCACTAAGCAAGATCAAGAAGAAATCTGCTTAAATGTGTTTGGTTACAGAAAATAAATAATTGAATAATTCTTGTAACAACCCAGATTACTTCACTTTTACTCGACATATCTTAATTATTATTATCAAGCATTCACGCCATCAAAAAATAGTGAACTGCTTCTATTTAAATACTGTTAATATATCATAAGATTTTATAACCGGTACAATTATCTAAAATAAAAAAAAATCAGTCCCCAACAAAATACTTATTTTTGTATTTGAGCAGGCAACATATTTAGTGTAATAATTATCTTTAAATAGTAACACCGACTACGACATTCGTAGTGTTATATACTTGCTGTTTGATTTTACGCAATTTATCTAAAAATCCAAAATGATCGCAATTCGCAGCCTCTTGAGAAATAACGGCCAAGTCGTCAAGAATGTAGCCCAACAGAGGAATATGAGCGTCCTTGCTATTCCTGCTAGAACCAAGGTTACAAAAGGCGTAAGTATTGATTATTGTTTTGGTTATAATTTTCAATATAAATTTGCTAATTACGTCATTCAAAGAATCATCGTTCTTTTATATAAAGAAACAAAAGTATTATTAATATTTTTATTCTTTTTCTCGTAGGTTTAAACGCTTTTCATAATTACGTAATTTGTATGTAAAGATAGGTTATCTCGTATAGTGACATTTTCCTTCACTAAAATTCCGAATAACTTCATAAATACGAAAAAATTCACAGAATTATAATAATCCCAAAAACAAATCTGTAGTAAATGTAAAAATAGTTATGTGTTTTATACTCAAAAACATTATTTTTTCTCAGTATTAACAAGTAATTTCTTACAATACTCAAGCTTTATATTATTAATAAAGTCTCTTACTCTTAAACCAAAATATGAATTACAGTTTATTACTTTAACATTAATTTAAAATACAAGACTATACTATCACGAAAATGTATGTATTAAAATTATATAAAATTTTAGTACATATAAAATAGGAATAATTAAGAAAACATGGCATATCATTGATGTTTTTTGTATAAAAATTTATTTCGATTACATAAAGTCACTAGCAAGAAAATGTATTGATCTGATGTTGTTACAATTACAAGGAATTAAATTTGTTGACTTTTTTTTAAAATAAATATGATCTATACCAGAGTTCCCCAAACTTTTTTGTGTCATAGACCCCATGCCATGTTTTTCCGTGTTGGGTAGACCCCCTACTTACCTGATATTGATTTCATGTAAATATCTAACTGTAGTGAAGTTTAGTGTTAAAAACTTAAAGTAAAAACACTTGTTAATTTATACATTTATTAATTGAATTTAAATTAAAACAACTCAAAATAAAATTTTGTATCTGTTATGTAAAATATACGTAACATTAAATAAACATAAAATAAACTATAAATAAAATAACATAAGCAATAAGTCAATATTATAATGTGAAGGACAATAGTGTGAAGGATGAACCTGATGCTTTAATTCAACATTTGGCATCAATTTTGTAAGGGTTAATCTTAAATCTCCTCGGCTAATGATGTCCAGTCTGTTTCTTTTTTTCTTCATAGGTACTTTTATAAATAATGTAAATGTTTTGATATTATAAGATGGTATGATGTAAGTAAATAGGTACTATCAGTGTATGTGTTGAGATCCACTATAGTGGACCCCCATTTTCATTTCATGGGCCCCGAAATTTTTTTTCGCTGACATAGACCCCTTGCAGGTTGTCATAGATCCCTAGGGGTCGATATAGACCACCTGGGATTGGGATTGGGAATCACTGATCTATACTAAAATAAAATTTTTGGATGCCTTTGAAACTAACTATGTAATGTCTTGGATGTTGTCTTGGCTAAGGCTTTGATCAATAATTTCCACTATTGACTGTCCTAAGTGACTCTTCCAAACTTTCTCACATTAAAATAGAAAAAAATAAGAGATCAATGCATCACTTAATAATTTATGCTAATACAAAAGGTTTTTTATACCAATTTCTAAAACTATTTGGATTGGCTAGAGACTAATATCACAATATTATCATGTGTTATTAATGATGCATAATATTTGTTTTTCAGGAGATGATTTTCCTAGCCGGAGCCATGGTTATCGGCTGGTGTACTATTCCTGCTTGGGTGCTGGTGAACCTCAAGAACTACAGAGGCCATGAATAAATTTTGGAAATTTGTTAGCAATTGTGTAGACATTCTAGCATGTATCTAATTATGTTTTAAGTAAAGTTTATTTAAATGATTCATGTGTTTTTTTTTGTGCCCATAGATTAATTATAAATATCAAAGTGAAATTTCTAAATTATTTACTGTGTGATATTTACACTTATACAGTGAGATGAAATATGTGTCAAAAAAATGGTCTACCTTGGCAATAATTATGAAAAATACATGAAATAGACAAAGATTAACAAGAAAACTTAAGAATATTGTATTTTCAACAGAAGATTTGTAATCTGTCACAGGGTTTGTTATTCAGCAAAATATAAAATCAGTTGCCATCCAAATTTTTTACCGTAATATTGTGCCATTCAAATTAGTTGCATAACATTCTTTGTTCATTTACTTTTTATTGTACCAGGCAACATAGGTTTCGTAAAATATATTAAGTTTGACATTTGAGTGTTGTTCACATTTAGCTAAGTGTCATGTTGAGATGCACGGCTGGAATAGGTTCTAGAGTGGATAGCACAGGCTGTCAAGCACAACACAGGATGTCCACTTTACAAGGTTGACATAGGAAAATATTTGGAAAAGATCTATGCCCAGCAATGAAGTCTAATTGCTGAGATTATGTATATAAAGTAGAATGATTATTTATATGTTCTATGCCGAGAAAAACGTAGTTTCCTGTCTAGGCCGTGTTGGTCAGTGATGTTTGACATGTATACTTTCAGTTTAAGCCGCGTCAGCCAGTGATGACCGCATTTTGCGAGGTCTGTTGTGCAGTGTTGTCAAATGAAATCTCATATTAATTGACCTGCGTGGCCCTCTAGCTTTTCCATATCAATTTGGTTTTGCAAAAATTTAAGAAAGAAAAACAAATACAAAGAAATTTATTGAAAAAAAACATCCATAAATACTACTACTACTACCCCGCTAGCTCAGAGACCCAAAGTGGGTCTTGGCCTCCGAAGCGAGAGACTTCCACTTTCCTCTATCTTGCGCCATCGTCTGCCATTGATTGACATTCAATTCGCGGAAGTCTGGGTCTACCCACTGGTCTTCGACCCCTCGGTTTTTCCAGGTACGCTACCTTCACGCTCCGATCCGATCCCATTCGCTCCAAGTGACCAAGCCAGCGGATTCGTTGAGCTTTATATTCACCAATGATATTTGGCTGTGCTACTTTAGTCTGAATTTCGGCGTTCTTTCGGAGTTTCCAAGATCCATCTTGATTTCTCGCTGGTCCCAAGATCTTCCGCATGATTTTGCGTTGCGTCACTAGCAGTTTTTGTTCTTCTTTCAAAGTTAGCGTCCAAGCTTCACAGCCATACATCAATATTGGTCGTATTACGGTTTTGTAGATACGGACTTTTGTACTTCTGCTTAGGAGCCTAGACACTAGAACCTTGTGAAGTGTTGCACTGCATCTCAGCGAGTAAATAATGTCTTAAATTGACTTTTGTTATAACCAACATTTCAATAAAAGATAAATAGATATAAGTAAAGAAACAATTTAGTAAAGTTAATAGTTCTAGAGAAAAACTGCACTGACCGCGTTAGCAGAGAACACTATAGCAATATGTGTGTACGTGTAATAAATACATAGTAAAAATATGTACTGTTTTTATTGCGTTTTATTGTATTTTTTTACGCAGATGAATTTAAGTAATCCCTGCGCACTCGGCTATGATTTGGCCATGGTGGAGTAAGTGCAGCTCGATCCAGAGTTCGAGTGCATTCTCACTTTTTTAAGTTAAATTCAAGTCAGAAAGTTAACTAAAAGGGTGACAAACGACTATATTGTTGCGAATCTCAACCATCTCATTATTATGTCGGGGTAAATGAAACTCTCATTAAATAGCAAATAAATTTTAATAAGGTTCTCTAATTACAAAATAAATGCCGCAGTTTGAGACCGAAAGTGTTCAACAATTCAATATTTGCAAAAATATGAAGATCGTAGCAAAATCTGGAAGGAGCGACAGTATCCGAATACAATCCCTTCACTAGATATAGGACACTTACCATAATTTACACACAAACCTCTAAATTTTTACCAACTAAATCTAGTAAATATTTTTTTCATAGCACAAATAAAATCAAAACCTAATGGCTGTACATCCTAGCGGCTTTTGTATTTACAAAATGAACGTTGCCGATTTTTTAATATTATGTTCCACAAACTAAAAATACATTTTAAAATAAAATCTAAACTTAATGTAACCACACGTAGATGCCGTATTTTAAACTATAATATAGTGTAATAAAAATGTATCACTTATTTAATAAACAAATTTAATAAAACTAAGTAACTATGTATTGTATTCGCTGGACAGAGTTAATACGAGAAAATGCACAAGTTATCAAACTGGTAAGGAAGCGTTTATATATGGACAAAATTTCAGTCTACATCTGTTGTTTGAACAGCGCGGACGCGTTCTATTATTCTTCTGTTGATTATTTTTTAATCTTAGATTATTTGTTATTACACTATTTAAACATGTTTTGTATAATCAAAAGATGTGAAATTTGCGAATTTTTGAGGATAATGTATATTTACTAACACGTTCTGCAATTTTTGACGATTTTTCTTTCAGGCCACATGGGGCATACACGACCCACAATTTGAAGATAAAAAAGTCGTTTAAGACGTATGCTTTACACTTTTACATTATTGCAAAAGTATATTTAGCGAAAAAAAATTATCAATTTTAATATGCATTATACTACAAGGCAATAAATTTAATTTTTAACGAATTGTTTTAACAACCATCGGATTAACCATTTACTGTACCAGATGAGATACGAGCCAAGCAAAGAGAATCCTGTGTTTTTCAATAAGAATTGCAAATGGCCATATACATATTCCTGGCATACATGGCAAGGAATGTGTTAAAAAGTTTTTCATTTAATTTAAATTCGTAATTCAACTAATAACAGCGAGAATAATAGAAAGAGTGCCATATTACCTCTGTCCAAGCAATATAAGATAAATAATATAAGATAGTGAATTATATCAATAAGAAAATAAAAAATTTTAAGTGTACCCTTTAGTTGGAAAATTCATATGATTATAGAAAACTTGACGAATAACTAATCGTTCAGAGATATATATATATATATATATATATATGTATGTATAACCACAGTAGAAGTTACACACCTACCGCACGGCTATGACAGACGGCACGCTTTAAGCGAAGTCACTTTGAGTGACATGAGACTTTCCTTTAACCTTTTGAGCTCTTTGCAAGCATTGATATAATCGTTTTTTTACACTAAAAAAGATTTAGTTTTTTATTCAAATAAAAAATTAGTCAGCGCCAACAACTTAGTTTTTTTACTCGAATAGGAAACGAGTCCGCGCCGATAACTTAGTTTTTTTTACTGTAATAAAAATAAGTCAACACAGATAACTTAGTTTTTACTCAAAAAATTAGTCCGCATTGACGGTTTAGTTTTTTAACTCATATAAAAAATTAGTCCGCGCCAAAGACTCACTTTCTTACTTTGGTTAAAAAATTGTAGACAAATACACATATTTGTCAGTCAATTTTTACGATTAACATGCAGTGTTTCTAGTGAAAATAAAATTAATACATCGACACTCATAACTAATTCGCCTGACCTTTTAATTTTTATTATTAAATTCCGTACAAAAAGATCAATACGATTTATTACCATTTCCCCTTTAGTTCAATCTAGCATAAAAGTATTCCGTCATCTACACAACGTTTTGGACCCAGAGATTGAAGCACGAACTGTAATTTTAAAAACTGGACATTGTTAAAAACAAACAAGACACCAGTTATTTAAATAAAAATTAATCATTATTAGTTAATTTCAACTTAGTTTTAAATTTGAGTAATATAATAAAATAAATATTAAAAATAATTGCAAAAAAGACACGGAAGCTAATGTCTGTGATACATGATCCTAATAATAATAAAAAAGTATTTTAAGCCCAAAAGGTTAAAAAGTCCGCGCAACTGAAATTCCGTTTTTAATACGAATTCTGTCAATACAACCATTTTATCTGAAAAAGCATTTTGGACCACTTGCAGAAAGTCTAAATTGTCATTACTATTTCAGTGAATTCAGTAGTTTATAGAGACCTATTGAAATGTTCGTAAACCAAATTCAAAGTCTACCAAAATAAAATATTCTGGTCATAATTCTGATAGTAAGATTATGCATTATATAGTTATTTTATATAGAGAAAATAAATCGCATTCAAACCAATATTTGCTATTCATAAAGTTTAATTGAGGTATATTAAATACAATGGCAGTAGACGGGCATTTTGAGCAAAACGAATGACCGCGAAGATATTAAGATCTTGAAGTGAAGATCACGATCCGACAAGGGCAGTACGTCCACCCACAAGGTGGTCAAAAGACGCTGAATACAAGCCCACTTCTAAAATGTGGGCTAAAGTACAATAGTGGGCATCCTGCGGCTAAAATGATGACATACCATATACTTCATATCAGCCGATAGACACCTGTTGTAAAGCAGAAATCACCCCAAACATCACTAATCATCAAACATACTAATGATCACTCTACGACATCTCTAGTGGGGGCCTTTCTAACTCGTGGTTCCCAATGGAGAGGCTTTCGACTCCAAACGCAGTTACTTCAAGAGCTTCCTCCGTAACCTCGGCATTGAATGTAAAATTAATTATTTCATATGGTTAGCACCGTGTGTGATCCTTGGGTGGACGTTACATAGAGTCATTGGATATAAGCTTCCAAGAGAGGACCTGACTATTACAAAAAAAAAATCGATCAAATTCTATATGATCATTAATACCAAAACATAAGTGTTGGCAATAGTACCAACCAAAAATGTTTTAGGTAAGATCTTGTCTATGGTTTGGCGAATTTGTAAAATATTTTTATCTGTGCTCGCTCTCTTTCTGCTCCCTACCGCCACCGAGCACACGTGTCTCCGCTTCCTTGTGAAATTAAGTCTTAATAAATTAATTTTTTTTCTGGACCAAGACCTTTTAATTAAATACAGTCCACTAAACCAATCTTATACAATGAGTATATCTATAGTACTACCGAAACCGCTATACCGCGCTTTAGGAAAAAAGGGCGGAGTGGGGGGACGAGGTAAGGTCATTGACAGCGGAATGATGAAACTCGTGGTTTATATTCCCCGCCGCCGTATACCTAAGGCGCGGTGCGCATATTAAACAAGTTCTCATAAAAACCTGAAAATAACAAATGTTGGTTTGACAACTGCGACGTATAGAAATAAAATATATTTTACTTTATGTTCCACGAGTTTCTAATCTTAAAGGTTTGTTTTTGTAAAAACGTATATAAGACAACCCGAAACTATAGTTCTATGTTTACAAAAAACACTTTCAACTGCTACACCGTTCGGAAATGCACGTATACAGGTTGTCCTTAACTTGGAGAATGATTTTTTTATTGTACAGTTTTATTAGAGGTTTTTTTCTGTTACTCGAAGACCAGGGAAGCACTTGCGTAGGAAACGGATGAGTCCTGGTGGCTCATGCATTGGGACGACTGCGCGTATTTCAGGAACTTCAGTGACATCCTGGGCGAATTCGACTGCCCCTGGAGCTTCGATATCGCCTGTGAAACACATCCAATTAAATCCAAATCTATACGTTGTGATTGGTTTATGATGTAAAAGCCTTTCAAGTGATGAATCTATTAGTCATTTGTCTAGCTCAGTGATTTCCAAAGTGGTCTATATAGACCCCTAAGGTTCTATGACAACCTGCAAGGGGTCTACGTCAGCAAAAAAAAATTTGAGGGTTCATTAAATGAAAATAGGGGTCTACAGACTGGACATCATGAGCCGAGGAGATTTAAGATTAACCCTTACAAAATTGACGCCAAATGTTGATAATTTATTATTAAAGCATCAGGTTCATCCTTCTCACTAAAAACATTAACTTATTGCTTATGTTATTTTATTTATAGTTTATTTTATGTTTATTTAATGTTACGTATATCTTACATAACTGGTACAAAATTTTATTTTGAGTAGTTTTAATTTAAATTCAATTAATAAATGTATAAATTAACATGTGTTTTTACATTAAGTTTTTAACACTATACTTCACTTCAGTTAGAAATTTACAGGAAATCAATATCAGGTAAGTAAGGGGTCTACCCAACACGGAAAAACATCGCAAGGGGTCTACGACACAAAAAAGTTTGGGGAACTCTGGTATAGCTTTAAAGTTTTTAAAATAAATATAATCACTCTAAATAAAGTGATCACTTGGAAATATGTAACATTACTTTTCTATTAGAATTCGACATGCCAAATGCCGTTGGCAATACAGTCTGCAGGGATAGATAGTAAATAATAATTATTTTTTTATTTATTGTAATTCGAATTTTGAAAATATTTTTTCTTATATAAAACCATTGGTTTTTGAATGGGATGTTCTGTATATTAATTGACAGTAAATAAGATACACCATCACCCTTTTAAAAATTTTACACCGGCTACCACTGTGTTTCCATTGTAATGCTTATGGTAGATAAATATTTTGTTCACACCCTAAAATGATTTAAGTTTTGACTGACGTGAAAAAAGTTATTTTCTCTATTTTCCCCGACATTTTTCCAACTTTTCTTTCTATAACATTGGTCAATTGGAGGTTGAATTGATCAGTTCGTTAAAGAGTTTTCAGCACGAGAACATATATGGTTATTCTTTTTTATCTATATTGAGATTTGTTTTAAACTAGCATCATGATTTAACTTTAAAAATAATGTAAGAGGATAATGCTTTTTTCTTTTGGCCATTGACCTAAAGATTAGACTTTGAAACACATAGCATCACTTATATGATCAAATAAGTGATGCTCTGTGGTTTACACTGCTTCACTTTTTAGAAGTGTTTTCATCACCCATCATACCTGTGATGCTAATCACCATCCAAGATGCAGTCACTCACCTGAAGTAGAACTCCTATGGGATGCCGTCCACAGATGGTGTTGCCGTACTTATTGAGGTATTCTGTAAAGGCCCGAGGATCCATCTTCTCTATTATATCCATTCCCTGTGGAGTATTTAGTAAATAAATAAATTAGGTAATATTTCAGGTTTTCTTCTGACATGGACTTTCTTTAAAAGACTTCCTATTCAGCTCTGTCTTCTGCTGTGCTAATATAAGGACCCGACATTTTCCTAATACCGTCCTCTTATATCTTATTCTACCTATTTCTTCTTCTCTTGCTGTCCTGTGGATACCACTCTGTTATTATTCTTTTCTAGACGCCCACTGCAAAGCATAAATCCATCCCCAAAGATATCTTTGTGGAGATATATAATAATAACCACACTTGGCAGGAAATTTGGTGATCGCAGTGTGTGGTATTATTGCACGCAGACGCTACCGCTCATTTTTTGGAAACTTATTTGTGAACAGTGAAAATACTATGTTATGCACAACGCGTGAATTATGTAAGATTGTATCACGTGAATCATACCGCGATCACAAGTTTCAATCCTCAACCGTTAGGCTACGACTGCTGTGTGGGGCATTTCCTACATTTTAATTTATGTCAAATGATTGTACAAATAAAAATAGTCTTAGGGCAACTATGTATTATACTCCCGTGTAAAATCCTAACACAATGCAAAGGTGCAGACGATGGTAGGCTGCTAATCAAGGTCCAGGAAGACAGAAACACAATTTTATTCATTATATATTGCACATCGACCTTTGGAAAGAGAGTCGTCTAATTTTGGCTTCGTAGAGCGTTATCTCAGTCGCACGAAATACAACGACTGACAAAACGTCACATAGATATTGTGGAAGCGAGATAGTGCAATATTTATCACCGAGTACTGTATGTTGACCAAACATAGCCCGTGTTTATACCAATTTTAAACAATGTTCAGCCAATAAAAATCGTCAGCCAAACACGTGTCGAGTAGTATGTAGCCTTTTTCGTCTGATGTATGAAAAGAATTTTATTTCTGTGGGATTCCCCTTTACGATGCGCCGCTGACGCTTGACGTGTCGCAGCTCCTATAGTGCCATGTTCGTTTTTAACGACACCCTAATAATGTCTGGTCTTCAAAATTGCTGGTCCGTGCGACCACTTCCTCATCCCTACTTCATGTTTTGAGATGCCCGAGGTCTAGACCCCAATTCTTATATGCGACCATTTCGTGTTTGTTAGCCGCCTCTATGCAACCCAAGCAGTCCTCCCTCACCCCCTCCCTGTCGTAACGTCATGGCGCCCACGCTTATCACTTTGAAGAATATGCATAGGAATTCGTAGCCCTGTTTATATATTTTTGCCGAAGTTTTTCTCATTTATATAGCGCATTAATTTTAGAATGAAGTCTCTTTTGGATTTAAAAACGACAAGAAATCTGTACAAATATATAAGAGTCAACTAACCTGCTTGTCAAGCCACTCGATGCTCTGGTAAATGTGACCGCGCGACGTATCCTTCCAGGTGTAACGGAACCGACTGCCCCAGTGACAGAAGTCAGAGGATATCACCAGGAGATTCTGCGGATCAGCTAAATACGGCGCCAAAATCGCACCGTACCTGATATGGAAAATACACCATGAGTTCATAAACATCGCTATAAAATCTAAAAATGTTTACATATAATTTAAATAATTATTAATTTTGCAAATAATCTTCAATTTTGAATAATAATCACACCAGAGCCAAATTTCATCGAAACTTGAAACTTATATACACTTCCCCATTATTGACATTCTTAATAAAAGTACGAGCGTTCCTAATGAACCCTAGACCCGCAAGAACTCGGAAACTCAGATTTTTATTTTTGTAGTGGCTTTTACAAATGCTCATAAAAATCTAGAAAAAATAAACCTACCAAAGTTTATACTATGGTAGAGCTCACAATAAACTGAATTACTTTTTTGTGATCAATTTCACGAAAACCATAAAGCTATCTACTGTGATAGACAATCAGCACTCGAAGATTTATTATGATTTAAAAATGTACTGTCTCGGCCGTGGACTGGGGACAAGGAAACGCAGACTCCAAAAATACATCTTTTTATGTTCTAGAGTTCGGGCAACGAAACTGGCAGCGATTCTGCCCACAGCAGCTCTTTCTCTACTGTTCTAACCTAACCTAACTATATATATTATAAGTCTTCTTGTTTTTCACGTTATAAGTCTTCTTGTTTTTCACTTCTCTTCAGAATATTGACTAGCTAAGAATGCCCCCAGTATCAGCTTTTATAGTCGAGTTTGTACTAAATCGGACGTTCTAATATTTAATCATTTTGATATTTGAAAGTTTGAAATTAATGACATTGTCATTGTCTTGCTAGCCAGCTGCAGTATAAAACCTCTGCATTCGTTACAAAACTATAATTTGGATACTCGTTCCAATGGATTTCAGTCATAGTAACTTCTTGAACATTCTCCAAATATTTTGTGGGTGACAGCTATATTGACGTTTCCGGCCTTTGTGACAGTACTAAAAAATGTTACCAAAGGTTACACTAGACTTAGACGAGTCTCTTTAAATACAGTAGTTGGCAATTAATACCCGAAGCTTATTACGATTTAAAAATGTACTAAAAATCCTACCAAAGTTTACACTATGGTAGAGCTCACAGTAAACTGAATAACTTTTTTGTGATCACTTTCACGAATTTCCTTAAATACAGTAGTTGGCAATCAATACTCGAAGCTTTATTATCATTTAAAAATGTAGTAAAAAAAAACCTACCAAAGTTTACACTATGGTAGGAAATTCTTACTAAATTTTGCTTAATAAACTGGAAACCCTGTGCAGGAAAATTATTAAACGAAAGTTTCTTGTAAAACCATATACAGTTGCAAACAAAGAAGTTACTAATTTTATAAAGTCCATAGAAAGGTTAAAAAGCTTTTATATATTTTTAGAGGCATTGAATGAAAATGTCCTATTAGTCAACTTCCAAGCTACAAACTGATCCTAATGTAAATCGGAGAGGGAGATTATGTGCAGCAGTTGACGTCTTATTTAACTGATGATGATGTACTATGTAATATGTTATCTACTTACTTGGCTTCTTTCTCTGGAGTTAAAGATCCAACTAGAATAGGTATGATCGTGAAACCGGTTTTATACCTGAAAATTAAAAAGATTATTTAATTAAAATTTTGTCTCTAAGTTAACATCAGTAGGCTAATTAATCCATCGTAAGCTTGCTTAAGCCTGCTCTCCACAATTTTCCAACGAATCTTAAGTTATCTAAGACCTTATGGCAGACAATAAGAAAAGTTTGACAAAAAGCTGATTGTAGGGAAAGCGGACAGTAAAAAATCGCGTGGACGATCATCTATCCACCACTAAAGTCAAGTCAATAACTGGAATTTCCAATACTACTGCCCCAAGGAATACAGATGATACGATAGTATGGAAAGAGATTGTGTCCCAAAAACCGATGCGACCTTCAGAAATGAAGAGACGACCGAGAAGAAAATATTTTAGGTTATAATTAATTCGAAGGTTTTAATGGAAACACAATTGGAATATTGGAAATAAAATAGTACAAACTTAACCCTTTTATACACAAACGAGTTGTACACTTTTGTGCAACTAGCAGAGAGTCTGTTCGCTTCTAACGCCATCTATTAACAACGCTCGAAGTTACAGCGTTACGAACGCCATCTCTGAAAGTTTCGTTATAAATACGAATAAGTCGATGTTTTCTCACAAAGATTTGTTTCCCATCAGTAGAAATAATAGTAAATTAAGCAAAATCATTTCGTGGTAAATTCAACAGTTTACCCATTTAAAAATAGTGACCCATTATATTAAATTATATATATAAATATTATTGTTAGCAACTCTAATCTAATGTTTGAAACAACAGCGTTAGTGCAATTAACGACCATTGGGACCAAAAGGTTCTCGAGGAGCGACCACAATCCGGTAGACCCAGCGTAGGTAGGCCGACATGGTCAACGATCTTTGAGAGAGACCTAAGCCTGGCAATACAATGATGATAGTTAATATTGTTAGTAAAGGTAATATAAGATCAGGTAAGCTTGTTCTGAGGTACTCACTCTTCCATAACCTTTGCTATGTACGGCAGGTGCATCTCTATGGAATGCTCGTCTTCGTCAGTCTGAACATCCATCCATTCGAATTGGCGAGTCGCTTCCAATTCCGCGTAAACTGGACATAAATATACAGGGTGATTTATGATACCCACTAGCAATATTGACGTATTTCTGTCTACCCTCAATTTAACAACATGTACAAATTATGTAAATACATTAAAATATACCATTATTTAATAATTACAAGCTTTTATAGCACTGTCATACTAACGTATACAGGTTGATTGAAAATAGGTGTATAATATTTAAAGGGATAAATGTATAGTTCATTTGCTGTTAATTGATGTATGGTAAACTATCCAAAATGCACTGGTTTTTGGTAAAAACAGCGTTTTCTAAATTCGGATCACTAAGTATTAAAATTAATTAACGTTTACTATTTGTCTTTAGAGATTTTGTAATGCCAGAAGTCGAAGAAGAAGACCTTCCAAAAGAAAGTAGGAGAATGTTATATCTATATATATAAAAGAATGTTTGTCTGTATGTCCTTCATATAATCGAAAACTATGCGTTTGAAATGTGATTATCTTTAGCAAAGTTGTTGTGCATGAGCCCAAGGAGATTTCTAAGTTTGTATGACCAATTTTCGACAGATGGCACGACTGTCATTCCATTGAATTTCATATATCGCCGTGACAGTTGATGATGATTTAAATTGGAACGAAAACAGCGAACAGATGTTAACGTTTCGAGTTGTGGGTGATATGAGAATTTATGTAAATTGTGAAATTCATGTCCGGTTCACATAATTAAAAAAAAAAGGAAACTAAATGTTTTTTTCTCAATTTTTTTGTCATAAAGTTAAGACTTTTCCACTTACTCTGCTTATCTATGGTGAGATCGTAGAGAGGCGTCTGGTACTTGTCTAAGGAGGACAGAGCGCAGCCGCCGAGCCTCACGTGATGGGAGGGTCCCAAAATGAAAATGCGTTTGCTGTATAAACAAATAATTTCATTGTAATACATGTGTTTGAATAGTTCGACACAGTGCCGCACGCGCCTGCGCAATACAATACGTCAGGCGACGCATTTGACAGACATTTGTTTTTTTATTTATTTATTGTCTCGCGGATTTCGGATACGCAAGCCCTGAGTCCAAATGCACACATGCAGCTCTTTGAACGATTATTATTGGCTCCGATTGACTGTCGAAATATTTCAATATTTAAATTTATATACCTATATCAGCTTCTAGGAATCCAAATTACTATTATTCCACCATAAAATTAGCGAAATCCAAACACCGATCATAATTAACTGACCGGCATCTTACCCTTTCCACTCCAAGGCTGTTACATAAAAGCCTTGGAGTGGAAAGGCATCGATAAACTTTAATTGAATTATAGTATCTTGCGATTCTAGAATATGTTTCATTTATTCATGATTCAAACATTTGAGTAACAAAAATCTTTTCTGTTTTAAAATTTTCCGCAAAAAGAAGTATTACACCGTGTCGAGTATCACTCGACAGTGGAGCTTGTGGAACAAAATCAGTGTCGAGCGACACTCGACATTGGAGTGAAAAGGATTAAGTATCATTAGAAGTGCTGTCATATACGACAGCCATTATATCTAACTTCAATACACATATTTTGTATTTTAATCATATATTTACAATAAATATAATTGTTTTAAAAAAAATATTCGTTTGCGTGTTATAAATGCGTATTAAATTGTGGCTCGCGAAAAATTTCAAATTTCGAACAATGGCTCGAACTGTCAAAAAGCTTGGCCACCCCTGGTATATTTCAAATATACCGTAGATTGCAAATATCTAAATACATTGTCGTTTAATTGGGCGGAAGCAGCGATATAAAATTCTACAAGATATCTTTGAACTCTTTTTCTAATTTTTTAATCTAAAGTTAAAAGCGTATTACTAAATAACTATCATTACAGCGTTCAAAAGCTTTCAGTTGATCGAAACTGTGTGAAAGTTGCCTTGACGTCTCATTTAAATGGTTTATATTATGACGTACACATAAAAACTGTTAAATATGATTTTATAATAGTAACAGAAGTTTCTGGCCGGCCCTTCTTAGCAGATCAGATTTCAGAGCCAGTTGTAGCTTACAATGATAAAATGATACTCTTCAATAGTGAGGCAGTTTTAAACTACTATTTCCATAAGATGAAGATGAAGAAACCCTCAGGTCTAATAGCTTTTGAATTTTAATGCAAGTAACTCACACGACAACAGGGCTGACTTGTCTGTAGGCGAAAGCTGCGCAGGCGCCGCAATACGAATAACCCGCGTGACTGAAAAAGAAAAGCGAAACACCTTAAAAAAACTGAAAACAAAAATATATACCAAGTACGCAACCAAGTTTTCGTCGTTTATCTATAGAAGGCTCCAGTAGTTAGTGTTCAACCACTGCTACATACACCCCATGAAGCAAGCATGGACATATGATAAACTAACCACTTCGAGCAATGATTTTACTGTACTGTCAAATACTTCATATATATATATATATATATATATATATACATATGTGTGTTTGACAAAAAAACCCAAATAATCGTTATAAGGTGTTATCCATTACTACTCCACCTCAAAGAGACAATTTATTTTAAAATAAGCTAAGTTAAACAAAGTTTGCGTGCAACTCGACAGAAGACATTTAGGTTTTATACCAGTGTGCCGAGCACGCAATACTGCCAAATTAAAATCTGTTGCTTTATTCAAATACATTAAACTGTTCTGAAAATTGTTAATTTTTACCTTTTTTATCATATCTTATACTGTCAGTCACCGGTGACTGACGTGGTCTAACCGGAATGGTCGGTGTCAGTCACCGGTGACTGACGTGGCAATCGACTTGTTAAAAAATTAATTCCTTATTTCTATTCTATCGTTCAATGATTTTATTAAAACTATGAGACAAATATTATATTTTTTATTCAAGTTTAAAAAATATCCTTTATACTTTGATCAAAAAGTAAGGTGAAATTGGTTTATCTCCGAGTTAATCATTCCGCAACTATTGCATTCGCCTGATTTGGCTCCGTACGACTTCTGTCTATGCAGCAAACTAAAAAGCCAAAGTAATGACACCGTTTTGACACGATTAAGGAGATAAAAACAGAATCGTAGTCTTGAAGGCTATACCGAAAAAAAATTGTTTCAACTGTTTTGAGGACTTGAAAAGCTGTGAAAAAAGTGTTTTTTGTACTACGGAAATTACTTTAAAGAGGATGAAATTGATTTGGAATAATAAAGAATTTGCATTAACAAATTCGCCTTACTATTTAATCACAGTATTATAAAGGGTGATTAGATGTAAAACCTTAAAAATCTTTAAATGAATATTCAGCACATTTGCGAGCAAATTGCTTTTACGCCTATCTACAATCACCTGGTAAAATGATCACTCTGAAATATGTTATATATTTTTTCTATTGTAAAGGAACCGGCAAAGAACTTGTGGAGGTAAATAATGATTAATTTCTATGTATAATATCATTAAAAAAAACACTTTCTAATTATATAAGGGGGGACCGGAAAGTACCGACGATTCTGTCAACATGCTTTACAGAAAAACTTATTGATTTTTTACCACCAGACATTGAAAGTTTGTATACTAGACGACAAAATGTTGTTGATAACGAAGGTAAATATATTGTTGATCAGAAATAAAAACTTGTTAAAAATGTAGTCATGTGAATTTAACTTAAGAAGAGACATTACTTCCCGGTCCGCCTAATATTATCATTAATTTATTTATTATTTCTGAAACCTTCGTTTTATAGGATGTACCATTTGTAAACAGATGTCATACACTCAAAAATTTAAAGCATTTACAACATGTACATAAAGTAGTGGACTTCGGAGGACCAAGAGCAAGACAGAGGAAGAAGACCATGTGGTACTTACGGTGCTATAATCGCTCTCGCCGGTCCATGTGTGAGGTCCGCCTTGGACAGCCAGAGGTCCAGCTGCCGAGAGAGTTCATTACCTGCACAGATTCCATAATTAACCATTATACACTTCTAACTTTACATTTATTAGATTCTCCTTTTTTTCAGCCTATGGACGCCTGTACTGCCATAGGCCTCCCTAAAAAGATCGCCACCAAGACCGGTGTTGCGCGGCCTGCAATCAGCGAAGTCTCGCGATCTTAACTATGTCGTCAGTGCACCCTTTGGGGGGGTCTGACCATGCCGCGTCTACCGGCTCTTGATGGCCACTCGAGAACCTTTCATCTCCAGCGGCCATCGGTTGCACGAGCGGCTGCCACTTCAGACTGGCAACTTTCGAGCTACTTCGGTGACTTTGGTTCTTTTTCTCATAGGATCTCGCAGCGAAACCGAACATATAGCCTTTATATAAGACCTCAAAGAAACCGCTCTATAATACTTCTTGTCTATTTAATGGAATCAGGCGTTACCTCGCGGAAGTCCATCCTAAGTAAGAAAAGGATCAATATTCATCCAACCCCCCATATGCAGTGGTAGTCGTGCAATAAAATGCACCGCCCGCCAGCCCGCTGACAAATGCGTATGCGGCAAACAATGCGAATCACACAACCGTCACCGCCAAATTACTCAACACGTGTTTCACCCCTCCACGGAGCATCTTCAGGAGTTATGTTACACCGATTAATGCCAGTTGACTCTGTGTTTGGCGTGTGTGTTTTGAGTTGACCACTGCATGTGCGGGGGGTGGCTGAATATTGATCCTTTTCTTACTTACTTCTTGTCTAGTGTTTTGCTGACGCTTTTTATTTGTTGAATATTACTTTCACGAGATTTAATATTAATATGGGCTAAGCTTGATATATAAACTTATAATAAGGACTTTGTTCATTACCTCCAAAACACCGATTAGTGCCAGTTGACTCTGTGTTTGGCGTGTGTGTTTTGAGTTGACCACTGCATGTGCGGGGGGTGGCTGAATATTGATCCTTTTCTTACTTACTTCTTGTCTAGTGTTTTGCTGACGCTTTTTATTTGTTGAATATTACTTTCACGAGATTTAATATTAATATGGGCTAAGCTTGATATATACACTTATAATAAGGACTTCGTTCATTACCTCCAAGACGTACCGGGCCTAGAAAGAATCTCTCAGGCTCTATACATGAGCGAAGGTCTGCGCATGTATCGACCAATGAGGTCTAAGCTATTGTTTTTATAGCTTTACAATATTATCTCAATGTTATAGACTCACTCAATAGTGACATATTAACCTACGAACTGTTGCTCACATACTACTTCTGTGTACGGGTGTCGCACCCTACAGGACTACCCATCTCGGATCACCTAAGTGCCTCTCCGAGATTGGTAGCAACATCAAGCGTCTGCTGGGAATTCTAGAGGAGTCGGATTGAGTTGATAAAGATCAATTATGACATAAAATGAGCGCATTGCCGCTTGGTTGCGGAAAACAAGCTCGCTGAGACAATACAAAATAAGAAGATATGTTAACAATGAACTCAGTACTACAATAAATCGTGTAGTCTAGATCTAGTCTAGACTAGTCTAGATCACTCTACAAACTCAAGACATTGCTACCCCAACATAATAACACTCTAGAGCAATGTGCCTCGCCACACTCGTTGAACTGTCCCCGCGACACTAACGCCCTCATTTCAAGAGCGACAGTATTTGCAGGGAACACTGCTATCTATTCCAAGATCACCCCAGTACGTAGTCGTGCATAGTTTCTTTCGCCTGTTCTTAACCGCGCATTTATTGACCGAACACGTGGCAGAGTCAACAAGATATGTAATCAGTAAAAATAAAATTGAGATTTAAATTTACAGAACAAATAAAATCATTTGTGGTCTTAAAATCTAATACGCAATTAATTATAATCAAGCTAAAATGTTTTAATTAAAAAAAAAAAACAAATTTTCATTTGTGTGTTTGGTCACGGTTGACATGTGTCAGACATTAGTTTTCCATTGTACTTTTTCTTAAATAATATTTTGTTTTAAACACAAAAGTTCTTTCACAAAACTAATGCAATTATGTTTCAATTTTTCATATAACCCATAAAAAAGAGCACAAATAAAACTTCCAGAGACAGATCACACAAATCAACTTTAGTGCTATACATAATAAAGTTATAACAATTTTTACAAGTCATTTAATAAAGTAAGGTAGTAAGTAAATAAACATCCAACTCTGATAATCACTTTTATTTTTACAAATTCAATGTGCAAAATAAACATGTAAACAATTACTTAATAAATTCTTCTTTTAGGTACTCATCAAAGCTTCCATAACTTCTTAACTATAAAAAATAAATTATTCTAAAGCTAAGAAAATTCAAATCTGTTTATGTGCAAATAAATAAAAACATAAAAGCAAAACAAGAAGTGTTTTTATACATGGAAAAGGGCAACATAAAAACTCATTTTTAAATAACACAACCTTACAAACTTATCACTTTTGAGATCAAATACAAATAAAAAAAACAACTGCTCTCTTTAAGTAAACTTCTACCTACTTGTTAAACAAAACAATCAGATTAGATCAGTTGCAACTGTCTCATATTATACATATTATACACATATATATATATAGTGTTTCCATATTATTTATAGAAAACTTCAACAACAATTTATTACAATTGAAATTCCATATGACTGAATATAGTTATTACATTATTTTTAAAAATAAATAAAGGAGATTGTACATTTTCGATCTTGTCTCTAAAATAAATTTTAATACACCTGGCAAGGCTTTCTGATATTATACACTTAAATATGAACCACACTCATCAACTATAGGCAAAATAGTTATATTGTGAGAGCGAACAATAACTTTAATACTCTCTATAGGCAGTATGTCAAATCCTTTTTCAGCCATTTTCATTAAGTAAGAAGGTGTTTAATCTTAACCCTTTTAGTGCCAAGGAGCGCCGTCAAGCTCCAATCACTAGTTATCACAAAAGCTGGCATTGTGATAGCACTCTTTTTGTCAGATTACTTTTGACACGCACAGGTGACAGCTGTGTTACCATATTCATATTTTTATACTGTATATTTAATTCTATCTCCAATCAAATTTTTTATATAAACATTGTTACTATTATTTTTTTTGTATTTCAATTTTGATTTCAAAATGTCGGACACCAGTGAAGTTAGGACAGCAATGCAGTAAAGAGAACCATCTTGATTTGCACCATGTGTAAAAAGAAGTGTACGGTTTTTGCACAGGAAAACACATTTGCCATTAAAAGGATTAAATTTTCTTTGACAAACTCATTTTAATTTATTTTACTTTCTAACCTAATATGAAGCTATAAGTAATGACTTGTAATTGGCTCTTTCTTTAACAATACTATTATTTTGTACACACAACTACCTACAGTGTTAAATCTTTTATACAAATAAATAAATAAATTATTACAATTTGATTAAAATTTTCATAAACCACACAATAAAAAATATTTCTGAAAAAAACACCAGACAAAAACATGTTCCAGTGTATGTAATCTTTGGATCTATGATAATAATTGTATGTGTTTACAAATTGCTATTATCTAACACAATAAAGATAATATTTTTTTAAATAATTTCATCTTCATCACTATCTTTGTCTTCATCATCGAAGCATTCACTATTCATCATCGAAGCTATCTTATCAGAAGCAGTTTTAATTAATTGCTCACTAAAGTTAGGGAATTTAGTGCTGAAATCTGATCGCAGATTCTCAAAATCGAACTTCTCCTTTTCCACATTACAAAGGTTTATTTGAGTTTTCTCATATTCTCTAGTCTTAGTTATATCTAGGTTTGAATTATTCTTGATATCAGCCAAGCCCTTCAGCGCATCATCCACAGCATCTAACAGCTTGTTACATCCATTCTTTTCATCACAATCAGCTATAACATTTTTCAGCACAAGGTTATCCAGACATACTTGTTCACTGGATGCCAGGTCATTAAGTATGCTATCAGCATTAGAATTTTGCGCCATTTCACAAAACTTTGTGGTGTCGTTAGACTTTAAGTCTAGTAACCTGTTAAAATAAATTAATAATGTAATCCAAATAACTTTGAGGAATTGAAGGTATAAATATAGGATTCAGCTATAATAAAATTCATTTCTGGTGGACTAAATAGACTGTATCATAGGTAGATTTGCTGGGAAAGAGAAAGGTTGAAAGACTAACAATGTAGTTGAGGAAGCAGGTGTGAGTTAGTGGAAGACAGTTGTTCATGTATTTTACTAACTTAAGAGATACTAATAAAAAAATGTAAATATTAGAAAACTTTTCTAATAATTATATATACTAAAAAGTTTAATTATAAAGAAGTTTATTTAAATAAAAATTTAAACTTACCGTTTCTGTTCAACAATAAATGATATATCTTTAAGTCTTGCATTGGTTTTACTCAATACATCCATAGTTTTGTTCATACGGTCAATGAGAAGTGCCATTTGGGCTTCAATTTGTGGTACTTCATGTTTAATTTTATCTTCCACCAAATTCTTTTCCAGCATTGCATGCTTGAATCTGCCCAATTCAATTTGACGATATGTGGAGGCATAAAATGATGACGGTGAGGATATTGATGACGAGGACGACGATGACGAGGAAAGTCCTAGCAGAGTATCATTACAATTGGTATAAGACATGCTGCTGTTCACTTTGCAGTGTAGTGCATTTGCCTTTTTCGACGGCGACGTCGATAAAGATGCTCCCGGAAGAGTGTTCTTAAAATTACCATAAGACATGCGGCTCTTCACTTCACCATATACTGCATTTCTATTTATCGGTGTCGCTGGAATATTTCGTAATTTCGATGCAAAATTTACTGATTTCGCCGCGCTTGAATGCGGCAACGCTTTAGGAAAGGGAGTTGCGAACGACTTTCCTCTCTTCGACATTATTTAATTATTAATTTGATATAATATATTCACCAGATTCAAATACCGTTGACGTTAATATAAACAACTACCGCGACGTTTTTTTACACATAGTTGCGTTGCTAGGTTTGCGTTCAAAAACTATATTTAATATTGATAAAACTATATTTAAATATATGAACTATATATAAATGCATATACTTTATACCAAGTAAATTGATAAAATTCTTTAAAATAAAAAAAATCTACGAAATATAAGTCATAATAAAACACGTTACAAAGAAGGCGATCACTAAACGTCTGGTTCCACGTTTCCGAACGGATTGCACATATGACATCAAAAGGACTATTTACCGTTTGACATAACAATCAACAATAAATAAAATGTAAATGGATATATTATGTTTAAACTTCAATCACTTTCTGCTTATTATTAGAATTATTTGTGCGCTTTATTTAAAATTAGTAATTTTATACTATACCATCGAAACGAGCGCTCTCAATATTTCTACGTGACAAGAATGTTTTGAATAAGCGAGAGATATAAATAGTAGATACAAATGTTTACGATATATATATAAGGTCATTACCCTTAACGTTGTCTTTACATTCAGTTTTGAACTTAAAAACATTTTTCTCCTTAATTAAAGTGCATAAATGGTTTGAGTTAAATTACGATTGTGATAGATAATTATGGGATGTTATTCATGAAAAGAATAATTAATAATAAACTCACCATTCTCTGTATACCAGCTACCCGCATGTGAAGCATTACGACAAGACATTTTACTTAAATGATAAAACAACAATAAATCTATTAACAGAAAGTACAAAATTTATTTCAGCGAACACAAAAATAATACTTGGTGCCTTTTTGACGTTCACGTTATTTACGGAATACAGAGAAAATAAAATTGTCATGAACATAGATACAAATTTTTCTCATTCCGTTAATAAATTTAAATAAAATTTAGTGAACTTGTAAAATATACTTAGTTATTATTTTTAAACACTTTGAAATAAATTAACTGATCATAATTGTTTGTGAATAATTTTTATTAATACAATCTGTTTTTTTTTATCTGTGTGAAAAACTCAAAAAGTCAGAAAACATTTCAATATAATGGTGATTTGCTGAACTCCGGTTTATCATCACATTGTACTACGAACTAATTAATGTTGTAAACATTTTATATTAACAATAAGGAATTTAGACATAGTAAACCTTTTATTATAAACATTGATAACCAAAGTGCATCCGATCCATACAAAAAGCCAATTTTTCTGTAAATAGTGGTAAAATTTTATAATATCGTGAAAACAAACACAACTTTTTAATAATGCTTGTTTCATTATGTAAGTATTTACGATTGAAGAATATTTGATATTTTTATTTATCTAATAATATCTAATAAAATCTAATATAATTTACAACCTATTATGTTTAAATTATTCTTACTACCTTTAAATATGCTTTATAATTAACATCAAGCAAACTCATTTGAAAGACCAATAAAATTTAAACATAAATTATTAATTTAGTCTGAAGACAAGAAATAAATCACGAGATAATAAGTTAAATAAGTGTTTTGTCTTGTGTTTGCATACAAATGACATAGTAGTAATTTTAAGTCAAGTAATTTATGTGAAATTTTTAAACAATTGTTAAGTAATGGAAACGAATAAAGAACTATGCGGTTGTTTCGAGTGATGAGTTAGATTTTGAATTTTTTTATCTCTGGACATACTACTCCTCTCAAATTGTTACTGTAGTGTTTGATAAAAATAATCAAGTTAATAATCAAGTTTCCTGTAATGCATTACTTATGTCACATTATTACTTGAACTGTGAAGGGCAATGTTTCCTACCATTTTTGTTGTCATGCCCCACCTCAGCCTTTCTAATTCTTATGCCCTCCTATGTAACATACATACATATCTTCAATATTTAAAACATTCACTTGTTCATTTAAGAAACTTATATCACAGGTTTTAGAAATAAATAACTGGGTAATCTGTACAATATATATGTTTATAAAATCAAGGAGCTTTTATAACAGTTTTGACAGACACTTATTTGAAATAAACACCAACTGATTGCTGTGAAACACTATAGAAGTTGCAATGTTATTCAGGGGTGAACAACTGCATTATTTAGGGAGACATAAAAATGTCTAGAGCTTGGCACAATTACATAATCAAGTACTGCACTTAAATAGCCTGGAGTGAAAAGACTAAACATGTGTTAAGTTCATTTTTGTATTGACCTTCTTGACAACCAAACTGCCCCTTCCTAGCATGGGGATGGGCCCCATGCTAGGAAACACTGCTCTAAATTCATTCATGTCAACACCACTATACAAAACTGATTACTTAATATTTTCATTCAGGTCGTCGAAATGGAGTGTTGTTCCGACAAGCAAGTTTATGGTACTCTACGGAAACTAAAAGAAAACCTAAAACCGCTATAGTTATGTTGAACATGGGTGGACCTCAAACAACAGATCAGGTGAATTTACAAATAATGTTACATTGATTGATGATCTACATAAGTGATTGATTATTGATTTCATAGAAATATAGTTTCTTAGATCAGATTGAGCTTTATTATAGCAACCTCTTACTTAAAGATATTATTTCCAAATATGTAAAGCTATGTAAAATCTCGTAATTGATCAATAATAATTACACATTTATAGCCTTTACACTGTAGTGAACCAAGCAGTCTCTTCATAATCTGATAAAACAGTAGTTATATATACAGTAGTATATATATTTATATATATATATATATATTGATGATGATTTATTACTATTAATTAGAGAAAATGAGCTATGCATTCTACCCTTGAAAGCTTTTGTGCCCAAAACTAATTACCCTGTATTTGATGTACATGGGGAGTCTCTTCGGGTCTTCGAGATTGTACCCAATGCACTTTTAAATTACTCGATAAGACAAACAAAATTGTCTTAATTTATGTTTGTCTGATAATGTTTACCGCACAAAATAGTACAGATAACGAATTGATAAATTTAATGTCAAGGTCATATTTATAATCTACTTAGCCTTCGGGTTACATCACATTGCAGTTAATTAACACGCTTACATCTTTTTATTCTGCTTTAATTTCACAATTAGCCTACTGTCTATGTATGTATCTAAATATATACATATTTTAATTTACGTTTAGTTTACTGTTGGGGGAAGCTAGATGGACCAAAATGTATCTCTGTCAAGAAAAGAGTGATTTATATGTTTTCGATCTTGGGACATATATCACTCTTTTATATCTTTAACTGATTTAGGTCAGTGCGGCTCAGAAAGAGAAAAAGGTAGCTAACACTAAAGATATATCCTTTATATCTTCGGCTCTTAGTTCAGACTTAGAACTCGGTTAGGCGGAATAAAACGTGTGAAATATTCCTATTAGGCATTTTGTGTCTTTGTCATAAAGCACAAAAAAGCTAAAACACCGCGCGTGTGATGTTGTCGTTCTGAAAATCCGTAGTTCACATTTTTAATAGAAACATGCAATAGCTATCCGCCTCTCTTTTACGTGTAAATTGCTATATAAGCCCATCTCTTTCGAACTCTGAACGAACCGTAACTCATCAAGGAAAATGAGTCTTAACTCTTAATAGTCTAATTTACGAAAGTGATTTTTTTAATATTACTGTGTTTGCTTGCGGGTATAGATGAAGGGAAAAATAGTTTTTTTTTATTTCGTTGGAAAGAATATTATACAACAGTAAAATACCGACAGCCAACCTATAAAAAAAACTAATAGTAATGTGAACATTCGGTTTAAAAGATTGGTATCAAAATTGAAACTCTTGGCTGTTAAGGGTTAAGTATAAAGATATAGAGATATAACTGAAACACACATGAGCTGTAGAGTGATCTTTTGCAAAGATATATTATCTTTAGCTGGCGAGCAACCCATCTCTAGTGGAAGCGGCTTGCATCTAGCATATTCCAGCGATTTCTCTGTCATCTGGTCACATTACGCGTGGATGTCCTTGGTCTGTATGCTATGTAGCTTGTCCACTACCACTTGCCAATCTGCTGGACTACATACTTTATTTTGCCTACAGATCTAATTTCACATGTAGTAGAGAAAAGGAAGATATAAAAAAAAAACATGCAATATTTGTCATTTTGTAAAATTTCACACTGGATTTTAGGTTGGAGAATATCTGCATCGTATAATGACGGACACAGACATGATACAGCTGCCAGTTCAGAGCAAACTGGGTCCATGGATAGCCAGCAGGCGGACAGCTGAAGTGCAGAAGAAATACATGGAGATCGGTGGTGGCTCACCCATTCTCAAATGGACCAATATACAGGGTTAGTATAACAGAATGGAATTCCGTCTAGATGGTTAACGGTGTTTGCCCTCTGCACTATACGAGGGACCGCGGTATTTCCCGGTCAGGGATCGCCACGCGGTCTTCCCTTGCGTCGTGCTATTTTAGATAGCCCGTCCGGGGGTATGCGTGTATGGTTCACGCTACCCCCGAAACCCTCGTGGTGCTATCACGATGGTTCGAGACTACGTCGAACCATCGTCCGCCTCAGAATTGCCGAAGCTAGTGGGAGTTTAGGACCCCCATCCTAAACTCCCGCGACTCACATCAAGCTTATCTAGTCTAACTATAAATTCTGTTACTGGGTGTTTACATACATTAAAAAAAAACATTAATTTGAATTTCGAACATTAGCTTCAACGATAAAAAAATAGACTTAGTTTTTGTTTACAAATTATTTGTTTTGAAAATATAGTGGGGCACTAAAGAGAATGGCATTGCAGTAATTGCACTGTACAGAGTAGGTAAGGAGCCAGTCGACATTATTGATACAACGAAAAAACTAGGGAGTAGCCGAATGTTTGTGAATTATACCATGAAAAGGTACACTGAAACAATATCTGTCGATGACTGAGGGAGATCCAGCCGACCAAGGTCTATTCGTACAAGGCCGTTAACATAATCAAGGCCAGATTACGACGAAATCCTATAAGGAAGCAGAAAATCCTTTCCAGAGAAATAGGAATTCCACCGAAGACACTTTCTTGGATTATCAAATAAGACTAAGATCTAGGGCTTACCGGAGATATACATGACATAATTTAAATCAGTCTTTTTCATTTTGTATTACTAGCTTTAATAGATTTTATATTGTGAAAAGTTATTTACCTTATGCAGTCAAATAGCAAAAATTGTTAAATTATATGTATGTAATACACCAATATTTCACTTTGCATCGTGGCTACGTTCCAAGAAAACAGGACGTAAAGGAAATTAAGATTTTCTACAGCAAACCATATAAAAAATGAAGATAGGTTCAAGGATTACCAAAAAACTACTCTTTGAAAAGAATGTTGAACAATGTAAACATTTAATATATATAAAATTTTACGACATACATATGAAAAACAAAAAACTGATCCTATAAAACCAAAATAAACTATTCAAATAATTTATGAAAGACAAAATTAAAATTGATCACCAGTCCATAGCGGCTGTTGAAGTGAGTCGGCTTTCTTTCACAAAAAGTGGTTTGTTTTCTGAACAGATTTTTTTTCAACATAAAATAAATTTAAAAAAGCACAACACCCCAGATGGGTAGCTCGCGAGATAAAAACAAAAAAGATATATATCTTTGCAATAAATCAATTGCATCTCTATATATTTATACTTAAGACTCAACTTCGTAATGAGTTACGGCTCTTTCAGAGTTAGAGAGAAAGAGATGGGCTTATATAGCAATTTACACGTAAAAGAGAGAGAGGGATAGCCATTGCTTGTTTGTATTAAAAATGTAAACTACGGATTTCAGGAACATCATCTCGCGCGCATGCGTTTAGCTTTTTTGTGCTTCATGACAAAGACATGAAATGCTTAATAGGAATATTTTAGACGTTTTATTCCTCCTTACTAAGTTCTAAGTCTAAGTTAAAAGAGCCGAAGATGTGAAGGATATATTTTTAGAGTTAGCTGCCTTATTCTCTCTATGGGCCCTCTTGAGCTAAATGCGTTAGAGATATAAAAGAGTGATATATATCCCAAGATCATCATTCTTGTCAGGGATACATTTTGCCCATCTCTACACAACACACTACATTACAATACTCTCCGTAATTGAAACAGAACTCTACCTAATATCAGCAAAACAAAGTTAATATAAAACTGTATTAAAATTTCATTGATTTTTAGTCAGAAAGGAAATCCCCGAGTTTTGATGGCATGGCGTCATTAGAAACAAAAGTGTTGCTACCTTTTTGAAAAAAAAAAATAAAGATTCGAATACAAAACAACGCAACCTTACAAAAACAATACGACGAAAATCGAGGTATTGGTGTATATATAATTTACTCTTGGGGACCAGGGGTGTGAAATAAATAAAACAAAAAACGCCACCTTAACACCACTACATTAATATACGAGGGTGAATCAAAAAATTCTTGGAATCAATATTAAAAAATGCAAAGATTTAAATAATAATATTTTATTTTTCTACATAATCTCCCTCCAATGCAATGCATTTAGAATAACGCGTTTCTAACTTCCTTATTCCTTGTGAAAAAAAATTATTTTCTTGACTCTCGAAAAAGTCCTACGTCTACGGCAGCTATAACCGCGTCATTATCGTGAAATTTTGTTCCACGAATTTCCTCTTTTAATTTTGGAAATAAGTGAAAATCACTTTGTCTTTTACTTGGGGCTAAGTCCGGAGAATATGGTGGGTGGTCAAGGAGATTGAAGCCAGCACAGCGGATTGCGTTGAGCGCAACTTCCGATCGATGAGCAGGAGCGTTATCTTGAAGGAACAACACGCCCAACGACAGTTTTCCACGACGTTTTTCTTTAATCGCTTCACGCACTTTCGGGATTTAATTTGCATAATAGGGTCCAGTAATCGTCTGGCCTTTTGGCATGTAATCAATAAAAAGGATTCCTTCACTATCCCAGAACACAGAGGCCATAACTTTGCCAGCGGTAGGAGCAACTCGAAATTTCTTAATGGATGGAGAGGATGGTCGTTTCCAAGACATGCTTTGTCTTTTAGTTTCAGGATCAAAATGGTGGACCCACGTTTCATCCATGGTGACAAGACGACGGCAAAAATTATCCGAATCACGCTGGAACATTTCGAGATTACGCTTGGAAATTTCCAAACGTCGCTTTTTGTTTTCGTCGGTTAACATTCGTGGCACCCATCTTGCAGACACTTTTTTGAACCCCAGCGAATCAATTAAAATGGATTGAACGCTACCAAAAGATATCTTTAGGATCTCAGCTATATGTTTTATAGTCATTCTTCTGTCTTCCAAAACCAGATTCTCAACCTTTTTGACATTTTCTTCTGTAACGGAGGTTGAAGGCCGCCCAGAACGCGGGTCATCTTTACAGCTTGATCTACCTCTTTTAAATTCAGCCATCCAGTACGCAACCGTAGAATAGGGTACAGCATCACCCCCTAATGTCTGCTGAATATCCAAAAAAATTTCCTTCGTAGACATTTTTTTCAAACTAAGATATTTTATCACCGCACGTAACTCACTTTTATCCATAATTTTGACTTTTTAGCAACTCGTTGCACAAAAAAATTTATTACATGCGAACGAACTGACAAAAACAAATGACAGTCTGCATAAATATAGTGTGATAGACACTCTTTACTTTGAATATCGAACTTGATCCAAAAAGGTTTCATATATATGCACTTCTTAGAACTTTTTGATTCACCCTCGTATTATTTAACAGAAACATGAAAGAAAAACACAATAATAAATGGAGTTTCTAATTGAAATGTATCCTATAATGAATATATGTATTGGAAAAGGCGATAAATATTGCACACCGACCTTTGGAAAGAGACAATCGGTTGATTTCGGAAAATTTTCGTTGAAAACAAAATAATGGTAACAGTGATCATCTTCACCATTATCATCATGACAGCCGACGCGCCCACAGCAAGGCATAGGCATTCCTCAAAGAACACCAAAATCATGCCCTATAGCTTGTCGCTTGTTAACCAGATTTATAAAATCTTCTATTCCAGGCAGTATGTTGACGCAGGCATTGGATGAAATGCTGCCAGAAACGGCCCCACATAAGCACTACGTCGCATTCAGATATGTGCCACCGTTTACAGCAGATGCCTTTGAAGAGCTGGAGAAGTGAGTATTGACAGAAGTGTTTAAGTGATGTGGTGGTTGTTTAGAACTCTTTAAACTCTTTCATCTAGACCAAGAAAAAGCTTTATCATCACACTGGTCTTCTCTATCGGAGATGGGCAAAATGTGTTCCTCATAAGAAATGAGTGATTTATATGTTTTCGATCTTATAAATATATACGAATTTTAATTTACGTTTAGTTTACTATTGGGGGAAGCTAGATGGACCAAAATTTACCCCTGATAAGAAAAGAGTGATATATATGTTTTCGAACTTGGGATATTTATCACACTTTTATATCTTTAACTTATTTCGGTCAGTACGCCTTAGAACTCATTAAGGCGGAATAATACGTGTGTAATTGAAATAATGGAATTTTAAAAATTATGGCCAATTAGTGAACTTTTTTGGTTGCATTTCCTTCCTTTTAAGTATTTTTATGTGTTTGTCACAAAGCACAAACAAGGTAAATACCCGCGAGTGTGATGCTGTTGTTCCGAAAATCCTTAGCTTACATTTTTAATACAAACACGCAGTAGTTATCCGCCTCTATCTTTTACGTGTATATTGCTATAAGCCCATCTCTTTCTCTCTAACTCTGAACGAGCCGTAACTCATCACGCATATTGGGTCTTAAGTACAAAGACATAGAGATACAATTGCAACGCCCGCGCGTTGGAGAGTGACTATATCTTAAGCAAAGATTTATTAGATTTATTAGATTTTGTATTAGATCTTTCGTGTCTTTAACTCGCGAGCTACCCATCTCTATTATCTATATAATAATGGGATTAGATATGGACTTTAAGATAAGCGAATTGTTGAATATTAGGAAATATACTATATCCATTATAATTCCTGGTATGAAATTTGCTCTTGTTCATAAATTTTGTTACAACCATCTCCCTCTCTCTCTCTTTAGGCAAGTAGTTCAGCATCTATGTCAATGTGGTGCCAGATATACTCGGGTTGGCGTCGATTATTAGAATAAATAGTCAGGGGTACTGTGATTATTTCAATTTACAATATATTTATATTATATATGTAAAAGATTCAAATGGAAAATGTATGGCCTTAGCAAATAGCTTTACAGCTTTTACACCTATATCTTCACTCTGATAGATGTTTCAATAGATGTTTTGTTCTACCCGAAAGTGCCCGAACAGATGGAAGAAATATTAATTATAATATATAGTGATCTGAATTTTGTACACCCTTTTTCTCTAGATATTATCATTATGTTTTTATCATTTATGTTACCATTGGTTTTTGAGTAAACTATACTATATATAAATTGACAGCGAATGAACTATATATATACGTCTTAAAGTTTTTACAATTATAGCAAATCATACTAAAGAACTAGTTATTGGAGTTATTCTGGTTGAGTAACATTGGTATTGTCTTTCAGGGATGGTGTTGAACGAGCTGTCATCTTCTCCCAATACCCTCAGTACAGTTGTGCAACCACTGGCTCCAGTTTGAACGCCATCGCTGATTTTTATAAAAAAAGGTCAGTTAAAAATTATGACTTAAAGCAGTTTATTTTATTGACAATAAACAAATGTATTATAAAAATCTTTTGTAATAATAACAAATGAGCAGTGGTAGCCCATCGGGGAGTAGAATAAAAAAATATTATTTTTAAAATTAAATTTAATAAGAATTTAGAAAAAACTTCCTTACCATATAATTATGTCATTTATTAAACCATTGATTTGTCGATAGGATGTACCACACATTAATTGAAAGCAATAAGTTATAAAATTAACAGCGGTCTTGACTTGTCTCAGCGGGCTGGTCTCCAATCAGCACTGTGCTCATTTAACATTGGGGTTGACCTTAATCAAGCCAACCAAACTCCTCGAGAATTCCCAGCAGACGCTTGAGGTAGCCCAGTAGGGCGCTACACCCCTACACCGAAGTAGTATGTGAGCAGTAGCCTCTATGAATAGCGGTTGGACACAGTTATTTATCATAGGTAGCGGGTTCAATTAAAGGAATACAATGTTATAATTAAATTTTTTTGCATTAATTATATAGGATTGCCAAAGCCCACAATTTTCCAGATGATTGGTAGTAGCAACCTTTGCATACCATAATACCATACCGCGATCACCAAACTGACTAGTTCATTATAGTATATCTCCCCATGGATATAGATATCTTTGTTGGAGGCCTTTATGCCTTGCGGTGGGCATCTAAGAGCTGAATCAAATACTGTATAAAAACTTTTGAATTTCAGAACAATACCAAAAGGAATCAGATTTAGCCTTCTGGAACGCTGGCCCACCCATCCGCTGTTGGCGAAGGTGTTTGCAGAAAGGATAAAGGAGAAGTTGGAAAAATTCGATTCTAGTGTGAGGAATGATGTTCTTATTATGTTCACAGCTCACAGCCTACCATTAAAGGTTAGTAATTTATATTTATTTATATTGTTTTACTCATTATAGTGACAGTAATAACTTTTGTACATAAGAAACTAGAATAAAATGGAGGGTTTTATTTTGCCCTTACTCTTAGGGTCGCGGGTATAGTTTTAGTTCATTTGTTCACATTCATTTTTCATTATGTGACTCTTATATCCTTCTTAATTTCTCTTACTCATTTTTCTTATATCCATCACAATGCCTTCTATTCCTATTTCTAAGAGTGTTCCAAATGCATCCAGATCTGTTAGATTATTAAAAATTCACCAAGAATTTGCTAAGGGTTGATCACCCAAACCCTCGGGTACGATGTGTTGGTCTCCAGGGTATTTCAATGTTTTTTACATTTTGTAATTTTACATTTAAAAAAAAACATAGTTTCGCTGAGCTTCTTTTGCCTGCTCTTATCAGGCCTGGGGCATTTTATCAAAACAGCTGATGGAGACAACTTATCATAAATATATACAAATAAATAAAATTTGATTGCCTGTTTGTTATATAAAATAACATCTTTTAAATACATACATTTGAATATATTTATATATATATATATATATGGTACATGTACCAAAATTATTTTTTTAATTTTTATTTGTCTGTCTGTCTGTTCAGGCTAATCTCTGAAATATCTGGACCGTTGTTGACTGGCAGTTAATTGATTTAACAAAAAGTAACTTAGGCTACTTCTGAAATATTGAATAATTCTTAAATGCAATAAAATTAATAATAATTTCTTATTAAATAAATGACGCGGACGAAGTCGCGGGCACAGCTATGTTGAAGAATTAGAAAGTACCAAATGGTTATATTGGAAATTTACGAAGTTGGCTAATGTCCAGCACTGGAGGTTCATTAGCTGAAACAATGATGCGTATTGATTTTGTACTATGTACTACTTTCAGGCGGTTTCGAGGGGCGATACTTACCCCCATGAGGTTGCTGCAACGGTTGCTGCGACGATGAACGAATTGAGAGCACCAAACCCTCACCGACTGGTGTGGCAGTCCAAGGTCGGACCTTTACCGTGGCTGCAGCCTTACACCGACGACGCCATTAAGGTCAGTCAGTTAATTTAAAAATATTTTTGACAGATTACATAGTTGTTTATAGTTTTAGTGTTCATATACCAAATATTAATAAATAAATAAATATATTCGACAGCTTATCTTCAAAGAAACATTGTCTGATGCTTCAAAACTGTTTGGCAAACTCTGTCATTGTAAATGAGCCATAGAGAGATGTATATTTAGGATTTTCTCTATGAGATCACAATAAGAATTAGGAGAGATAAGTTTGTGAGTCTCTTACACGTGGATCAAAGACATAGTAAAGATGGCGGGAAATCGGTGGATGAAGGTAGCGCAAGAGCCTTTGGTCTGAAAAAGAGAAAAAGACCACAAGATTTTACTGGTACAATCCCTTCTTGCTATCCTTGATTATTCATGCCAGCATTATTAATATTACTGAAGAACAACTTAATAGGCTCGAGCGCCTACAGAATTTTTGTATTAGGTTTATATTTGGTCTGCGGAACCTGTCCGTGTTTCGGAATTTCGTAATAAGCTGAAGTGGTTGCCGATTAGGCTTCGCCGGAATGCCTGCATCCTTTCCCTTCTCTATAGAATCTTGTTTAACCCGCTTACACCCTCATACCTTAAATCTAGATTTATTTTCTTATGTGACTCACATGATAAGATTCCTAGATCATCGGAGAACTTGAAATTGGCTATGTCTGCTCATTCTACTATGTTCATGGAAAAATCTTTTACTGTTGTCGCTATCAGATTATGGAATGAGCTACCAGAACCAATTAGATGCGCTAAATCGCAGACAGTATTATAAAAAAAAAATGATGAAAGAGCACTTCCTTCGCCTTTAAAATAAGATATTGTGTAGCATCTCTTAATTATTCTTATTTATGTACTACCTTTCCTACGTAAGTATTTATATACATATATATGTGTATATATACATAGTCAGGTATATATATATACATAGTTATATTTATGTGTAAATATGTATGTTTTTGTATGTACGTACATCCTAAACTGTCTTCTCTTTCATGTCTCTTATCACTATCCAAAGGTTGTCTGGTAGAGATCGCCTGGAGCGATAAGACCGCCTCTTGTACCAAATGAATTGTTACTTTTTTCCCTCTATTTATTGTCTATGGTGTACAAAAAATGTTAATTAATAAATAATGACGAACGAAAGTAACCAAACCAGGCCAGCTGATTGGCAAGTAGAAGTGGCATTAGGAAAGTCATGTTTCGCGGAGAACTCATGGCCTCTGGTGTCTTCAGACTCTGGAGTGACCATGAAAAGCGCAGACCTTTTCAAGGTCTTGGGACCGGTCCGACATATGGGGAAGGTCCATGTCAGCAGTGAACATTCTACTGTTAAAATGATTATGATGATCTTGTTCACAGGCATACGCGAAGCAGGGTAGAAAGCATCTGATCCTGGTGCCCATAGCCTTCGTCAACGAGCACATAGAGACCCTACACGAGCTGGACATCGAGTACTGTGCCGAGCTCGCCCATGAGGTAAAGTAAAAATCTTTAAAGGTTTAACACCAATTTCCCAAATCATCCTGTATATATATGTATATATATATGTATACTAATACGTGTCTATGGTCACCAGGCGGGTATCCAGCAGATAGAGCGAGCAGCGGCGCCGAATGACCATCCCATATTCATTGCAGCCCTCGCTGATCTGGTTGCCCACCATCTTACAGTGGGCCCAGGAATTTCGCAGCAGTTCCTTTCCAGGTACCAAATCTTTCATATATCTAAAATATATTGTCTTATTATGTTTGACAAAAAGAAGTTAGTTTTTGTACCTATATTATAATGTAGAGCTATCTAAGTATTAATTATTTTAAATATATAAAATATTTTTATATGTAATATTGTGAGGCCATAGTAAGAATATTGATTATATACATTTCTTAGAGAGCCCTACAGATAGTAGATAGTTAATACAAATCAGTGTTAAAATTTGACAATAATATATATTTTCAAATATAATAACACAGGAATGAAATGTGATCTCAAGTATATTTATAGACAGCCACAAAGATTTAATCAATAGTTGCGACCCACAGGTTTAGCACCCCTGATATACATTGATTAGTAATTTTATTAATACCTCTGCATTATACAGGACCCGGCGATAAATATTGCACATCGACCTTTGGAAAGAGACAATCGGCTAATTTCGGCTTCGTAGAGTGTTATCTCTGTCCCACAATACTTATGTGATGTTTTGTTAGTCGTCGTATTTCGTGCGAAAGAGATAACGCTCTATTAAGAATGCTATTGTAAGAATCCCCTATATATCAAATACAGTTTTACCACACAACATTACCACGCCTGACAAAACTTCATATAGGTTGTGTGGGACAGAGATAATGCTCTACGAAGTCGAGATTAGCCGATTGTCTCTTTCCAAAAGTTGATATGCAATATTTATCGCCGGGTACTGTACTAAATCTTTTTTATTCTCCTTCAAATTTCGCATAATTACATATTGTTTTTGTTTTAATTTGGTACAACTTCCCAAAGTTCAGGGTGATATGTTATAACTGTAAAAATTTTGATGAGACGGATGTATAGCTCATAAATCAACGATAAACTTTAAGACTCTTAAACCTATTTTCAATCACTCCATTTAAAGTTATCACTCATAAATAAGTTATATTAATTTACTTTTTATAGTCATGTGTAATACTAATACTACTACTCCGCTAGCTCAGTGACCCAAAGTGGGTCTTGGCCTCCGAAGCGAGACTTCCACTTTATAAAGTGAATATAAAGCTCAACGAATCCGCTGGCTTGGACACTTGGAGCGAATGGGATCGGATCGGAGCGTGAAGGTAGCGTACCTGGAAAAACCGAGGGGTCGAAAACCAGTGGGTAGACCCAGGTATCGCTGGATCGATCGCGTTGAGGCAGACTTGCGCGAATTGAATGTCAACCAATGGCAGACGATGGCGCAAGATAGAGGAAAGTCATGTATAATAGTAAACAATAAATAATTTTTATATGGCGTAACCCAAAATTGTCATAACATTATTTATATCTGAATCATTGATTTTTGGACAGGGTGTACCGTACATTTATTGACACCACATGCACTATATATTTATTCCTTTAACCTTTTACACCATCCAATCACCTGTATAACAAATCTTATCATGATAAATTCTGTTTCAGATGCCCGCACTGTGTCAGTCAAAGATGTAAGTCGTCGAAAGCGTTCTTCAAAGAACTCTGTCAGAACACAGAAGGCAGAGCACAGATGGCATATGTGTAACAATATGTGAAGTTTCCAGCAACCTCATTTGTGCATTTAGTGTTGTGTATTTTATTTTTGAGTGTTTTGTGACAGTTATATTCAGTTAGACTGCAAAATTTGAAATTTTAATTTGAATTAGAAATTATATAGACGGATTAAAATCAAGTAGCAGTGGTAACTCTGCGGTTGAAGACAGACTAGATTCGATTCTCAAGGTACAGTTTAATGTAATTCACACTTGGTGCATTATATGGGACAAGTTTCCAGAGGATGGGCAGCAGCGTTCACTGAGTACCATAATACCACACTGCTATCGCCAACCGTATGCCAAGTTTGGCGAATATGGTATATCTCACCATAGATATCTTTGGGGGAAGCGTATGTCTTGCACTGGGCGTCTATAGGCTGTAATGATCAATAAAAGGTTTGAAGAAATCTTAAAAGATTGTTTGTAGGTATAAACAAACATTTTTATTTTTTTACAATAATCAGGACTTGAAATTTATTCATAGGTAATACCAAAATTTAATTGAATATATATACAATTTTGTTTAGATGTCTACAATACAATTAAATTCATTAATGTCCACTATTGGACATGGCCCCCAGATTTACAATAGAACCAGTTGGAAGCAACCTGCCTCCAGCTTTATCAGACTACATTAACAAGGTCTTTGCCTACTTGTGGTTCCGTAAATGTATTTACATACAGGATAACATAAATATTTTACAACTAAATGTCCTTTAATTATAAGAATATTTGTTGTATTAGTTATCTTATTATATAATGTTGATATATTTTTAATCTGTGCTATCAAAGACTGACAACACTAGATAGACACATTAAACTCTGTTACACTCAAATGCGCAACATATGTATTGCTAATTGGTTATTTAAAATTTGGTGTATTATAAAATATTCTTTTGTATATAGGGGATGGTGTAAAATAAAGTTTATTTAATAAAATGATTTGACTTTTATTTGGACCCATGTGATTTTTTATACCTGATTTACACTGCTGCGTAAGTGATATTTGCGAATTCCGCGGATTTGAGAGGAGAGGAAGCAAGTAGCGCTTAGATTAGAACCTTTTTTAAGGTATTACTACCTAAGGTGAGACCCTAGGGAGGCCTGGTTCGGACCGCGACTTATACAGCTTCACAGTATTGGAAGGCTACCAAGGTCTTAAATCGCTAAGGTAGACGCTTCGTGGAGTGACTTGGTCAAGAGTCCCCAAAAGTAGACCTCGGCTTGGATTTTCACTACTCGATATATGGAGCATTTATTTTGAAAGCTGTGTAAGTCTTTATTCTAAGAAAGAAAAGGACTAATATTTAGCCACTTCCGCACATGCAGTGGTAGTCGTGCAACAAAGTGCACCGCCCGCCAGCCTGATAAATGCGTATGCGGCAAACAATGCGAATTACACAACTGCCACCGTTTAACCACTCAACACGTGTTTCACTTCTCCACGGGGCATCTTCAGGAATTATGTTACACCGATTAGTGCCAAACACAGAGTCTACTCTGTATTTGGCATTAATCGTGAAAAAGTGGCTAAATATTGGTCCTTTTCTTACTTAGGATGGACTTCCGCAAGGTTACTCCTGATTTCATTAAATAGTCCTTATTCTCTTGTTGAAATTTAATTTATTTCATTTTATTTAAAAAAATTATATAAAGTCTTTTAATGTTTCTATTGCTTTATAAGTATTTAATTTCATTGTGTAGATTTGTTTTAGGCGGATAAGACTATTAGTACATATTAATGGGCTTTAAATGGACTTAAATCACTTTCAAAATTAGACAACTGTCAATATATTTAATTTCATTTTTAAAAATCGAAAAGCCCTTAAAATCAACCCCAATTAATTAAATTTTGTTTACAAATATTCATGACAAGATATAAAATTTAATTTTAAACACTGCATGTGACAGTGTTTCAAAATATGAATGATGCACCGGAGGTATATAGGGTAGTAACTGCTTCATGTCTTTATATTTTTCGTTAGTGATTGGTCTGGCATTTTCGTACAAAGGGCGCCATGGCGATTTTTTCATACTTTAGCGGTCTTCCAGGACGTGTGGTAATAAAATTAGTTTTAAATTCTGCGTTCATTTTTGAGAAACTTCAATCTACTTATTTGTAACCAATTGACTTGTTCGCCATTAGTGTTATTTTAATCTGTTATTTAATCGCAAGTTTTTTTTTTTTTGAAACGAAATTCGTTGCAGCTCATGTAAAATGAATTTTTTATATTTCGCATTGCTTCATTACATAATTATAATCTTGTGGTGTGTACACAAAACTCTTTTTCGCAATACCATTTCTCTGACGCCAAAATCTGCGTCGTTCAGAAGGTATGAGTGCCCCGAAAGTAAACAATTGTGATGAATTATATCAATGATAAATATATTCACACAACTGAATAACCTTCAACCACATCAATGCCACCTGTAAATTTCGATTTTGCTCAATACACACATATGTAAATCACATGTCGTTTTCTAAATGCATCAAGCAACAAGAAGCTATTTTTTGCGATCCCCTGGAAGCACGACACATGATTAATCCAACTATCTCTGTCAATTGGACTTACACCACTTTCACAATCGATGAGTATGCAATTTCATTTACCGACCGATTTCAAGTTCTACAAAACATGGAATTTTTTTTTAAAAATTGAACAAGGACTAAGGAAAAAATTACGAATTTGAAATACGACTTCTCATTTTTTTTAATAGTGTACTTATATCACTTTTAAAATAAACGGTCCATATATACAGTTATATTGAGATATGGAATGCTATAGGCTACATGTGATATGCTATATATTAATCACATAGGTTTAATTCCTATTATAGGATATTAATTACAATCCTATAAAGACAACTCTTAATAACCTAAAGTTTCAATTTTGATACCAATCTTTTAAACCGAATGTTCACATTACTATTTTTTTTATAGGTTGGCTGTACGTATTTTACTGTTGTATAATATTCTTTTCAACGAAATTAAAAAAAATCTATTATTCCCTTTATCTAGACCCTCAAGCAAACACAGTAATATTAAAAAAATCACTTTCGTAAATCAGGCTACTAAGGGTTAAGCATAGACAAATATGAGAAAGAGAGACCCTGCGTTGTTTGGTGATGAATTGAGGATATTTATATAAATAAATATCACTATATTTCAGCATTATTTAAACAAGAGTAGAAACGTTACTATTTGATAGAAAAGGTGGAGATAGAAGAAAAAGGGTTTGTGATTTGTTCTCCCAAAGAACAGTTTAGTTTTCCACTTCATCGCGGAGTACATTCTCGCCAAGTATTAGGGGGACCGGAAGGTAACGTCGCTTTCTTAAATTAAATTCACACGACTACATTTTTAACAATTTTTTTCTAATCAACAATATCTTCGTTACCAACCTTTTCTATCTAGTAAACAAATTCAATGTCGGAGCGATAACAAATCAATAGGTTTTTCTGTAAAATATATCGACGTAAACGATATTATTTTCCGCTCCTCCTAATATATATTTATTTTATGATAAATTTTCAGGTAATTATATTATGCTATAGCCATTAGCTTATTTAAATGTGTTTTTATGTGATTCTCTCTTTCTTCTCAGTTTGATTTTGCCTTTTTATTCTGTTTTTAGGATTTTATGATATTAACTAGTATCACCTGCCTTTATTAATTTCATTGGTAGAGAATGCCTTTGGAGATAAGTTCGCTACTATACGAAAATATATAAGAAATTTTTAAATAAATAAATAAATAAAATATTTCTTGAAATTATCTGCGAATGCACGTAGCATTAGTCTGACCGAAATTTTTTTTTCAGTTTCCACTTGAACTATAATTATATTCCGATCTAGGCGAGAATAATCGTTTTGTTAACAGACGATGGACTTTGAGCAACTGCTGAAATAGTAGCCATGACCATGACTTTGGCTATGGCTCAATAAATAGGCTGCAGCCGCTAAATGTGCTGGATAGAATCGTTATTATCGTAAGAGCCTTCTGAACCACACTTTTCGCTACCAAACGTAAGGCGTACTCTTCACACCTCGAAACATCCAGGCAGAAGTCCCCCAGGGTTCTGTCCTCTCTCCGCTACTCTTCTTGCTTTACGAGCGACATCCTTATAGACAACAGAGTCGATCTAGCCCTATTTGCGGACGACACTAATCTCTGCATTTCAGGTAAAGACCCAAACTTCCTCTCACGTCATCTACAATCCGCGGCGACCGGCCTAGGCGAGTAGTTTTTTTTTTATGGCCCCCGCTATTGGGAGCCTCTCGTACCCCTATCTTAGGTGGGACAGGGTCTTTATTGGCAATTTAATTTTTTTTCACATAATTTTTTATTTTTATTCTCTACTTTCATTCTTCACATAATCTTTCATTTTATTCTTTTATGCCACAATTCTGCTTTCTTTCACTTTTGCTCTGTGTTCTTTCATTCCTCCCTCATTACTTGTTACATTTTATCTTTTTTCTTTCATTTACATTTTTATCACACTTTATATCACATTTGAGTTACATTATATCACCTTTTTTCTTATTGTCTATTTAATTTTTTATTTTTTTGTATAACTTTTTTAATTATTTTCTTGCAGCATGAGAGGAATTCTTCCCTAGTTTCCTTTCCGCCTATCAGAGAGGCTATTGTCTCCTCCCTGATTTTAAGGCGAGTAGTTTAGGAAATAGACTTGGAAAGGATGCTCTGAAATATATTACGTAAATTTATTTGTACTGGACTTACTGGAAGCGGCCAAAAAACTCGTCACAGATTGTGAACAATAATTAATTCTTTATAATTATTTTATTGCAATATGCTGTAAAATGAGCAATGGTCGCGCAGATATAGAAGACGTTTAAATGCGATCGTAGGTCGCGGGTTCAATTCTTGGATTAAGATTCACTCTTTGTGTGCTTATTAATGCTAGTAATATAGGATTGCCACTGCTCACAAACAAGTTTCCAGATGGACTGCAGCGTCATCTGTGTACTATAATATCACTGCGATGTCCAACACGCCTGACAACCGTGGCGATTACGGTATATATCCCATAGATACCTTCGAGAGAGGTCTGTGGTAAGTCTAAAGGCTATGTATACAGTTTTTACAAATATAATTAATCATATTGTATTCTCTAAGTCCTGATAGTGTTTCCTTATTAACACGTTGAACGCCAGACTAAAAACCATGTTTAGATCAGTGGGTTGCGACGGACACCATGTGACTGCCATCATGTTGGGTCCAAGAGGCCGCGTCGGACACCATGTGTCCGCATGCCCTCGATCACTTCAGAAGCCTCTAGGGAGCCAACGGACAGTGTTTTGACTGTTTTTACCCAGGCATGTGACCCCCGCAGAAAAATAATGAGTAAATCGCAGTTTCCGTAAGTCATCCATTATTTTTAAGGGTTTTACTGACAATATTTGCAAAAAAACACCTTGGCGATTTTTTGACGATTTTCGATTTAATGGTGTGGCCCCAGGGGACAGTATGCTGTCGGACACATGGTGTCCGCCATGGCGTTTAACGTGTTATCTCACGTTTGACAGCTAAAATTGTCAAAATAAATGAGTCACACATTGATGGAAGAAAAATCCAAAAAGGCCAGTGTGATTTATGTGCCATTCCCCATACTATGTACTCATAAAACGCCTTTCACACGGTCCCGTGACTACACGAACAATTAAAACCAAATTGTATTTTAATGGACGTGATTCAACAAAAATTCCGTACACAAATAGATTAGTTTCACTTTCGTATGAGGATTTACTTTCTCACGTAACGTATATCGTAAATTGCGTAACGCGCAGCGCTACTAACGCGTGCCAAATATAAAACGCATCGAAAGTGACAACTGTTTGACGTAATGAGACATAGAAATCGAAAAGCCGTTTCAAACGGTAGAAGATTAACTCGTAAAACACCTTTAACTACTGTACAACGGGTTCATAAAAGTTAATTATATATTCATAATAAGCTGTTTATTTATTTATTTGTTCTTCTCGCTCCCGTATATATTTTTAGTACAGAGACTTTGACTTCAATAAAAATTAATAGTGCGGTCTAAATCAGTTTGATATTTTTATTTATTATATTTAATTATTAAGTATATATGTTATTTACATATGTATGTTCATATATGTATGTATATATGTGTGTTTTGTACAGAAATATTTATACTTCTACTTTTTCTATACTGTGGTTGTCTGTAAGAGATGGCCTCGTATGATAAGATCGCCCATTGTACTCTTTCGTTTATTATAATGAAACTATGTAAATGTATCCTATAGTGTACAATAAAGAATATTAAATAAATACACCAATACCTCACTTTGTGTCGTGGTTACGTTCTAAAAAAACAAGTGAATTAAGATTTTCTATAGCATACCATGTAAAGATCGAAGATAGGTTCCAGGATCACGAAAATACTACTTTTTAAAAAGAAAATTGAATATAGTAAACATTCAAAAAACAAAAATAATATAACTCTACCAATAAATAAATTGGAATAATATTTAGTAGTTTCGTAGCCAGAAACAACACGTAAACATTTATATAAAGTTATAATTCTCTTTTAAAAAAAGCACAACACACTACGTAGTTGAAACTGAACTCTAAGATTAGCAACAAAGTGATAATAAAATTGTATTAAATTGCGTTGTTCTTAGTTAGAAAGGGACGCAACTTCGAAAAAAACGCAAAACGAAACGACGCAAAGCGAGGTATTGGTGTAAACATACAAATTGATTTTATATATAGTTTTATTAATTTTTGGTCTTTCGTGCGTCACAATATCTGGCATTTTATCTTTTTACTTCCTTCACACTTTCCTTCATTTTTATTGCTTACATTTACATACATCTATATATCGCCTTCCATCCTTCTACCCATTTTTTACAATATTACACTTTTTATTCATTTTATTTTATATTCTTCAATATATTTTCATTTACTATTATCATTTAATTTTTCTTTAAAAGCATTTTCTTTATTTATCATCCTAATTTTTAATTTACTTTTATTACCTCATTTATTATAATATTCGAATATTTTAAAAAAGTGTGACAATATCCTGCGTTCCTCACCAGGGAGGCGATACTGCCTCTGGCTATTTTGACTCCCAATTCTATTTCCACTGTGTTAATTAATACTAGTTGATAAATTTAATGAAATTAGCACCTGTAAACCAAATCTGTTACGTAATAAATGACTCCAGTGTGTTTTTATAAAAGAATATATTTATTTAAGATTAGAATACAGCGTTTAGCATATGCTAATAGTTAAAAATTGACTGCCGAGTTAAAACTAACTATTATTTTGTTTACAATTAATTTTTTTATTTGGTTTTACAATTTTTCTCAAGTCTTATTCCGTTTTATTATATATTTTACAATTTTTCTACAAAATTTTAGGAATGCAGGGGAACATTACCCAGATTTCGTACAAATTCGACTACAAAACAGACATAAATTATGATAAGACAATAAACAATTTAAACGTTAGAGATTAAAAATTGTAAGTAAAATGTAAGTTATTTAAACAAAGTACTAATTTTTTGAGTACATAATAACTACAAAACTGTATTATATGTCGAAATCTTATGCAATGCTTTAGTTATATAACATGTCATTAACAAATTCTTATTATTTATTTAAAACCTAAAATTTAGAAGGAATATTCCTGTAACCGTCAACTTTTTAGCTAATAGAATAGAGGTATATTACAAAATATCAACGTACACGTTTTATTTTGGTGATCGAAGATCAGTATTTGACTTTATAATTTTTAGTTAGTGTTAGAGTGAGATGGCGATAAATCTTCATATTTTTTTAGTAACTATACTTAAAAGCTTCTTTGAAAATTGTCTGAAGTGGTCTACATCGACTCCTAGGGGTCTATGACAACATGCGAGGGGTCTACGTCAGCAAAAAAAAAAATTTGGGGGTCCACGATAGTGGATCTCAACACATACACTGAGAGTACCTATTTACTTACATCATACTATCTTATAATATCAAAACATTTACATTAATTATAAAAGTACATATGAGTAAGTTGTAGGATGTTGGTATTCGCTTTGTGGTCGCAATACATTTTGATACCTTACAAAATTTATGCCAAATGTTGATAATTTATTATTAAAGCATCAGGTTCATCCTTCTCACTAAAAATATTGACTTATTGCTTATGTTATTTTATTTATAGTTTATGTTATGTTTATTTAATGTTACGTATTTTTTAAATAACAGATACAAAATTTTATTTTGAGTAGATTTAATTTAAATTCAATTAATAAATTTATTAATTGACTTGTGTTTTTACTATAAGTTTTTAACACTAAACTTCACTACAGTTAGAAATTAACAGGAAATCAATATCAGGTAAATAGGGGGTCTACCCAACACGGAAAAAAAATGGCAAGGGGTCTACGACACAAAAAAGTTTGGGAACTCTGGGCTAGAGCTTCCCAAAGTGGACTACGGTTTGGACTGCCATTTAATACGTGTTTATCATTTCGAGTATAGAATATCTCAAATAGCCTCTCTAATAGCCTCGAACTTCGTCCTGAACTGTTGCAGTTGTCGCACTATCATTATTACCACTTCGCAAAACGTTAGCGTTGAGGATTGCAGTAGAAGCGACTGTTTATTCCAAACACACATAAGAGATATATCCTTAACTGCATCCACTGAGAGGTAACTATTATATCTCCACAAAACCTAATCCCAAATTACACAAACATAAAAGTGATATGTTTAAATAATAAATAACACACACGACTTTTTCTATAAAATATATTTATTTATGATTAAGAATACATTGTGTAGTTTTATTTAAGATTGACTGTTGAGTTATGACTGACATCACTACTATTTTAGATCTTTAAATACAATTTTGGCGTCTTTTATATTGAGAAACGTGGTTACTGTAAACCATACATAAATGACAATGAGGCAATAAATATAATTTAGTCCCATAAATATGATGCGGAGAGCGAAAGGCCCCTTACAGCGGGGGACATTGAATAATAAAAGAAAACAATGTATACAATACAGACAAGTAACGTCGGTTGCCAAATACAAAGATACAATGTAATTTATTGTAAAGGGTTATAAGCTAATCGTCTTCGTTCAAACACGGGGAAGTCGTGACAGAAGAAACACTAGCGAAGAAAGAATAACAGTCTAGACATGGTATTGAAATCATTTATGATAATATTCCCGCAGGGGTCAGAGTTATGGGTCTCTTGAGGGTAATAACTCCATGGAGCGTTCTCCGAAGAGATCTGAGATCTTAACAGACTCTCAAACCAGTGAAATATTACTATGTAGTGGCTCGAACGAAGGCTCACTCGTTCCTCGTGTCCTCGAGCCTTGCTACCCTAAAAGAGGCTTTAGGTCCAACGCTCTCTGCTTCCTGTTGTCTGGAACCCGCGTAATCTGGAAATACTACTTGAACAGCGGTCAAAATCCGGTCCCAAAAAGTCAACTGTTTAAACACGATAGATACGTTGCTTGGAAAAGTTTACAAAAATTCTAAATATTTTCTCAAAAAAAACAGGCCCTAAAAAAGAAGAAGTATTAATGAAATATATATTACATATTTATAAAACGTAAATTATTTTTTTACAAAAATAAATAAAATACAAAAGTGTACAGTGAAAGCTCCATTCATAAGTACAGAACATATAAAAATGAAATAAAAATCAATTTTGCAATTATTCATCGTTACATAATTTTACTCTCTGGATTAAAACGTGGGGCTATTGTGTTCCCCCAATTGTATTTTGTTGCTGCGGAGATAAGTTACTGTTAAGAAAAGGACCAATATTTAGCCACTTCCACACATGCAGTCGTAGTCGTGCAACAAAGTATACCGCCCGCCTGCTCGCTGATAAATGCGCATGCGGCAAACAATGCGAATTACACAACTACCACCGTTAAATCACTCAACACGTGTTTCACCCCTCCACGGGGCATCAGAGTCAACTGTTGTTGACTTCTTTTGACTCTATGACTCTAAGTTTCTGTTGTCCGGTAAAACCGAGGGTTGTGGACAAAATATCAAAACTAGAATTAAAAGAGAATTTTAGGAAGTTGTTATACTACTGGTGCACCCCCTGTATTTTAAATTTGTGTAAAAAATCCTGTGACATGTATCTCTTAATAAAATATATTCGCAACTGTAGACTCATATTTAGTTTGACTTCTGCATATCATAGTATTAAAAATTGGTACATCTCCAATTGTAAAGACTAACACAATTAGAATTAAAAAAATACGAATTTGTTAGGACAAAATATTCGTGTAAAAAGTTATATTTATTATTATTGGAAAAACACGTTATCGCAAACTCGCATAAAAATTTCGAGTCTACAATCATTCTTTTTTTATAGGACTTTCATTGCTGTCCAAATGGCAATTGGAGATTCAGTATGAGGTGTCAGGACGCAGAGTTCCTAACGTAAGGACTTTTTAAAGCAAGGCTCGAAAGCTCCCGGTGAAGCCTCCGCTCTGACCGTTACATATTACGTTCTACGGATTGGAAGGCCGAGAGCTTAGATCGCTTAGGTGAACGATCCACGGAGTGACTAAGCTCAAAGGCCCCCATGAGGGGATTTTGGCTTCAGCTGTCACTCGTCGATAATACTCGCTTAGTATTCCGATACAAGATCGAAAAGTGGCATTCCGTATGGAACAGTAAGGTAGCTTACTTCATATAACAAGGTTTCATTTCATTTAGTATAAAGTACATTTCACTACTCATAAAGTTTTATATACCTATAATACAAATGGATAAACAGAGCCTGTCAATTATAAAAATAATTGAGTTCTAAAAATATCTCTCCAAAATATGTCATGATATCCTTTTTTAACATTATATAAAGGAATAGGCGTTTATTTAATGGAATCAGAATCAGGCGTTACCTCGCGGAAGTCCATCCTAAATAAGAAAAGGACCAATATTTAGCCACTTCCGCACATGCAGTTGGTAGTCGTGCAATAAAGTGCACCGCCCGCCAGCCCGCTGATAGAAACTTGTTCACTTTACTCATAAACGCTCCAGAGTGTAAAAATCTATTACAACCAATATACATAAAACCCATGATCCAGTCCGGTGGTTGAAATATCCTTAACTTCCCGCACATGCACGGATGCGCAGTGCCCTAGAGACTGAAACAAAGCTAAAGATAGACATAGAGAGCATCGCCGTTATGATGGGCGACGACAACCTTCGCCCATCATTCCTATCTTTCGCTCGTGGGGTGGCGAGTGATACGGTTGAAAGAAATAAAACTGTATAGAACAAGGTACTTAATAAACTCTGCACAAAATAAATTGTTAACTAATAATAAGAAATAGAAAAAGAAATGTGTAATAAAGAATTAAGAAAGTAAAATAAATGTGTAAATAAATATAAAATAAATAAAATGTACCTAGCCACCTTAGAGTAAGAAGATGATGGAAGAAAGGCGAGGAAAGAAAGAAGGTATAAAAGAGCAAAACGAAAGATATTGTGAAAGACAAAAGTAAAGAATGAAAGATATTGTGACGCGTGAAAGAGAGTGATAAATAAAGAAAAGACTGAAAAAATTATTGAACAATAATGTCCCTGATCTCAAAAAGTTAGGGGTACGAGAGGCCCCAATAGCGAGGGCCATAAAAAAATATCCTTAACTAGTTCTCAGGTTTAAGCTAGTCCGATAGTATCAATACATAATGAATAGTATTTAATACATGGTAGAATTTCGACACTTAGACACTGTTCCCGATTCGAATCCAAAAGACGTGACTACGTGAACCGATGCGTAAACATTAACATACCTCCGTTCAACTTACCGGACCTGCTCAAGAAAGAATCTACAGCAGAATCTTATGATGAGCAAGCCAGGCAAATTGTTTTAAACTTCAAGGCATTTAACGGTCATAAGTAATGTAATATAGAAATAAAATTTAACTGCACTTACTAAACTAAAATAATTGTATACGATAAAAGGCTATAGCTTGAAGAAAAAAGGTCCGTAACAAATGGCAGCATTCCCTCTGCGCGAATAAACACAATGTAAGCGCAATATACTAGCGATACAAATTAGAAAAAAAGACATGGTAGAATACTTGACACACACGGCCGCCCGCCCCCGCCTCTGAGTTCGCGAGGGCGATCCGAGGTAGGATTAGTATCTTACACTTGTGAAGCTGTTAAAGTCCTGCTGGCTAACAGGGAAAACCTCCTCATATACACACAACCAATGGACAAACAGCAATCAATTACCAAACATTCACAACACACAAACCGAAACACTATACCGCGTGCTCCGCAGCGTCGAGATGGATACGGTCTTGGCCCAGCTCTTCACGGGTCACGGGGGGTTCTCTGAGTACCTTCACAGGTTCAAGCTCAAGGAGGACCCCTCGTGCTTCTGTGAACCGGGCGTGGGCCAGACCGTGGTCCACCTTGTGGCCGGCGTTCGGAAGACTGCGCGCAGATTCCGAATACCGGATGGACAAAAAGATAGAGGAAAGGAGTATCTCGGCCATCATGCAAGAAGAAAGGAAGAGAGAATGCTTCCTCAGCTACTGCAGGAAGGTGGTGATAAATGCCAAAGGTAAAAATAAAACACAGTAATAGATTCAAATAGACTTGAATATGAATCAAAAAGTAAAGCAAACACTAAAATATAGAAATAAAATAAATAAAGTAGTACCAAAAATAGTGCAATAAACAGTATAATATAATATGATAATTATAAAGAAAATATATGTTAAATGTTTGAACAATAAATGTAATGTTGCAAAATAAAATAGTAAGGAAACCTAGAATGTAGTGGTTGAGGATGGATATATGGCTAATGGGATGAAAGAGAAAGACTGGTAAAATTGTAGAATGAAAGAAACAGTACGACAGATAATATGATACATGAAAGAGAAGAATGATAATAATAAAAAATATGAATAAATTATTAGAAATAAAAAGTCCCTGTCCCACACGAGATAGGGGTCCCCAATAGCGAGGACTAATAATACTAAAACTAAAAACCGAAACACTAATGCTAACGTACTATTTACTAGATAATAGCAACCACAACCCATTAGCCCGGGTTGACTTGAATAGGGCTTAGGTATCTTCTGCCTGTCGTAAGAGGCGACTAAAATAACACCTGTATCACGGACATTGAGAGACGAGCCATCATCGGCCACTCAGCAGTGAAACGAGGATGCCGGGGGACACGAAGCCACTAGGATGTGCTTAGGCATAGTACTGTTGAGCAGCCGTGAGTTCTGTAAATGATGCGGCGATATCTTCCAAGGTACTGAAGACAGCCACCGAGGGGGTTTAGTGGGTAGGGATCCCACATAACCTTATCATTCTCCCAATTCTCGTTGTGTATCCTGTGTATCTTGTGCTCATCCAGAAGATTTCCCTCTGATACCAAAAAAGGTAGTAACTATCTAATAGATTCCGGCGTTACTTTGCGGAAGTCCATCCTAAGTAATAAAGGGATTAATATATAGTTCTGCATGTGCATTTATCAGCGGGTTGGCGGGCGGTGCACTTCATTGCACGACTACTGCTGCATAGCAGAAGTAGTTATATATTAGTCCCTTTCCTACAAAGGTATTAACAACCAAATAGTCGAGGTTGAGCCTTCTCCGGTGTACTTGTGTCGGAATAGTAAACGAATATTATCGAAAAGTGACAGTCCAAGCTGAAATTCTTTCGTTTGGATCTAGTCATTCTCCTGGAGCGTCTACCTATGCGATCTAAGAGATCTTGTGCATCCCAATCCCGTGAAACTGTTATGAAGCAGCCAAGAATTGTAATCAACCCTGTCCCTACCAAGATAGATCTGAACGAGAGGTCAATAAGAGGGTCATAAAAATAAAACAAAAAATATGTATCAGCCCTTCACCAATTGGATGACAATATCTAACAGCCAAAACCAGGCCTCACTAGAGAGCATTCGAGCTCCGTTACCTTAAATGAGGTTTAAGGTTCAGTGCCCTCAGTGCTCTGCCCCCTGGCAGCCACGGCATCTGCAATACCGCTTGGACAGCAGTGTAAATCAGATGGTAAAATAAATACAGAGCCTCTCTGTGTTTGGCACTAATCGGTGTAACATAACTCCTGAAGATGCCCCGTGGAGGGGTGAAACACGTGTTGAGTAATTTTTCGGTGGCAGTTGTGTGATTCGCATTGTTTGCCGCATGCGCATTTATCAGCGGGCTGGCGGGCGGTGCATTTTATTGCACGACTACCACTGCATGTGCGGAAGTTGCTAAATATTGATCCTTTTCTTACTTAGGATGGACTTCCGCGAGGTAACGCCTGATTCCATTAAATAAAAAAATAAATAAATAACGTACAGTTAAGCGAGAGATAATAGATACCGCAGTACATACAAACGATCTCTTACGAAATATACAAATGAATATTTAAAAAAGCGAGAGGCACAGAAGTAAAAAGTTGTTGCAAAAGTTTCTCTCACTTTAGTATTCTTTAAACATATTTTATAATGTCCGTGTATTAACTGTAATGCACATTACCTCAGAGCAGAATAGAAAGACTTAAAAGAGTACATTTTATATGTGACCGTCAATTTAAATTATTGATTCTATACAAGATGCAATTTTTAATACTACGATATGCGAAAGTCAATTTAAAGATGAGTATACACTTGCGAATTTATTTTTAATAATTATATAAATAACGTGGTTCACTAGTAGTAGAATCTCTTAAGTTGTTTTTGAACTCTTTTTTTTGTCACAACCTCGGTTTTACTGAATTTTACTGAAAATTATCTATAAAGTAACAAAATACAATTAGGGGAATACCATATTCATTCATACCATATTCATATATATTATAACGTAATGAGTAGCGATGAATGGTTGCTATTTTTTGTATTAATAATGAATAATTGTAATTGAAATGTAAAAAAATTGTTTTCGTTTCGTAAATTCTTGTGAAATATGGATTTATTTGTTACTTCTTTTGCACGGTTGATTGCGAAGGTTGTTGAGGAGTAATAAATAAAAGAAGTTTTGAAACAATAATTATATTTTATGAAAAATTTTTGCATGCTTTTGTTAAAAATCTATCTTCAGCGTAAAAAAATCATTGGTGTTTTTAATAAACTATGAGTTTTTAATTAATTAACTCAAGTTATGTTATTATTATTTAAATTAAATAGAAAAGGCTTACTAGAAATGTAGTAAATAACTTTTTTATGCATACTTTGTCTGTTTAATTGTACGTAATTAAAAGAAAATCAATATTAATGTGTGATATATATTTTTAATTGAATTTATAATAGTATTAGATAACTTAGAAATTTATTATTATTTTAATTTTGAAGTCAATAAATTTATTATTGCTGCAATTTGATGTCATGTACACATGGCATTAAAACTTAACTCTACTTAGTTGTCACTCTCGCTGTTATCATAGCAGCTTTCTCTTTCTAACATGCTTCGTACCGCTTGGGTGAGAAAGAGTACAACGATAGGCAGAATCAAAATGTCCGTGGGCGTCACAGCTGACGCAACCTGGGATGTCATTGTTTAAAATTTTTACCATTTTTTGTGGTAATTTTATGTGTTCATTATTTCAAAAAAAGATAGCTTAATCAATAAAATGTTTGTTAAATACAAATAAAATACTGCAATGTATTAATTTAAATTTAAAAATAATTTTACTTGATTTTGTACTCAAGAATGCTAAGAAATTGCTTTTCATGTTAAATGAATTCTTTATTAGTATTTTTTAAATAAAATACAAACTAGTATCGATATATTTATATATTATTGTTATTTTCCTGATGCTAGGTTTTTTTTAATAGATACTAGTGTCAATACGACTATAGATGCTGCTAAGCCCTGTCCAATGTTTATATTTAATACGTCGTTATGTAATATGTGATTAAAAACAGTGGGGTTAAAGCATAACATACATATACATATATAAAGAAAGTAAAACATATTATATTTAAGAATAACTTAATGTGTAAGATAGACAATAACTCTGTTGAAATGTTGACAAAAAGTGTTTCATTTATATATATAAGTGACATGAGCTCTCCATGTGTGGTTAAGTGGTAGTTAAGTATTAATGGTTGTGTGATTATCGTCTAAATTTAAAGTTATTAATACTTTTATTTTGAGGAAATAAAAAATATTACATTCAAATGATAAGATATTTATGAAATATTTCGAAATAAGGGAGCAACGTAACAAAAATATAAAAGCGTAAAACTCATTGCATGCATGCCTTCATAGTATGTATATGTAAACATAAGGTAAATATTTATGTATGTATATGCATAAATAAATAAAATATGTGCATACACATATTTTATATATATTTACATTTGCATATATATACATATATAAATTCGATTCTTCTTATTGAACTTATTTATATATATATATATAAGTTCAATATACATATAAATTCGTATACTGAACACAAGAGACGAGCATTTAAATGAATATCAATAAAAATTCAGGAATACTGAACTATATTACTGGCAACTCTTTACATACGCCACTCGAACGCTCGAAGCGAGTAGTGGATAGTCACAACGCGAATTGCTAGTCGTCTGCATGTTTGTTTGATTTCAATGCGAATTATTAAAATGTAAACAAACAGTTGTGTTCTGTGTGAAACGGTTAAAATGTCGTTCATAATAAATAGTGGATGCGTGCGTGTGTTACGTCTGTACTTAGTGTTGTTTGTACTAAATCATGTAAAATGTAATACATTTGTAAATGAGTTGTTGCTTACTGAACATCGTCATGTACACTGCACCCATGAGCATCCCAAGGAAGATCAGGTATGGATTCAATAAGAGATATATATTAATGCAATTATTATAATTAATTTAGTACCTTTCAGGTTATGCGCAATGAAAACTCTGGTATTTGTAATTCAATTTATGTTAATAACACAATGCAGAAAGCTAATTGTGTTTCATGCTTTCTAACCAACTACGTTACTCTTTACTTTCGAAGATTATCCAAATGAAATGTGTATATATATATTGTTTAATATATACGTTTATAATTACGAACTACTCGTTTATATATGTATAGATTACTAGCTGATCCCGCAAACGTTTTGCAAAAAAAATATTTTTAGTTTTCTATTTAAAAATAAGGGTTGATCGTAGAGGGGTGAAAATTTAGGGTTGTATGTATTTTTGTATGTTGTATCATAAAAAAAATAAAAAAAAATTTCGTCAAAAAAAAAAATTTAAGGGTGAACAACCCTTATCACTTAGGGGTATGAAAAATAGATAGTAGCCGATTCTCAGACCTACTAAATACGCGTATAAAATTTGGTAAAAATCGGTCAAGCCGTTTCAGAGGAGTTCAAGTTCGAACACCGTGACACGAGAATTTTATATATTAGATAATCTTATTTTTGAATATGTAATAATGAGTTTCTGCAAGGTCCAATTAGAAATATAAAGATCTGCAAAAGAATCAAAATCACTAACTTAGCTCGAAGAATTGCTTGTCTGAAATGGCAGTGGCAGTAGTACATCGCCTGTACAGCCGATGGCCGTTGATGTCAAAAGGTTCTCAAGTGGCTACCACGAGCCGGTAGACACAGCATATGAAGCCTCCCCCCCCCCACTAGGTTTTTTATATATTATTTTTCATATAAAGTTTTCTCTAACGTAGTCAAAGCCTATATTTCTAATTACAATTTCTAGACGAAGGGGGGAAATCTTACATAGGACGCCTGGGAATGGAGGGCCCAGGCAGTGTCAGACTCTTACTCCCCGCCACTAGGTTACAATGACATAGTTAAGGTCGCGGAAAGTCGCTGGCATATTTGGGAGAGGCCTATGCCTTGCAGTGGGATACTCTCTGCTGAAAGGGAGATGAATAATATAGAGATCGAATAAGGAATGAGATCCAAAGACTAACAAAAGCAATTTACATAGTCAACTGGATTAGCTAGTTAAAGTAGTCGTGGACAGACCTGGATCTGATAGTGGAAACGAGCGTTGCTGGTGTCACAAGGTTCAAGAGAGGAGATCAGATACAAGCGCAGCTTAGTGCGTCCACCTACACGATGGAGTAACGACTTGGTAATCTTTTTTGATATAGGCAGTTTTCAACTGGTGTTCAAAACCTACTAGGAAGCTCATGCCCAGCAGTGGACGTCTTTCGGTTAAAATGATGATGATAATGTATGTTTATATTAATTGTACTCATGAAATGACAGGTCAGGTGCTTTGTTCAGTCACTCTATGGAGCGTCCGTTTAAGTGACTCGTTATTGACCTCCAAGGCTCTGGACTAAACGTATCAGACCTTTAAATCTGAGGGACAAGCTGATGCCTAAAGACAAAACTTCCGAAGGAGCTTTTCGACTCCTGTAAAGAATTCTTCTAGATGTTCATGATATCCTACCTCCTGGTTCTTCTACTTCTTATTTTCTAGTAATTTTTTGTTGATGAACTAAATAAAACCAGACCTACATAATAAATAATAAACCAATGAGTTTACGCATATGTAATAAAAATCTACGAGATATCTTAGACCATGGATGCACAGACCGCGGCCCGCCGGTCGAATACCGGTGGCCCGCTGACAGCAAAAATAATACTCTCGTACATTCGAAAAATATTGAATTCTATTCCAGAATTAAAACCAAAAAAAATTAATTACCTATACTTCTGGCGGCCGGTCCGCCATCAGTTCATGATTTGCCCGAGTGGCCCCTAGTCTTAATAAGTCTGTGCAAACATGTCTTAGACCTTCCTTTCTTTAGTTTTTAAATTGAAAGTATATTCATAAATAAATCTTATTATAACATTCAAGACTTTATAATCGATCTAAATGTGTGGAACTTGGTTTGTTGACTCATTTACATGGTTGATATTATAGTGGACACATTAATTTTTTTTTAAATTTCTTTTAAAAGAGCAATTGTTGAGTTTCTGGCCGGCTGTTCACAACAGATCTGCGTTCGAAGCCGGTTGTAGCTTGCTTACTAAAGCTAAAATGATCGATGATACAAAAACTTATGCAAATGCCTACTTGAAAAAAGAAATTTTAAATTTGAACCTCTACTGGACTGACACTTTCATAGATTAGAATCATTTGGAAGTCAATTAAATCCCGCGTCTCCCAATTATCTTACCGCAGGCTGTCCACTTTATGTATGGACATCTCAGGCATGCCGATCTGTGGTTTCCAGTTCAGAACTTTAAAACCCTGCAGTCGTCTTTTATAGGTCGGCCCACTGTCACTTTAACTTGCCCAACCGCTGGGCAATATCGGATACTTTTATTCGTAATCTATTTAAAGTTTCGTATATAAAGAATATATTTTACTATCTACGTATAAACTGCGACGTAAGTAACTTTCAATTACATTAATATAGTGTAAATAAACACTAGTAATGTTTAATTATATAACTTAAATGTAAACTGTGAAGGTGTGTGAAATTAACTGCATTTTTCATCTTATATTCTTATGGGTAGTGAGTAAGAGTAAGAGAGATATACAGGATGATTATTTGTAGGTGTAAAAGCTATAAGGGTGAATGCATAACTTAATTGTCAACAAAACTTTAAAACTTTTCCTTTCAATGAAATATGATCACTCTGAAATATGTAACATTATTACTGGAAGGAAATTTGAATTGAAATCATCGTGTGGGTGTCGGATCCATCGCGTTGTAAGGAGAGGGGCCCGAGGACGCCTCCTTGCAATGTAATGGCGATCACCTTCACCGATAAAACACCTTTCCCTACCTGACCAAATTTGTAGTATTCTACTTATGCTCTAGAAGTCCATTCTAGATATGTGCTGCAGTTCGTTCTTGATAGGTCTTCATCTTTCAGCAGGTTAGAGAGATGTCGTTAATACCGCTCGCTCCTGCGTCCACAGCATATAAAAATATTTTTACTCCTATATAAATTATTTTTGAAGTCTAATCGTAATTCACAAGCGTTCCATATTTAAAATGAATATCTTTTTAACAAAACTTTCTGTGTGGACTGTGTTTTTAAATTTTCCTTTTTATAACAATACAAGCGTGTTAATAAAGTAAATCGATCGCACCACGAATGAGTTCGCAATGTAATTTATTCAAATAATGCACGCATATCATATACGGTCAAATGACTGTGAGTTATTTAAAACTCGTCCTGTCAGCAAAAAGGCGGCAAAGTTCTGCCGCGTTCCTATTGCCACAGATGATATAAATATGAAGTAAAACCACAGATACAAAAGTGATTAGTCACGTGTAGTTAATGGAGTTTGGAATGTGTTTAAGGAGAGGTCGTGTACAATATGACAATAGTAAATTGTGATTCACGTTATAAGCGGTGGAAAACCCTAGAACGGTTCAACCAATTTTAATGTACGAGTAGTGTACGAATGTAAATATGAATCAGGAATGAGAAGATAGGTAAACGAACGAAAATAACCGACTTGGCTCTGCCATTTAGCATATTGAAGTAGCAGTAAACAGACCACATAGCGCGCAGAACAGATGACCTCTAGGGCCTTAAAGTTCTGGAGTTGAAACCACCAAAAGCGTAGCGTAGAACCTCCAAGCAAAGACCGCAAAGAAGGCAGACAACATTGTTATGATCCTCGGAAGACGCTGAATGCAGAGCGCTTCCAACTAGATATCACAGGTGGAAGGCATATGTTTAGCTATGAACGTCTCACTGTTGAAATGACGATGTCGAATTAAAAAATTCAAAATATTTATATTCAAGTAGGCCAGAGTTTCCCAAACTTTTTTGTGTCCTAGACCCCTTGCCCATGTTTTTCCGTGTTGGGTAGACCCCCTATTTACCTGATATTAATTTCCTGTAAAATTCTAACTGTAATGAAGTTTAGTGTATGTTCAAAATGTATTGCGAACACAAAGCGAATCTTACAACTTACACAATTTTATAAACATATATAATAATTTTTTTACTTCATAGGTACTTTTATAAATAATGTAAATGTTTTGATATTATAAGATAGTATGATGTAAGTAAATAGGGACTATCAGTGTATGTGTTGAGATCCACTATCGTGGACCCCAATTTTCATTTCATGGACATCCAAATTTTTTTTCGTTGACGTAGACCCCTTGCAGGTTGTCATAGACCGTCGATATAGACCACTCTGGGAATCACTGAAGTAGGCATTTACGTGTGCTTCTGATTCGTGGAATATTTTAACACTATAAATAGTAAGCTAGATAACAAGAGCAGCAATTAACTCAACATTTGCTATCATAAATGAAATGTAACAGTTTCAGATGTGTTTGTAATTTCATTCATGTAAATGAGTAAACAAATCAAGTTCTACACGTTTCGGTCAACTAAAATCTCTTGAATGCTATAATAAGATTTATTTAATGATATACTTTTACTTTTAGATTTAAAACTAAGTAAATGAATATCTAAGATATGTTATGAACCTGAATTATATATGCGTACATTCAGACCTCTAAAGGTGTTACGAGTTTATTTTTATTTATTGTATTTATAATGTGTCTATCAATATTTTTATATAAGATTGTTTTAATGAAAAATATCGTTTTTGTATTACATATCATCAGAACTTAATTATTTACATTTTTTCTGCTGTCAAACATTTGAAATCAATTATAAAATGGCGTGTTAGAATTGTCTTAGATTGATAAAATTATTAAAAATTTATTTCTGTAAGTAATGATTTGTTAATTATAAAGAAATAAAAAAAGTGTAGACTTTGAAACATGCTTTATTATTTTTTTCTGTTAGATTACGGCAGGATTATAACTTGACGGTATAAAGTCTGTTTTAATTGTATATGTTCCCCGTTCTCGGAAACCAACCCCCCAATGTAAGGGTACAGTGTAACTTAGTCCCATAGTAAACTAATGCTTTACATGTATTTCTCAGATTCTTAGTTCCGGGGTACGCTGGTTTGCACACAATATTCTTCTTCACCATTTGTGATGTGCCATATTAGTGTCGCCTTCCTAGAATCGAACCCTTGATTCACAATTGTAAGACGCAGTTATCATCTACTAGACTATTAAACTTCATCATCACCATTTCAAAAGTAAGAGATCCTTTACTGACATAAACCTCCACTATAGATTTTTAATAGTACCGGTTGGAAACCGCTTGCATCCAGCATCTTCCGATGAGCTTAACCCATGGTGGTGTCCAGTCCAGCACTTGCAGCAAGATATGTGATCTACCCACCCTCACTTCACCGTGCCAATCCGTTGGGATAAGTCGAAACCCAAAACCGTGTCCCTTTCCATGGTCTGTTGAACGACTGCGAGTTTGCCAATGAGATTACTGCAAATACGGAGTCGTAATAGTGCAAAAACAGAAATCGCAATTTATTTCAAACAGCATTACTAAATATAAATTGTACGAAATTATAAATTAATCAACCTTTACAAAACACTTTTGCAATGTCAAAATTATCCGAAAATTAATCATTAATTTTAAATGGCTTTATGTAAAAAGATGCGTTCGGCTGTAGAAATTTGACAGCGATTTAAGCGGAAAACAAAATGTCATGTGTCACTTTTAAATAGAATTTGACATGTAAAAAGTTAACACGAAAAATCAATTTATCGATCAAATTAAACGTAAATTATTTAAATATTAGGATGGTCGGAGAGTTATGTCGTTTCTGTCTACATATTTAACAGAAAAACAGATTGATTTATTACCGCTCCGGTATTGATTTGTATACTGGACGGCAAAGGGTTGTTGATAAGGAAGGTGAATATATTTAAGAAAAGGGCCAATATTTAGCCACTTCTGCACATGCAGTGGTAGTCGTGCAATAAAATACACCGCTTGCCAGCCCGCTGATAAATGCCTATGCAGCAAACAATGCGAATCACACAACCGCCAAATTACTCAACACGTGTTTCACCCCTCCACGGGGTATCTTCAGGAATTATGTTAAACCGATTAGTGCCAAACAAAGAGAATTCCATTAAATAGGTGAATATATTGTTGATTAGAAATAAAAGCTTGTCAAAAATGTAGTCGCGTGAATTTAACTTAAGGAAGCGACATTACTTTGCGGTTCCCCAATAATTAGTGATTTCTGCAAACGTTGTTTTGCCATATATTTTTTTAAGTAAACCCAAAACACTACAAAGACGAAGGTCCTTGACCAGTGTGTTTCGCCAGTGATGACATGTATCTTAGACGTAGTCGTTCACTAGAGAGCAATGGAGAGGCTCCACGGATAGCCTCCAGCTTCGTTGCGATATTAAAGAAGAGATGACGATATCCGCAGAAGAAAGATCACTGACGTAACTCCAAGAAGAATTTAAATAGTAGGGTGAGGTACATCGATGGTTGTTGGAGCGGAAACATTCTTGATTGACCATGAACCTGAAACAACATGGTTTGGCTTTCTACTAGATGGAACGACAACATAGTGAAGATGATAGGTTTCTAAATAGAGGTAATACAAGACCGGATATCGTGGCGTATTATTATGTTATTATTTCTTTAATATTTAATGGAATCAGGCGTTATCTTGCGAAAGTCCATCTTAAGGAAGAAAAGGACCAATATTTAGCCACTTTTTCACGATTAGACCAAACACAGAGACCAAAAACATAACTCCTGAAGATTCCCCCTGGAGGGGTGAAGCACGTGTTGAATGATTTAGCGGTGGTAGTTGTGTAATTCGCATTGTTTGCCGCATGCGCATTTTTAGCGAGCTGGCGAGCGGTGCACTTTGTTGCACGACTACCACTGCATATGCGGAAGTAGCTATATATTGGTCCTTTTCTTAATTATTATTTCTAACCCTATAGATTTTGGAATAGGGTGTACCGTATCTTAATTGACAGCAAACGTGTTATATACATTCATCTCTTTAAATCTTTTATACCTGTAATTAATCACCCTATATAGATGAATATAGGGTATAATACTCTGGATATATTAACTAAGTTACCTTTATATTAAAATAGTAAAGTCAAGAGGGAATAAATGTTGTTGAATATTTACTGACCGATGTTAAGTGCTAAACTTTTAGTTAACTAAAACTGACGGAAGCTTAATTGAGTTAAAGCCGAAAGGCGTTTTGATATTTATTAGTATGGCCGACAGTTGAATGCTGAAATACGTCAGTGGAAATTTTAGATGTAAAATCCGATTTGCTGATCAAAAGTCGATTACTGTTTGCTTTGTTAAATTATAAAATGAAATTATAAATACAAAGTCTGTGACGTAAATATAATTGTTAATTTATAGCTCATATCATTGTTCGAGTGGTTCTGACAATAAGACGTCACGTTTAGTCGGTGTGTCAGAGTGCAATGTAGAAGAGAGAACGAATCAGAGATGGAGATCGCAGAAATACCAAGGTCAAGGAAGAATTGCTCGTCGGCTGTTTGAGTCGAAAGTGTGTTTGTAGTGATCACGTGTTTAATTGGTGACATTGTAAAGGTTGCGGGTAGCGCAAAACCGGTCATCGTTACGATTTTAGGAAAAGCCTTATGCCGTGATAATGGTGGTGAGCTAAGCTGTTCCATGACATATCATAGACCTTACGTTTTTTAGTTTCGATTTAATGGAATCAGGCGTTACCTCGCAGAAGTCGATTTGAAGGTGGCGGTTGTGTGATTCGCATTGTTTGCCGCATACGCATTTATCAGCGGGCTGGCGGGCGGTGCATTTTATTGCACGACTACCACTGCATTTGCGGATGTGGTTAAATATTGGTCCTTTTCTGATTTAATGGAATCAGGCGTTACCTTGCGGAAATCCATCCTATCATGTCCATCCTGTGTGTGCGGAAGTGGCTAAATATTGGACCTTTTCTTACTTTTAGTTTCGAATCTAAAATTAAAAGTGCATTATTATTTAAATCTAATTATAGCATTCGAGTGTTTTTAGATGGTCGAACGGTGTGAAACTTGGTTTATTGACTCCTTTACATGATTGATATTATAATGTATATATCAATAATTGTTGTATTTCATTTAAAAATAGCAACTAACTACGTTTCTGGTTGAGTTTTCTCCGCAGATAAGCGTTCCAAGCCAGTGATAGCTTATAATGTTAAAACTATTTGCGATTCTACACCGTATGTAAATTCATACTTGAACATAGATATTTTGATTTTTAAATTTTTAGCATTGCCGGACATAGGTCTCCCCCGTAAATTTATGATAGGAATGGTGGGTACCTGTCTGCATTCAGCGTCATCCGAAGATCGTACCAAGGTTGACTGCCCTCATTGTGGGTGGACGTCGTATGCTACGCTAGCCGTGGTTTCCACTCCAGAAACTTAAGACTTCAACTGCCATCTGTTCTGTCCGCTGTGATCTGTTCACTACCACTTCGTTCTCGGCAGAACAGCGTTCCGGGCTAGTATCTTACTACTACTACTTTGAATTTGAATCGCGCTGGTCGCTGTGTAATTACATATGCATATATATATATATATATATATATATATATATATATAAATGTATATATTATTAGACAGGTTCTGAATCATTTAATCACTTCGTGTATCGGAAAATCAAATGGTTCTCTATCTTATGTCTACACGGATTCTAGGAGGTAGTTCTTGAATAAAGGCGATTTGCTCCATCGCGAATATTTGTAAATTATACAGTATGAGTATCAGATAATGCTAGTCTAGGAAACAATAACAATTTTTTTCAAAATTCGGATCGCTGGATATAAAAAAGAAATTATTGTTTACTATCTGTCCGTGCAGATTTTTTACGGCAGTTATTGGTCTATCGCATTAGTTTTAAAGTGATCACTGTACAGGTGATGGGGGTGAAAAAGCCTTTTATGACTAACGACATATACATTCGCCCCTTGTAATCTTTTACATTTATAATCAATCAACCTGTATACTTAATATCGCTGTTCGTACATATGTATCGGTAAAACTTAACATATCAAATTGATTGTTCACACCATTAGCGTACACGTGGATTAAGTTTTTATTGCGGAAGTGTGTAATCAATAAAGAATCAGGCACCACCATTAGAGCCACATCAACGGCCATGCATAATCATTGCGTGAGAGTATGTTGCGTAATGTCATCCGTTTTATAATACCAGGTGTGTATAGAGATTCCATAATTTTTTTCGTCATCCAATAGATGGCGTTGTGAGCAATTATTTTTGCTTTTGTATGAGAAAAGTGTAAAGAGGTTTGTTTACGCAAAGCAACCGTTATAGACCAGCGGATTGGCAAGTAGAAGTGGTGGTTGGCTGGCCAAATACTACGCAGAACAGATGGTCGATATGGCCTTAAGATTCTGGAGTAGCGACCACTAATCGGCACGAGTAATACGTTCGGGCACAAGGTTGACTGACGACCTTGTGAAGGTCGTTGGAAGTTGGATATACACCGCTTCTAATTGGTATAATTGAAAGTCTAGTCTTCTTTTCTTTTATTGGAAAACCAAAAACCATAAGTTTTTTTTATATATATTTTTTTTTATGTATTTTATTTATTCGATACGGATAAAGCGTGAGAGATTCATACGGAGTTTACCTTGCTTGGGTTTCGGTTGAAGTTGATGCTGTTAGCTCAGGGGTTTTTACAGCTTCATCGGAACTAAGTTCACGGAGCGAAAGGGTCCGTGAACTTAAAAATAAAACTGACAGATGCATTCCAGTTGTACAATGACGTTCGCACGTAGTAAACCGCTCTACCCGAGTAGAGCTGTGTAGTGTTGATGTTGTGTATATGCTTCTGAACGTGTAGTTGTGGTGTAAAAAAATAGGTATAATTACATTAAAAATAATGAGAGTGTAGTTCCAACTGTTTTGACATAGTAGAAAATGACACAATGATTACAAAATAAAATGTTCAGTTATAAATAGTTAAGTTTGACTTGACATTTGAATCTAATTTACATTCAGTTAAATACTTAAATTTATTAAGTATAGAATACCTCCGGCAACAAACATTAATAAATCGCTTTACCTGAAGAGCTCCATGCATCAACGCATACCGATTGCAACGTGCACCGGTCAGAATGCTAATTGCAAACAAAATAGTTCCAAGGTTCGAAGCGGTTGGGCTGAATACTAGATCACTGCCTCAGAGGTCGAAGCTGATTGTAATATCTAAATATTCCTGCTATTTAGTCTATAGGTGTTTTATTACGCAATCCGTCATACGCCCAGAATAAGGCTGCCCGCAGACTATTATAAATCGAACGCAAGTCGATTTTATAGTGCTTTATAAGTAGCGATGGAAAATACATATATGTCAAGAGCGAATCCGAAATGGAGAGATCAGTAGACGAAAATTACTGACATAGTCCAGGCCGTGGTTTTAACGAATGACCACAGATCAGCAAGCACAGCATAGTAAATCCTTCCAAAAGGTAGACAGAGGACCTTGTGAAGGTCAATGACGAAATTTGTTCGAAAGGGGGGAGGCCTATGTCCAGCGGTGAACGACCTGCGGCTTAAATGACGGGATTCTAGTAGCAGAACGCAGAACGTACATAGTTTAGATAT